>NC_133336.1:202647453-203247453 GCF_042186555.1 Aquarana catesbeiana
TGTTAGAATTTTTTCGAATTTGATAGTTTTTTCGAATGTGGTAGAATTTTTTCGAATTTGACAGCTTTTTTCGAATGTGTTAGAATTTTTTCGAATTTGATAGTTTTTTTTCGAATACGGTCGAATTTTTTCGAATGCGGTCGAATTTTTTCGAATTCGAATACGAAACGAAACAAATTCCGAAAACGAATGTAATGAATGCAACGAATTTAACTAAACGAATTTAGTTAAATAACGAATCGAAACGAAACTAAACTAAACGAATTTTTTCATCCTGCACATGTCTGCCCTGTGCCAAAATTAAGAAAAAAATGGCATGGGGTCCCCCTCAAAATCCATACCAGACCTGAAGGGTCTGGTATGGATTTTAAGGGGAACTCTGTGCCAAAATTTTTTAAAAAATGGCATGGGGTCCCCTCAAAAATCCATACCAGACCCTTATCCGAGCACGTAACCTGGCAGGCCACAGGAAAAGAGGGGGTGTGAGAAAGTGCCCCCCCCTCCTGAACCATACCAGGCCACATGCCCTCAACATGGGGAGGGTGGTTTGGGGTAGCCCCCCAAAGCACCTTGTTCCCATGTTGATGGGGACAAGGGCCTCATCCCCACAACCCTTTCCCGGTCATTGTGGGGGTCTGTGGGTGGGGGGCTTATCGTAATCCGGAAGCCCCCTTTAACAAGAAGACCCCCAGATCCTGGCCTCCCCCTGTGTGAAATGGTAATGGGGTACAAATGTACCCCTACAATTTCACAAAAAAAGTGTCAAAATAGTAAAAATGACAAGACACGGCTTGGGACAAAATAAAAATATTCCACGAAGTCCATTCATCTTCTCTTGCTCCGCCAACGGACCGAAAAAGCAAAAAAAAAAGCCGCTACCGACCCGCCTCCATGGGAGGCTCCCGCCGTATGACGCGTCTTCGATTTGACAGTTCTTTTATAACTGAGAGCGGGGCCACACCGTAACGTTCCTGGGTGACCCCGCCCCCTCTGACGCATGGGGACTTCTCTATGGCTTACCCGGGGAGTCAGAGGGGGTGGGGCCAACCGGGAACATCACAGTGTCTCCCTGCCCTCAGTTATAAAAGAACTGTCAAAGCGAAGATGCGTCATACGGCAGGAGCCTCCCATGGATGCGGGTCGGTAGCGGCTTTTTCTTTTGTCTTTTTCGATCCATCAGCGGAGCAAGAGAAGATGAATGGACTTCGTGGGACATTTTTATTTTTTTACTTTTTAATAAAGGACTTGTCCCAAGCCGTGTCTTGTCATTTTTACCATTTTGACACTTTTTTAGTGACACTTTTTTACCATTTCACACAGGGGGAGGCCGGGATCTGGGGGTCTCCTTGTTAAAGGGGGCTTCCAGATTCCGATAAGCCCCCCACCCGCAGACCCCCACAACCACCGGGCAAGAGTTGTGGGGATGAGGTCCTTGTCCCCATCAACATGGGGACAAGTTGCTTTGGGGGCTACCCCAAAGCACCCTCCCCATGTTGAGGGCATGTGGCCTGGTATGGTTCAGGAGGGGGGGCGCTCTCTAATCCCCCCTCTTTTCCTGGGGCCTGCCAGGTTGCAAGCTCAGATAAGGGTCTGGTATGAATTTTTGGGGGGAACCCCATGCCATTTTTTTTAACTTTGGCACGGGGTTCCCCTTAATATCCATACCAGACCCAAAAGGGACTGGTAATGGACTGGGGGATCCCATGCTGTTTTTTTCAATGACTTCTTTTATCTGTATTGCTGGGACCAACAATTCATTAAAGCCGCCAGTAGTTTTAAATTACTTTTTTCCTTTAGAAATGTCATTTTGTATAGGGACTGTTCTAAAAACGGGAAACACGCGCCACTTTACAGGCATACTATAGACACCCCCAGGTACGAAATTTAAAGAATATTTCACTTTATTGTTTCACTTTAAAGGGGTTGTAAAGGTAAAATTTTAAAGGGGTTGTAAAGGTAAAATACAATGCATTAAGGTGAAAAAACTTCCGACAATACCGCTGCCCCAGCCCCCCGTTTTACTTACCTGAGCCCTCGAAAGTCCCTTGCTTGCTCCCGACATCCTCTTCGTTGATCAGCCTGACGGCTGATTAGCTAGAGTGGATGGATTAAAAGCAGCGCAGCCATTGGCTTGCGCTGCTGTCAATCACATCAAATGACGTGGCGTGCCAGGGGGCAGGGCCGAGTGATACAGTGAGCGGCTATGGCTGCCGGCTGTATCACGGGAGCACGCCCGCAAGAATTCACCACCATGTGAGCTCCCTCGCATGGTGGTGATTAGTTCTTGTGGGGAGGAGCTGAAACAGCCGCCGAGGGACCCCAAAAGAAAAGGTTCGGGGCCACTCTGTGCAAAACGAGCTGCACAGTGGAGGTAAATATAACATGTTTGTTATTAAAAAAAAAAAAAATTACCTTTAGTGTTCCTTTAAGCATTATTAAAATCACTGCTCCCGAAAAAACGGACAATTTTAAAACTTTTTTAGCATTGATACATGTCCCCTGGGGCAGGACCCAGGTCCCCAAACAATTTTTATGACAATAACTTGCATATAAGCCTTTAAAATGAGCACTTTTGATTATTCATGTTCGTGTCCCATAGACTTTAACGGTGTTCGCGCGTTCAAAACATTTTTTTTCTGTTTGCATGTTCTGCTGCAAACCGAATCCGGGGGGGGGGGGGGGTGTTCAGCTCATCCCTAGTTTTCAGCTCATAAATCGCACGTAAAATGCCCAACAAGCAAAATCCCATTCATTTCAATGGCACCTGTTCACATCTGAGTGTTTTGTCACCTGAAGCGAAACGCCTTAGGGCCAGTTCACACCAGATGCAGTTCTGTGCGCTTTTTTCTGCAATAAAAATGCATGCACAATGTTTTCCATGTATTTCAATGGCTCTAGTTCACACCAGATGCAGTCAGTTTCCAGTGCAGAAACTGACCGGAAACTGACTGGAACTGACTGCATCTGGTGTGAACTGGTCCAAGCTCAGAGAACATGAGCTTCTTTGGGGCAGATTACAGGCATTTTTCTGCTTTTTACATTGGTGACCTTTTGACCTGTACAAAAACGCAGCAAAAAAAGTGGTAATAATCGTGGCAAAACTCGCAGTAAAAACACACAATTTCATGTAATAACTGTCACATTTCAGACTGTCATGTTTTATTCAAAGCCGTAATAAACCCAACGCCAGAAATGTCATATATTGCAGCTCTATAGGTGTGCACCCTAAAGATCAAACATGTGTGTGTTTTATATATACACATACATATATAGCAGTAGGACATTGGACAGTGTCACTAGAGCAGAGGACAATGTCAGTAGGTTTGTGTCAGTCATTTATATTTTTATTCTTTATTATTTGCGACATTATTTGTTTTACAACAATTTTTTTATTATATTTTTTTACAATTTTTTATGAGCCCCATTGGGGGGGGCTTTGGTGAAATATCACACTTCTAAACAGACCCCCGATGTCTCACATTTGAGACAGAGAAAGGGACTGAGGACAGAGATTTCCCAGTCCCTTTCTCTGCAGCCAAGCAGCAAGGGGAATCTGCGCAGCACAGGGTGATTTGGGTGTGCCCAGGCACACCTGGCACACCCTGTGTGCACGCCTATGTGCAGCTCCAATCATTGGATGTGGCGGCTGCATTCCTATTCTTTTTATGGCTTTTTCCCCTCCGTTTTCCCCTGATCTGGCCAGTAACACCCCTCCTGTAAAAGCCTCCTGCCGCACCACACCGCAAATGTGTTCTGATAAACATTCAGGAGAGAAGGGACAAAGGAAAAGATTCAGATTAATACTTGCAATATAAGATTTCTTTTTCTTATGGACAATTTACTACATTTGTTCTTTTTACTTTTATTATTAAACAAGTGTGATTTAACTGTACTTCTGTCTCGGTCTGATTTCATGGTTTCTGACATATGGACAATTTAGTGCTAATGCTGAATCTGAAAGACTTTGCCCATCAACAAGACTTGTGAGACATTTTGCCAGAGTCTCTCCTGTCATTTATGAATGTAAAAGTACTGTGAATACAAGTGTAATGGGTTGGAGGTTGGGGAAGGAATATAACCTATCCAATCCTTCACAACAAGAAATGTAAAATATGATATGTTTTTTGTTGGAGGGAGGAATTGAAAGAAGGAAATCATGTTTTTAATGTGGGACATGTATTGACATAACTGAATGAATATGGTGACGGTACCCAGGAGGTTGGCACTTATGTATAATAAGGTGTCTGTTGGCCAGACTAGAGGGTGCCAGGTGACCCATCAATGGGGTGAACATTTCCTTGTAGGGGTGATGTCTCAATCTTAGCAGTCCTACAGAGAGGGTCTCGGTTACTGGACATGGGGGACACCAGAGCTGGATATGGGGGAGATACGCCTGGTAGATGTCTTAGCTGAGGTGTTGGAACCTTGCACAGGTAATGCCAGTGACTAGACACAGGAGCTCCACTAGATAAAATGGAACAAACGTGGGCACACATAAGGGTAGTCATCCCCTTTCGCTCTTGGCTCTTGCCTGATGGTTCTCTGAGCCTCATGGCTCTCTGTTACCATCCTGTGCCCAGCTGATGAGACCGTGTCTAGGGGGCAGCCTTGCAATAAGTATCTTTGATGTCCTATTGTTATATGCTTTGTAATATCTTCCTTTAGTATTTTCATGTTAACATCTTCCTATTTTCTTGGGAAATAAATAAGACATTGTTTTACTAAGCAGTGTGGTTGTTTTCATAGCCAACCTTATATCATTATGCTTCTCAACAGTGACATTATTAGAGTTTTCATAGACTAGCTAACTATAGGAATAGACAAGTCAATGCATATATGCAATAAATAGAGGGAATCCGTAACCACCCTGAGAATATATTTATTGTAGAAGTTATTTCAGAAGCGCTGCCCATTCATTCCAATGGGCAGGGCATTTTGAGAGTGCTAAATACAGCACTCCCAACCCGCCCCAAAGATGCTGCTTGCAGGTCTTTTCCCAACATCCCACAAATGCACCGCCCCGGTGTGAAAAGTCACCCTGAAATGAAGGGGAGGTGGTTTTCAGGCGCTATTTCTAGCGTGAAAACTGCCTCAGTCTGAAAGGGGTCTAAGGCTTATATACACTATACAACTTTTGTTGTCAGATTTCCTTTAGATTTTCCAAAAACCACATAGTACAAGGGCCGGCCTGATTGCACACAGATTGAAATTCCTAAGGTTTGACCTCATATTATATGGTTTTGGTAAATCTGAAAGAAAAAATCTACAGAAAATTGTGTATCCAGCTTTAACCACTTGCCGACCGCCTCACGCAGATATACTTCGGCAGAATGGCACGGGCAGGCAAAATCATGTACCTGTACGTGATCTGCCTCCCGTGGGTGGGGGGTCTGACTGGATCCCCCTGGTGCACGAGGAGGTCGGCTTCTGTCCGGGAGCGATCAGAGGTGAGGGGGAGGCCATCCATTCGTGGCCCCCCCCGCGATCGCTCCCAGCCAATTAAATCCTTCCTCTGCTGCTGTATAATAAACAGCGGCAGAGGAAGTGATGTCATCGCTCCTTGGCTCGGTATTTTCCGTTCCGGCGCAGAGGAGAGAAGACATCGATGTGAATGCACAACACACACACAGTAGAATATGCCAGGCATACTTTTCACCCCCCATTACCCCCCGATCACCCCCTGATCACCCCCCAATCAACCCCCCCCGTCCGTCACAGTAACACCAAGCAATTTTTTTTCTGATTACTGCATTGGTGTCAGTTTGTGACAGTTAGTGCGGTAGGGCAGTTAGTGTTAGCCCCCTTTAGGTCTAGGGTATCCCCCTAACCCCCCCAATAAAGTTTTAACCCCTTGATCACCCCCCATCACCAGTGTCACTAAGCAATCATTTTTCTGATCGCTGTATTAGTGTCACTGGTGACGCTAGTTAGGGAGGTAAATATATAGGTTCGCCGTCAGTGTTTTATAGTGTCAGGGCACCCGCCGTTTATTACCTAATAAAGGTTTAGCCCCCTGATCGCCCGGCAGTAATATAAGTTAGGTTTTAGGGTCTGCGTCTCCCCAAGCAGTGTCAGGTTAGTGCCAGTAGCGCTAACACCCATGCACGCACTGTTCACCTCCCTTAGTGGTATAGTATCTGAACGGATCAATATCTGATCTGATCAGATCTATACTGGCATCCCCAGCAGTTTAGGGTTCCCAAAAACGCAGTGTTAGCAGGATCAGCCCAGATACCTGCTAGCACCTGCATTTTGCCCCTCCGCCCGGCCCGGCCCAGCCCACCCAAGTGCAGTATTGATCGATCACTGTCACTTACAAAACACTAAACACATAACTGCAGCGTTTGCAGAGTCAGGCCTGATCCCTGCGATCGCTAACAGTTTTTTTGGTAGCGTTTTGGTGAACTGGCAAGCACCAGTGGCCTAGTACACCCCGGTCGTAGTCAAACCAGCACTGCAGTAACACTTGGTGACATGGCGAGTTTCATAAGTGCAGTTCAAGCTGGTGAGGTGGCAAGCACAAGTAGTGTCCCGCTGCCACCAAAAAGACGAACACAGGCCCGTCGTGCCCATAGTGCCCTTCCTGCTGCATTCGCCAATCCTAATTGGGAACCCACTGCTTCTGCAGCGCCCGTACTTCCCCCATTCACATCCCCAACCAAATGCAGTCTGCTGCATGAGAGGCATTTTCTTTTCTTTTGTCCTCCCGAGTACCCCTACCCAACAAACCCCCCCAAAAAAGATGTTGTGTCTGCAGCAAGCGCAGATATGGGCGCTATTATTGTCCCTCCTGTCTTGACAATCCTGGTCTTTGCATTGGTGAATGTTTTGAACGCTACCATTCACTAGTTGAGTATTAGCGTAGGGTACAGCATTGCACAGACTAGGACACACTTTCACAGGGTCTCCCAAGATGCCATCGCATTTTGAGAGCCGAACCTGGAACCGGTTACAGTTATAAAAGTTACAGTTACAAAACACAAAAAAAATATAAAATAAAAAAACAAAAATAGTTGTCATTTTATTGTTCTCTCTCTCTCTATTCTCTCTCTATTGTTCTGCTCTTTTTTACTGTATTCTATTCTGCAATGTTTTATTGTTATTATGTTTTATCATGTTTGCTTTTCAGGTATGCAATTTTTTATACTTTACTGTTTACTGTGTTTTATTGTTAACCATTTTTTGTCTTCAGGTACGCCATGCAGGTGCAGCGCGGATTTATTTATCTTGACAGCAACAGCGTTTGCTCCCACAATATATAAAGCTGTGAATCCAGCAGAGGTGATATATGCCGAAGCATGGGGGCAGCAGGGACGGAGGAGCGATTTGCTTCTACCTTTTGGGGTGGATGCCCCCATGCTTCGGCATATATAAATGGTGCATGTATGTCCATCATTAGAAGTGGGTGGATGAAGGGAGGTATTCTAATGGTGGGCATACCCACCGATCAATCTCTTTTTTTCGTTCAGCCCACAGGCTGCATGAAAAAAAAAGATTACAATATATGCCCAACAAGGATCAGCAACATACTGGTATGTTGCTGTACTTTGAGTGGTTATACCAGAATGATGCCTGCAGGTTAAGGTATCATCTTGGTATCATTCTTTTCAGCCAGTGGTCGGCTTTCATGTAAAAGCAATTCTAGCGACTAGTGCAAAAAGTGATAAGTCCATAAATAGATAAATCAATCCTGGGGCATATGATTCAGGATGATAGTAGTCTCTTAATTAAGTCATCTACAAATGTCCAAAAGAAGGAAATCGTGCACAAGCAGTTCCAGTAAAAATCAGTGGACAGGGAGAAGTTTAAATCCAAAAAGTGAGCTCACAGAACCCTCACCTTCATATCTTGATATATCAGCATGTAGTAATGCACTACATGCACTTTGTGATTTGTGATTTAACGGTTTATTTAATAATTTCATCTTAAGTTATACAGTTTATAAGAGTTCACTTAAAACACATCTTAGTAGCGTGAAGGCTTTTTACATTTTAATCCTAGTGGCTAATTAGCCTCTAGACTGCTTTTACAAGCAGTGGGAGGGAATGCCCCCCCCACCGTCTTCCGTGTTTTTCTCTGGCTCTCCTGTCTCAACAGGGAATCTGAGAATACAGCCGGTGATTCAGCCAGCTGACCATAGAGCTGATCAGAGACCAGAGTGGCTCCAAACATCTCTATGGCCTAAGAAACCGGAAGCTACGAGCATTTCATGACTTAGATTTCGCCGGATGTAAACAGCGCCATTGGGAAAGTGGGAAAGCATTTTATCACACCGATCTTGGTGTTGTCAGATGCTTTTAGGGCAGAGGAGAGATCTAGGGTCTAATAGACCCCAATTTTTTCTAAAAAAGAGTACCTGTCACTACCTATTGCTATCATAGGGGATATTTACATTCCCTGAGATAACAATAAAAATGATTAAAAAAAAAAATGAAAGGAACAGTTTAAAAATAAGATAAAAAAGCAAAAAAAAAAATAAAGAAAAAAAAAAAAAAGTACACCTGTCCCCCCTGCTCTCGCGCAAAGGCGAACTGTCTGGCGTCAAATGTAAACAGCAATTGCACCATGCATGTGAGGTATCACCGCGAAGGTTAGATCGAGGGCAGTAATTTTTCCAGTAGACCTCCTCTGTAAATCTAAAGTGGTAACCTGTAAAGGCTTTTAAAGGCTTTTAAAAATGTATTTAGTTTGTGGCCACTGCACGTTTGTGGGCAATTTTAAAGCATGTCATGTTTGGTATCCATGTACTCGGCCTAAGATCATCTTTTTTATTTTATCAAACATTTGGGCAATATAGTGTGTTTTAGTGCATTAAAATTTTAAAAAAGTGTGTTTTTTCCCAAAAAAAGCGTTTGAAAAATCGCTGCGCAAATACTGTGTGAAAAAAAAATGAAACACCCACCATTTTAATCTGTAGGGCATTTGCTTTAAAACAAATATATAATGTTAGGGGGTTCAAAGTAATTTTCTTGCAAAAAAAAATAATTTTTTCATGTAAACAAAAAGTGTCAGAAAGGGCTTTGTCTTCAAGTGGTTAGAAGAGTGGGTGATGTGTGACATAAGCTTCTAAATGTTGTGCATAAAATGCCAGGACAGTTCAAAACCCCCCCCAAATGACCCCATTTTGGAAAGTAGACACCCCAAGCTATTTGCTGAGAGGCATGTCGAGTCCATGGAATATTTTATATTGTGACACAAGTTGAGGGAAAAAGACAATTTTTTAAATTTTTTTTGTTTTTGCTCAAAGTTGTCACTAAAGGATATATTGCTCACACAGGCCATGGGAATATGTGAAATTACACCCCAAAATACATTCTGTTGCTTCTCCTGAGTACGGGGATACCACATGTGTGAGACTTTTTGGGAGCCTAGCCACGTATGGGACCCCGAAAACCAAGCACCGCCTTCAGGCTTTGTAAGGGCATAAATTTTTGATTTCACTCTTCACTGTCTATCACAGTTTCGGAGGCCATGGAATGCCCAGGTGGCACAAACCCCCCCAAATGACCCCATTTTGGAAAGTAGACACCCCAAGCTATTTGCTGAGGGCAAAAAAATGCTTCTAAGCTCAACTGCCTAGAAATGACTATAAGGCCTCATGCACACTGGACGTTAATATAATGTTATAAAAACGGCAGTAGCTTTTTTTTTAATGGATAAAAAACATCAAAAAACACTGGTGAGCCACGTTTTTGAGCGTTTATCAGTGTTTTTTGACGTTAGAGCATTTTTACAGCTGAAAAACTCCTCTTAGAAGCCACTAATTTTGGGGTTTTTTAAAGCCAAAACAGTTGATAAGGCCCCTTTCACACTGGGGCGGGAGGTGTGTCGGAGGTAAAGCGCTGCTATTTTTAGTGGCGCTTTACTGTCATTTTAGCGGCGGTATTCGGCCACTAGCGGGGTGGTTTTACCCCCTGCTTGTGGCCGAGAAAGGGTTAATAGCCACCGCAAAGCACCTCTGCAGAGGTGCTTTGTCAGCAGTATAGCCGCGGTGCCCCATTGATTTCAATGGGCAGGAGGGGTGAAGGAGCGGTATACATACTGCTCATTCACCGCTCCAAAAATGCTGCTAGCAGGACTTTTTTCCTGCCCTGCTAGCGCACCGCTCCAGTGTGAAAGCCCTCAGGGCTTTCACACTGGAGACAAAGCAACGGCAATTTGCAGGTGCTATTTTTAGCACTGTAGCACCTGCAAAGCACCCCAGTGTACAAGCGGTCTAACAGACTATGTGTGCATGAATGCATAGGATAACATGGACACATAGGATAACATGGACGCATAGGAGAACATGGACACATAGGATAACATGGACATACAGGATAACATAGATGCATAGGAGAACATGGACGCATAGGATAACATGGACACATAGGATAACATGGACACATAGGATAACATGGACACATAGGATAACATGAACACACAGGATAACATGGACACATAGGATAACATGGACACATAGGATAACATGGACACATAGGAGAACATGTACACATAGGATAACATGGACACATAGGAGAACATGTACACATAGGATAACATGAACACATAGGATAACATGATGGGGAGTTTATTGACTGTAGAAAAAAAAACATCTGAAGCCAAAAACAGCCGCTGTAAAAACGTCCAATGTGCATGAGGCCTAAAGGGGAGATTAGTTGAGGAATACAAAGTATCTGAAGTTTTTTAATGGCAGACATGAAGACAGAGTGACTGATCGTCCTCCATACACCCTCCATCCCCCATCATAACACTCAGTATTATCACTCGGCATCACTCAGTATATTCTATGTAATCTTACCTTTCTGGTCACACCATTCTGTGAAGAGACGATCTGCACACTCTGAACACAAACAACAAAATGGAGAATTTTGGGCGTGGGAGAGAAAGAAATGTGGCTGGGTAAGTTTCACTTTTTTCTGTTTTCACCGAGATCCTCCCATCTACATATATTGTACCCTGTGAGTGTAATGCCGCATACACACGACCAGTTTTGCCATCGGAATAAACTCAGAAGGTTTTTCCGATGGAGTTCCGACAGAATTCCGCTCAAGTGGTCTTGCATACACACGTTTACACCAAAGTCTGACCGTCCAGAACAAGGTGACGTATAACACGTACGATGGGACTCGATAATCAGTAGCCAATAGCTTCCGTCTCGTACTTGCTTCAGAGCATGTGTCATTTTTGGTACGTCGGTAGATATTTTACCCTATGAGTATAAGGCTGCATTCACACCCGGGAATTTTCAGCTCATAAAGCGCTCATAAAATGACCAACAAGCAAAATCCCATTCATTTCAATGGCACCTGTTCACATCTGAGCATTTTGTCACCTGAAGCAAAACCCCTGAAAAACGCCTTAGGGCCAGTTCTCACCAGATGCAGTTCCATGTGCTTTTTTTTCTGCACTAATGGCCAGTTCACACCAGATACAGTTCTGTGCACTTTTTTTTTCTGCACTAATGGCCACTTCACACCAGATACAGTTCTGTGCGCTTTTTTTTCTGCACTAAGGGCCAGTTCACACCAGATACAGTTCCGTGCAGTTTCATGCGCTTCTTTTCTGCACTAAAAATGCATGCACAGTGTTTTCCATGTATTCCAATGGTTCTAGTTCACACCATGCAGTCAGTTTCTGGTGCAGAAACTGACTGCATGGTGTGAACTAGAGCCATTGGAATACATGGAAAACACTGTGCATGCATTTTTAGCGCAGACAAGAAGCGCATGGAGCTGCATCTGGTGTGAACTGGCACTAAAAATGCATGCACAGTGGTTTCCATGTATTCCAATGGCTCTAGTTCACACCATGCAGTCAGTTCCAATTAGTTTTCAGTGCAGAAACTGACCAGAAACTGACTGGAACTGACTGGAACATGGGATTGCACTCTGCACCCTTTCCTCCCATCTCCAAACACACTCAATAAATAATGGACACGACACTCAAATATTGGCATAAATTGGCACCTTTATTGGTTTACAAATAAATTCATCACTTTTCATAACCATATCACAATTCTAACTTAAATCAAATTATCATTCTCAAAATTGCTTAGCCTTGATGACTCAAGCAAATTTTATTCCATCAACTTCATAATAACCAGTCCCCCTTATATGTAAGGTGACATACCACATAAAGTCCACATGATTATTCTCTTCTTTACCAAACCTTCAGCCTGTCAGCAAAACTCCTGGGACAGTGGGCCTTTTATATAATGAGCCCCACTGCTTCCAGAGAGTTACATCCACTCTAATTGGCCCATTCCTATGTGCCCCAGGTGAGCAGGGAGGACCAAACATCCCTTGATTACCTGCCTAATCTGACCATCCTAATCAGCTAAAACCTGGGGGAAGGCAGAGGAAACCCCATGCAGGTGTGCCCAAATAATTGCTCCCTACTATTACATGGGATTGTACTCTGCACCCTTTTCCCCATCTCCAAACAGACTCAATAAATAATGGACACAACACTCAAATATTGGCATAAATTGGCCGTGACACCTTTATTGGTTTACAAATAAAGTCATCACTTTTCATAACCATATCACAATTCTAACTTTAATCAAAATATCATTCTCAAAATTGCTTAGCCTTGATGACTCAAGCAAATTATATTTCATCAACTTTATAATAACCAGTTCCCACAAAGTCAGGGCTTTGCCCATCAATGGCCAAAGCACCGACCTACCCCAAGCCCGTGGCCATTTCAATCATGCCCTGCAGACCCCAGTTAAAAATGTCCAAGCCCACCTCGGAGAGATGCACACAATTCTCCCAATACAGGCCTGAAGTAACCACACTCAAATTTGATATGTTGAAACGATAATCCCCCGATAAGAGGCATAAATTTCTCCACAGTGATTCACCCTCTTCCTAATTTTCTCAAATTTCTTTAACACTGGATGGGATAACCATAGTAGTCTGGGAATGATATCAGAAAAAACAATAGTTGTGTTTGGAGATGATATACTCAAATGGTGCAGGTCATGCTTGATCCTGTCGATCAAATCTTAACTCTTCGTATGAACCACATCATTCCCACCCAGGTGACCAATCATCACTGAAGGTGATGGCCACAGTAAATACAATTCAGAAATATAATAAAATAAATTCAACCAATGCAATCCTCTTACTCCTTTCCACAGAATAGTGCAAGTTTTTGAGTTGATATTTAAATTAGCCGTAGCAATGATGAGACGCCCGTTTATGCACCCAAAAAAATGTAAGAATGCCCGATTATCCAAACATATTTTTTCTGACCTAAAATTCAAAGCAAAAGGTTAGGGCGGACATAAATACTATAATGCTTAGACTCCCATTTTCCCAAGCTCCTAATCAAAGCCTCATCGAGCCCAAGCCTGGCCACTTCTGTTGCTGCCCAATACGAAAGGAATGGGGCGTGAAACGGAATTCCTGCAAACCTAAACTCTGAATACATTTCCTGAATACTGCAACAAATTGAAATCTGGTCACCGGGGAACCATCGGCATGACTGACATACTGACCTGATCTATCGGGCCTACAAGTGAAGATTTGATGAATTATCCTAACTGGACAAATAGCTGGATCCAAACATGAAACCAGTATAATCCAAACACAATTGCCCAACTGGTCAGTTTTGGATTTGGCAATAAGTATTTTTAATCGAGGAATCCCCGACCACCATGTGATGGGACAACAAGCCTGGACATCCTTTCTTATTAATGGGTACCATTTCTGATAGCCGTAAAGCCCCAAAAAACGCTATTACATACAAAGCTTTAAACAGCAGAGCTTCATAGGATGAATAGCAGACTACTGACACCACTGAGGTCAGGTTTTTTAACATCTCAAAAGTAATGGGCCTATGGTCATCAGGAACCATGTGCGAACATCTTTACCCCTTAATGGCCTGCTGTACCAGAAAGAAACTGCTGCATGCTGGAAATTGCATGATTTTAAAGAAAAAAGAAATACCTGCCAATATTTTAGATATCTGGCTGTGCGATATAGCTTCCTCAAACAAACTACATACAAATGCTAAAATAGTTCTTTCTGAAGGTACCGTTTAACAAAAACCCGTAGTATTGTTGAAAAATTTCCATCACCGCCATGCAGCTGAATATTCAACCCATGTCTTTGGGGTGACAGAATTAAGAACAGCGAACTAATGGGGCTCAAATCAAAGTCCACAGATGGTCCAGACAAGGAAAGCCAGTTGGATCTGCCTCCAGAAGTAAGGTGCGGAAACGGACCATCTGTAACCGAGACAGAGAATCTGCAATAAGATTATGGGTCCCAGGTACATAACTCGCTTTAACCAAAATGTTTTTTTTTTTTTAAATAACTTTTATTGTGTTTTTTTGGAAGAAAAGAAAAAGGGAAGAGAAAAACAAAAAGAAAAAAAAATTAGGAAATTACAGAATAAAGCCTTTGGGCATTCCCCAGCTTAAACAACACACACTATAACAGTCCTAAAGGTTCTAATATATCTAATGTAACTACTACAACTCAAACTGCTTGTGCTATCAATTTGAAGGGGTATTGGAAGGATAGTGGGTCATGTACTGTAGGTGACCACTTCGGGAGGGGTGCTTAGGCTGTCAGAAACGCACCTAGACGTACCATCATATCAGCAAAATTAGGACATCAGAGCTACAAGGCATTTGGTCAAAGTGAACAAACAAAGGGATCTAGATCTTATTGTGTCGCGTTTGAGATGTCTGAATCTAACCACACTTGCCAAATTTTGTCAAACTTGGCTGGGCAGCATCTAGCGAGATAAGCTGCTTTGTATAGTGGCACTGCTGAGTTGATCAATGATTTCCATGAATTCAAGGTGGGTACCTCTAACCCAAATGTTTAAACGCAAACATAAAGACACAAAATAATGCAGGGGTTTAATAACAAGCAATTAACTGCAAAAACTACCACTTTATTGTCAGATTGAAGGGCGATGCGTTTATTACTGAGATACTCCCCCCAGATTTTTATTGCCACAATGACTGGAAAGAGTTCCAGAAGCACAATGTTCTTAACAGCTTTACTGAGTATCCAAGAGGGCAGCCACCTGCTGCAGCACCAATGGCTGCGCCAAACTGCAGCAAATACTCTGGAACCTGCCGCATCCGTAAACAATTCAAAATCCGCTGCATTTATGAATTCCTCCTGAAAGAAAAACCTCCCATTTTATGTATCCAAAAACCATGACCAAATCAGCAAATCCGCTTTAAGGTCATTATTCAACCATACATGTTAAAAAGGGGATTTTAAAACTAATGTCACTAAATAAAGCCTCCTAGAAAAAATTATTCCGACTGGCATAATGCAACACGCAAAAGCCAGGACCCCCAACAACGACTGAAGCTCTTTTAGTAGGACTTTCCGTTTCCTAATCAAAAAATATATCAGATTTTTTGCATCCTCTATCTTTTCTGTGGGCAAACTAAAAACTGACAACTTTGTGTATATGTGAATTCCTAAAAATTGCAATGAAGTGGAAGGAAAAACAGTCTTTTCCTGCGCCATGGAAACTTTAAAAATGGCTCATAAGGAGTGAAAAAAGTTTCAAGGAGTAAAAACAAACTGATGAATCTTCCGGCCCTATTATCAAGAAATCATCTAAATAGTGGACGATGGGGGCATGGCCTAGCACATGGAGCTGTAGGATCGCGGCAGCTCCTGGTCCTGATGGTTTCCATGGGGCTCTATCTCCTCCACCACAGTCCACCCACAACATCCCCAAGTCATACCGATGGGCAAGGAAAAGCCCAAGGAGCAGCCCAAGCCCACCTGCAATTGGATACAGGGCAATTTAGGATGATTCCTGACTCAGGCTTCTGTGGCCTACATGTCACAGTGAAAATCCAAGATGGCGCCAGCACCTCCATCCCCGGCCCGCTCCGAGCCAGCAGACGCCATACAGGTACGCTCCAGGTGCCGCTCAACCTCCATTGCTGGCCTTGAGCCCTCCATGCACAGCCCCCATAGTCACTCATAGGCCTCCCTTTACTCCGGAGATGGATGGGACATGGAATCGCAGATGCGATCCTTACACACGTACATGCGATCCCTGCCTACAAAATCTGATTTTAAGCATTATGTCTCCCGCATAAAGAAGACATACAGGCAAGAGATAACTGAGCTCAAGAAAGACTTAGGGGTCCGTATGGAGGACATAGAGGGCACCACCGATGGTATATTCAACACCTTGCAATCCCATTAAGGGACCCTGAACTCCCACACTGTCCTACTGCAGCAGCCCATGTACCACCAAGATGATATTGAGAACCATAACAGAAGGAACAATATCAGAATCCGTGGTATCCCTGAAACATTAGAACACAAAGACCTTAACCACTTGAGCCCCGGACCATTATGCTGCCTAAGGACCAGAAGTCTTTTTCCAATTTGGCACTGCGTCGCTTTAACTGCTAATTGTGCGGTCATGCAATGCTGTACCCAAACGAAATTTGTGTCCTTTTCTTCCCACAAATAGAGCTTTCTGTTGATGGTATTTGATCACTTCTGCGTTTTTTTTTTTGCGATATAAACGGAAAAAGACCGAAAAATGTGAAAAAAAATGATATTTTCTACTTTTTGTTATAAAAAAATCCAATAAACTCAATTTTAGTCATACATTTAGGCCAAAATGTATTCGGCCACATGTCTTTGGTAAAAAAAATGTCAATAAGCGTATATTTATTGGTTTGCGCAAAAGTTATAGCGTCTACAAACTAGGGTACATTTTCTGGAATTTACACAGCTTTTAGTTTATGACTGCCTATGTCATTTCTTGAGGTGCTAAAATGGCAGGGCAGTACAAAACCCCCCAAATGACCTCATTTTGGAAAGTAGACACCCCAAGGAAATTGCTGAGTGGCATGTTGAACCCATTGAATATTTTTTTTTTTGTCCCAAGTGATTGAATAATGACAAAAAAAAAATATTTACAAAAAGTTGTCACTAAATGATATATTGCTTACACAGGCCATGGGCATATGTGGAATTGCACCCCAAAATACATTTAGCTGCTTCTCCTGAGTATGGGGATACCACATGTGTGGGACTTTTTGGGAGCCTAGCCGCGTACGGGGCCCCGAAAACCAATCACCGACTTCAGGATTTCTAAGGGTGTACATTTTTGATTTTACTCTTCACTGCCTATCACAGTTTCGGGGGCCATGGAATGCCCAGGTGGCACAAAACTCCCCCAAATGACCCCATTTTGGAAAGTAGACACCCCAAGCTATTTGCTGAGAGGCATGGTGAGTATTTTGCTGCTCTCATTTGTTTTTGAAAATGAAGAAAGACAAGGAGTAAAAACAAACTGATGAATCTTCCGGCCCTATTATCAAGAAATCATCTAAATAGTGGACGATGGGGGCATGGCCTAGCACATGGAGCTGTAGGATCGCGGCAGCTCCTGGTCCTGATGGTTTCCATGGGGCTCTATCTCCTCCACCACAGTCCACCCACAACATCCCCAAGTCATACCGATGGGCAAGGAAAAGCCCAAGGAGCAGCCCAAGCCCACCTGCAATTGGATACAGGGCAATTTAGGATGATTCCTGACTCAGGCTTCTGTGGCCTACATGTCACAGTGAAAATCCAAGATGGCGCCAGCACCTCCATCCCCGGCCCGCTCCGAGCCAGCAGACGCCATACAGGTACGCTCCAGGTGCCGCTCAACCTCCATTGCTGGCCTTGAGCCCTCCATGCACAGCCCCCATAGTCACTCATAGGCCTCCCTTTACTCCGGAGATGGATGGGACATGGAATCGCAGATGTGATCCTTACACACGTACATGCGATCCCTGCCTACAAAATCTGATTTTAAGCATTATGTCTCCCGCATAAAGAAGACATACAGGCAGGAGATAACTGAGCTCAAGAAAGACTTAGGGGTCCGTATGGAGGACATAGAGGGCACCACCGATGGTATATTCAACACCTTGCAATCCCATTAAGGGACCCTGAACTCCCACACTGTCCTACTGCAGCAGCCCATGTACCACCAAGATGATATTGAGAACCATAACAGAAGGAACAATATCAGAATCCGTGGTATCCCTGAAACATTAGAACACAAAGACCTTAACCACTTGAGCCCCGGACCATTATGCTGCCTAAGGACCAGAAGTCTTTTTCCAATTTGGCACTGCGTCGCTTTAACTGCTAATTGTGCGGTCATGCAATGCTGTACCCAAACGAAATTTGTGTCCTTTTCTTCCCACAAATAGAGCTTTCTGTTGATGGTATTTGATCACCTCTGCGGGTTTTTTTTTTTGCGATATAAACGGAAAAAGACCGAAAAATGTGAAAAAAAATGATATTTTCTACTTTTTGTTATAAAAAAATCCAATAAACTCAATTTTAGTCATACATTTAGGCCAAAATGTATTTGGCCACATGTCTTTGGTAAAAAAAATGTCAATAAGCGTATATTTATTGGTTTGCGCAAAAGTTATAGCGTCTACAAACTAGGGTACATTTTCTGGAATTTACACAGCTTTTAGTTTATGACTGCCTATGTCATTTCTTGAGGTGCTAAAATGGCAGGGCAGTACAAAACCCCCCCAAATGACCTCATTTTGGAAAGTAGACACCCCAAGGAAATTGCTGAGTGGCATGTTGAACCCATTGAATATTTTTTTTTTTTGTCCCAAGTGATTGAATAATGACAAAAAAAAAATATTTACAAAAAGTTGTCACTAAATGATATATTGCTTACACAGGCCATGGGCATATGTGGAATTGCACCCCAAAATACATTTAGCTGCTTCTCCTGAGTATGGGGATACCACATGTGTGGGACTTTTTGGGAGCCTAGCCGCGTACGGGGCCCCGAAAACCAATCACCGCCTTCAGGATTTCTAAGGGTGTAAATTTTTGATTTTACTCTTCACTGCCTATCACAGTTTTGGGGGCCATGGAATGCCCAGGTGGCACAAAACTCCTCCAAATGACCCCATTTTGGAAAGTAGACACCCCAAGCTATTTGCTGAGAGGCATGGTGAGTATTTTGCTGCTCTCATTTGTTTTTGAAAATGAAGAAAGACAAGAAAAAACATTTTTTTTTCTTTTTTCAATTTTCAAAACTTTGTGACAAAAAGTGAGGTCTGCAAAACACTCACTATACCTCTCAGCAAATAGCTTTGGGTGTCTACTTTCCAAAATGGGGTCATTTGGGGGGGTTTGTGCCACCTGGGCATTCCATGGCCTCCAAAACTGTGATAGGCAGTGAAGAGTGAAATCAAAAATTCATGCCCTTAGAAAGCCTGAAGGCGGTGCTTGGTTTTTGGGGTCCCGTACGCGGCTAGGCTCCCAAAAAGTCTCACACATGTGGTATCCCCGTACTCAGGAGAAGCAGCAGAATGTATTTTGGGGTGTAATTTTACATATTCCCATGGCATGTTTGAGCAATATATCATTTAGTGACAACTTTGTGCAAAAATTTGTCTCTTTCCCGCAACTTGTGTCACAATATAAAATATTCCATGGACTCGACATGACTCTCAGCAAATAGCTTGGGGTGTCTACTTTCCAAAATGGGGTCATTTGGGGGGGTTTGAACTGTCCTGGCATTTTATGCACAACATTTAGAAGCTTATGTCACACATCACCCACTCTTCTAACCACTTGAAGACAAAGCCCTTTCTGACACTTTTTGTTTACATGAAAAAGTTTTTTTTTTGCAAGAAAATTACTTTGAACCCCCAAACATTATATATTTTTTGAAAAGCAAATGCCCTACAGATTAAAATGGTGGGTGTTTCATTTTTTTTTTTTCACACAGTATTTGCGCAGCAATTTTTCAAAAGCATTTTTTGGGGAAAAAACACACTTTTTTACATTTTAATGCACTAAAACACACTATATTGCCCAAATGTTTGATGAAATAAAAAAGGTGATCTTAGGCTGAGTACATGGATACCAAACATGACATGCTTTACAATTGCGCACAAACGTGCAGTGGCAACAAAATAAATACATTTTTAAAAGCCTTTAAAAGCCCTTACAGGTTACCACTTTAGATTTACAGAGGAGGTCTACTGCTAAAATTACTGCCCTCGATCTGACCTTCGTGGTGATACCTCACATGCATGGTGCAATTGCTGTTTACATTTGACGACAGACCGCCGATTGCGTTCGCCTTAGCGCGAGAGCAGGGGGCGACAGGGGTGCTTTTTTTTTTTCTTTATAATTTTTTTGCTTTTTTATCTTATTTTTAAACTGTTCCTTTCATTTTTTTTAAATCATTTTTATTGTTATCTCGGGAATGTAAATATCCCCTATGATAGCAATAGGTAGTGACAGGTACTCTTTTTTGAAAAAATTGGGGTCTATTAGACCCTAGATCTCTCCTCTGCCCTCAAAGCATCTGACCACACCAAGATCGGTGTGATAAAATGCTTTCCCAATTGCCCAATGGCGCTGTTTACATCCGGCGAAATCTAAGTCATGAAATGCTCGTAGCTTCCGGTTTCTTAGGCCATAGAGATGTTTGGAGCCACTCTGGTCTCTGATCAGCTCTATGGTCAGCTGGCTGAATCACCGGCTGCATTCTCAGGTTCCCTGTTGATACAGGAGAGCCAGAGAAAAACACAGAAGATGGTGGGGGGGAGCATTCCCTCCCACGGCTTGTAAAAGCAGTCTAGAGGCTAATTAGCTGCTAGGATTGCTTTTACATGAAAGCCGACCGCTGGCTGAAAAGAATGATACCAAGATGATACCTAAACCTGCAGGCATCATTCTGGTATAACCACTCAAAGTCGTGAATGGCGTACCTGAAGACAAAAAAAATGTTTAACAATAAAACACAGTAAACAGTAAAGTATAAAAAATTGCATACCTGAAAAGCAAACATGATAAAACATAATAACAATAAAACATTGCAGAATAGAATACAGTAAAACGACAACTATTTTTTTATTTTATATATATATATATATATATATATATATATTTTTTTTTTACACTTTTTTTGTAACTGTAACTTTTATAACTGTAACCGGTTCCAGGTTCGGGTCTCTCAAAATGCGATGGCATCTTGGGAGACCCTGTGAAAGTGTGCCTAGTCTGTGCAATGCTGTACCCTACGCTAATACTCAACTAGTGAATGGTAGCGTTCAAAACATTCACCAATGCAAAGACCAGGATTGTCAGGACAGGAGGGACAATAATAGCGGGTGTCACGCCTATATCCGCGCCTGCTGCAGACACAACATCTTTTTTGGGGGGGTTCGTTGGGTAGGGGTACTCAGGAGGACATAAAGAAAATGCCTCTTATGCAGCCGACTGCATTTGGTTGGGGATGTGAATGGGGGAAGTACGGGTGCTGCAGAAGTGGTGGGTTCCCAATTAGGATTGGCGAATGCAGCAGGAAGGGCACTATGGGCACGACGGGCCTGTGTTTGTCTTCTTGGTGGCAGCGGGACACTACTTGTGCTTGCCACCTCACCAGCTTGAACTGCATTTATGGGACTCGCCACGTCACCAAGTGTTACTGCAGTGCGGGTTTGACTACGACCGGGGTGTACTAGGCCACTGGTGCTTGCCAGTTCAATAAAAAGCTACCAAAAAAACTGTTAGCGATCGCAGGGATCAGGCCTGCGAACGTGCAGTTATGCGTTTTGCGTTTAGTGTTTTGTAAGTGACAGTGATCGATCGATACTGCACTTGGGTGGGCTGGGCCGGGCGAAGGGGCAAAACGCAGGTGCTAGCAGGCAGTGTTGTAGCGTGGGGGGTGCAGGGGGTGCTGTGGCCCCGGGCGCAACATTTAGGGGGGCGCCAGTATGTGTCACTGGCTGCCTCCTCCTAATTTCTAATTCCTGTGTTCCCGGGCTCCGGCCACCATGTTAAGTGTCCGGCGCCCTGTGATTGGGCGTATGGGGGTCATGTGAGGCGTAGGGCTGGCCTGTCCTCGATCGCTCCTGAAGTCCCGCCTCCGCACATGACCCCCCATACGCCCAACCACAGGGCGCTGGATACTGAACATGGCAGCAGGCAGAGCGCAGGGGAGAGAAGATACAATGTGAGCCGCCGCTGTCTTCTCCTCCTCATCCGGATTGATACAGGCCAGGATAAGAAGGTGAGTGAGACTCCCTCGTGAGAGTCTTATTACTAGGAGGGGGAGGGGGGGCGAGAGAGAGACTGTAGGCAGGACAGTGTAGTGTAGTATAGTATGGAGGTCAGTGTAGTATAGTGGTCAGTATGGGGGGCAGTGTAGTGGACAGTGTAGTGTAGTATAGTGGTCATTATAGTGGTTAGTGTAGTATAGTATAGTGGTTAGCATAGTGGTCAGTATAGTGTAGTTTTGTATGGAGGTCAGTGTAGTGTAGTGGACAGTATAGTATAGTGGACAGTGTAGTATGGTGGTCAGTGTAGTGTAGTATAGTGGACAGTGTAGTGTAGTATAGTGGACAGTGTAGTATAGTGTGGTGGTCAGTGTAGTGTAGTATGGTGGTCAGTGTAGTGTAGTGGTCAGTGTAGTATGGTGGTCAGTGTAGTGTAGTGGTCAGTGTAGTGTAGTATGGTGGTCAGTATAGTGGACAGTTTAGTGTAGTGGACAGTGTAGTATAGTGGTCAGTGTAGTATGGTGGTCAGTATAGTGTAGTATAGTGGTCAGTATAGTGGTTAGTGTAGTATAGTATACTGGTTAGTATAGTGGTCAGTGTAGTGTAGTATAGTGGACAGTGTAGTGTAGTGGTTAGTATAGTGGACAGTGTAGTATAGTGGACAGTATAGTGTAGTATAGTGGACAGTGTAGTATAGTGGTCAGTGTAGTATGGTTGTCAGTATAGTGTAGTATAGTGGTCAGTGTAGTGTAGTATAGGGGACAGTGTAGTATGGTGGTCAGTATAGTGTAGTATAGTGGTCAGTGTAGTGTAGTATAGTGGACAGTGTAGTATGGTGGTCAGTGTAGTGTAGTATAGTGCACAGTGTAGTATGGTAGTCAGTATAGTGTAGTATAGTGGTCAGTGTAGTGTAGTATAGTGGACAGTGTAGTATGGTGGTCAGTATAGTGTAGTATAGTGGTCAGTGTAGTGTAGTATAGTGGACAGTGTAGTATGGTGGTCAGTATAGTGTAGTATAGTGGACAGTGTAGTATGGTGGTCAGTATAGTGTAGTATAGTGGTCAGTGTAGTGTAGTGTAGTATAGTGGACAGTGTAGTATGGTGGTCAGTATAGTGTAGTATAGTGGTCAGTGTAGTGTAGTATAGTGGACAGTGTAGTATGGTGGTCAGTGTAGTGTAGTATAGTGGTCAGTATAGTGTAGTATAGTATAGTGGTTAGCATAGTGGTCAGTATAGTGTAGTTTAGTATGGAGGTCAGTGTAGTGTATTGGACAGTATGGTATAGTGGACAGTGTAGTATGGTGGTCAGTGTAATGTAGTATAGTGGTCAGTGTAGTGTAGTATAGTGGACAGTGTAGTATGGTAGTCAGTATAGTGTAGTATAGTGGTCAGTGTAGTATAGTGGACATTGTAATGTAGTATAGTGGACAGTGTAGTATGGTAGTCAGTATAATGTAGTATGGTGGACAGTGTAGTGTAGTGGACAGTGTAGTGTAGTGGACAGTGTAGTATAGTGGTCAGTGTAGTGTAGTGGTCAGTGTAGTGTAGTATAGTGGTCAGTATAGTGGTTAGTGTAGTATAGTATAGTGGTCAGTATAGTGTAGTTTAGTATGGAGGTCAGTGTAGTGTAGTGAACAGTGAAGTATAGTGGTCAGTGTAGTGTAGTATAGTGGACAGTGTAGTATGGTGGTCAGTATAGTGTAGTATAGTGGACAGTGTAGTATGGTGGTCAGTATAGTGTAGTATAGTGGTCAGTGTAGTGTAGTATAGTGGACAGTGTAGTGTAGTGGTTAGTATAGTGGACAGTGTAGTATAGTGGACAGTATAGTGTAGTATAGTGGACAGTGTGGTATAGTGGTCAGTGTAGTATGGTGGTCAGTATAGTGTAGTATAGTGGTCAGTGTAGTGTAGTATAGTGGACAGTGTAGTATGGTGGTCAGTATAGTGTAGTATAGTGGTCAGTGTAGTGTAGTATAGTGGACAGTGTAGTATGGTGGTCAGTGTAGTGTAGTATAGTGGACAGTGTAGTATGGTGGTCAGTATAGTGTAATATAGTGGTCAGTGTAGTGTAGTATAGTGGACAGTGTAGTATGGTGGTCAGTATAGTGTAGTATAGTGGACAGTGTAGTGTAGTGGTTAGTGTAGTGGACAGTATAGTATAGTGGACAGTGTAGTATAGTGGACAGTGTAGTACAGTGGACAGTATAGTGTAGTATAGTGGACAGTGTAGTGTAGTGGTTAGTGTAGTGGACAGTATAGTATAGTGGACAGTGTAGTATAGTGGACAGTGTAGTGTAGTATAGTGGACAGTGTAGTATGGTGGTCAGTGTAGTGTAGTATAGTGGACAGTGTAGTATAGTGGTCAGTGTAGTATGGTGGTCAGTATAGTGTAGTATAGTGGACAGTGTAGTATGGTGGTCAGTATTGTGTAGTATAGTGGTCAGTGTAGTGTAGTATGGTGGTCAGTATAGTGTAGTATAGTGGTCAGTGTAGTGTAGTATAGTGGACAGTGTAGTATAGTGGTCAGTGTAGTATGGTGGTCAATATAGTGTAGTATAGTGGTCAGTGTAGTGTAGTATAGTGGACAGTGTAGTATAGTGGTCAGTGTAATGTAGTATAGTGGACAGTGTAGTATAGTGGTCAGTGTAGTGTAGTATAGTGGTCAGTATAGTGTAGTATAGTGGTCAGTATAGTGTAGTATAGTGGACAGTGTAGTGGTCAGTGTAATATAGTGGACAGTATAGTATAGTGGTCAGTGTAGTATAGTGGTCAGTGTAGTGTAGTATAGTGGACAGTGTAGTATAGTGGTCAGTGTAGTGTAGTATAGTGGACAGTGTAGTATGGTGGTCAGTATAGTGTAGTATAGTGGACAGTGTAGTATAGTGGTCAGTGTAGTATGGTGGTCAGTATAGTGTAGTATAGTGGACAGTGTAGTATGGTGGTCAGTATAGTGGTCATTGCAGTGTAGTATAGTGGTCAGTGTAGTGTACTATAGTGGTCAGTGTAATGTAGTATAGTGGACAGTGTAGTATAGTATAGTGGTCAGGATAGTGTAGTATAGTGGTCAGTATAGTGTAGTATAGTGGTCAGTGTAATATAGTGGACAGTATAGTATAGTGGTCAGTGTAGTATAGTGGACAGTATAGTATAGTGGTCAGTATAGTGTAGTATAGTGGACAGTGTAGTGGTTAGTGTAATATAGTGGACAGTATAGTATAGTGGTCAGTGTAGTATATCGGACAGTATAGTATAGTGGTCAGTATAGTGTAGTATAGTGGTCAGTGTAATGTAGTATAGTGGACAGTGTAGTATAGTATAGTGGTCAGTATAGTGTAGTATAGTGGTCAGTATAGTGTAGTATAGTGGACAGTGTAGTGGTCAGTGTAATATAGTGGACAGTATAGTATAGTGGTCAGTGTAGTATAGTGGACAGTATAGTATAGTGGTCAGTGTAGTGGACATTGTAGTGCAGTGGTCAGTATAGTAATCAGGTAGGTCAGTACTATTGTATTTGAAGGAACTCAGGGACAGCTAAAAGTCCGCAGGTTAGGGGGGGTGCAAATTACTTGCCTTGCCCCGGGTGCTGACAACCCACGCTACACCACTGCTAGCAGGTATCTGGGCTGATCCCGCTAACACTGCGTTTTTGGGAACCCTAAACTGCTGGGGACGCTAGTATAGATCTGATCAGATCAGATATTGATCCGTTCAGATACTATACCACTAAGGGAGGTGTATGGTGCGTGCGTGGGTGTTAGCGGTACTGGCGCTAACCTGACGCTGCCTGGGGCTGGTGCTTGCCAGTTCACCAAAACGCTACCAAAAAAACTGTTAGCGATCGCAGGGATCAGGCCTGACTCTGCGAACGCTGCAGTTATGCGTTTAGTGTTTTGTAAGTGACAGTGATCGATCAATACTGCACTTGGGTGGGCTGGGCTGGGCTGGGCCGGGCGGAGGGGCAAAACGCAGGTGCTAGCAGGTATCTGGGCTGATCCCGCTAACACTGCGTTTTTGGGAACCCTAAACTGCTGGGGACGCTAGTATAGATCTGATCGGATCAGATATTGATCAGTTCAGATACTATACCACTAAGGGAGGAGTATGCTGCGTGCGTGGGTGTTATCGGTACTGGCGCTAACCTGACGCTGCCTGGGGTGACGCATATCACCGCCGGGCGATCAGGGGGCTAAACCTTTATTCGGTAATAAACGGCGGGTTCCCTGACACTATAAAAAATAAACGAACTAACCAGCGTCACCCGTAACGGTTATACGGTGATCAGTGGTGAAAGGGTTAACTAGGGGGCAATCAAGGGGTTAAAACATTTATTAGATAGTATATGGGGGTCCCTGTCGCTATAAAATGCTGACGGTAAACCTAAATATTTACGTCCCTAACTAGCGTCACCAGCGACACTAATACAGCGATCAGAAAAATGATCGCTTAGTGACACCGGTGATGGGGGGTGATCAAGGGGTTAAAACTTTATTAGGGGGGTTAGGGGGGTACCCTAGACCTAAAGGGGGCTAACAGTAACTGTCCCACCACAGTAACTGTCACAAACTGACACCATGCAGTAATCAGAAAAAAAAAAAAAACTGCTTGGTGTCAGTTTGTGACAGGGGGGGTGATTGGGGGGTGATCGGGGGGGCAATTGGGGGGATCGGGTGTTTTGTGTGCCTGGCATGTTCTACTGTGAGGTGTAGTGTTTGTGCACTCACAGTGATGTCTTCTCTCCTCGGCGCCGGAACGGAAAATACCGAGCCGAGGAGAGATGACATCATTTCCTTTGCTGCTGTTTAGCATACAGCAGCAAATTAATGTTCCCATTGGCCGGCGGCGATTGCGAGGGGGGGCCACGAATGGATGGCCTCCCCCTCATCTCCAATCGCCAGGGGACAAAAGAGGACCGCCTCGGGCACCGGGGGGGTCCTATCGGACTCCCCACCCGCGGGAGGCAAATCACGTGTATGTACGTGATTTTGCCTGCCCGTGCCGCCTTGCCGACGTACATCGGCGTGAGGCGGTCCTTAAGTGGTTAACAGCCTCATATCAACCTACAAAGAGGGATTTGGCTCATATCCTAGAAACAGATGATTGGTATAAATCAAAAGGCACATATGCAAAACTAGATCTCTCTGAAATTAAGGCTTTGGCCAGAGAAAGAGGGATAGAGTCTGAACTTCCGGAGCAAACCATAATTTCCAAATTGTGGCAGCAAGATGAAGAGAGAAGGAAGGGAGACGCCACCCCTTCTGCCCCTGGCACAGAGGTAGAAGGTAATGCTGTTGACAGGAAGTCTCAAATTAAATGGCATGTACCTTTTAGTCCCCAAGATATGAGAGCCGTATTAGAGGGATTGGGAGATCCTAGAAAGAATCCAAATGGGTTTGCAAACAAACTTAGCACTGCACAGGAAGCATATGAGGCTTCTGCTACTGACATTTATCAGCTTCTTATTAAAGCAGTGGGAAGCAACATATCTGGCTATATACTTAAAGAATGTGGTGTAGATGTCAAAAATCTAGGTAAGATGGTTAGTGGACGGGAGGTTTGTGAGAAATTGAAGGAAAAATTGCCCCAAATATATGGACAAACCAGACATGCTGAATTTATGAATGCTAAGCAAGGGAAAGAGGAAGCAGCAGGGGCTTATTGGAGGCGGTTAAGCGATATGGCTGAGGAAGCAGGACTTAAAATAGAGGAAGAGAAGGTGCGAGAAACTGCAAGTCCATCTACACAACTGGTGAAACAAAGGTTTCTTGATAGTTTAATACCCCAGTTGAAAGAAAAGTTGTTCATAGCAATGCCTGAGGCAGGTAATATGTCTATTCGGGACGTTCTGCCTATCCTGTTATCCATAGAAAACAGGATTAACCAAAAAGACAGCAAACCCAAGGTTATGTACATGGGGAAGCAGAGAGGAAGAGGAAGAGGCAAAGGCTATTTCAGAAATCATGGCAATCGGGGACCAATTATATGCTACAATTGTAATGGGGAAGGACACATAGCCAAATTTTGCCATCTTCCTGACCGTAGACTGGAAAAGAGCTTAGAGGCACCTCATGCTGATCCCATCTCTCTGCCAAAAGTAGTGGATCAGGCATAGGAAAATGGCATGCCAGTATCAGTCATGTTAAATAGGGGAGACAATAGTCCCGAGGTCAGAGTAAAAAGTATTTTTACAAGAACTCCCCTATCCTGGAGGAGAAACAGAATTAACCTGTTTAATCAGTACTGGTGCAAGCCTAAGTGTTTTTAATATAGAGGACTTACCTCCAGGATTATTATCTACAAATGTTATCTCTGGTGTTGGCCTAACCGGGACCTCTACTAATTTGGTTGAGTCCAAGCCACTTAAACTCAGGCTAGGACAGCAAACAGAAATTGTCACTAAAGTGTTAGTTTCAGACACAGTTCCTACCAATCTTTTGGGAGCTGACATTTTGAACCAAATTTTAGCAAACATAGACTACACTCCTACAGGAGTCCAAGTGGTCAGTAGTCTGTCAGGAGAAGTTTTAAATTCTGCCTGTGGAGTATTTTTAATCCAAGACTCCACTCCACCATTTCCACCAGAATTTAAAGTGATTCCCGCTGAATTATGGGCCACCAGCAAATATGATGTAGGTCTGCTGGATTGCACCCCAGTCATGATAAAAATCAAACCAGGAGCCCATCTCCCACAGATTAAACAGTACCCACTGAGTATTGCTCAGACTGAGGGGATAAAGGATCAAATCACTCAACTGAAAGCAGCACAGTTGTTTTACCAAATAAGTCACAAGTCAATACATCCCTGTTCCCAATTGCAAAGAAGCCAGACAAGAAGGGTGGGCAGGTGACATACCGCATGGTGCATGATTTGAGAGCCATTAACATTATAATTGAGCCCTATATTCTGTTCGAACTACCCCTAAACAACCACATGGGCTGTCCCCCTATGAGATTTTATTTGGAGGGCCACCCAAAACAGGGCTATATTTTTCCCAACAGCTGCAGGCTTCTCACTCTAGTCTGTTATAATATGTTCAGATTTTGCAAAGAACATTGAATAAAATACATGAAGGTGTTTATAAATCTATCCCCGACCCAGATTCTGTTTCAGGTATTCACAGAATCCAACCAGGTGACTGGGTAGTGGTCAAGCGACACGTCAGAAAGCGCTAGAACCAAAATTTGACAGGCCACATTTGGTGCTTTTGACAACCGGTTCCGCTGTCAAGTTGGAAGGAAAGCCCACCTGGATTCACGCCAGTCACTGCTAGAAAACCCTGAAGTTATGATATCCTTTGAAAAAAATATGATGATGTTTCTTTTCTTTTTGCTGTTTGTGAGAACTGAGACATGGAAAAATACATACAATTACATACAATTTTAACATTTGGATGCCCATCTCTGGCTTTGGGGGTCCCTCCGGTTCATCTTCTCCCGGCGTCCGGTTGGTTCTTCTCCGCTCTCTTCTCCCGGAGTTCCAGTTCTTCGGCTCCTCCGCTGTCTTCGGGTAGCTCTCTTGCCAGCAGAGGTCCGGACTTCTGGGCTTCTTGTCTTCTGGGCTTCTTGTCTTCTCTTCTCCAGATGTTGACACGACGCTCTCTCCGGCTGGACTGCTCTCTGAGGGCTGCGTTGTGACTTATATAGGCGGAGACCCCGCCCCCTTTTGATGTCACAGTCCATGGGCATGCTGGGACTGTGACGTTTTAGGGGGCGTGGTCACTGGGTGATGTTGACTACGCCCCCTAAAATGTCACAGTCCCAGCATGCCCAGGGACATAGTACAGGAGATGTCAGAGACTGCAGACATAGTACAGGAGATGGTCAGAGACTGGAGATATAATATAGGAGACGGTCAGAGACTGCAGACATACTATAGGAGACTATCAGAGACTGCAGACATACTACAGGAGATGGTCAGAGACTGCAGACATACTACAGGAGACGGTCAGAGACTGCAGACATAGTACAGAAGATGGTCAGAGACCTGCAGACATACTACAGTAGATGATCAGAGACTGCAGATATGATACAAGAGATGGTCAGAGACTACAGACATGAAACAAGAGATGGCCAGAGACTGCAGACATAGTACAGGAGATGGTCAGAGACTGCAGACATACTACAGGAAATGGTCAGAGACTGCAGACATGTTACAAGAGATGGTCAGAGACTGCAGACATAATACAAGAGATGGTCAGAGACTGCAGACATGATACAAGAGATGGTCAGAGACTGCAGACATGTTACAAGAGATGGTCAGAGACTGCAGACATGTTACAAGAGATGGTCAGAGACTGCAGACATGTCACAAGAGATGGTCAGAGACTACAGGAGATGGTCAGAGACTGCAGACATGTTACAAGAGATGGTCACAGACTGCAGACATGTTACAAGAGATGGTCAGAGACTGCAGACATGTTACAAGAGATGGTCACAGACTGCAGACATGTTACAAGAGATGGTCAGAGACTGCAGACATGTTACAAGAGATGGTCACAGACTGCAGACATGTTACAAGAGATGGTCAGAGACTGCAGACATGTTACAAGAGATGGTCACAGACTGCAGACATGTTACAAGAGATGGTCACAGACTGCAGTTCCTATGGACGTTAGTAAATAATGGCCGATCGGCCCTCTCATCTGACCCAGCGATACAGAAACAACGGTTCCTCTGATCAGGAGTCTGCTCACTCTGAATTGCCCGTGGTGACTCCGCTGGGTAGAGCCCAGATCTGTATTCTGGCAATAACTCCATTACTTTCTCCACCAGTTATGGCGCCAGGCTGTGTGGCTTTCCCTCATGTGGCACAGAGCAGCGGGGTTCTCTCTCTGATGATGTTCCCTCAACACTGTCTTCTCCCTCTGGAGTCCTGGGTGCACTTCCCTGAAAGCTTTCCCGGGCTCCTCGCTCTCTGTCTCCCATTCAGCTGAGCATGCTGTGTGGGCTGCAGTTTCTGTGTTACAGTGGGGCTGCCAGTCCTTGGGACTACATGTCCCACAATCCTCTTCTTTGCTCCTTTTTTTTCTTCCCTGGCCGATATGAAGGCGGGGAAGAAACATAGTGCGCCGCTCACTAGTACAGCAGCGTGCACGAGGAGGAGAGGGAGAGGGGAAACAAGAGCCTGCGGCTGCAGTGGCATCACTAGGGTTGGTGTCACTCGGTGCTGTAAAACATGGTATCACCCCCTCCACCAACTATAGTCGCCCCTCAGTACAGACCCCCCTCCACTAAGTATAGACCCCCCTCCGTCAGTGCAGACCCCCACTAAGTATAAACACCTCCCTCAGTATAGACCCCCAGGACAAAACACCCCCCTTTATCAGAATAGACCCCCCTCAGGACAAACCACCCCTCTCCATTAGTACAGACCCCCTGAGGACAAACCACCCCCTCCGTTAATACAGAACCACCCCCTCCATCAGTACAGAACCCCCCAGAACAAACCTACCCCCTACATTAGTACAGAACCCCCAGAACAAACCACCCCCCCATTAGTACAGACCCCCCAGGACAAACCACCCCCCTCCATTAGTACAGACCCCCCTCAGGACAAACCACCCCCTCCATTAGTACAGAACCACCCCCTCCATTAGTACAGAACCACCCCCTCCATCCGTACAGAAACCCCCAGAACAAACCACCCCCTACATTAGTACAGACCCCCCAGAACAAACCACCCCCCCTCCATTAGTACAGACCCCCCAGGACAAACCACCCCCTCCATTAGTACAGACCCCCCAGTACAACCCCCCTCCATTAGTACAGACCCCCAGGACAAACCACCCCCTCCATTAGTACAGACCCCCCCAGGACAAACCACCCCCTCCATTAGTTTAGACCCCCAGGACAAACCACCCCCCCTACATTAGTATAGACCCCCCAGGACAAACCACCCCCTTACATTAGTACAGACCCCCCAGGACAAATCACCCCCTACATTAGTTTAGACCACCAGGACAAAACACCCCCCTACTTTAGTAAAGACCCCCAGGACAAACCACCCCCCCTACATTAGTACAGACCCCCAGAACAAATCAACTCCCCCTACATTAGTTTAGATCCCCCAGGACAAATTACCCCCCTACATTTTTTTTTTTAAAACAAGATTTTTATTGAGCATATTAACATGTTACATCACATTTTGTAAACAATGGGTCATTGTACATCTCATTAAACGATAACATGTTACCTCTACACATATGGCTCATCCAGTTACACATGCTTTGTAGTTATTGCTTTCAATATGAAGACCATCTTTTACCTCAGTCAGCCTAATTATGTTGCTCTTTTTTTTTTTTTTTTTTTTTTTTTTTTTTTTTTTTTTTTTTTTTTTTTTTTTATTAATTATAATAAACAGCTCTTTATTTATATGCATATCATATTTTACTAGAAAACCGCTCAGAAAAAGAGCACCTGGACAATCAACATAGATATTGAAACTTTGGCTTCAACCAGAGAGAAAACAGACTCTCAAAAGCCCTCTTCCATGTACAAACTCCCTCCCCTCCCTTCCCATCCCCCCTCATTATTTTTCTACCTCTAATGTTGTATGCATCCATTCTTTTAATACTCCACTGTCCACCCTCCTCATCACCTAAAGATTTTCTGCGCCACCGCTCATCTCCTCTCCTACCGATAAGGTATTTTTGGATTCAGTCCACCTCCACCACACTTTCCTAAATTTTTTGGGGGCTTCTCTCGCTTCATATGTCATTTTATACATAAGTACATCATCATTTATTATTTTTATCCACATTCCCAGGTTGAGTTGTTCACCATGAATCCATCGTCGGGCGATCAGTTTTCTCACCCCAAAGTAGAGAAGTCTAAGGAATAATTTAGTATTTTTATTTATCTCTTCCTGATCAAAAATTCCCAACAGGCACCTCATGGGAGAGCATATGTTAGGAAGACCAAAGTGGTCAGATATGAACTCAGTCACCTGAGACCACAAAGGTCTTATCTTAGGGCAATCCCATACCATATGAAGGAAAGTTCCCTCCTCTCCCTTACATTTATGACATTCCGGGTTATCTTTTTTGTGCATTTTAAATAGTCTAGTCGGAGTGTAGTACATTTGGTGTAGATATCTAAGCTGTATCATTCTATCCGTGGAGGAAATCACCGACACAAAATATGTATCGAGTACCTCCTGCCACAGTTCCTCAGTCAGTTCCGGAATGAAAGTCGTCCACCTACTTCTGGTCCTAGCGGTCAAGTCAGGTCCCCCCAATCTAATCTCCTTATAGTATCTAGATATACGCTTGGTCGGCTCGGGATCTATCAGGACTTTTTCCAGGGTTGTGTTTTGTACCTTTACCTCCCCTCTCCCGAACTGGGCTGTCGCTGCATGTTGCAATTGGGTATATCTGAACTGCCATGTCCTAGGTACACCAAACTGCTCCCTCAGTTGTGTGAAGGTTAATAGTCTACCATCCTGATAAATGTGATGTAAATATTTTATCCCAAATTTGGCCCATCCATGTCCATCTTCCAATTTGCAGAACTCTTGTAGAGATTTATTGTACCAAAGGGGACAATTAGGTGATAACCATAGCGGGTCATCCATTATTTTCTGCGCACAGAGATGGAACACCTTACCAGGTAGTGCCATAACTGATCCCATCTCTCTCCCTGGTATCTCTTTTCTAAACAAGATGTTCAGCAATGTCTCCTGAGATGTGGCAACAGCCGCCTCTAATAGAGTAGTGGCATTAGGTATCTGTGGAAAACATCGCCAGTGCAAAAATGTCATTTGGGATGCAAAGAAATAGGATCTCATGTCCGGCATAGCCAGTCCCCCCCGGGTTGTTGGTAGTTTCAGGATTGCAAGGGATAACCTGGGTGCCTTGGTTCCCCACAAGAAATCAATCACAATGGAGTCTATGCGTTTAAAAGTTTTCACCGAGACATATACAGGTGAGTTCGATAGAACGTACAACAGCTTTGGCAGGACAATCATTTTAAATAGGTTTATACGACCCATCACTGTCAATGGCATATTCCTCCACCGCTGTACCTTCTCACGAAGAACCTCCACTACCGGTCTCAAGTTAAAATCTAAATATCCTGCAATGGGAAATTGAATCACCACTCCCAGATATTTAAAGGACTGGGATAATTGAATGGGGGATTCCGCCGGGACCCTCACTGTGTCATCTATAGCAAACAGGGATGATTTGCTCCAGTTGATACGGAACCCAGAGTAGTCTCCGAATTCCTGTATCAGCCGGAAGGCCGTGGATAATGAAGGGCCCGGGTCTTGGAGATACAAAAGCATGTCATCCGCATAAAGGGAGACTCGCTCCTCAATCCCCCCCACCCGAAGTCCATTCAGATGGGGAGTATCCCTTATCTTTGCCGCGAGTGGCTCTATGGCCAAAGCAAAAAGAAGGGGGGACAGTGGGCACCCCTGTCTGGTCCCCCGGAAAACAGAGAAGGGCTCGGATATGATACCATTCACCCTCACCCTGATCAGTGGGTCAGCGTACAACAGCCTCACCCAGGATATAAATATAGGCCCGAATCCCAATATCTCCAGGAGACCAAACAGATAGGCCCACTCGACCGAATCAAAGGCCTTCTTGGTGTCCAAGGAGGCCACTACCCTCTCCCCGGAATTTTCATGATCCGTCTGTAGATTAATAAATAACCTTCTAACATTCATTTGTGCACAACGCCCTTGTATAAAGCCTGTCTGATCCGGGTTGACTAATTTTAACACCACCGACTGCAGTCTCCCCGCCAATACTTTTGCTAGTATCTTGGTGTCGACATTCATCAATGAGATGGGTCTATAGGATTCACATTCTTTAGGATCTTTACCCCCTTTATGTATCAGAACTACCAAGGCCTCTCTCATAGAGGGGGGAAGTTTCCCCTCCCGCCGTGCATTCAGGAACACTTGCAATAATCGGGGCGCCAGCCCACCCCTAAAAGTTTTATAGCACTCCGAGGGTATACCATCTAGTCCTGGAGATTTCCTAGGGGCAAAAGAAGCTATCGCCCCCGCCACCTCTTCCACAGATATGTCAGCCTCCAGCTCTGCACGATCTAAATTTGTTAACTTAGGGAGATCAATATCGCTTAGATAAGTTTTTAAGGTGTCCCCGCCCGGTGGGATACATGACTTATAGAGTTCGTTATAAAATTGAACAAAGACCTGTAGTACACCCTCGGAGTCACTCACCTCTACCCCACCCTTACCATAAATACTCGTTATACAGATGGGTGTGTATTCTGGTCGCGCCAGATATGCCAATAGTCTACTATTCTTATCCCCAAATTCAAAGATACGTCTACGTTGTGCAAGTCCAAGTTTGGTAGTCTGGTCAGTCAGTATTTCCTTGTATGCCCGTGTCTTATCCTGGAGAGTACACAAACCCTCTCTAGTTGGTCTCCTAACGTATTCTGCCTCAGCTAGAGATACCTCCCGTTCCCTGTCCATTATTGAAGATGCCAGTTGCTTCTTGAAGCTAGCCACCTCCGTCATGAACACCCCTCTTAGAGTAGCTTTGAATGCCTCCCACTTTATTAGTTCAGAGCCAACTTCCTTATTCTCCTTCCAGAATCGCTGAATAGTCTCATTACATTTAATTTTAATATATTCCTCCTGCAACCAGCTAGCCTCCATCCTCCAATGTCTGATACCTTGCCTCTGACCCAATATAATATCTACTAGTAGGGGTGAATGGTCCGAGTGCACTCTAGGTAAGTACCTCGCCCCAGCCACCAATTGCAGTCCCTCAGACTCAACTAATGCCATGTCTATCCTAGATAGTGTTTTATGTGTCTCAGAATAGCAAGAGTATTCCCTAATCTCTGGGTGTCTCGCTCGCCATGCATCATAGAAGCCATGTGTTGACATCCACTTTGCAAGCGGTGTTGGGGTTCTCGGCGGTGCATCCAACCTGTCCATTGTCGGATCCACCACCGCATTCAAATCCCCTAAGATAAAAATCCTCCCTTCCGCTATCTCAAAAGTCGCTTGAAGCACATCATCCAAATGAGACAGGGAGAAGGGAGGTGGGACATATAAGTTCACAAAGGTCATGAATCTGTTATGCACCTTTATCACGGTAACAACATATCTACCCTTGATATCCGTTTTTATTGCATGAATACATATAGGTAGAGATTTAGCCACCAGCGTGGACACTCCCCTAGCAAATGAAGAGTAACTTGCATGATAAGCCCCAGCAATATGCGCCCTTTTTAAGGAGAGAGTCCTGGAGCCCTGCAGATGCGTCTCCTGCAACAGTATCAAATGCGGTTTATATTTTTTTAGGTAATCAAAGACCAGTGATCTTTTAAATTTGGAGTTGAGACCTCTAACGTTCCAGGAGATCACCCTAAGGTTCACAGCCATAGTGGATAAAGCAAGAGTCTCCCCCCCTCCCCATCCTTCCCACTCCCATCTGTCAGGTATGGCACCCCCCAGGGCTCCAGCACCCCCCCTCCCCATCCTGGTGAGCAGCAGCATAGAAGGCAGACAGTAGACAGCAAAAGTGAACTTAAAATCATGAGCATACATAAAGCATAATAATGTTTTTCCCCAATACTTCCCACCTCCTCCCTCCTTGTTCCCCACCCCCCACCCTGTACCCGCCCCCAACTTGCAAGGCACTTCATTCCCAAAACCTTTAACCTAAAAGAGGTTATAACGGATGTGTGTATTCAAAAAAACACACAGGCTCCAGTATTGTGAGGAGTAAGTTCAGTTGTGAGAGAGAAAAAAAACTCCCACAAAAATTAAAAAACTCTGGAACACAAAAAAATAGAAGAAAATATAAGTAGATAAGGGGAAGAGGAAACTTCTTGTTCCACTCCTCAAGTCTCCAGTGAAAATAGAGAAAACTATAGAAAAAAAAAGGGCTTTGTTTCCAAAAGGAGAAAAAGATCCCTGTAGATTCCTTAAGCGTCAAAAGTGTTCTTGAGCATTTGAAAGTCGCAGACATATACCTTCTGTAGTCTTCCGGACTGCTGGGTGTATAGAGACCCATCTAAGGGCCCCATTCAATGCTTTTCTACATCTTATAAATAGGGGTTGTGATGCAAAAGGGCGGTAAAAAAACAGCTCAACGTCCGCCGCATTACTTTCTTCTGACATCTCCTACCTCCCAACATCTTCATCTGTTATGTAGCAGGTTAAGGAGATCTTGGAGAGCCTCCTCTTCTCGGTCGTCCTCTCGCATCCAGCCAATCAGCAGCTTCGGTGGGGGTGGTAAAAAAATGTGTTTTTCCATTATCCACAATGCGTAGTTTTGCTGGGTATAGCATACTGTACATCAGGTTCAGTTCTCTGAGCCGTTTCTTTATCGGATAGAAGGAAGCTCTTTGCTTTTGCGTGGTGGCAGAAAAATCAGGATAAATAGATATCCGATAGTTATGACACTTCAGCTCAGGGCCTGTCCTGGCTCCTTTTAGGATATTTTCTCTGTCTCTGAAGTGCAGAATCTTTGCTATCATGGGTCTGGGGATTGCTCCCTTAGGTGGTGGTTTACCTGGTACACGGTGTGCCCTCTCTATAGCAAACATAGCAGTGAAAGTTCCAGGGGCCATATTCACCTTCAGCCATTCCTCCAGGAATTCCTCCGGATGATTACCCTCCACTCCTTCAGGGAATCCCACCAGCCTTATATTATTTCTTCTCATGCGGTCCTCCATGTCGGCCATTTTAAGAGTGTGCTCAGAGATGGTCTTTTTTATGATTTGGTTATCAGTGGTCATAGGCCTGACAGTGTCCTCTAGAGCAGCAATGCGGTGGTCAGCAGCCTGTGCCTTTTCTCTAAGCTTCTGCATATCATGTTTCATATAGGAGAATTCCATTTGCAGTTCCCCAAAGTGGTCTAGGAGCTTAGTCTGACATCCCTGTATGGCAGCCATTATTTGCTTAAGAGACGGTTCTCCTTCCTCCTCCAGGGCCCTGTCTGTATCATGTGTGGGTCCCCTATCCCTGTCCAGGGATCTCCCCCTGCGCACAGTGCGGTCCCTCTGTATTCTGGGACTCACCCGACCAGATGAAGCAGGCTGCGGTCTTTCAGTGTCCTCATGCTGCTGCTGAAGCGGCGGCCATTCCTCCTCCTCCTCTCTGTCCGGCGCCGCGGCGCCATCTTGAGAGCCCCAGGCATAGCGTGCCAGCCTCTCCCCCGGTGTTTTTGGCCACGGAGGCCCGTATTTCACCATCCCCTGATGCTCTCCGGAGGGTCCACAACTCATACCCCAGCAGTCCAGGACAAAAACGCCGACTTTAGCTCGCAGGATTAGGTCAGGATGTGAAATCTACAGGGAGAGCTCCTCTCAAGACGTCCTCACATGCTGCGCGCCAGCTCCGCCCCCCACCCCCCTACATTAGTATAGACTCCCCAGGACAAACCACCCCCCTACATTAGTACAGACCCCCAGGACAAATCACCCCCCACATTAGTATAGACCCCCCAGAACAAACCACCCCCTACATTATTACAGACCCCCAGGACAAATCCCCCTACATTAGTATAGACCCCCAGGACAAATCACCCCCCTACATTAGTATAGACCCCCCAGGACAAACCACCCCCTCTACATTAGTACAGACCCCCCAGGACAAATCACCCCCTACATTAGTTTAGACCTCCCAGGACAAATCACCCCCCCCTACATTAGTATAGACCCCCAGGACAAACCACCCCCTCTACATTAGTACAGACCCCCAGGACAAATCACCCCCCTACATTAGTATAGACCCCCAGGACAAAACACCCCCCTACATTAGTACAGACCCCCCAGGACAAACAACCCCCCCTACATTAGTACAGACCCCCCCAGGACAAATCACCCTTCTACATTAGTTTAGACCCCCAGGACCAACCACCCCCTCTACATTAGTACAGACCCCCAGGACAAATCACCTCCCCTACATTAGTACAGACCCCCCCTCCATTAGGCTTATTAAAAACACCCGGATGGCAGCTAGAGAGGAGAGGACAGTGTGCAACCGCGCCGCCTGGGTGGAGAACAGAGCGTGTCAGGCTTGGGCAGCAGGCAGGACTCGGAGTTACAAACAGGAGGAGAAGTGGAACACGTCGGGCTCAAACTCGGACTGCTCCCCCTGGTGACGTCACTGCGCAGCCACGGCTGGTCTCTCTCTGCACACAGAGACAGCCGCTCTGGTCTCCAGCTGTTTCGCTCTCCTCCTCTGACAGGAGGAGGGAGGAGGAATGGGCACAGCAGCAGAGGTGACCAGCGGAGAGAGCCACCTATGGACAAGGAGAGGAGGAGGGAGGGGAGCACTCTGGTGCTTCAGCGCCCCCACCTCTGTGGTACCTGGGTGCACTGCACCCCGTGCACCCCGGCCAGGATCGGTCCTGTGTGAAAATATTGGTTACCTGAGATTCCTTGTTATTGCTTCCAGTTTTTTTAGAAGCAGGCATACCATCCATACGTAGAGGGTTATATTATATATGTGGAAATAAAGCTTACGCCTGGCTTCCTACTAATGTTACAGGTACATGTTATATTGGGAAGTTAGTACCTGCTTTGGCTGTTCGCAAAGATACAGTGCGACAAGATCAAAGTCCAGAATACCCTTTAGTGTTCAAAAGAGAGCTGTTCACTGAAGGTGACATGGCATGGTCATGGGTCCCTTCCTGGACAGGATGGGGAATTGAAGCAATGAAAAGAATAAATAATTACACTAGAATTGTAGATGAAATTATTAACCTTACTACCACTGATATAGGATTCTTAAGTGAAGAAATGGCTCAGCTTAAAAAAGTAGTATTAGAGCATAGATTAACGCTAAATTATCTCACTGCAGCTCAAGATGAGATGTGTAAGGTATTTCACACTGACTGTTGTATATACATTTCTGATAATGAGGACATTATTAAAGGGCATATTGCTAAGATAAGAGAACTACAGAATAAGGCCAGAGATATTGCTAAAGATGGATGGAACCCCTTTCAGGGTTTAGGAGGTTTTGGTGACTTTTTATATGACATAGCAACATGGTTACAGAAACTAGGCGCTTACATTGTGATGTTCCTATTTCTGATATTTGTTATTTACTTCCTTATCAGGCTATGCCTCTGTGTGACTACCTGCTGTACCAACAAATGTACCACCAGCCCTGATGAATCCATTATTGTGAGAAAGCTAGGAGAGAGCTGAACAGGACGCCGTCTCTCTGCGCCAATGTAACAGGAGTTACCAGCAATCAGCTGAATGTAACGAGGAGAAGAATGGTGTCAAATAAACAAAAGGTGGGAAATGACATGTATATTCACTGTACTGTTCATTTAAGCACAAGAGACTCCATTTTGTTCTCACTGTTGAAATGTGTTCTGTAACCTTCACCTAACACACAGACACATCTTCTGCTACAAGCTCTCTACTCCCCCCTCCCTTTGCAAGGTTTTACTTTTACAATTGTTCTATTCGCTAGCTTTTAATAATATATTTCTATTTGTTAGTTTTTAATAACATCTCACACCACCCCTTTCTTATCTATGTATACAATAACATGTAATAATACATTTTGACACTGAACAGACATTTTAAACACAGTAATTGCGTCCTATGAATCTGTTCCTGCAGCTGCAGTATTAACTTTTGTTTTAGAGTTCCAATCAGAAATTAGTCATAAAACCACCAAACTGATGACACCAATCCCCTCACTAAATGGGAAGCCCTAAAATGCGTACTCCGGAGGACGTTCATACAACATGGCTCCCGCCTAAAAAAGGCCAGATCCGCTGCCATAACCCGACTATTGTCCACTATACATACACTAGAACTCGCTCATAAACAAGACCCAGATCCCGCAACCTATGTTGACCTCTCTAACACCCATAGAGAGCTACTTAGATGCCCACTCCCTCATAGTTAGGGATGGGGACCTAACCGGCACTACATCTTAGCCAATAAATGTGGGCAACACCTTGCGAGGGTCCTCCATCCTTGCTCCCCACGCCGACCCATCCCACACATTTGCACCCCCGTCCAACAAAAGATCAGTAATTCTCAGGGTATTGCAGGCGCCTTCCAACGATATTACTCCCAATTATACAACCTGCCTCCACGGACTAGACAAACCCCTGAGGGAGACCCACACCTTTCCAACATGTGAGACTACATTTCAGAGACAGCACTACCACAAATAGATCCCAATGAGTCTGCAGACCTAGACAACCCCTTAACGGTATCTGAATTCTTATCTGCCATTAAGGGATTGAAGTTTGGTAAATGCCCAGGCCCGGATGGGTTTTCCCCTAGGTTCTACAAATCGTTTACTCAGCCCCTCGATCTGCTACTCACCGCAGAGTTCAACCACATAGACAACTCCCACCTACCCTCTAAAGACCTCCTATCCGCCAACATTTCAGTCATACCCAATTCAGGAAAAGACCCCTCTCAGTGCAGTAGTTACCGACCGATTTCCCTTCTTAACCTGGACTGTAAACTTTTCGCAAAAGTCCTGGCAAACTGCTTCTCACTTCTTAAACTTTCAGTTATCCACAGAGACCAGGTGGGGTTTGTCCCAGGACAAGAGGCCAGGGACAACACCTCTAAAACCATCCACCTCATTTCCTACATCCAATGACACAACCTGAAGTCATGTCTCCTATCTTTTGATGCTGAAAAGGCGTTCAACAGGGTCAACTGGCAGTTCTTATGCCTCTCCCTAGAACAGATAGGCCTTGGTCCCACCTTTGTGTCCAAGGTTTTGGCATTATACTCCCATCCCTCAGCATCCATCTTAGTCAATGGCTTCTCATCTTCTCCGTTTCACATCTCTAACGGTACCCACCAGGGATGCCCCCTATGTCCCCTACTTTTTGTCCTAGTGATAGAACACCTAGCAAGGGCCATCAGACAGAACAAAACTATAGTGAGGATCCAGAAACCCTCCTCCGACTACAAACTCTCACTCTACGCGGATGATCTCCTAGTCTACATTCAGCAACCTCACACATCCCTACCCTCCCTGATGCATGAATTTCACAGATTCAGAGAATTTAGCAATTTTAAACTAAACATGTCCAAGACAGAAGCCCTTAATATCTCCCTACCACCCACCACCTTGCCCAAGTGCAGGCCAACTTCCCATTCCAATGGGATTCCATAGGTATCTCCTATCTGGGGATAACAATTCCATCCAACCTTTCAGACTTTTATACCCTCAACTATCTCTCTTTACTGAACCACCTTGGGAAGGAACTAGACACGTGGAAATTATCCCCGCTGCCCTGGTTTGGTCACATTAACACACTTAAAATGGACACCCTCCCTAAACTACTCTATTCCAGACAGTGCCTATTACCGCTCCCATACACTTCTTCAACTCCCTACGATCCATGTCCATACGCTTCATCTGGCACCAGGGACTATCCTGTATCCATCACACTCTACTCACATACCCCAAAACTCAAGGTGGGGTGGGCCTCCCAGATTTTGAACTATATCACAGGGCAGCACTGTTGCCTAGGATCTTGGAAGGGTTCCCCCGACCCTTCCCCAAAGCATCCACCATGGTGGAACAAGATCTCTCCACCCTTGACCTCCGGGCATTACTGTGGGGCTATGGGCAGAAGCTGCACCTCCTATCCACTTCCTCGCCGCTAACAACCGCTACACTACACCTATGGACTGTCATTGTTGCTGTCCACGGATCCCTCACCACTCACATCGTTATTTGACCACCCTGCTCTCCCTCAGGGTATGGGATCCAGCAAAGTAGGCCCATATCTCTGCTCAACATGGCCTATAGCAAGATCATTTTTTAACCCAACCTCAGATATACCTGTTGTACCGAGAGACCAGGGCAACTGGCTCACAGCCCTGCGTATATCCTCCTTTTGCTCGGACCTATTCCCTCTTCCCAAATCCACAGACCCCTAACGGGTTACGAACAGCTGTGCTTTCTCTCAGAAACACCCAGATACCTGCTCTCCACCATCTACAAACTACAACACTCACTGATACATGATCAACCCCCCTTTTACACCAGGAGGTGGACCACAGACCTGGCAAGGGAACTCTCTATAGTTGACTGGCAAAAGTCATTCCACTTCACGCACAAATCCTCTATCTCTTGCTATACCCAGGAAAAGAACTTTAAACTCCCATCCAGATGGTACAGGGACCCTCAATCTCTTCATAAAATTTTCTCATCCATACCTCCCTCATGTTGGAGATGCGGCTCAGCGGAGGGAAACTACCTCCACATCTGGTGGAATTGCAAGGCCATACAGCCCCTCTGGTCACAGGTTTTCACCCTATACAGTAGTCTATATGATCGGCCAATGACACCCACCCCAGAGATAGCTCTATTATCTATGCTCCCTGGCTCTATAGCCTCCCAAAAATGTACCATGTTATGCTTTTTTCCTGTCAGCCACCAGACAACTTATCCCCCTATTCTGGAAGACCACTACCACACCCTTGTCCTCATGGGTCTCAGTGGTCAACAACATTATGCACATGGAACAGATGATAGCTCTAGACAGTGACACCTTCGACAAATTTTAAATCCTCTGGTTCACTTGGATCGACTACTCTACTTCTGACTCCCTGAAAGCGATGTTGACACCCCATAGTTAATCCGGACATACCTCCTGCCCCTATATTTCCTGTTTGTTGCATCAGGGTCTGCTCACCCCCATCTAACCTCCCTTTCCCCCTTGCTACATTTATGCCTTTCCCCTTCCCAATCTCCATATTCCTTCCCCCTTCTCCCTCTCCCTCTTTTTCTCTTTCTCCCCCCTCCCCCCAATCCTATGTCTCCTTAACCGCTACCCAGATGTTTTCCTCTCCAACCCTTATAATTCATCTTGCAATACACAACAGTTTCAACCGCTACTTCCTGAAAGACGGTTGTGCCTGTATACCCCACTGGATTACAGTCTAAAGTGTATTAGATACAAGACCTACATTGTATTGTCTCCTGTACTGAACATCTGGTAATTACCTATGTTATGTTGTTCCATCTTGTTAAACGCAATAAAAAACATATTTGACTCTAAATAGTGGACGATATTGTCAAAACCTGACTCAAAACTGACCACCCACTGCAAGAATTTTGAGAAATTTTCAAAATAAGAGCACGACAGTGAACACCGCATTAACAAACACATATCATAAAAGAAAGATTTTTCAAAGAAAAAATTAAAGGAACTATTTGAACTGGGGGATACTGGACGAAATCTAAATGCAGACTTAATATCAGCCTTTGCCATTAGAGCCCCCTGGCCAAAGGACCTGATTTTGACTATTGCCTCCTCAAACGAGGAATAAGAAATCGAAGCAAAAGAATCATCAATCTCATCGTTAAGGGAGGACCCTTTCGGGTATGACAGATGGATGATTCTAAACGAATTTGGTTCCTTTTTGGGGACAACCCCTAAAGGTGAGATATGCATGTTTTTGAAAGGGGGAAATGGGAAAGGCCCTCTGCAATTTCTTTCTCTACTTTTTCCCTACTTATGGGAATTCAGCAGCTGACTTCAAATTGTCCACCAACGTGAAACCTATTCCTGAAAACATAGGCAGTAAAAACCCATACGTAAACCCCTCAATTAAGAACAGTGCCATCCTCTGATCTGGTTAACGTTCCAGCCATGGGACTATGTTTGCTAGCCTCAGTGGTATGAACTCTTTTGGCTTGAAAACTATCCTGTTGCCCTGACTGACTGGTCCTTTTGAAGCTTTTCAAAACTGAGTGAGGAGCTAAGCAAAGGAACACTCGTGCCTATATTTACACGATGCACCCCACTTGCACTGGTTCCCATTGCTTGCATAGCATACACCTTTCCTGTATTGGGAAACATTACTAATGTAATGCTACTGTTTAGAAAAGGGGGGCTTCTGGGGCACAATCAAGTCCAGCCAGAGGCCTACGTCTTTCATGCCCCATTTTAGATTGGGATAAATGGACATTTTTTGCCTAAAAGACTCATCGTATTGATACCAACCATTCCCCGCAAAACTCCTGTAGGCTTCCAACACATTCTCCAAATGCTGAAACAACCCACTACATTTCTCCGGATCTTTTTACCCTACAATGCTAGAAAAAATACAGTATGCCTGCAACCAATTATTAAATGACCTTGTAATGGGGGCTGCATCCCCTTCCTCTTCGGCTTTTCTATCCGTTTTTGTTAGAAATTCCTTACAGGAAGGTAAAAAGGGACAGCATATCCAAAAATTCACCTTTCCATAGTTTCTCTTTTACAGTTGCGGAAAGATAAATCACAGGGCAACGCCTCCTTAAAACAGGTTTCCGGAACTGCAGGTTTAACCACTACATGTGAAAGAGATTCAGTAACATGACCAGAATTCTGTACATTCAAAAAAGAATTAACAAGAGAAGGTATTTTCAGTGAACCTGTTGACATTACTGAGGGACCCCCAGATGCCAAAGGGTTAACTGCCGCAGCTGCTGGAGACCATACAGAAGTAGGAGCAGCAACATTCTCATTAGCTGACACACAAATTTTATCTATATTAGAAAATAACGATAATAATGTGTTAAGCATATGCAACTCACCAGGAACTCCAGCAGGTGGTGCCAAAGCAGCATTGGGATTCTGCTGATGCTGACTTCCCATAGAGGAATCAGGGGGAGTGGCTACCCATCCATCACAATCTTCAGGCACCTGGCGCCTCCCCGTTCGGTTCCTCGGAGGGGCCGGATCACCTTTGGCTGCAGGGGGCAGGAACTAGTGTTCTGAAAGAGTCACTCACCCCGGCCATGCCTCCGTCACTTCGGATGGGAGATGGAAAAAAAGGCCCGCCTCATCCTCTTGTCCCAGCGGCCGTGTCTTCTGTGTCTTCTGATCATGCCATGTACTACGGCGTTGACCGTGCCAATCTCTCCCACACCAATGGCTCCACAGCTCTGCTCCTTTCGTGCTCCTCCGCATCATCTGCTGCCACTGGACCCAAAGCATTCACACGCTCTGGAGGCCGGCTACGCTGCAGCCTAGTAGACTGCCGAGATCCCTCTGCTGATGCCACCGCCTCTCTCCTCTGTCGCCCGGCCAGCCGTGGAGTAGATACAGACATGACGACCTCCTCTGTGATAGCAACCTGCTGCGCTTCTCCTGTTGTTTCTTCAAGACAACGCTTCAGCCATTCCTCTCCACCGCTGGCTGCCGCCTTCTCCAAAAGCTGCCCGACGAGTGTCTTCATGTCCTGAGGTAGGTGATGAATCTCTTCTTTATCAAACCTTCCGCCTGTCAGCAAAACTACTGGGACAGTGGGCCCTTTATATAATGAGCCCCACTGCTTCCAGAGAGTTCCATCCACTCTCATTGGCTCATTCCTACCTGCCCCAAACGTCCCTTGATTACCTGCCTAAACTAACCATCCTAATCAGCTAACACCTGGAGGAAGGCAGAGGCAACCCCATAGAGGTACACCCAAATAATTGTGCCCTACTATTATTACATGAGCTTCTTTGGGGCAGATTACAGGCATTTTTCTGCTATTTACATTGGTGACCTTTTGACGAAAATGTTGCCGAAAAATGTGGTAATAATCGTGGCAAAAATTGCCGTAAAAACGCACAACTTGGAAAGGTGTGAATGTAGCCAAACTGTCACATCTCAGACTGTCGTGTTTTATTCAAAGCCGTAATAAACCCAACACCAGAAATGTCATATATTGCAGCTCCATAGGTGTGCACCCTAAAGATTAAACGTGTGTGTTTTATATATACACAGATAAATATGTAGCACCCTCTACTTACAGGTAGGTGATAGATTAGTATTTTTCTAGCTGTAGGGTTCAGATGCTGGTAAATTTAGCCAGGACTGTGTTTTCCTTACAGAGTGGGTGTGTTAGTATAGTGGGGGTGTGGCCACCTGTGCTTTGGCTCAGAGATGCCTTCTCTGCTTTCAGATGGATTGTTCTGGAAGGGAGGTTGGGCCTGAGACCTGAGTGGCAGGCAGCTCATGTGGGGAGCCCTGACCAATCAGTAACTTGCATTGGCAGGGGGCAGGCCTTTTATATAAGCTGGAGTCACATGCTTCCAAGGAGTTCGGGAGTTCTGGAGTGCAGGAAAGACAGCATGGAGTGCTGAGGAGCTGTACCGGGCATACCCATGCAGGGGATGAGCTGTGCGCGGAGGAGGAATGGAGGAACCACGGGGAAGGAGTTAAAGATGAGAATCTTTATCTCTGTGGGGTACATCGAGCTTCTGTGACCGGGGAACGCAGGATTCGCATGTAAAGAAGATCAAGTGGAAAAAGTAGTAAAAGTAGGTCAGCACATCGGATTTCTGTGACCGGGGAACACAGGACTTTGATACAAAGGAGCAGGTCAGTGTAACGGTAAAGAAACAAGAAACTGGTCAGAGCAGTGTAGAGTGCTGTGTGGCCGGGGAGCACAGCATTATTGGGAATGGACTGGCTGAAAGTAGTAGTCCGTATATTGCCATGTGTCAGGTCAACGGGGAGAGATGCCGTGTCGTCTCCGGCCTGGTTAGCACATTGGTGATAACTTCCAAAGACTGAGTGACTGTCCAAATCATAGATGCTGGAGAAGGAAGCTGTGTGCACCTTTTGGTTCTTTGAGCCAAAGAGACAAAATCATTCTCGTCTACATGTAGGGATTATTCAGAGAGGTTCCTCTTGTTCCATTGGAAGGGAAGCAACTCAGTAACTGTGCAGTAAAGGATTTGCACAAAGTAAAGAAACACCAGTTAGTAAAGATGTTACGGTAATACACGAAAACCAGAGATACAAGGCCAAGGCCACAAGTCATCTCAAGAATGTGCTGTATTGGGGGATTCTCATATTTCTCCTCAGTTCTATTCAAGTTGATCCCGCAAATAAAAGCCACAAAATGGAGCAAAATGACTGTTTATTGTTTTCAGAATGGTGGATGGGAGGTTGGCAGCAGGGTGATTGGCGGATTGATATAACCATATCAGCAGCCCTTACATACATACATACTTACACATACATACATACACACATACACACATACATACATACACACAAACACATATATACATACACACACACACACACACACACACATAAATACACACACACATACATACATACATACATATATACATACATATATATATATATATATATTACAGCGTGTGTGTATCTATGTACATGTATATATAGCAGTAGGACAATGGACAGTGTCACTAGAGCAGAGGACAATGTCAGTAGGTTTGTGTCAGTCTTTTATATTTTTATTCTTTTTTTTATTATTTGCTACATTATTTGTTTTAAAATATTTTTTTATTATATTTTTTTACGAGTCCCATTGGGGGCTTTGGTGAAATATCACACGTCTAAACAGACCCCCGATGTCTCACATTTGAGACAGAGAAAGGGACTGAGGACAGAGATTTCCCAGTCCCTTTCTCTGCAGCCAAGCAGCAAGGGGAATCTGCGTAGCACAGGGTGATTAGGGTGTGCCCAGGCATACCTGGCACACCCTGTGAGCACGCCTATGTGCAGCTCCAATCATTGGATGTGGCGGCTGCATTTCTATTCTTTTTATGGCTTTTGTCCCTCTGTTTTCCCCTGATCTGGCCAGTAACACACCTCCTGTAAAATCCTCAATCCGCACTAGGAACTGCATGTGAATCGCACCACATTATACCAAAGAAGTGCATGCACATTTTTTGAGCCACACTCAACCACATCACATCCCATCCCACCACACCACACCACACCCCCACCCCACCCCATCACATCCCATCCCATCCCACCACACCCCCACCACTTCACATCCCATCCCACCACATCCCACCGTCGTTTTGTACAATGCCATCCAATGCAGGCAAAGGCAGTGTTTGGGGTGTTGGTGACTTTGTATTGACACTCGCTGCAGATCTCATGGGTTGTACGATTTGCATGCGGTGTGGGAAAAGCACACAGATCTCTGTGTTTCCCACACCACATAAGTGTGAACCTTTACTTAGAGTGCCGCCACTCTGAATGGATAATCACAGGGGACACCTTTGGACAGCAGCATTGTCAGTCTAGGGGGAGAGGAGTGTTAGGCCCCTTCCACATGAAGCAGATCCGTTTAGCGGAGTCCACCAGCTCAGCAGGGAATCGATCCATTGATCTCTGATGATCCGGCGGATGACAGGTCCGTCTCTGCTCACTGAGCGGGGGAGGGGCCTGTCAGAGTGCCGCTGATTCCTATGGAGAGATCTGACACAATCGGACTCGGCACATATAGTGTAACAGGTTTTTATCAACCATTGAGAGATATTGAAGCACCATGTGGTGAAGGTATATTGTGCCCTGGTAGCCAGCGTATGTTCCTTTTATCTAACAGAGCATGTTCCTGTGTGTAGTCACTGGCATTACCTGTGCAAGGTTCCAACCTCTCAGGGGAGACATCAACCAGACGTATCTCCCCCATATCCAGCTCTGGTGTCCCCCATGTCCAGTAATGGAGAACCTCTCTGTAGGACTGCTAAGATTGAGACATCACCCCTACAAGGAAATGTTCACCCCATTGATGTGTCACCTGGCACCCTCTAGTCTGCCCAACAGACACCTTATTATACATAAGTGCCAACCTCCCGGGTACCTGCACCATATTCATTCAGTTATGTCAATACATGTCCCACATTAAAAACATGATTTCCTTCTTTCAATTCCTCCCTCCAACAAAAAAATCCTATTTTCCATTTTTTGTTGTGAAGGATTGGATAGGTTCTATTCCTTCCCCGACCTCCAACCCATTACACTTGTATTCACAGTACTTTTACATTCATAAATGACAGGAGAGACTCCGGAAAATGTCTCACAAGTCTCATTGGTGGGCAAAGTCTTTCAGATTCAGCATTAGCACTAAATTGTCCATAAGAAAAAGAAACCTTCTATTACAAGTATTAATGTGAATCTTTTCCTTTGTCCCTTCTCTCCTGAATTTTTATCAGAAGAAATTTGTGGTGTGATATGACAGACAAACTGCCAACCAGATGAACATCTTTCATCTCTGTTCCAGAAACCTCTCCAATCTCCCTCCACCACAAATCCCTGTGCTGGCGCTTGTGCACGCCATCACGTGAGCGCCCTCTGGTGGCCAAAAAATAGAATGACGTACCTGTACGGGATTTCACCCAGGGGAACCATTCTGCCGCAAGTAGATCTGCAAGAGCCGGTTGGGAACCGGTTAATGGGACAGCCGGTGATGAGGCAGAGACACAACAAGGTGAGGGATGTGGTGACAGCAGGTGAGTGGATGTCCGGTGAGCGCTGCCATGATGGATCTGAAATGACAGGTGCTCTTTAAATGTAAGGACTCATTCTTGCTGGAATTGATTCAATCATACAGTTTGTAGTGCACATAGATTTCCAAAACAATGGGATAAATGGGATAAAGGAATATTCCTGAACTTTTTATTATCTCATGGTTACTGTGAAATTGTGTGAATGCATCAATGCAGTTGTAGTTCGGGGTCTATATTCATATATAAACTTTAGTTATTAAATTACAAGAGACTTAGTAATGGTTTTAAGGTGAATATATATATATATAAATGTATGTTTGTGATCTCACAGATGGTCACTCACAGATGGTCACTCACAGAGGGTCACTCACAGACAGTCACTCACAGATGGTCACTCACAGAGGGTCACTCATAGAGGGTCACTCATAGATGGTCACTCACAGATGGTCACTCACAGAGGGTCACTCACAGAGGGTCACTCATAGATGGTCACTCACAGATGGTCACTCACAGATGGTCACTCACAGAGGGTCACTCACAGAGGGTCACTCATAGATGGTCACTCACAGATGGTCACTCACAGATGGTCACTCACAGACGGTCACTCATAGATGGTCACTCACGGATGGTCACTCACGGATGGTCACTCACGGATGGTCACTCACAGAGGGTCACTCACAGATGGTCACTCATAGATGGTCACTCACAGAGGGTCACTCACAGAGGGTCACTCACAGATGGTCACTCACAGAGGGTCACTCACAGATGGTCACTCATAGAGGGTCACTCATAGAGGGTCACTCACAGAGGGTCACTCACAGACGGTCACTCACAGACGGTCACTCACAGAGGGTCACTCACAGATGATCACTCACAGATGGTCACTCACAGAGGGTCACTCACAGAGGGTCACTCACAGAGGGTCACTCACAGAGGGTCACTCACAGATGGTCACTCACAGAGGGTCACTCACAGATGGTCACATTGTCTCGGGACCATTATGGATAGTCTTTTGTTAGTACCGGTTAAAACCAGCTTTTTCTCGCCTTTAGAAGGTCAGACCATAGAGAAGAGCGGTGGACCTCTCCCAGGACATGGATGTGAATGTTCCTGGGCTTTGAACAGACCATCGGCTTCCAGAACTTTCTGAAGTTGAGGGGTCCCCTGGAATTGAATACGCTGAATTTATCCCGTATCATATCATCTGTAATACATCTTTAATCAAAGCCAAGTAAAACTTTGTATTCCATTCTTTGTGTTGTGTGTTTTAATCCTTTGCATTTACTGAGCACATATCTGGAAGGGTAAATATATGAATGAACCTAGGAATAAATGGAACACAGAATTGAACCCCTTGTTACAGCAGTGCATGTTATCTCAGCTTGCAGAGCTTGGATTCATTGAATGAGTTTTCCACAAATGTAAATCTTGCAGAATATACAGCCTCGTGCTACATAACTAAGCTCCATTTCATGCTGAATAAACTAAATTCATAATGGATCTTAAAAAGAAAACTCATTTTAGATAGATTTCTACTCCAAAAGCATTTTATTAAAATAAATTTGATAAAAATACAAAAAAATCTGATTTAAATAAAAAACAATCCTTGATTTCTCTCCCCCCTGGGCCCCCCAGTGATATAACAAGCACGTCTTACTACATATACAGACTGATTTCACTGTTGTGGATAAATTATCCACTTGTTGCCGACCGGCTCCCCCACATTTCTGTCATCGAGGTGCTTCATTACCACAAAACAACATCCTAGAACGTCGGCCCATTGAAGAGCCATAGCGGGTGTAGGTGCGTGTGCGTGGCGAGGGACCCCATGTGCATGGTTGGTGGGTGTGATCACCGCCGGGGCCACCCACGATCGCGGGCACAAGAGCCAGAACGGGGATTTGTGTAAACAAACAAATCCCTGTCCTGACGGGAGAAGAGACACATCTGCTGTCTGTAGTAATTATGAACAGCGATCTGTCTTCTCCTCCAGTCAGTCCCATCCCCCCACAGTAAGAAACACTCATGAGGGAACACATTTAACCCCTTGATTGCCCCCTAGTGTTGACCTCTTCCCGGCCAGTGACATTTACACAGTAATCAGTGCATTTTTATAGCACCGATCGCTGTATAGATGTCAGTGGTCCCCAAAAATGTGTCAAAAGTGTCCGATCTGTCCGCCGCAATGTCGCAGTACCGCAAAAAATCGCAGATCGCCGCCATTACTAGTAAAAAAAGCCATAAAAATGCCATAAATCTCACCCATAGATTGTAGATGATATAACTTTTGCCCAAACCAATCAATATACGCTTATTGCGCTTTTTTTTTTACAAAAATATGTAGAAAAATACATATCGGCCTAAACTGATGAAGAACTTTGTGTTTTGAAAAACATTTTTGGGGATATTTATTATAGAAAAAGGTAAAAAATATTGTTTTTTTCTAACATTGTCACTCTTTTTTTGTTTATAGCGCAAATAATAAAAAACCTGCAGAGATGATGAAATACCACCAAAAAAAATCTCTATTTGTGGGAAAAAGGAGGTGAATTTTGTTTGGATACAGCGCCGCACGACCGCGCAAGTGTCAGTTAAAGCAACTCAGTGCCGTATCACAAAATATGGCCTGGTCATTAAGGGGGGTAAATGTTTGGGTCTGTGGTAATGATATTTCAGACAAATAGTAGGACTGCCCTGTTCTATGACTTTTCTATGTCTTTATCTCAGCAGCTCTGCCAGTCATATTATACTCTATACAAGAGAACTTCCATAAGATGTGCCAAAAAGGAGAAATATGAGACATCATCTCAGAGCTTCTTCTGAATGAATATTCATTGTGAAGTGTTGATATTCAGAAAACCTCCTGATTGGATGGTAGATCTGAGGGGAGGATCTGAAATGAGGGGAAGCTCTGCTGACTTTATCATCCAATCATATACAAGCAAAAATGCTGTTTATTTCCTTGCCTGTCCCCCTCAGATCTCCAGACACTGAACTTCCAAGTTTACTTGTAGTGTAAAGTGGATTTTCCTTTAGTAAATAACCCCCCCCTGTATCCTGACAGTGGGCTCTCCCAATCAGAATACAGTAAATATCACTCACAGCCATTGGTGGAAAGTGCTGATCGAATGCTGGATCTCCAGCCTGGCCAATCAATAGAAGGCGCTTGTTAGAGCAGCTTGTGATTGGACAGAAAGCAGAACAAACATCACCAAACATCGCCCACTTTGTGATTGGACGGTGGGGGCGGGGACAGGTGGGTGTCGCCCACTTTGTGATTGGACAGAAAGCAGAACACACAGACTGAAATGTAATCACTTCCTGCTGAACCCCACAGATTCCATTCTTTAACCCCTTCCTTACCGGACACTTTCCTCTTCTTCCTGAACAGACAATGTTCACCTCTCAGCGCTGTCACACTTTGAATGACAATTACACGGTCATGCTACACTGTACACACATGACCATTTTATCATTTTTCACACAAATAGAGCTTTTTTTTTGGTGGTATTTAATCAGCACTGCGGTTTTTACATTTTTATCTAAAGAAACAAAAAATACAAAAAATGTTTTAAAGAATTTTTTTTCATAGTTTGTTATAAATTGTAGGAAACAAGAAATGTTTCTCCTTCATTTATGTGCACTGATGGACACTAATAGGTGGCATTGATGGGCACTGATGGCCAGTGATAAGGTGGCACTTATGGGCACTGATAAGGTGGCACTGATGCCCTGTGATAAGGTGGCACTGATGAGGTGGCACTGATAAGTTGGCACTGATGGGCAGAGATAAGGTGGCACTGAAGAGGTGGCACTGATGGGCAGCACTGATGAGGTGGCACTGATGGCCAGTGATAAGGTGGAACTGATGTTCAGTGATAAGGTGGCACTGATGGGCACTGATAGGCAGCATTGATAGGTGGCACTGATAGGTGGCACTGATTAGCAGCACTGGTGGGCAGATGTTGGGACCGATGTCCCTGTAACAGAAGCCATTTCCCGTCTTTCTTCTTTTCTCCTCACACTGTCAGCATGAGGAGAAATAAAATCTGATCCCCGGCTTCTGTTTCCATCCAGGATCTGTTCTCATTGGCTGACAGCTGATCACATGGTAAAGGGTTGCTGTGATTGGCCCTTTCCTCTGATCTGTGGTCAGCTGAGTCGGAAGGACTTGACCATCACAGAATACACGGGGTGCATGAGCAGAGCGATCACGGGGGGACGTCTATGGACCCCCTTCCAGCACTGGAAGCCCCCGCTGTAGATGTCTTTCGGTGGAAAGTGGTTAAACTCTTCCCCTCCCCCGATTTATAGTAACATGTATTTCAATCTACTGAAAATAATTTCTATTAATATCAGATGATTAAATCCCATCTCTGGTGATCAGAGAAATGTTTCCTCGTAGTGGGATCGCTCCGCACTGCAAGGGGCTCAATTCTCATTTAGGTCAAGGGGGGGGCAAAAAAGATCAGTTTTCCTTCTCCAACCCTCTGCTACCCCAACAGATAGAAGTCTCTTCTACTCCCCTACACTTCATCAATGGACTGTCCCTCAGTGTCCTCACATCCAATACAAGGCTATGGGACCTGCATTGTACATGATGATGTCAGAGGACCTGAGACCACCAGAACATTGGGGGAAATAGATTGCAGGGACGGGATTTACAGCCTGAAGGGAGATTGCAGGAGCCGAGGATGAAGTAATAAATCTGATTTTTGTGACCCCCAAAGACCCTAAATGAGCATTTAACCCTTACAGTGCGGGGGGCAGACCCCCCACAATGAATCCTTTTCCCTTCCCCCACAGCTCAGTTTTAGGCTTCATACATATTGGTGCTTTTCCCATGTAGTATAAAGTCTCTGCATATTTCTGCTGCCCCCCCCCATGTCATACAACTGCTATGTAATCTTCCCTTTCCGGTCACACCGGTCTGTGAGACCATCTGGAATCTCTGAACACAAAAACTAAATGGAGAATTTGGGGAGGGGGGAGGGGAAGGAACTTCACTGCAACAGTTTCACTTTCACTTTACACAGAAAACACCAAATAACTCAGCAGATTGTCCCCGGATATCCAATAATTGTCTGCTGTAGAGCTCCCCTCCCCCATCTGTCAGGATAATACTCCAGGTACAATTCACAGAGAATTACTGCCAAAATCCAGACACCCACCGCCGAGTTCCCCACACCCACCGCCGAGTTCCCCACACCCACCGCCGAGTTCCCGACACCCACCGCCGAGTTCCCCACACCCACCGCCGAGATCCCGACACCCACCGCCGAGTTCCCGACACCCTCTGCCGAGTTCCCGACACCCACCGCCGAGTTCCCGACACCCTCTGCCGAGTTCCCGACACCCTCTGCCGAGTTCTCGACACACTCCGCCGAGATCCCGACACCCACCGCCGAGATCCCGACACCCACCGCCGAGATCCCGACACCCACTACCGAGTTCCCGACACCCACCGCCGAGATCCCGACACCCACCGCCGAGATCCCGACACCCACCGCCGAGTTCCAAACACCCACCACCGAGATCCCGACACCCACCGCCGAGATCCCGACACCCACCGCCGAGATCCCGACACCCACCGCCGAGATCCCGACACCCACCGCCAAGTTCCCGACACCCACCGCCAAGTTCCAAACACCCACCGCCAAAATCCAGACACCCACCGCCGAGATCCCGACACCCACCGCCGAGATCCCGACACCCACCGCCGAGATCCCGACACCCACCGCCAAGTTCCCGACACCCACCGCCGAGATCCCGACACCCACCGCCGAGTTCCCGACACCCTCTGCCGAGTTCCCGACACACTCCGCCAAGATCCTGACACCCACCGCCGAGTTCCCGACACCCACCACCGAAATCCAGACACCCACCGCCGAGTTCCCAACACCCACCACCGAAATCCAGACACCCACCGCCGAAATCCTGACACCCACCGCTGAGTTCCCAACACCCACCACCGAAATCCAGACACCCACCGCCGAGTTCCTGACACCCACCACCGAAATCCAGACACCCACCGCCGAGTTCTCGACACCCACCGCTGAGTTCCCGACACCCACTGCCGAGTTCCCGACACCCACTGCCAAGTTCCCGACACCCACCACCGAAATCCAGACACCCACCGCCGAGTTCCCGACACCCACCACCGAAATCCAGACATCCACCGCCGAGTTCCCAACACCCACCACCGAAATCCAGACACCCACCGCCAAGTTCCCAACACCCACCGCTGAAATCCAGACACCCACCGCCGAAATCCAGACACCCACCGCCGAAATCCAGACACCCACCGCCGAAATCCAGACACCCACCACCGAAATCCAGACACCCACCACCGAAATCCAGACACCCACCACCGAAATCCAGACACCCACCGCCAAGTTCCCGACACCCACCGCCGAGTTCCCGACACCCACCACCGAAATCCAGACACCCACCGCCGAGTTCCCAACACCCACCACCGAAATTCAGACACCCACCGCCGAGTTCCCAACACCCACCGCCGAGTTCCCAACACCCACCGCCGAAATCCAGACACCCACCGCCAAAATCCAGACACCCACCGCCGAGTTCCCAACACCCACCACCGAGTTCCTGACTCCCACCGCCGAGTTCCCGACACCCACCGCTGAAATCCAGACACCCACCGCCGAAATCCCGACACCCACAGCCGAGTTCCCAACACCCACTGCCGAGTTCCCGACACCCAGCGCCGAGTTCCCGACACCCACAGCCGAGTTCCCGACACCCACCGCCGAAATCCAGACACCCACCGCTGAGTTCCAGACACCCACCGCCAAGTTCCCGACACCCACCACCGAGTTCCCGACACCCACCGCAGAGTTCCCAACACCCACCACTGAAATCCAGACACCCACCGCCGAGTTCCCAACACCCACCGCCGAGTTCCCGACACCCACCGCTGAGTTCCCGACACCCACCGCTGAAATCCCGACACCCACCGCTGAAATCCAGACACCCACCGCCGAAATCCAGACACCCACCGCCGAAATCCAGACACCCACCGCCGAAATCCAGACACCCACCGCCGAAATCCAGACACCCACCGCTGAGTTCCAGACACCCACCGCCAAGTTCCCCACACCCACCGCCAAATTCCCGACACCCACCACCGAGTTCCCGACACCCACCACCGAGTTCCCGACACCCACCGCAGAGTTCCCAACACCCACCGCAGAGTTCCCGACACCCACCGCCGATTCCCTGACACCCACCGCCGAGTTCCCGACACCCACCGCAGAGTTCCCAACACCCACCGCCAAGTTCCCGACACCCACCACCGAGTTCCCGACACCCACCGCAGAGTTCCCGACACCCACCGCCAAGTTCCCGACACCCACCGCCGAGTTCCCGACACCCACCACCGAAATCCAGACACCCACCGCCGAGTTCCCAACACCCACCACCGAAATTCAGACACCCACCGCCGAGTTCCCAACACCCACCGCCGAGTTCCCAACACCCACCGCCGAAATCCAGACACCCATCGCCGAAATCCAGACACCCACCGCCGAGTTCCCAACACCCACCGCCGAGTTCCTGACTCCCACCGCCGAGTTCCCGACACCCACCGCTGAAATCCAGACACCCACCGCCGAAATCCCGACACCCACAGCCGAGTTCCCAACACCCACTGCCGAGTTCCCGACACCCAGCGCCGAGTTCCCGACACCCACAGCCGAGTTCCCGACACCCACCGCCGAAATCCAGACACCCACCGCTGAGTTCCAGACACCCACCGCCAAGTTCCCGACACCCACCGCCAAGTTCCCGACACCCACCACCGAGTTCCCGACACCCACCGCAGAGTTCCCAACACCCACCACTGAAATCCAGACACCCACCGCCGAGTTCCCAACACCCACCGCCGAGTTCCCAACACCCACCGCCGAGTTCCTGACACCCACCGCTGAGTTCCCGACACCCACCGCTGAAATCCAGACACCCACCGCCGAAATCCAGACACCCACCGCCGAAATCCAGACAACCACTGCCGAAATCCAGACACCCACCGCCGAAATCCAGACACCCACCGCCGAAATCCAGACACCCACCGCCGAAATCCAGACACCCACCGCTGAGTTCCAGACACCCACCGCCAAGTTCCCCACACCCACCGCCAAATTCCCGACACCCACCACCGAGTTCCCGACACCCACCACCGAGTTCCCGACACCCACCGCAGAGTTCCCAACACCCACCGCAGAGTTCCCGACACCCACCGCCGATTCCCTGACACCCACCGCCGAGTTCCCGACACCCACCGCAGAGTTCCCAACACCCACCGCCAAGTTCCCGACACCCACCACCGAGTTCCCGACACCCACCGCAGAGTTCCCAACACCCACCGCCGAGTTCTCTCTCTCCTCTCTATGGCGCTGGCATCACAAGTGTGGGCACCTGGCTCTGACAGCTTGCGCCAGTCATGCTGCACCTCCTTAATGGCCGGGCAATCTTCTTGGACCTGTGACATGCCCCAGAAGGGAGGGAGGGGGAGAGGAGGAGTCACCTAGGCGGCTGCCTGAGCAGAAGTGTGAGCAGGTATCTGTCAAAACAAGGTACCTGCACCCCCCAAAAAATGACATGCCAAATGTGGCCTAGTAGTGGGGGAGGAATGCTTAAAGTAAGGTGACCAGATTTTTAAAATGAAATCCGGGGACTTTTCTTTTTGTAAATTGGCAAATGGTAAACTATTTTATAAGAATATTTTCCTCAAATGATATATGCAGTGTATGTAGTATATATTGATGGAATGTTTGTATGATATATACGTTATTTCTCACAATTTCTTCAATGAGAATTTTTTTTGGGATATGACTACCAAATGTCACAAAGATAAGCTAGAAAAAAAACTTGGAGGGGGATGGGGGGGTGCTACCTGTGCATGTGGCCAAAAAGTGGGTGTGACCAGCAAGTGGGTGTGGTCAACAAGTGGAGGTTTCTTCATGGTGTACAATGGTGATCAGTATGTCCTGGCCTCTGTATACCAATAAAAAGCCAACAAATGCAGCACAGCCCTCCACTTCCTTTATACAATTCTACAAATGGACTTATAAGTGCAATAGTAACACCTATAGAATAATATCCAGTGCAAATCAACCCAATGTATTGCAATATAGTAGTGATGGTGTCACCCCCTCTGCAAAATTATTTGAGAATCTGCAGAGCTGCAATGTTCAAATAACGGTGAAACCCCCTACATACAATAATAACAGAGATGTAAATCAACTTGTGTATTAGAACATAGTAGTGATGGTGTCACCCTCTCTCTGCAAAATGTATGAAATATTGCAGAGCTGCAATGTGCAAATAGTGGTGAAACCCCCCTATATATAATCATAATATAATGTACAATTGATGTACATATTTTACATTTTATTATGATTATATATAGGGGGGTTTCACCACTATTTACACATTGCAGCTCTGCAATATTTCTTACCTTTTGCAGAGAGGGTGACACCATCACTACTATGTTCTAATACAATGGTTGATTTACATCTCTGTTATTATTGTATGTAGGGGGTTCATCATTTTTTGCACATTGAAGCTCTGCAATTTCTCAAATATTTTTGCAGAGGGGGTGACACCATCACTACTATATTGCAATACATTGGGTTGATTTGCACTGGATGTTCATTTATAGGTTTTATTGTTGCACTTATAAGTCCATTTGTAGAGTTTTATAGGTGAAGTGTAGGGCAGAGCTGCATTTTTTGCTTTTTATTGATTCGTATTAGATGAGGGAATCAGCTAACAAGATTCTCTTATTGCTTTTGAGGTTTTTTTTAGTTGCATGGTAGTTGTTTTACTTGATTTGTTATGTCCTCTGTATACTGGTAACCACTGGTCCTGCATATTGGTGGTCAGTGTGCCCCCTGTATGCTGCTGGTACGCGCGGGGTGCAGGAGGATGCTACGTGCAGGGTGCAGGAGGATGCTACGTGCAGGGTACAGGAGGATGCTACCTGCAGGGTACAGGAGAATGCTATGTGCAGGGTGCAGGAGAATGCTATGTGCAGGGTGCAGGAGGATGCTAACGCAGGAGTGTATTACGTACATAGTGCAAGGTTCAGGAGTGTGTTGTACAGAGTGCAAGGTTCAGGAGTGTGTTGTACAGAGTGCTGCGCCCCCCACCCCAGATTTCAGTTGAGTCCCCCCAAAGTCCCAACATCATAGACATCTAATTTGTAAACTCTGCTGCCTCTCTGCATAGAAGCAGCCCCATCCATCTCCTTATCGGCTAGTTGCTGCTGTTCTGTCTGGCAATCCTCTACCTGACACGTCGGTATGCTCTCCAACAAGCAGCAGTGAGTGTGCCGTGTTCTCACCCCGATCTTCTGAGCTAACGGCACATCTCCTGTCCTGGGGACCGTGGCACTACTGTTCTCCAGACTCTTCTCACCCTCCCAGCATAGGCTGCCAACCTACCACTCCCCCTCCCAGTCCTGCCGCCCCGTTTCACTACTTCTGAGGTGGTTCTGCCCCACTAAACTGGCAGTCCTCTCCACTTTACTCTGCCATGTTTTTAGAAGGACCTATGCCTACCTCTCCCTGATCTCCACCCTCCAGAACTGCTGCTACATCTCCTGGCACAGAAGTCCCTGCACTGTGCTCCTCCAGACTCCTCTCACTCCCTCCGGGATTAAAGGATAAGTTCACCTCTATGGAAAAATGAATAAATGCTCAGATTTTTGTAGAAACAAAATGTGCATTTTTTCCAGCAGGGGCCTGGAAAGCCTTGCACCCACGATCGGTAAATCATGCATGCAATGGGGGCTGCTGCGACATGTCCTCCGGCTTTCAGCCCACACCACTGATTGAAAGCCAGAATACATCAGACAGGCTAGATCTGGCCCTGCCCCTTCCTCCTGCCACCTCCCTGCTACGTAATGGCGGGTGAGGCAAACTAAAATGTCCATGCTGTGCCCGTAGAAGAAAGGGTGCAGTGTTAGGGAATGAAAGACTGGTATTTTAAAAATACAAATACCCAACAAGTGGCTGAGGATTTGAATTTTCAAAAAAGAAATTCAGGAATAAAAAAATAAATTAATAAAAAGCGCACACCTTACATACGGAGGTGGATGTGGCATCACTCCGATACTGCATCTGTCCCCCGCTGGCTCCACACTGAGAACTGAATGACCAAACACAGCTGATCACTCCCCTCCACTCTGAGCAGAGAGCTGTGACTGTCAGTCGCTCTTTGCTCTGCCCCTCTAATGCTCACCGGAGTGCTGGGCTGTGGAGGGGCGGGAGATCAGGTTTTTAGTGGAATAACAAGCCGGCTGCTGGTCAGGCATCTGGGTGGATCCCGACTTTAATCTTGGGATCTTCCTAGAGTTTGTAGCAGCTCTGCGATATCAGCCGACAGCGGACTTCACCGGACTGAATCTGGATCACAGGAGGGCAGAACAAACTGTGATCCATAGGAGAAGTACAGCCAAATGAGCCCTGGCCATCCATCTCCTTTAGCCCTGGTTCACACTTGTGTGGGAAGGATAGTCCATTCATTTCAATGGGCTGCTGTGTCTGCATTTTCTGCAAATAAGATGCCTGCACCCTTTTAAAAAGCCCAGTGGCAGGGAAATGCGTGGTCTTTTTGACCATTTGATATTCCTGCGGTTACCACAAACTCAGTATGGGCTGAAATGTGTGGGGGGGGTACCATTCAGAATGAATAGCAGCCCCCCACATCTCATAAGAGCAGTGCAAGCTGCAGGTGGGAATAGATGTGATTCCTGCACTTGCAACCAGCCTGCCCAGTGTGACCCAAAGTCTAATCTCATCTATTAGGGGTATAGAAGTGTGAACTGCAGACAGGACTGTTTTGGTACATCATTAGTTACCAGAGAAAGCAGTTGTAGGGAGCTGACAGTGTTTGAGGGGGAGGGGGATGCCGAGGTATGCAGTCTGTGTGCTCCAGAGATGGTGAAGACCCTGCAGGTACAGCAGCAGATAGTTGAGATGGAGTGCTGATTGAAGAGTGAGCAAACCTGCTCCCCCTTCAGAAGTTGTATCTCTATTTAGTAACTCGGAGGCAGTGCTGCTCCACCACCCTGGATCTGCCCTCCGCTCTGCTCCCCTCCTCGGTTTAGTATTTATTATGCCCCGGGGTGCAGTGATTGGTTGGTACAGCTGGTCTCTCTATATGTGCTGCTCCACCACCCTGGATCTGCCCTCCGCTCTGCTCCCCTCCTCGGTTTAGTATTTATTATGCCCCGGGGTGCAGTGATTGGTGGGTACAGCTGGTCTCTCTATATGTGTTGCTCCACCACCCTGGATCTGCCCTCTGCTCTGCTCCCCTCCTCGGTTTAGGATTTATTATGCCCCGGGTGCAGTGATTGGTGGGTACAGCTGGTCTCTCTATATGTGCTTCTTTGTAGGGGGAGGTCAGTAGCTCCCCAGGGAAGGATGCTGGACAGAGATGCTGATCTCCAATATGAATGTCCAAACACCCCCCCAGGGTTTGGGATTGTACTGCCCCCTCGGTTCTGTCACCCTAAGGCACTGACCTGAGCAGTGAGAGTGAGTGGAGCTGTCAAGTCCAACCTCTGATGTCGGGGATGGGAGGGGATATGTGACGCTCCGCCCCCTTGGTCATACAACACTGCATTGACAAACAATGTTTATACTTTTGTGGGCGGGTAGGAAGGTGGCGGGGGGGCGGGACCGATTGTAACTACTGTATGTGAACCCACAGCGGTGTATAATAAACCTGAATTATACACCGCTGCTGGCACACATACAGTAGTTACAATTGGACCCGCCCCCTGCCACCTTCCTCTCCGCCCACCAATGTATAAACGCCAGCTTTTTGTCTATGGACAGGTTGTTTGACAAAGGGGGCGTGGCTCCACATATCGGCCCCGCCCATCCCCGACATCAGAGCTCCGATTTGACAGCTCCACTCACTTGTGGCCATATACGCCCCTGGCTTGCCCACCAATCCCTGCTATGCTGGATAGATATTCACATTGCTGCATGTCCTGCTAGGGCTAGGCTGTCAGCAATGGGTATAGGTGCTGTCCCTGAATCCAGGGACAGAACCGGGGACAGATTTTGTCCGGGGACAGTGTACTCAATCCGGGGACTGTCCCCAGAAACCGGGGAAGTCAGGTCACCCTAGCTTAAAGTGGAACTTCCCCATTTGGGTGGAGCTCAGCTTTAACTATACAAATCTTTATTTGTGTCACGTGACTGTAATTATCAAATCTCAGACCGGCATGTTTTATTTAACCTTTTCACTGCCAGAGACGTTTTTTCATTTTTTGCACGCATGTTTAAAAATCATTTTAGGGCAGAAGATTACACAAAACCCCCAAATATTATATATTTTCTGAAAGCAGACGCCTTAGAGAATAAAATAGAGGTAGTTCCAATTTTGTATGTCACATGTTATTAACACAAAGGTTATAAATTTCAGTAAATAACACACTAAAGTCAATTTTAGGGCAAACAAATACAATAAACTACTCAATTTTTTGGTAAAATATAAAAGACGAGGTTGTACCGAGTGAATAGATACCCAACATGTCAGACCTTACATTTGTGTGCGCCTGTGAAATGCCATCAAACTTCAGTACCCTATATTTTCTATAGGTGACGCTTAAAAAGCCCCCTATAGGTCATCAGTTTAGTGTTATGGAGGAGGTCTTGTGTTAGAATTATTGCTCTCACTCCGGCATGCGCGGCGATATGTAACATGTGTATCGTAATCATTATTTTCCTGCATAAACACCCCGACACATGAGCTTCCATTCATATATGTGGGGGGAGCAGCAACATTTGGGGGGATTTTATATACTTGGGTGTCATTTTATTTTTTTGCAAAAAAAAAACACATTTTATGACTTAATGTTTTTTTCATCACATTGGACAAAAAGTTCCCAATGTGCTGATTTTTAGGTGACAGGTTCTCTTTATGGAGACATGCGGGGTCTAGAAGTCCCCCCAATGTCTCCTCCTGAATGTTTTGTGATGGAGATCGCATTACTTTCCGGATGAGCTAGCCGGGGACACCGAGAGGCTGAACTGGAAGTGACATCATAGTCATCACTTCCTGGGTCAGGACAAGAAGCTCCCGGGCCCACAAATGGGCAAGCAGAGGCCAGAAAGCATGGCGGGGCACAGTGACGCGGGGGGTGGAGCCAGTATCGGGGGGGTGCGAGCGATCGGGCGGGAGCGCTGCCACTCGAATGCTTTCACCTGATAGGCAGGAGGCTGCCAATCAGATTTACACCCAATCCTGATATCTGCAGCCCCCAGATTGTGTGTGATCCCCCCGCCGTCAGGTCCGGACCCCCTACACACCTGACAGAGAAAGATCCTTATCCCAATGTGAATGGAGCCATGTGTCTGTTATATTGGGGGACAGCGGGCTCCATTCACAAAGTGCCATCTACTGCTTTACCACTTCACCTTCAGAAGGTTTTACCCCCCTTCATGACCAGGCCATTTTGTGCAATACAGCACTGCGTTACTTTAACTGACAATTGCGCGGTCGTGTGACGCTGTACCCAGAGAACATTTCTGCCTTTTTTTTCTCACAAATAGAGCTTTCTTTTGGTGGGATTTGATCGCTGTTTTTATTTTTTGCACTATAGAAAAAAAAAAACAACAATTTTGAAAAAAAACTAAAATTTTTACTTTCTGCTAAAAAACGTTCCAATAACAAAAAAATCTAATTTCATATTTTTGGTAAAAAATGACCCAATAGGCAAATATTGATTGGTTTGCGCAAAAGTTATAAACTAAGATTATCTATCTATCTATCTATCTATCTATCTATCTATCTATCTATCTATCTATCTATCTATCTATCTATCTATCTCTATATTTTTACTAGTAATAGTGGCGATCAGAGACTTATAGAGTGACTGTGATATTGTGGCGGACAATCGGACACTAGCTGGCGCTTTTTTTGGGGCCCAGTGACACGAATACAGTGATCAGTGGTAAAAATATGCACTGTCACTGTACTAATGACACTGGCTGGGAAGGGGTTAAACATCAGAGGCAATGAAGGGGATAACTGTGTGCCTATCTGGTGTGTTTGTGTAGTGTGGGGGGAGGTGCTTTTACTAGGGGAAGTCATTGATCGTCACTTTGCAGGAACACAGGATCCATGTCTCCTCTACTGACAGGTCACATTCGGCCTCTGTGCTGAACGATCGGCGGGTGCCGGTGGACATGGAGTCTGTGGTACCTGCAGATCAGCTCCCGCTGTGTGCCCCACACCCAGAAGTGTTGGATGATGTAATCCAGGGGGGCGGGGCCACCTTGGCGCAGTATACTGGAAGGACGTTATACTGGCACCAAGTGGTCGGGATCAGCGATAAAATATCTCAGCACTTTTCAGAGGTTTTTTTACAATTCACTAAAAATGCTTGTGAAATAAGACGTGTAATTCCATCAACATTTTCCGTATTTATCTCATGAAACTGTTCAGTATTTTATTACATGACAGCACATCCACTGGGATGGATACAGCAGAGAGGGATTAGAACCCCTGTCAGTTTTTATTACTGTCTGTGGCCCTGTTAGGGAGATTCTCTCTCTCTATTCACAATGTTTCTCCTCATCACTCCCAGTCATAGGGAGAGCAATTCCCCACATCAGAATACAGAAGGAAACTCTCCCCAATGGGACACAATAAAAACTGATGGGGGTTCTAACACCCCATTACACTATCCAAAATGGAAAAAAAAAATAAAGTTTTGCCTTTAGTTACACTTTGAAGTGATTTTTATTGTGATATTTGGTGAAGTCTTTGCTTTATACGGGTCAGTTTCGCTGTGTTAATTTTGTCGACTAAATGAATACTATTTTATTCTACTAAAATACGACTAAAACAATTGAGAAGACTAAAATACAAGTAAAACTAAAATGGCCTTTTAGTCAAAAGACTAAAACTAGAAATAAAATGAAATTAGTTGTGAAAATGAAGAGTGGTGTGTAGTCCATGTTCAGACCTTCATACCATCAATAATAACAGATTGGATTTTTCCCTCCAGTATATAATGAGATTGGAAATTGTAGAGAAATGATGAAATAATACATTACAATGTAACCCCTTCAGCCCCGGACCATTTGGCTGCCCAAAGACCACAGCACTTCTTTGGGATTCGGCGCTGCGTCGCTCTAACTGACAATTGTGCGATCGTGTGACGTTGTACGCAAACAATATTGACGTCCTTTTCCCCCCACAAATAGATCTTTCTTTTGGTGGTATTTGATCTCCTCTTTTTATTTTTTACGCTATAAACAAAAAAGAGCGTCAATTTTGAAAAAAACACATTATTTTTTACTTTTTGCTATAATAAATATCCCCAAAAATATAAAAAAAAAATTTTCCCCTCAGTTTAGGCCGATACGTATTCTTCTATGTATTTTTGGTAAAAAAAAAAATCGCAATAAGAGTTTATTGATTGGTTTGCGCAAAAGTTATATCGTCTACAAAATAGGGGAAAGTTTTATGGCATTTTTATTAATAATTTTTTTTGGCGGCGATCAGCGATTTGTATGGTGACTGCGACATTATGGCGGACAGGAGCTCACAGGTGGGAATGGTGCTGCGCTAATCCATAAATAAGCCCCGATGCACAGGGGCAATCATGATAGGGTATTACTGGGATGAAAGCTGATCACCGGCACTCAGTATACAATATATATTAAACCTAAGCAGACAATAAAGGTAGAAGCGCGCTCTGCTCAATCAAACAATAAAGGTAGAAGCGCGCTCTGCTCAATCAAACAATAAAGGTAGAAGCGCGCTCTGCTCAATCAAACAATAAAGGTAGAAGCGCGCTCTGCTCAATCAAACAATAAAGGTAGAAGCGTGCTCTGCTCAATCAAACAATAAAGGTAGAAGCGTGCTCTGCTCAATCAAACAATAAAGGTAGAAGCGCGCTCTGCTCAGTATACAATAAAGGTAGAAGCGCGCTCTGCTCAATCAAACAATATAAAATAAATAAATGGATAAATAAGTGGAAGTAGCCAGACTACACAAAAATTCTAATATATAAAAACATCAACATCCGTGTTATAAATATGCAGTGTAAAAACTTTGCATATAGTGCAAAAAATAAATAAATAAATATGTGAAGCATTGATCACATACAAACAAACTAGACCTGCAAAAGTGCAATGTTACAATGGATGTCCGGAGAGATCACAAGGTCTGTGACAGATGTAATAAAGTGTCCGGTGCCAACAATAGGGGCTCACAGTTGTATGAAAACAATATTACAGTTCAAGGAAAAGTGGCTTGTGTGGCAGAAAACAACTCCAATGCTCCATCAAAGGTGGCAAACAGTGGAGTGGTGCAGCAGCAGAGAGATTCTCTCATCACTGGATGAAATAAGTGGAGAGTGTGAAGTGTGAAGAACAATCCTCTTCATGCAGCAATCCTATATTGGGAGGTAACGGCTCCTCATTACACTGAGGTTACAGCATAAGGCAGTCAGCTCTTGTGGTATCTCCTGTGGGGGTGGGGCCCGGGTCCCGGACTGTCATTCAATATACCTCAGGTCTACAGGGGGCACAGCGGACAAAGGAGACACAAGGAGGACATATAGTGCAGTATTTTACAACATTAGAGCTTTATTCACAAATAATAAACAGGGGTTCTCACACAGTGAAGGGGCCGAGGATAAAATGTAACCAGACGAGCGGCGAGCTCATACACTGCTGACAGCGGAAGGTGCCTGTCCCTACGCGTGGCGTCACGGGAAAAATGGGGCGTGCTTTACGCGGCATAGTGGGCCTGGCCTAAATGGGCGTGGCTCAAGAGGGTGTGGTTAGAGTCTCAGATGAATGAGGGATGGAGAGGGAAAGGGGGGGAGGGGGAGAGGGAGAGAGGGGGGAGGGGAATGACGGGACAGCAGCCCCACATCCTACACAATAGAAATCTGTGTATTCTAGAAAGTTTAACAATCAGCAGATAAAGATACTCCAAACACCTGGTGTTAGCACTTCAATCATCCCGGCACCATGATTGTTATGTTGTCAGGATGATTGAAGTGCATTATTTCTATTATTACATTGTAATATAAAATGAAATCATTCAACTCACCATAATGCAGAATCAGTGGGATCCCTGAGCGTGTCACCTGCCACCAGCAGAGTCCGTCCTTACATCAAGTGCCCCCCTTACATCAGATGTCCCCAGTGGAGCCCCCCACACATCAGGTGCCCCCAGCAGAGTATCCCCGGCGGAGCCCCCCCTCACATCAGGTGTCACTGGCGGAGCCCCCCCTCACATCAGGTGTCCCTGGAAGAGCCCCCCCTCACATCAGGTGTCCCCGGCGGAGCCCCCCCTCACATCAGGTGTCCCTGGCAGAGCCCCCCCTCACATCAGGTGTCCCCAGCGGAGCCCCCGTCACATCAGGTGTCCCCGGTGGAGCCCCCCCTCACATCAGGTGTCCCTGGCAGAGCCCCCCCTCACATCAGGTGTCCCCGGCGGAGCCCCCCCTCACATCAGGTGTCTCCAGTGGAGCCCCCCCTCACATCAGGTGTCCCCGGCGGAGCCCCCCTCACATCAGGTGTCCCTGGCAGAGCCCCCCCTCACATCAGGTGTCCCCGGCGGAGCCCCCCTCACATCAGGTGTCCCTGGCAGAGCCCCCCCTCACATCAGGTGTCCCTGGCAGAGCCCCCCTCACATCAGGTGTCCCTGGCAGAGCCCCCCTCACATCAGGTGTCTCCAGTGGAGCCCCCCTCACATCAGGTGTCCCCAGCGGAGCCCCCCTCACATCAGGTGTCCCTGGCAGAGCCCCCCTCACATCAGGTGTCCCTGGCAGAGCCCCCCCTCACATCAGGTGTCTCCAGTGGAGCCCCTTACAAATTCCCACAGCGGTGCGCCCCCCCTCCCCTACCTCAGAGGTGCCCTAGTGTGTCCACCGGCCGCATGGCTATAACCCCCGCCCCTTTTCATAACAGACTTGCAGCGGGGCTAGGGGTAGGCGGGGCGAGGCAGGGTGAGGCAGAGCGGGGCGGAGGGTGGGCAGCGACGGAGGAGCTCCGTCTAGCCCCCCCAGCCGTCTTCCTGAGCTTCTTTAAGATGGTGGCCGGTGGAGACAATGTCTCCGCCGGCCCGCAGACCTCTAGCGGCGGCGGCAGCGGAAATCGAGAACCAGATTTCTCGGGACATGTCCCGGGACACCAAAAATTTGGGAATGGAGTGTAAGTCGGGAAATCCGGGACAGTTGGCAACTATGCAATGGCTGGGCCTAAACTACCTCAGTCACCACAGCTGTGCGCCCTCATTTCTCCTCCCCCCACACACGCTCTATACACACTCCTATACAAGTCAATGGCTGGGCCTAAACTACCTCAGTCACCACAGCTGTGCACCCACATTTCTCCTCCCCCCCACACACGCTCTATACACACTCCTATACAAGTCAATGGCTGGGCCTAAACTACCTCACCACAGCTGTGCGCCCACATTTCTCCTCCCCCCACACACGCTCTATACACACTCCTATACAAGTCAATGGCTGGGCCTAAACTACCTCACCACAGCTGTGCGCCCACATTTCTCCTCCCCCCACACACGCTCTATACACACTCCTATACAAGTCAATGGCTGGGCCTAAACTACCTCACCACAGCTGTGCGCCCACATTTCTCCTCCCCCCACACACGCTCTATACACACTCCTATACAAGTCAATGGCTGGGCCTAAACTACCTCAGTCACCACAGCTGTGCACCCTCATTTCTCCTCCCCCCACACACGCTCTATACACACTCCTATACAAGTCAATGGCTGGGCCTAAACTACCTCACCACAGCTGTGCACCCACATTTCTCCTCCCCCCACACACGCTCTATACACACTCCTATACAAGTCAATGGCTGGGCCTAAACTACCTCACCACAGCTGTGCGCCCTCATTTCTCCTCCCCCCACACACGCTCTATACACACTCCTATACAAGTCAATGGCTGGGCCTAAACTACCTCACCACAGCTGTGCACCCACATTTCTCCTCCCCCCACACACACTCTATACACACTCCTATACAAGTCAATGGCTGGGCCTAAACTACCTCACCACAGCTGTGCGCCCACATTTCTCCTCCCCCCACACACGCTCTATACACACTCCTATACAAGTCAATGGCTGGGCCTAAACTACCTCAGTCACCACAGCTGTGCGCCCTCATTTCTCCTCCCCCCACACACGCTCTATACACACTCCTATACAAGTCAATGGCTGGGCCTAAACTACCTCAGTCACCACAGCTGTGCGCCCTCATTTCTCCTCCCCCCACACACGCTCTATACACACTCCTATACAAGTCAATGGCTGGGCCTAAACTACCTCAGTCATCACAGCTGTGCACCCACATTTCTCCTCCCCCCACACACGCTCTATACACACTCCTATACAAGTCAATGGCTGGGCCTAAACTACCTCAGTCACCACAGCTGTGCGCCCTCATTTCTCCTCCCCCCACACACGCTCTATACACACTCCTATACAAGTCAATGGCTGGGCCTAAACTACCTCACCACAGCTGTGCACCCACATTTCTCCTCCCCCTACACACGCTCTATACACACTCCTATACAAGTCAATGGCTGGGCCTAAACTACCTCACCACAGCTGTGCGCCCACATTTCTCCTCCCCCCACACACGCTCTATACACACTCCTATACAAGTCAATGGCTGGGCCTAAACTACCTCACCACAGCTGTGCACCCACATTTCTCCTCCCCCCACACACGCTCTATACACACTCCTATACAAGTCAATGGCTGGGCCTAAACTACCTCACCACAGCTGTGCGCCCACATTTCTCCTCCCCCCACACACGCTCTATACACACTCCTATACAAGTCAATGGCTGGGCCTAAACTACCTCACCACAGCTGTGCACCCTCATTTCTCCTCCCCCCACACACGCTCTATACACACTCCTATACAAGTCAATGGCTGGGCCTAAACTACCTCACCACAGCTGTGCGCCCACATTTCTCCTCCCCCCACACACGCTCTATACACACTCCTATACAAGTCAATGGCTGGGCCTAAACTACCTCAGTCACCACAGCTGTGCGCCCTCATTTCTCCTCCCCCCACACACGCTCTATACACACTCCTATACAAGTCAATGGCTGGGCCTAAACTACCTCAGTCACCACAGCTGTGCGCCCTCATTTCTCCTCCCCCCACACACGCTCTATACACACTCCTATACAAGTCAATGGCTGGGCCTAAACTACCTCAGTCATCACAGCTGTGCACCCACATTTCTCCTCCCCCCACACACGCTCTATACACACTCCTATACAAGTCAATGGCTGGGCCTAAACTACCTCAGTCACCACAGCTGTGCGCCCTCATTTCTCCTCCCCCCACACACGCTCTATACACACTCCTATACAAGTCAATGGCTGGGCCTAAACTACCTCACCACAGCTGTGCACCCACATTTCTCCTCCCCCCACACACGCTCTATACACACTCCTATACAAGTCAATGGCTGGGCCTAAACTACCTCACCACAGCTGTGCGCCCACATTTCTCCTCCCCCCACACACGCTCTATACACACTCCTATACAAGTCAATGGCTGGGCCTAAACTACCTCACCACAGCTGTGCACCCACATTTCTCCTCCCCCCACACACGCTCTATACACACTCCTATACAAGTCAATGGCTGGGCCTAAACTACCTCACCACAGCTGTGCGCCCACATTTCTCCTCCCCCCACACACGCTCTATACACACTCCTATACAAGTCAATGGCTGGGCCTAAACTACCTCACCACAGCTGTGCACCCACATTTCTCCTCCCCCCACACACGCTCTATACACACTCCTATACAAGTCAATGGCTGGGCCTAAACTACCTCACCACAGCTGTGCACCCACATTTCTCCTCCCCCCACACACACTCTATACACACTCCTATACAAGTCAATGGCTGGGCCTAAACTACCTCACCACAGCTGTGCGCCCACATTTCTCCTCCCCCCACACACGCTCTATACACACTCCTATACAAGTCAATGGCTGGGCCTAAACTACCTCACCACAGCTGTGCGCCCACATTTCTCCTCCCCCCACACACGCTCTATACACACTCCTATACAAGTCAATGGCTGGGCCTAAACTACCTCACCACACCTGTGCGCCCTCATTTCTCCTCCCCCCACACACGCTCTATACACACTCCTATACAAGTCAATGGCTGGGCCTAAACTACCTCACCACAGCTGTGCGCCCACATTTCTCCTCCCCCCACACACGCTCTATACACACTCCTATACAAGTCAATGGCTGGGCCTAAACTACCTCACCACAGCTGTGCACCCTCATTTCTCCTCCCCCCACACACGCTCTATACACACTCCTATACAAGTCAATGGCTGGGCCTAAACTACCTCACCACAGCTGTGCGCCCACATTTCTCCTCCCCCCACACACGCTCTATACACACTCCTATACAAGTCAATGGCTGGGCCTAAACTACCTCAGTCACCACAGCTGTGCGCCCTCATTTCTCCTCCCCCCACACACGCTCTATACACACTCCTATACAAGTCAATGGCTGGGCCTAAACTACCTCAGTCACCACAGCTGTGCGCCCTCATTTCTCCTCCCCCCACACACGCTCTATACACACTCCTATACAAGTCAATGGCTGGGCCTAAACTACCTCAGTCATCACAGCTGTGCACCCACATTTCTCCTCCCCCCACACACGCTCTATACACACTCCTATACAAGTCAATGGCTGGGCCTAAACTACCTCACCACAGCTGTGCACCCACATTTCTCCTCCCCCCACACACACTCTATACACACTCCTATACAAGTCAATGGCTGGGCCTAAACTACCTCACCACAGCTGTGCGCCCACATTTCTCCTCCCCCCACACACGCTCTATACACACTCCTATACAAGTCAATGGCTGGGCCTAAACTACCTCACCACAGCTGTGCGCCCACATTTCTCCTCCCCCCACACACGCTCTATACACACTCCTATACAAGTCAATGGCTGGGCCTAAACTACCTCACCACACCTGTGCGCCCTCATTTCTCCTCCCCCCACACACGCTCTATACACACTCCTATACAAGTCAATGGCTGGGCCTAAACTACCTCACCACAGCTGTGCGCCCACATTTCTCCTCCCCCCACACACGCTCTATACACACTCCTATACAAGTCAATGGCTGGGCCTAAACTACCTCACCACAGCTGTGCACCCTCATTTCTCCTCCCCCCACACACGCTCTATACACACTCCTATACAAGTCAATGGCTGGGCCTAAACTACCTCACCACAGCTGTGCGCCCACATTTCTCCTCCCCCCACACACGCTCTATACACACTCCTATACAAGTCAATGGCTGGGCCTAAACTACCTCAGTCACCACAGCTGTGCGCCCTCATTTCTCCTCCCCCCACACACGCTCTATACACACTCCTATACAAGTCAATGGCTGGGCCTAAACTACCTCAGTCACCACAGCTGTGCGCCCTCATTTCTCCTCCCCCCACACACGCTCTATACACACTCCTATACAAGTCAATGGCTGGGCCTAAACTACCTCACCACAGCTGTGCACCCACATTTCTCCTCCCCCCACACACGCTCTATACACACTCCTATACAAGTCAATGGCTGGGCCTAAACTACCTCACCACAGCTGTGCGCCCACATTTCTCCTCCCCCCACACACGCTCTTTACACACTCCTATACAAGTCAATGGCTGGGCCTAAACTACCTCAGTCACCACAGCTGTGCGCCCTCATTTCTCCTCCCCCCACACACGCTCTATACACACTCCTATACAAGTCAATGGCTGGGCCTAAACTACCTCAGTCATCACAGCTGTGCACCCACATTTCTCCTCCCCCCACACACGCTCTATACACACTCCTATACAAGTCAATGGCTGGGCCTAAACTACCTCAGTCACCACAGCTGTGCGCCCTCATTTCTCCTCCCCCCACACACGCTCTATACACACTCCTATACAAGTCAATGGCTGGGCCTAAACTACCTCACCACAGCTGTGCACCCACATTTCTCCTCCCCCCACACACGCTCTATACACACTCCTATACAAGTCAATGGCTGGGCCTAAACTACCTCACCACAGCTGTGCGCCCACATTTCTCCTCCCCCCACACACGCTCTATACACACTCCTATACAAGTCAATGGCTGGGCCTAAACTACCTCAGTCACCACAGCTGTGCGCCCACATTTCTCCTCCCCCCACACACGCTCTATACACACTCCTATACAAGTCAATGGCTGGGCCTAAACTACCTCACCACAGCTGTGCGCCCACATTTCTCCTCCCCCCACACACGCTCTATACACACTCCTATACAAGTCAATGGCTGGGCCTAAACTACCTCAGTCACCACAGCTGTGCGCCCACATTTCTCCTCCCCCCACACACGCTCTATACACACTCCTATACAAGTCAATGGCTGGGCCTAAACTACCTCACCACAGCTGTGCGCCCACATTTCTCCTCCCCCCACACACGCTCTATACACACTCCTATACAAGTCAATGGCTGGGCCTAAACTACCTCACCACAGCTGTGCACCCACATTTCTCCTCCCCCCACACACGCTCTATACACACTCCTATACAAGTCAATGGCTGGGCCTAAACTACCTCACCACAGCTGTGCACCCACATTTCTCCTCCCCCCACACACGCTCTATACACACTCCTATACAAGTCAATGGCTGGGCCTAAACTACCTCACCACAGCTGTGCACCCACATTTCTCCTCCCCCCACACACACTCTATACACACTCCTATACAAGTCAATGGCTGGGCCTAAACTACCTCACCACAGCTGTGCGCCCACATTTCTCCTCCCCCCACACACGCTCTATACACACTCCTATACAAGTCAATGGCTGGGCCTAAACTACCTCACCACAGCTGTGCGCCCACATTTCTCCTCCCCCCACACACGCTCTATACACACTCCTATACAAGTCAATGGCTGGGCCTAAACTACCTCAGTCACCACAGCTGTGCGCCCACATTTCTCCTCCCCCCACACACGCTCTATACACACTCCTATACAAGTCAATGGCTGGGCCTAAACTACCTCACCACACCTGTGCGCCCTCATTTCTCCTCCCCCCACACACGCTCTATACACACTCCTATACAAGTCAATGGCTGGGCCTAAACTACCTCACCACAGCTGTGCGCCCACATTTCTCCTCCCCCCACACACGCTCTATACACACTCCTATACAAGTCAATGGCTGGGCCTAAACTACCTCACCACAGCTGTGCACCCTCATTTCTCCTCCCCCCACACACGCTCTATACACACTCCTATACAAGTCAATGGCTGGGCCTAAACTACCTCACCACAGCTGTGCGCCCACATTTCTCCTCCCCCCACACACGCTCTATACACACTCCTATACAAGTCAATGGCTGGGCCTAAACTACCTCAGTCACCACAGCTGTGCGCCCTCATTTCTCCTCCCCCCACACACGCTCTATACACACTCCTATACAAGTCAATGGCTGGGCCTAAACTACCTCAGTCACCACAGCTGTGCGCCCTCATTTCTCCTCCCCCCACACACGCTCTATACACACTCCTATACAAGTCAATGGCTGGGCCTAAACTACCTCAGTCATCACAGCTGTGCACCCACATTTCTCCTCCCCCCACACACGCTCTATACACACTCCTATACAAGTCAATGGCTGGGCCTAAACTACCTCAGTCACCACAGCTGTGCGCCCTCATTTCTCCTCCCCCCACACACGCTCTATACACACTCCTATACAAGTCAATGGCTGGGCCTAAACTACCTCACCACAGCTGTGCACCCACATTTCTCCTCCCCCCACACACGCTCTATACACACTCCTATACAAGTCAATGGCTGGGCCTAAACTACCTCACCACAGCTGTGCGCCCACATTTCTCCTCCCCCACACACGCTCTATACACACTCCTATACAAGTCAATGGCTGGGCCTAAACTACCTCAGTCACCACAGCTGTGCGCCCACATTTCTCCTCCCCCCACACACGCTCTATACACACTCCTATACAAGTCAATGGCTGGGCCTAAACTACCTCACCACAGCTGTGCGCCCACATTTCTCCTCCCCCCACACACGCTCTATACACACTCCTATACAAGTCAATGGCTGGGCCTAAACTACCTCAGTCACCACAGCTGTGCGCCCACATTTCTCCTCCCCCCACACACGCTCTATACACACTCCTATACAAGTCAATGGCTGGGCCTAAACTACCTCACCACAGCTGTGCGCCCACATTTCTCCTCCCCCCACACACGCTCTATACACACTCCTATACAAGTCAATGGCTGGGCCTAAACTACCTCACCACAGCTGTGCACCCACATTTCTCCTCCCCCCACACACGCTCTATACACACTCCTATACAAGTCAATGGCTGGGCCTAAACTACCTCACCACAGCTGTGCACCCACATTTCTCCTCCCCCCACACACGCTCTATACACACTCCTATACAAGTCAATGGCTGGGCCTAAACTACCTCAGTCACCACAGCTGTGCACCCACATTTCTCCTCCCCTCACACACGCTCTATACACACTCCTATACAAGTCAATGGCTGGGCCTAAACTACCTCAGTCACCACAGCTGTGCGCCCACATTTCTCCTCCCCCCACACACGCTCTATACACACTCCTATACAAGTCAATGGCTGGGCCTAAACTACCTCAGTCACCACAGCTGTGCGCCCTCATTTCTCCTCCCCCCACACACGCTCTATACACACTCCTATACAAGTCAATGGCTGGGCCTAAACTACCTCAGTCACCACAGCTGTGCGCCCACATTTCTCCTCCCCCCACACACGCTCTATACACACTCCTATACAAGTCAATGGCTGGGCCTAAACTACCTCAGTCACCACAGCTGTGCGCCCACATTTCTCCTCCCCCCACACACGCTCTATACACACTCCTATACAAGTCAATGGCTGGGCCTAAACTACCTCAGTCACCACAGCTGTGCGCCCACATTTCTCCTCCCCCCACACACGCTCTATACACACTCCTATACAAGTCAATGGCTGGGCCTAAACTACCTCACCACAGCTGTGCGCCCTCATTTCTCCTCCCCCCACACACGCTCTATACACACTCCTATACAAGTCAATGGCTGGGCCTAAACTACCTCAGTCACCACAGCTGTGCGCCCACATTTCTCCTCCCCCCACACACGCTCTATATACACTCCTATACAAGTCAATGGCTGGGCCTAAACTACCTCAGTCACCACAGCTGTGCGCCCACATTTCTCCTCCCCCCACACACGCTCTATACACACTCCTATACAAGTCAATGGCTGGGCCTAAACTACCTCAGTCACCACAGCTGTGCGCCCACATTTCTCCTCCCCCACACACACTCTATACACACTCCTATACAAGTCAATGGCTGGGCCTAAACTACCTCAGTCACCACAGCTGTGCGCCCACATTTCTCCTCCCCCCACACACGCTCTATACACACTCCTATACAAGTCAATGGCTGGGCCTAAACTACCTCACCACAGATGTGCGCCCACATTTCTCCTCCCCCCACACACGCTCTATACACACTCCTATACAAGTCAATGGCTGGGCCTAAACTACCTCAGTCACCACAGCTGTGCGCCCTCATTTCTCCTCCCCCCACACACGCTCTATACACACTCCTATACAAGTCAATGGCTGGGCCTAAACTACCTCAGTCACCACAGCTGTGCACCCACATTTCTCCTCCCCCCACACACGCTCTATACACACTCCTATACAAGTCAATGGCTGGGCCTAAACTACCTCACCACAGCTGTGCGCCCTCATTTCTCCTCCCCCCCACACACGCTCTATACACACTCCTATACAAGTCAATGGCTGGGCCTAAACTACCTCACCACAGCTGTGCGCCCTCATTTCTCCTCCCCCCACACACGCTCTATACACACTCCTATACAAGTCAATGGCTGGGCCTAAACTACCTCACCACAGCTGTGCGCCCACATTTCTCCTCCCCCCACACACGCTCTATACACACTCCTATACAAGTCAATGGCTGGGCCTAAACTACCTCACCACAGCTGTGCGCCCACATTTCTCCTCCCCCCACACACGCTCTATACACACTCCTATACAAGTCAATGGCTGGGCCTAAACTACCTCAGTCACCACAGCTGTGCGCCCACATTTCTCCTCCCCCCACATCTTTCTAGTCAGGTAGTTGTGTGATGATTGGCGGCTGTGTGCGGCACCTGTGGGCTCCCTGGAGGGTGAAGAGGTCACATTTATACTACAGGAGTCCAAACAAGGCCACACCCTCTTATTATGGGATGTATGACATCATAATAGGGGGGAGGGGACATTTATACTACAGGAGTCCAAACAAGGCCACACCCTTTTATTATGGGATGTATGACATCATAATAGGGGGAGGGGACATTTATACTACAGGAGTCCAAACAAGGCCACACCCTCTTATTATGGGATGTATGACATCATAATAGGGGGGAGGGGACATTTATACTACAGGAGTCCAAACAAGGCCCAAGACAAAAGAGGACGGCGCCCTCTAAGTGCAGCGTGTATCATACAACACATTTATTACAAGGGATTAAAAGCACTCAGCATTGTAAGGTGAGGAGTATTTATTTATTTGTTAGGGTGTTAATACTACTACTACCCCTGCTCATATTACTACTACTCCTACTAATACTACCTATACTACTAGTACTACTACTCATACAGCTACTACTACTACATATACTACTATTCCTACTAATACTACCTATACTACTACTACCCCTGCTCATATTACTACTACTCCTACTAAAACTATCTACACTACTACTACCACTCATACTACTAATAATACTACCTAAACTACTACTACTCATACAGCTACTCCTACTACTACATATACTACTACTATTCCTACTAATACTACCTATACTACTAATACCACTCATACTACTACTACTCACACAGCTACTACTACTACTACCCCTGCTCATATTACTACTACTACTCCTACTAATACTACCTATACTACTATTACTCCTACAGCTACTACTACTAATATTGCTACGAATGCTACTAATACTACTTATACTACTACTACTCATACTACTCCTACCTATACTACCACTACCCCTGCTCATATTACTACTACTCATACAGCTACTTCTACTACTACTACTACTACCTATACTACTACTACCATTTATACTAGTACTACTCATACAGCTACTACTACTACTACCTATATTACTCATACAGCTACTACTACTCCTACTAATACTACTTATACTACTACTACTACTACGACTCATACTACTAATACTACCCCTGCTCATATTACTACTACTGCTACTAATGCTACCTATACTACTACTCATACAGCTACTCATACTACTACTTATACTACTACTTCTACTAATACTACCTATACTGCTACTACCCCTGCTAATTCTAACTATACTACTACTACCACTCATACTACTAGTACTACTACTCATACTGCTACCACTACTACCTCTACCCCTGCTCATATTACTACTACTCCTACTAATACTACCTATACTAATACTAATACTACTTCTACTACTACTCATACAGCTACTCCTATTACCACTTATACTACTACTCCTACTAATACTACCTATACTACTACTACCACTCATACTACTACTACTCATACAGCTACTCCTCCTCCTACTACTACTAACCCTACTCATATTACTACTATTTCTACTACTACTACTACTACTCATACAGCTACTCCTACTACTACTACTACCCCTGCTCATAATACTACTACTACTACTACTACTACTCATACAGCTACTCCTACTACTACCCCTGCTCATATTACTACTACTAATACTACTACTACCACTCATACTACTACTACTCATACTAATAATGCTACTCCTACTACTTCTACTCATACTACTACTACTAATTCTACTAATACTCATACTACTACTCATACTAATACTACTACTGCTACTCCTACTACTACTATTGCTCATTCTACTACCACTCGTACTACTGCTACTGATATTACTACTATTCATACTAATAATACTACTCCTACTACTCATACTACTACTTCTACTCATTCTACTACTCCTCAGACTACTAATCGTTCTACTACTACTACTCATACTAATACTACTACTCATTCTATTACTACTCATACTACTAATTATTCTACTACTACTACTCCTACTAATACTACTACTCATACTACTACTGCTACTCATACTACTTCTCATACTTCTACTATTGTTCATTCTACTACTATTACTCATTCTACTACTACTACTACTCATACTACTAATACTACTATTCATACTAATACTACTACTGCTACTCCATACTACTACTCATCCTACTACTACTTCTCATTGCTCATTCTACTTCTCCTCATACTACTACTGCTACTCGTACTACTCCTACTACTACTTACACTACTTCTCATAATACTACTATTGCTCATTCTACTTGTCCTTGTACTACTACTCATACTAATACTTCTACTCATACTACTACTGCTACTCATACTACTACTCATCCTACTACTACCTTTCATAATACTACTACTACTACTACTATTGCTCATTCTACTTCTCCTCATACTACTACTTATACTACTACTGATGCTACTACTACTTCTCATACCCCTACTACTACTACTACTACTCATACAGCTGCTACTACTACTACCCCTGCTCATATTACTACTACTCCTACTAATACTACCTATACTATTAGTACTACTACTCATACAGCTACTACTACTACTACATATACTACTACTATTCCTACTAATACTACCTATACTACTACTACCACTCATACTATTACTACTCCTACAGCTACTACTACTAATTTTACTACTACTGCTACTAATACTACCTATATTACTACTGCTCATATTACTACTACTCTTACTAATACTACCTAAACTACTACTACCAACTCATACTACTACTACTACTCATACAGCGACTACTACTACACCTGCTTATGTTACTACTACTCCTACTAATACTACCTATACTATTAGTACTACTACTCATACAGCTACTCCTACTACTATGTATACTACTACTATTCCTACTAATACTACCTATACTACTACTACCACTCATACTACTACCACTCATACTACTACTACTCCTACAGCTACTACTGCTACTAATACTACCTATACTACTACTTTACCCTGCTCATATTACTTTTTTTTTTAAATATTCTTTATTTATACCCAAGGGAGGAGTAAATAATCCATTCCATGCTGTAAGTTGTTGAACTTTCAATATATATACAATGGAGATATTTCTCTGCATATGACTCTGGAAATCTACATATTAAACTTTAAGCACCCCTATTATCTCCCCTATAAACCCTCTTCTCCTTTTCTTCTCTTTTTCCTCCTCTCCTGGCCACCAGGGTGTAACTCATTCCTCCCCCTTCCCCCTCCTATACCCATCCTTCCCTACTCCGCTCTCCTCGTGGGGGGAAGGGAACCTCCATAATATTGTAAACTTCCAAGACAGGCGGACTCATTGCCCTGTAGTATCTCCCAACAATCTCTTTCCTTCCTCTGAATATACAAAGAAGTTCCATGTTGTCCACATTTCAATGTATTGCTCTTTTCTATCCTGTCCCGAGAACAGCAGATCTTCTATGGCCCCCACATTTCTTCCTTTATTCAGCCCATCCTGTAATTGATGGTGGTTTGGGGTCTTCCCAGCATCGGGCGATACACGCCTTGGCCTCGTTACCCAGATGACATAAGACCCACTTTTTATATGTCTGTAATGGGATTTGTGAGAGATGGAAGAAGGCCGGATCCTCCGGAAGTGGGAAGGGTGTAAACTTTTGGGCAATCCTTTGTACTTCCAACCAAAATTGCCTAATCTTAGGAAACGTCCCAAATCTATGGAGTAGAGTCCCCCGTCCCCAGCTGTATCTCCAACATTGATCTGAGGCTTCAGGGAAAAACCTACGAAGCTTCACCGGGGGGTAATACCACCTTGTCAGGAGCTTATCATTGAGTTCTTGGGTTGGTGTACAGACTGATGAGTCCAACCAAAGATATCTTATCTTCTGACCTTCAACTGGCCTAAAAATCCTATTTAGGTCCCTTTCCCACTTTCCTATTCCTGGAATCTCAAAGTTATCTGGGGGGGAGGGGCAATTACCATGGTGTATATCTTAGATATTGTTGGGGGAAGGGGCTCTTTCTCTTCACAGTATAGTTCCAACCTTGTGGGTTCTCCTCTATAATTTATCGCTGGTCCCAATGACTCAAGGAAGGGGCGGAGTTGTAATGCCGGCCAAAAGTTTATTTCAAATCGGCCCCCCAGTTGTGTCAATGAGGGAACTGTAGGCCAAGCGTCAGATTGTAAAAAATGTGATCCCTGAGTATATCCCCCTCCCCCGAATACCCTGGAACGCCCCTTTCTCCATCCCTGGCCCAAAACTTGGGTTCCCAAATATCGGAAACAATGGGGGATGTATTGAGGAATATTTGGGGTTCTGACAGATTGTAAAACCTATTCGCAGTGTTGGGCCTATAAAAGGGAGTTTTTTAAGGGAGAGCGGAAGAGCTGCATAGCACCAAATCGCTCTTCATAAGGGAACCGCACTAAATTCTTCTTCCAATTCTGTCCATAATTTATATTCTGTATGTCTACACCAATCAGTGATCCTCCCGACATGGACTGCCTGATAGTATTTACCTACATCTGGGACTGCCAGGCCGCCATATTGTTTCCGTATAGTCATACGGCTTCTACTCATCCTTGGTCGCTTATTTCCCCAGATAAGTTTAGTAAAAAGCTTATCGACAAGGCAGTTGGAATATCTATCGGTAAGGCTTGAAAAAAATATAAAAATGTTGTCAGAATTCTCATTTTAATAAAGTTACAACGGCCAAACCATGAATGGAGTCCATGTCGCCATTTATCTAATAGGGAGGGAACTGCCTTCTATAGCGGAGGGACATTTACCTCGAAGGTCTTCTCTATTCTTGGCGGAATGTTTGTGCCGAGATATTTTAATGCCGTCCCAACCCATTTAAAGTTACAGTTAGGTTGTATAGTTTGCTGTACCACTAGGGGGAGAGCCACGCCCATCGCCTCTGATGTACCACTAGGGGGAGAGCCACGCCCATCGCCTCTGATGTACGTAAGCTGAGATTTTATAATTACGATCCCCTATTCGGAGTCCCTGGATGTCTGGGTTTTGCCTGATTTTATTAAGTAGTGGTTCTAAAGATCGGGCGAATAACATTGGGGGAAAGTGGGCATCCCTGCCGCGTTCCGTTTGATATTTTAATCGGCTCTGAGTGTACCCCATTAACTTTATCCCGGGCCTGGGGGGGGTGGAATACACCCCGACAATCCAACGCAACATATGCTCTCCCAGTCCCATAGGCCTCAGCACACCAAACGTAAATCGCCAACTGACCCTATCAAACGCTTTTTCTGCGTCGGTGCTCAGAGAAATAGAGGCGGGGTTTTGTCTTATCGGCGTGATGGACCAGGTTGGGTACCATTAATGGTGTTATCCCTCGCCTCACGGGTAGGGATAAACCCAACCTGCTCCAAATCTACCAACTGGTTCAATAGCGGCTGAAGACGCGGGGCGAGCAATTTGGTGAAAAGTTTTAGATCTCCATTCAACAATGAGATTGGGCGGTAGCTCCCGCACTCCGCAGGATCCTTTCCTTCTTTCGGAATAACCGATATGTGCGCCATAAGTGCGTCCGGGGGGGAGAGCGGCCGCCCGTCCAATCTCATTGGAGGCCTTTGTCATATATCTACCCAGTAATGGGAAAAAGTTCTTCTAATATTAGATTGTAAATCCATCCGGGGCCTGGCGCCTTCCCATGTTTGACTGTTTTTATCACTGCGCCTAATTCCTCAATCGTTATGGGGGCCTCTAAGATATTCCGGTCCGGAGAGGACAACCTAAAGAGAGGTGCTGAGGAGAGATCCTCCTCCATACTATCTGGAGATGAGAACCTAAAGAGAGGTGCTGAGGAGAGATCCTCCTCCATACTATCTGGAGATGAGAACCTAAAGAGAAGTGCTGAGGAGAGATCCAACTCCATACTATCTGGAGATGACAACCTAAAGAGAGGTGCTGAGGAGAGATCCTCCTCCATACTATCTGGAGAGGACAACCTAAAGAGAGGTGCTGAGGAGAGATCCTCCTCCATACTATCTGGAGATGACAACCTAAAGAGAGGTGCTGAGGAGAGATCCTCCTCAATACTATCTGGAGAGGACAACCTAAAGAGAGGTTCTGAGGAGAGATCCTCTTCCATACTATCTGGAGATGACAACCTAAAGAGAGGTGCTGAGGAGAGATCCTCCTCCATACTATCTGGAGATGACAACCTAAAGAGAGGTGCTGAGGAGAGATCCTCCTCCATACTATCTGGAGATGACAACCTAAAGAGAGGTGCTGAGGAGAGATCCTCCTCCATACTATCTGGAGATGACAACCTAAAGAGAGGTGGTGAGGAGAGATACTCCTCCATACTATCTGGAGAGGACAACCTAAAGAGAGGTGGTGAGGAGAGATCCTCCTCCATACAATCTGGAGAAGAGGGTATTGATGTCAGATTATAGAGTGAAGAGTAATACTCTGTGAATCTCTGAGCTATGTCTTTAGGTAAGGAGATCCTCTGTCCATTCTCACCCTTTATATGGGGTACGTAGGCTGACCTTCCCTTTTCTTTAATCTTCCCTGACAACATTTTACTCCATGTATCTCCCAGTTCATACAGAACTTTCTTTTTTTTTTTTTTAACATCAAAAAGTTTATTTGAAAGTTTAATACAGCTTACAATCAAAGCCATTTACGAGTGACAAATCAGTACAAAAACATATTGCTAATCTTTACTACATTGTTATTTACCATTATTTCTAACTAGGTTTAGTCAGTGTATTTCTCGATTGTTTAATATTTAACTTGTATTATAGCATTACTATATATTATGTAGTATCACATAGTACTTATTATTCACATCTGAATTCTGCTTTTACAGTCAGCTTTGATTTGAAAACCTAGAAATGGATAGAACAGATAGAAGAATAGAAAGGGTATAGGGGTAATAAGGGGAATGTAGGAAGAACTTGTTATACATTATGTTATTATTTCTTATTCATTTGAACTGTGCAGTCTGGTGGAGAGTGGTCACCATGGCTTATATTCCTCTTGTACTTCTATGTTCAGTTTAGTTTTCACTGTGTCATTAACTCTTCATATGTCTTAGAGAATTTAAAAGCGAACCACGGAGACCATGTCTTTTGAAATTTCTCTGCTCTGTCTGTGGATTGGGCCAGGGTGTCTTCCATCTACTTTTTTTAGCCAGTTTTGTATGGATGGGGGGCTCTTAGTTTTCCAGTTGAGCGGTATTAAAGATTTAGCCGCATTGAGTAGGTGTTTTGTCAGTGATTTTTTGTACCTTTTAAGAGGGAAATTTGATATGTGAAGTAGACAACAAGGTGCATTAAGTTCAAGACTCGTCTCCGTGATTAGCTTCACAAGTTCCTTTACTCCGTGCCAGAATGGGCTGATTAGGGGACATCCCCACCAGATATGTAGCAGGGTCCCCCTTTCTTCCTCACACCTCCAGCACCTGTCTGATGTGTGAGGAAACCATTTCTTATTCTTATCAGGTGTAGCATACCAGTGTGTCATTAGTTTGTATGATGTTTCCTGAGTTTTAGTACTTATTGAGCATTTGTGTGACATGATGCATGCTACTTTCCATTGTTTGTCAGTGATATCTACTTGTATTGCTTTAGACCAAACAGCTTTGAATCTGTCCTCTGTTGTCTCTTTAGACTCTTGCAACCAGGTGTAGGAAATAGAAGTCGCTCTGCTGAACTGTGTGCCTTGTAAGCAAATTTCCTCTAACTCTGTTAATCGCCGGAAGAGTGTGGGTTTTCTTGTTTTGTTAGTTATATAGCTGCGCATTTCAAAGTATACCCATAGAGGAAGCCCCTTGAGGTCATTATCTGTCTTGAGTGTAGCAAAATCCTTAATGTGGCCTTTATGTATACAATTCAGTGCTAGTAGAGGTGATCTACTAGTTGGGGTCTGAAGGGTCTTATTCTTAAGTCCTGGTGGAAAGTCAGGATTGTCCATCACTGGGGAAAGTGGACTGAGAACTGATGTCAATTCAGTAGTGTTAGCTATTTTCTGAAATAGGTTTAGTGTAGTACCTGTCAATGGGTGTTTTCTAATTTGCTTGTTGTGAGATTTCCAAGGTATCCAAGGGGGAGAATTTCAAAGGGGTTTGGTACAGTGAGGCCTCCAACAAGACCCAGTCTTTAGATTCGGTATGGCAATGCCAATCTATCACCCTTGTGAGGTGTGAGGCAAGATAATAATTGTAAAAATTTGGTATGCCCATACCCCCTTGTTCTTTTGGTCTAGTGAGAAGTTGGAATTTGATTCTGGCTTTTTTGTGTCCCCAGAGGAATTCTAGCAGTACAGATTGCAAAGCCTTAAAGAAAGATTGTGGTATTTTAATAGGGAGGGATCTGAGTAAATACAGCAATCTGGGGAGAATAACCATTTTTAATATCGCCGCCCTCCCGAACCATGAGAAGTATTTGTTGTTCCATTTTTTTAGGTCTTTCTTTATTTCTTGTAGTAAAGCAGGAAAGTTATGTTCGTATAGGGATGTTAATCTTGGTGTTAAATTTATTCCCAGATATTTGAGGGAGTGCGTTTCCCATCTAAAGGGGCAATTGGTTTTGGTGTTATTCAGGTTTTCGTCAGATAGGGAAATGTTCATTGCTTCTGATTTTGTGTAATTTATTTTAAAATTTGAGAGATAGCCGTAATCGGTAAATTGTTTCATCAGGTTTGGCATCGTTATGTGTGGATTAGTTAAAAAAAACAGGAGGTCGTCGGCATATGCCTCGATCTTGTATTCCTTATTCGCAACTTCGAATCCTGTAATAGATTTATCTTGATTTATCATTCTAATAAATGGTTCTAAGGAGAGGATGAATAGTAGAGGGGACAATGGGCATCCCTGTCTAGTACCATTTGTGATCAAGACCCTCTCCGATAGCGAGCCATTCATTTTCAACTTAGCTGACGGTTTGTCATAGAGGGCTGATATCCACATCAACATGCGAGGGCCTAGACCCACGTATTTGCACGTGTCTAGCATATAATCCCATGAGACTCTATCGAAGGCCTTCTCCGCATCCGTGGACAGGAGAAGGCCTTCACAGCCCCCATTGTGTGCTGCATGTGACAACAAAAGGGCCTTGATCACATTGTCTCTAGCCTCTCTATTGGGCATAAAGCCCACCTGTTCTGGGCCTATTAGTGAGGACAATATAGACCTTAGTCTGTTTGCCATCACTTTAGCCATAATTTTCAGGCCTAAATTTAGTAAGGAAATAGGTCTGTAGCTTGTGCACTCCATGGGGTCTTTTCCTGGTTTTGGTATTACTGTAATATGGGCTGCTAGAAATTCAGTTGGTACCGGGGAGGTTGAAGTCAAGGCATTTAAAGCTTTTTGTAAGGGGGATGTTAAAATATTACTAAAGGTTTTATAATAAATTGAGGTAAAGCCGTCTGGGCCCGGGCTTTTCCCTGGTTTGAGGTCTTTTATTGCTGACTCAATTTCTGTTTCTGTGATTTCTTCCTCTAAGGGGGATGTCTCCGTGTCTCCCAATTTGGGTATTCCACTCCTAATAAGGTAGTCTTGTATAGCTGTCCTTCTTATGTTGTGTAGGTAAGTTGTACAGTTCCGTATAAAATTGTTGGAATTGTGTCGCTATTGCTTCCGTAGTGACAGCTAATGTCCCTCCTCGTGATCTGATTCCTGCTATGTGATTTTTTGAGTTAGCTTCTTTCAGTGCTCTAGATAACAGCCTGCCTGTTTTGTCACCTGACTCATAATATATAGCTTTTTTGAAGAACAGCATTCTTTTAGATTTGTGCTCAAATATTTGTTGTAGTGTCTTGCGGGTGTCAAGGAGGTCTTTAGCTGATTGTAGCGATAGGGAATGTTTATGACTATGTTCCAAGGCATTCATTTTATTTTATTTCAGTTTATTAATTTCTTGTTCCTGTTTTTTCTTTCTTTGGGCTCCTAGTTTAATTAGTTCCCCTTTAATACAACATTTGTGTGCCTGCCAGATTGTCATGGGATCCATTGTAGGGGTACAGTTGTGTCTGAAATATTCAGACAGTGTTGCAGTTATTTTGGGCATTAGTTCCATGTCTGTTATGAGTGAGGGGTTAAGTCTCCATATATTTGATCTGGGGGCTGGTGCGCTTAAATCTAACGTCAGGGATATCGGTGCATGGTCACACAGTACTTGAACTCCTATTTGGGCGTCTATTACGTTTGGTAAGTCCCTTTGAGTAATGAACAGTAGGTCTATACGTGAGTATCTGTTATGTGGAGCTGAATGATAGGAGAAGTCCCTAGTATCTGGGTGGAGGAATCTCCATGAGTCTATTAATTGTAATGAGTTGAGGAGTGTTTTAATTCTTTTGAGGGCGCTATACTTAATGCAGGATTTCCCCGAAGAGGAATCAACTGCTGGGTTTAGTGGTACATTAAAGTCTCCACCTAAAATGAGTAATCCCGATGTGAACCCTGTCAGTTCTCGTACTATTTTTTGGCAGAAGGTAACCTGGCCTGAATTAGGGAAGTAAACGTTCGCTAAAGTGATGGGTCTATCGAAGTATGTGCCCTTAAGAAATATGTATCTACCCTCTGGGTCTATGAGACTTTCTCTTAGGGTAAATGGGGCATCTTTTACCCTAAGAGACTCGAGACTCCCTTGGTTTTAGCTGTGTCATTTGTTGCATGATATGCCTCTGTAAAGTAGGTATTGGTGAGTTTTGGGATGTGCCCTGTTTTAAAATGGGTCTCTTGGAGGAAAACAAAGTGTGGCTTACCCTTCCTTAGTTCCTGAAGGAGTGTTGACCTTTTCTCTGGGATATTGAGCCCTCTTATGTTGTGTGAGATCACTCTGGGGGATTTCCCCAATGCTGAGTAGGCCATCGGTATAATTGGGTGGTTGAAGACAGTATGTGAGTCCTGAAATACATTTTTCTGAGATATCTGTTAACGACCAATCTCCACCGTAGTGTGGTAGTTGTTAGCTGGGTGGTGAGAAGGGAGAGGTACAGAGAGAGAAAAGGGGGAAGGAAGAGAAGTTAGTAGATAAAAAAGTAAATATCAGAGGTGAATTCACCTCCTAACAGAGTAAGTATATATACTTTAGTCAATTAACACACTGCACTAAAGTGACTAAGTAGTGTACCGGAGCTTATAAACCTGGCTCAGATACACTTTTGTGGGTACGTGGAAAGTCAGCGCCCGAAAAGAAAAAATTGAAAAACTTGTTTTAGACTAGTTAACTGGTAATTCAAATAAAACGGAGAAAAAAGAGAACGGCTCAGCCTCTTTAAGGCAACATTTGGGTTTGGGTCTAGGAAGAACTTCCCGTTCCAGAACCTGTCCCTTTAGTTCTCCTATGGATAGAGAGCATTGTCTGTAACATCCGTGGACTCCCGTGTCAGGTAGCTGTCAACATTCAGGGAATAATGTCTGCATTTTCGTAAGTTGGAATAAACGAATCTGCTTGTCCGACCTGTGGTCTAATATTGCCTGTATCGCTTGATTTGTATTCCACCTTTTGAGAGTGTCCGGCATATGATACATAAATTTGTGGGTTATCATTTGGTTTGGTTTCAAGTCGTGGCTTCTTAAGAAACAGTATGTAGTGAACTACTTCTAGGCCTTAATTGCAGTGTACCAAAGTTAACCAAACATATGAACTTCAACTTGGTTACGTTTGCTTTAGCCGTGAACTGCGATGATTGACGTGGATCTTGTTGTGTCCTTGCATCTCTATATATGGGGAAATTGGTCTGCAGTGAGCATGTAACTCACTGCTCAATCTTTGGTGTAGGAGACCATTGGGAAGGTCCTGGTAGGAAGGGCTCTAGATCAGTTCAGTTTGTGAAACCTGGATGGTGTGGAACGTGATGCAGGGGTCCCCCTTATTGTTCCCTTTCCATGCTTCATTTTCTTAGAAAGTTGTTTATCCGGAGTAGACAAGGGAGAACCTGGAGGGCTTCTGGTGTGAGGGGGCAGAGTAAACTCCTAGTACCATTCAGGTAGATCAATCAGATCTAAGTCCAGGGCTGCACAGAAATCAGGGAGATCCTCTGGTGTGCGTAACACAAGCTGTTTTCCTGAGATTGTGGTTACAAGTGCAAAGGGGAAACGCCATGTGTATCTTATGTCTCTTTCCCTTCATTTATCCAGGAGAGAGACCAGGAAATATCACAATGTACCACAACCCTCTAGATGTCTGATTGTGTGCCTGGTATGTACAGGGAGCACATCTACTCTGAGGATACTACAGGAGTCCGTCTTATCATGTGTTTACTACACCAATGTCACATACTGTGTGGGGTACCCTGCTCATATTACTACTACTACCTATGCTACTACTACCACTACTACTCCTGCTCATATTACTACTACTACTACTACTACTACTACTACTCATACTACTACCCCTGCTCATATTACTACTCCTCCTACTAATACTACTACTACCACTCCTACTACTACTACTACTCATACAGCTACTACTACTAATACCCCTGTTCATATTACTACTACTCCTACTAATACTGCTACTACCACTCCTACTACTACTACTACTACCACTCCTACTACTACTACTACTACTACCACCACTCCTACTAATACTACTACTACGACTCCTACTACTACTACTCATATAGCTACTACTACTCCTGCTCATATTACTACTCCTCCTACTAATACTACTACCACTCCTACTATCACTACTACTACTACTACTACTACTACTACTACTACTACTACTACCACTACTCATACAGCTACTACTACTACCCCTGCTCATATTACTACTCCTCCTACTAATACTACCTATACTACTACTACCACTCCTACTACTAATGCTACTACTACCACTCCTACTACTACTACTCATACAGCTACTACTACTACCCCTGCTCATATTACTTCTCCTCCTACTAATACTACCTATACTACTACTACCACTCCTACTACTAATACTACTACTACCACTCCTCCTACTACTACTACTACTACTACTCATACAGCTACTACTACTACTAATACTACCACTCCTACTACTACTACTACTACTACCACTGCTCATATTACTCCACCTCCTACTAATACTACTATTACCACTCCTACTACTACTCATACAGCTACTGCTACTACCCCTGCTCATATTACTACTCCTCCTACTAATACTACCTATACTACTACTACCACTACTACTACTACTCATACAGCTACTACTCCTCCTACTAATACTACCACTCCACCTACTACTACTACTACTACTACTACTACCCCTGCTCATATTATACTCCTCCTACTAATACTACTACTACCACTCCTACTACTACTACTACAACCCCTGCTCATATTACTACTCCTCCTACTAATACTACCTATACTACTACTACCACTCCTACTACTACTTATACAGCTACTACTACTACTACCCCTGCTCATGTTACTACTCCTCCTACTAATACTACTACTATCACTCCTCCTCCTCCTACTACTACTACTACTACTACTACAGCTACTACTACTACCCCTGCTCATATTACTACTCCTCCTACTAATACTACTACTACCACTCCTACTACTACTACTACTACAGCTACTACTACTACCCCTGCTCATATTACTACTCCTCCTACTAATACTACTACTACCACTCCTACTACTACTACTACAGCTACTACTACTCATACAGCTACTACTACTACTACTACTACTACTACTACTACTACTACCCCTGCTCATATTACTACTCCTCCTACTAATACTACTACTACCACTCCTACCACTACTACTACTCATACAGCTACTACTACTACTACCCCTGCTCATATTACTACTCCTCCTACTAATACTACTACTACCACTCCTACTACTACAACTACTACTAGCCCTGCTCATATTACTCCTCCTCCTACTAATACTACTACTACCACCCCTACTACTACTACTACTACTACCCCTGCTCATATTACTCCTACTCCTACTAATACTACTACTACTACTACCCCTGCTCATATTACTACTCCTACTAATACTACCTATACTACTACTACTACTACCACCCCTACTACTACTACTCATACAGCTACTACTACTACTACCCCTGCTCATATTACTACTCCTCCTACTAATACTACTACTACCACTCCTACTACTACTACTCATACAGCTACTACTACTACCCCTGCTCATATTACTACTCCTCCTACTAATACTACTAATACCACTCCTACTACTACTACTCATACAGCTACTACTACTACTACTACTACTACTACTACTACTACTACTACCCCTTCTCATATTACTACTCCTCCTACTAATACTACTACTACTACTCATACAGCTACTACTACTACTACCATCCCTGCTCATATTACTATTCCTCCTACTAATACTACCTATACTACTACTACCACTCCTACTACTACTACTATTCATACAGCTACTACTACCCCTGCTCATATTACTACTCCTCCTACTATAACTACCTATACTACTACTACCACTCCAACTACTACTACTACTCATACAGCTACTACTACTACTACTATTACCCCTGCTCATATTACTACTCCTACTAAATACTACTTCTACCACTCCTACTACTACTCATACAGCTACTACTACTACTACTACCCCTGCTCATATTACTACTCCTCCTACTGATACTACCTATACTACTACCACTCCTACTACTCATACAGCTACTACTACTACTACTACTACTACCCCTGCTCATATTACTACTCCTCCTACTAATATTACCTATACTACTACCACTCCTACTACTACTACTCATACAGCTACTACTACTACTACCCCTGCTCATATTACTCCTCCTCCTCCTACTACTACTACTACCACCACTCCTACTACTCATACAGCTACTACTACTACCCCTGCTCATATTACTACTCCTCTTACTAATACTGCTACTACTATCACTCCTACTACTACTCATACAGCTACTACTACTACCCCTGCTCATATTACTCCTACTCCTACTAATACTACTACTACCACACCTACTACTACTCATACAGCTACTACTACCCCTGCTCATATTACTACTACTCCTACTATTACTACTACCACTCCTACTCATACAGCTACTACTATTACCCCTGCTCATATTACTACTCCTCCTACTAATACTACCTATACTACTACCACTCCTACTACTACTCATACAGCTACTACTACTACTACCCCTGCTCATATTACTCCTCCTCCTACTAATACTACCTATACTACTACTACCACTCCTACTACTACTCATACAGCTACTACTACTACCCCTGCTCATATTACTACTACTCCTACTAATACTACCTATACTACTACTACCACTCCTCTTACTACTACTACTACTACTACTCATACATCTACTACTACTACTACTACTACCCCTGCTCATATTACTACTCCTCCTACTAATACTACCTATACTACTACTACTCATACAGCTACTACTGCTACCCCTGCTCATATTACTACTCCTCCTACTAATACTACCTATACTACTACTACCACTCCCACTACTACTACTGCTACTTCTACAGCTACTACTACTACTACTACCCCTGCTCATATTACTACTCCTCCTACTAATACTACCTATACTACTCCTACTACTTATACAGCTACTACTACTACCCCTGCTCATATTACTACTACTCCTACTAATACTACCTACACTACTACTACCAACTCATACTACTACTACTACTACTACTACTACTACTATTCATACAGCTACTACTACTACCCCTGCTCATGTTACTACTACTCCTACTAATACTACCTATACTACTACTACCACTCCTCCTACTACTACTCATACAGCTACTACTACTACTACTCATACAGCTACTACTACTACCACTACTACCCCTGCTCATATTACTACTCCTGCTACTAATACTACCTATACTCCTACTACTACTACTCATACAGCTACTACTACTACCCCTACTACTACTACCCCTGCTCATATTACTACTCCTCCTACTAATACTACTACCACTCCTACTACTACTCATACAGCTACTACTACTACTACTACCCCTGCTCATATTACTACTGCTCCTAGTAATACTACCTACACTACTACTACTACTACTACTCATACAGCTACTACTACTACCCCTGCTCATGTTACGACTACTCCTACTAATACTACTACTATTCCTACTAATACTACCTATACTACTACTACCACTCATAATACTACTATTACTACTACTCCTCATACAGCTACTACTCCTACTTCTACTAATACTACATATACTACTACTACCAACTCATACTACTACTACTACTACTCATACAGCTACTACTACTACCCCTGCTCATGTTACTACTATTTCTACTAATACTACCTATGCTACTAGTACTACTACTCATACAGCTACTCCTACTACTACATATACTACTACTATCAATAGACAAGCTGCAGAAAAGCGTGTTGTGCGTTTTTACCGCCTTTTGCCACGATTTGCATTATTAAATCTGCCCGACAACAAGTTAAAAAACAATAAAAATAAACAACTAAAAATACAAATTGCTGTAAAAAAAGCAGAAATCTCAGCAGAAAGCTCTGCAGAAACTCTGAGAAGCGACATGAATAGATATGAATGGAGGCGGAGCCCCGATCACACCGGTGTGACTTGTCATGTCATTAGACAGTTCCAGATCACATGACAAGTCACATCCTATTGTCAGCAATGGAACCGATGGAATCTCTGTGACTTTGTGCCTCGGCACTGATTGGAAGAAGAAGGTCCCTGCAGTATTTGTGGTGATTTCCGGTGTGATTTCCATAGACATCTGTGTATGAAGAGGATCAGATCTCAGACAAGTATCACCTGGAATTGTGCTGACCGGATACTATGAAATCCGGAGACTTCAAGTGAAATCTCACAATATGAAAGTCACATCAATGTGAACCACGGCTTAAAGTGATCGGAAAACTATTCATTCCAATTATACAAATCAAATCCAAAACATTTTCTGTATAGATAAAAAAAAACATTCTAAATACATTTTATTCCTTTTTATAAGTGATCACATTCCCTCTATTCTCAGCTGCAGAAGAGCTGGGGGAGGAGAAGCAGCAGCACACTGGTCTTCCCAGTGAATGACTGTGCAGGGGGAGGTGTCAGGACAAGTCTGATCATTGGAGGAGAGCACACTGAGTTCCCAGCATAGCTAGAGAACTGACCATGCTGAGCTCTCCTGCTTAGTGTGGTCAGTGTTTAAAGCGGTAGTAAACCACTGGCTTTTTTTTTAACCTGCAAGGCAATGTGATAATGTGCTAGTATGGAGCACAGAGTCCTGACCTCAGCCCCATAGAACACCTTTGGGATGAATTGGAAAAGAGACTGCGAGCCAGACCTTCTCATCCAACATCAGTGCCCGACCTCAGAAATGGTCTGGAAGAATGGTCAAACCTTCCCATAGACACCCTCCTAAACCTTGTGTGCGGCCTTCCCAGAAGAGATGAAGCTGTTATAGCTGCACAGGGCGGAGCCAACTCAATATTGAACCCTCCGGACTAAGACTGGGAGGTCATTAAAGTTCATGTGTGTGGAAAGGCAGGCGTCCCAATACTTTTGGTAATATAGTGTGTGGAAAGGCAGGCGTCCCAATACTTTTGGTAATATAGTGTGTGGAAAGGCAGGCGTCCCAATACTTTTGGTAATATAGTGTGTGGAAAGGCAGGCGTCCCAATACTTTTGGTAATCTAGTGTAGATTTGGTGAATCTAAGGTTGATTGTATGGACAGATTGTAAGGTGTATGGTCATCTTTAGATTTACCAATCGCCATGTAAGGTGAGGATTGGTCTAAATCAGGATCTGTTTCCACTAATGTGACTCTAAAGTCGCACAATTATAAAATGTGAATTTCCGCTCTCGGAATCAAAGTATTGCGGCGCCTATTCAAAGTGGCAATGATTTGATCGGGTTCTATTGAAATCGAAGGGCTGTGACTTGTCACATGACTCGGGGTGTCCAAAGTCACATGACAAGTCACACTCGTGGAAACGAAGCCTTAATGTTACATTTCTATCCAATCAGACGATCTCTCACTCTACAAAACTGATACTAAATCTATAAGAGATCGATCGATTGTAAAGTGTGTGATGTGCTGACATAGGGGGAAATAACGGGACTTTGTCCATGCTTCCTCTCAATCAAACACCCGCTAAAAAGATTTATTATTATCCAATAGAAACAAAGCGGAAAGCCCCTCGGAGCCCGATGTGGGTGGGGCAGACACCGGTGCGGTGTGGGTGGGGCAGACACCGGTGTGGCTCCTCCCCCATAAAACGGACATGTCAGACAACTGTGCTAAATGGGAAAATTGTTACAAATTCTCCATTGTTCTTTTTTTTTCTCCCAGTAGAACACAGATCGATCGCTTTCAGGTCACAAGATCTGCCGGATTTTATCACCAAATTGTACAAACACCGCGCACGTAATAATACAAAACGTGACTTCCCTTCCCCCACCAGAACAACGCCGGGCGCTCTCCTCTCCGCTCTCCCTGAGATCACCTTCCAGTCTGAAGGAGGGGTGTGGCTGAGCGATCGAGAGGCGTGTCCTCATCCCTTTATCTCTTTCATGGGAGGATTAGTCACAGCGCAGTGCCAGACTCCACCACTAGGGAGCAGCACTGAGCTCATTTCATACAATTCCATCAAATTCCTTCCAAATACAACTCCTGTGTAAAAGACGATCGCTCCGAGTTCACGCTTCTCCTCTGCGGTGCGTTGTGGCGTGTTGGCTCGCATGTTACCCCACATTACATGTCTTAGCGTGTTGTACCGCCCAACATACTAAGACAACACCCCCCCAACATTCCTGCATGGCAGCCCCCCACAGAGCACATGAAGTCACAGAACAAGCAATGCACCCGGACCCCGAGGTATGAATGAGCCCCTTAGTGAGCAGCGCACAGGAAAAGATCGGAGCGATCGTCTTCTACACAGGACGGGAATTCTACAGAAGCCTTACAGGAGTTGTAAAGGCAGAAGGTGCATTCTATGTATGAAGATAAAATCCTTCTGTGTGTGGCACCCCCCTAATTCCTTTCATAGACCCCCATCTCTCTCCAGACATGTCCACCAGGGTTTAATCCCTCCGACACACTCCTCCTGAGACATTGGCTCCCACCGCTGTCCATCAAAGTCAGTCAGCCAATCAGGGGAGAGAGGGGGCGGGGCTGGGTCAGGGCTCCGTGTCTGAATGGACACACGGTCATGTGACTCGGCTCGGGGGCCCCCCATAGAGAGCTGCTGGCTGTGGGGGCACTGAACAGGGGGAGGGGCCAGTGAAGAGGGACCCGAGAAGAGGAGGATCGGGGGGCCGCTCTGTGAAAAACCAACAGAGGAGGGAAGTATAACATGATTGTTATTGAAGAAAAGAAAACACGAGACTTTCCAATCACTTTACAGGTAAAAATGTTATAAGATAAAATCGTTGTCTGTTATGTCCTTATAAAGAATAATGTTGTCACTTGTATTATAATGATTGAAATATTCCTGATCTCCCCTCCGGACTTCCTCTCTTCTTCTATACAGTATTTCTGTGCATTACAGTCACGTCACTACAGTTCCCATCAGGCTTAGCGGCATCGCGCATGCGCAGTCCCTTTTTTAAAATTTCGCCTAACGAGAGCGAGCATAGTTCTCGTGGACGCCGCTGTATTGTCAGAACGCATCGCGCATGCGCAGTGTGAGATTTCTGGCCGCATGGAGCATTCTATGATAGGGAGCGGAATATGACACTACACCGCCCCTAGTATACACCCATTCCCCCCTCCCCCGCCCCTAGTATACACCCATTCCCCCCTCCCCCGCCCCTAGTATACACCCATTCCCCCCTCCCCCGCCCCTAGTATACACCCATTCCCCCCTCCCCCGCCTCTAGTATACACCCATTCCCCCCTCCCCCGCCCCTAGTATACACCCATTCCCCCCTCCCCCGCCTCTAGTATACACCCATTCCCCCCTCCCCCGCCCCTAGTATACACCCATTCCCCCCTCCCCCGCCCCTAGTATACACCCATTCCCCCCTCCCCCGCCTCTAGTATACACCCATTCCCCCTCCCCCGCCCCTAGTATACACCCATTCCCCCCTCCCCCGCCTCTAGTATACACCCATTCCCCCCTCCCCCGCCCCTAGTATACACCCATTCCCCCCTCCCCCGCCTCTAGTATACACCCATTCCCCCCTCCCCCGCCCCTAGTATACACCCATTCCCCCCTCCCCCGCCTCTAGTATACACCCATTCCCCCCTCCCCCGCCCCTAGTATACACCCATTCCCCCTCCCCCGCCCCTAGTATACACCCATTCCCCCCTCCCCCGCCTCTAGTATACACCCATTCCCCCCTCCCCCGCCCCTAGTATACACCCATTCCCCCTCCCCCGCCCCTAGTATACACCCATTCCCCCCTCCCCCGCCTCTAGTATACACCCATTCCCCCCTCCCCCGCCCCTAGTATACACCCATTCCCCCCTCCCCCGCCTCTAGTATACACCCATTCCCCCCTCCCCCGCCCCTAGTATACACCCATTCCCCCCTCCCCCGCCTCTAGTATACACCCATTCCCCCCTCCCTTGCCCCTAGTATACACCCATTCCCCCCTCCCCCGCCCCTAGTATACACCCATTCCCCCCTTCCCCGCCCCTAGTATACACCCATTCCCCCCTCCCCCAACCCTAGTATACACCCATTCCCCCCTCCCCCGCCTCTAGTATACACCCATTCCCCCCTCCCCCGCCCCTAGTATACACCCATTCCCCCCTCCCCCGCCTCTAGTATACATCCATTCCCCCCTCCCCCACCCCTAGTATACACCTATTCCCCCCTCCCCCGCCCCTAGTATACACCCATTCCCCCCTCCCCCGCCTCTAGTATACACCCATTCCCCCTCCCCCGCCCCTAGTATACACCCATTCCCCCCTCCCCCGCCTCTAGTATACACCCATTCCCCCCTCCCCCGCCCCTAGTATACACCCATTCCCCCCTCCCCCGCCTCTAGTATACACCCATTCCCCCCTCCCCCGCCCCTAGTATACACCCATTCCCCCTCCCCCGCCCCTAGTATACACCCATTCCCCCCTCCCCCGCCTCTAGTATACACCCAATCCCCCCTCCCCTGCCCCTAGTATACACCCATTCCCCCCTCCCCCGCCTCTAGTATACACCCATTCCCCCCTCCCCCGCCCCTAGTATACACCCATTCCCCCTCCCCCGCCCCTAGTATACACCCATTCCCCCTCCCCCGCCTCTAGTATACACATATTCCCCCCTCCCCCGCCCCTAGTATACACCCATTCCCCCCTCCCCCGCCTCTAGTATACACCCATTCCCCCCTCCCCCGCCCCTAGTATACACCCATTCCCCCCTCCCCCGCCCCTAGTATACACCCATTCCCCCTCCCCCGCCCCTAGTATACACCCATTCCCCCCTCCCCCGCCCCTAGTATACACCCATTCCCCCCTCCCCCGCCTCTAGTATACACCCATTCCCCCCTCCCCCGCCCCTAGTATACACCCATTCCTCCCTCCCCCGCCTCTAGTATACACCCATTCCCCCCTCCCCCGCCTCTAGTATACACCCATTCCCCCCTCCCCCGCCCCTAGTATACACCCATTCCCCCCTCCCCCGCCCCTAGTATACACCCATTCCCCCCTCCCCCGCCTCTAGTATACACCCATTCCCCCCTCCCCCGCCCCTAGTATACACCCATTCCCCCTCCCCCGCCCCTAGTATACACCCATTCCCCCCTCCCCCGCCTCTAGTATACACCCATTCCCCCCTCCCCCGCCCCTAGTATACACCCATTCCCCCTCCCCCGCCCCTAGTATACACCCATTCCCCCCTCCCCCGCCTCTAGTATACACCCATTCCCCCCTCCCCCGCCCCTAGTATACACCCATTCCCCCCTCCCCCGCCTCTAGTATACACCCATTCCCCCCTCCCCCGCCCCTAGTATACACCCATTCCCCCCTCCCCCGCCTCTAGTATACACCCATTCCCCCCTCCCTTGCCCCTAGTATACACCCATTCCCCCCTCCCCCGCCTCTAGTATACACCCATTCCCCCCTCCCCCGCCTCTAGTATACACCCATTCCCCCCTCCCCCGCCCCTAGTATACACCCATTCCCCCCTCCCCCGCCCCTAGTATACACCCATTCCCCCCTCCCCCAACCCTAGTATACACCCATTCCCCCCTCCCCCGCCTCTAGTATACACCCATTCCCCCCTCCCCCGCCCCTAGTATACACCCATTCCCCCCTCCCCCGCCTCTAGTATACATCCATTCCCCCCTCCCCCACCCCTAGTATACACCTATTCCCCCCTCCCCCGCCCCTAGTATACACCCATTCCCCCCTCCCCCGCCTCTAGTATACACCCATTCCCCCTCCCCCGCCCCTAGTATACACCCATTCCCCCCTCCCCCGCCTCTAGTATACACCCATTCCCCCCTCCCCCGCCCCTAGTATACACCCATTCCCCCCTCCCCCGCCCCTAGTATACACCCATTCCCCCCCTCCCCCGCCTCTAGTATACACCCATTCCCCCCTCCCCCGCTCCTAGTATACACCCATTCCCCCCTCCCCCGCCTCTAGTATACACCCATTCCCCCCTCCCCCGCCCCTAGTATACACCCATTCCCCCCTCCCCCGCCCCTAGTATACACCCATTCCCCCCTCCCCCGCCCCTAGTATACACCCATTCCCCCCTCCCCCGCCTCTAGTATACACCCATTCCCCCTCCCCCGCCCCTAGTATACAGACATTCCCCCCTCCCCCGCCTCTAGTATACACCCATTCCCCCCTCCCCCGCTCCTAGTATACACCCATTCCCCCCTCCCCCGCCTCCAGTATACACCCATTCCCCCCTCCCCCGCCCCTAGTATACACCCATTCCCCCCTCCCCCGCCTCTAGTATACACCCATTCCCCCCTCCCCCGCCTCTAGTATACACCCATTCCCCCCTCCCCCGCCTCTAGTATACACCCATTCCCCCCTCCCCCGCCCCTAGTATACACCCATTCCCCCCTCGCCCGCCCCTAGTATACACCCATTCCCCCCTCCCCCGCCCCTAGTATACACCCATTCCCCCCTCCCCCGCCTCTAGTATACACCCATTCCCCCCTCCCCCGCCCCTGGTATACACCCATTCCCCCTCCCCCGCCCCTAGTATACACCCATTCCCCCCTCCCCCGCCTCTAGTATACACCCATTCCCCCCTCCCCCGCCCCTAGTATACACCCATTCCCCCCTCCCCCGCCTCTAGTATACACCCATTCCCCCCTCCCCCGCCCCTAGTATACACCCATTCCCCCTCCCCCGCCCCTAGTATACACCCATTCCCCCTCCCCCGCCTCTAGTATACACCCATTCCCCCCTCCCCCGCCCCTAGTATACACCCATTCCCCCCTCCCCCGCCTCTAGTATACACCCATTCCCCCCTCCCCCGCCCCTAGTATACACCCATTCCCCCCTCCCCCGCCCCTAGTATACACCCATTCCCCCTCCCCCGCCCCTAGTATACACCCATTCCCCCCTCCCCCGCCCCTAGTATACACCCATTCCCCCCTCCCCCACCTCTAGTATACACCCATTCCCCCCTCCCCCGCCCCTAGTATACACCCATTCCCCCCTCCCCCGCCTCTAGTATACACCCATTCCCCCCTCCCTTGCCCCTAGTATACACCCATTCCCCCCTCCCCCGCCCCTAGTATACACCCATTCCCCCCTCCCCCGCCTCTAGTATACACCCATTCCCCCCTCCCCCGCCCCTAGTATACACCCATTCCCCCCGCCCCTAGTATACACCCATTCCCCTTCCCCCGCCCCTAGTATACACCCATTCCCCCCTCCCCCGCCCCTAGTATACACCCATTCCCCCCTCCCCCGCCCCTAGTATACACCCATTCCCCCCTCCCCCGCCTCTAGTATACACCCATTCCCCCCTCCCCCGCCCCTAGTATACACCCATTCCCCCTCCCCCGCCCCTAGTATACACCCATTCCCCCCTCCCCCGCCTTTAGTATACACCCATTCCCCCCTCCCCCGCCCCTAGTATACACCCATTCCCCCCTCCCCCGCCTCTAGTATACACCCATTCCCCCCTCCCCCGCCCCTAGTATACACCCATTCCCCCCGCCCCTAGTATACACCCATTCCCCTTCCCCCGCCCCTAGTATACACCCATTCCCCCCTCCCCCGCCTCTAGTATACACCCATTCCCCCCTCCCCCGCCCCTAGTATACACCCATTCCCCCCTCCCCCGCCTCTAGTATACACCCATTCCCCCCTCCCCCGCCCCTAGTATACACCCATTCCCCCCTCCCCCGCCTCTAGTATACACCCATTCCCCCCTCCCCCGCCTCTAGTATACACCCATTCCCCCTTCCCCCGCCCCTAGTATACACCCATTCCCCCCTCCCCCGCCCCTAGTATACACCCATTCCCCCCTCCCCCGCCCCTAGTATACACCCATTCCCCCCTCCCCCGCCCCTAGTATACACCCATTCCCCCCTCCCCCGCCTCTAGTATACACCCATTCCCCCCTCCCCCGCCCCTAGTATACACCCATTCCCCCCTCCCCCGCCTCTAGTATACACCCATTCCCCCCTCCCTTGCCCCGAGTATACACCCATTCCCCCCTCCCCCGCCCCTAGTATACACCCATTCCCCCCTCCCCCGCCCCTAGTATACACCCATTCCCCCCTCCCCCGCCTCTAGTATACACCCATTCCCCCCTCCCTTGCCCCTAGTATACACCCATTCCCCCCTCCCCCGCCCCTAGTATACACCCATTCCCCCCTCCCCCGCCCCTAGTATACACCCATTCCCCCCTCCCCCGCCCCTAGTATACACCCATTCCCCCCTCCCCCGCCCCTAGTATACACCCATTCCCCCCTCCCCCGCCTCTAGTATACACCCATTCCCCCCTCCCCCGCCCCTAGTATACACCCATTCCCCCCTCCCCCGCCCCTAGTATACACCCATTCCCCCCTCCCCCGCCTACAGCAATATTATCTACAGCACAATGGGAAAGCTTCTGTATTTCCGAGTGACATTGGCGAGCAGCCGGCATGTGACCGTTATCAGAGGGGGGTGAACTCTGGCGGGCAGCGAGGGGCACAAGAGGCGGGCAGTGAGGGGCACCAATCAGTGACATGCCCTGTGTCTCCGCCCCTTTTATCACACATTAAAGACGGCTCTGATCTCCACTTTGAAGCTCGTATTGTATAGAGGGGCCGCCATCCACGTCTTCTGGGCTCACTTTACCATCTGACTCCTCTTCTTCTTCTGATAATCCCCTCTGGTAAACAATCTCCCTATTTTTGTATCTTTGGGGATCGCTCCCTATTCCTTCCTTGTCTACAGACGTCACTAGAAGACTCGCCCCGCCCCCGGCCCCGCCCCCAGCCCCGCCCCCGGCCCTCTACTCATTGGAGGAGATTCCCTGCAGCACAAGCCATTGGCTGTACTGAGCTTCATCTATGAAGAGCTGAGAAAACCATCAAGAGCATTATCAACGCCTGACTTCCAATGACTCCGCTATGTAACCCGCGCGTGCGTGGGCTCCGCAAATCATCCAATCTTTTCCCACCAATAAAGGTCTTCTAAATCTTGGAGTTTTTTCATCTTGATCCATCCAATGCTCCCCCCGGCCCCCAGTTTTACCTCCAGAAACCACGGAACTCCCGGCCTCCTTCACGCCGCGCTTCTTCCCTCGCTGGAGGCGGATCGTCATTTATTAATACAGGTTTTCCAAGAAGAAGATTTACTGAGATTATTTTTATTTTGTTAGGAAATTCATGTTCTCTTTATTATTAGAATTGAGGATGTTCCTAATCTTAGAGAAAGATCATCAGCCTGGCACTGAGGAGCCGCCAGCGTTCCCTAGAAATCCCCTGAGAAGGAAAAGAACGATTGAAAGTTTAGAAGAGGAAGATGATTGAGAGATTCTGATTGGTCACACAAGGTGGTGTTTATGTGGAGAATGTCGGCCCAACAACAGAAGAATGGAAATGCTGCCAGTCATGGAATGAGGTGGAGTCTTTCTTCAGACATTGGACTTCCATGTGTAATAAACAAGGAAGAATCCAAGGAAAGATGTCCGACCAAAAGAATTCTTCTTCACCAAATCCACATGGAATCTGAAATCCTCACAAAGACTCAATTCTCATCATAATCGCTACATTTTACTTACATTTTTATTTTTAATTTATTTTTTTAACATTTATAAAACCCTTTTTACGCACTTGGCGTATTGCGGGCTCTATAGCGTTATAAATAGCGCCTTCAATACGCCCTCAAACATCCGATCCATTTCTCACAGTCCTGCCGGCACCATTTTTTGGAGCGTTGAAGGAGCGTTGTGTTTAATACCCCTCCCCCGCTCCTGCCCATTGAATTCTATGGGACAGTACGACTATACCGCTGGGAATGTACCGCTGCAGCAGCGCATTACAGGGGCGCTTTAAACCCTTTCTCCTCCGCTAGCGGGGGGCATTTAACCGCCACGCTGGCGACCAAAATGCGCCTCCTATCCTCCAATAATGTAGCCGTGGCCAATAGCGTAGTTTTACCGAGGACACTATGGGGGTCTCAGTGTGAAAGGGGTCTTATTATTGGAGAAAATCATCATTTTTATATTGTTTTTATAATAAACATGTTGTATTCTATTTTTCTTTATTTCAATAACATAACATGTATAAAATCATTATGCTTCATCTTTTATTGGAAATGTTTACAATTATAAATCAAATAATAAAATGTCTATTTTGAAGCCCTTCTGGCCGGCTGTATGTAGAAAGACGTCGGGGGATGGGTTCTGTTCTGCTGATTGGACGTCTATTTTAGTCCATCATTATAACATAAGGGAGACGCAGCGCGGCCAAAGCGAGTGCCGAGTGTCAGTCGGACATCCCGCTCCTCAGATTGTGGTAAGAAGCCTCTGTCATCGCCTTATTGTCACGTGATTGGCTGTGACAAAGCGCAGTTCATCATCTCGTGGACCATGAGGTCCCGTTATACGCCATTTATCTTTTCACACTGACAGGGAGAGCCAATCGGATATTCTCCCTATATGAGGGGGGTTCTCTGATCATCATCATCACATTGACTATCAGCACAGCCCCCTCCTATGTGACACACCCCCTTCTAAAAGTTATCAGTCAGCGGCCAATCAAAACACTGCTAAAAGTGACCATCAAAGTGCCAATCAGTGCCGACCAGAGTGCCTGGAATTGCCCATCTCAGTGCCCTGCAGTAAAACATGTCAGGACTTCAACATCAGTGATGGGCATCAGTGATCGCTGTCAGTGTAAGTCAGTACCGCCCATCTGTCAATCAGTGCCGCCTGTCATTGCCCATCAGTGCCGCCTGTCATTGCCCATCAGTGCCGCCTGTCATTGCCCATCAGTGCCGCCTGTCATTGCCCATCAGTGCCGCCTGTCATTGCCCATCAGTGCCATCTATCATTGCCCATCAGTGCCGCCAGTCAGTGCCCATCAGTGCTGCCAGTCATTGCCCATCAGTGCCGCCTGTCATTGCCCATCAGTGCCGCCAGTCAGTGCCCATCAGTGCCACCAGTCATTGCCCATCAGTGCCGCCTGTCATTGCCCATCAGTGCCGCCTGTCAGGGCCCATCAGTGCCGTCTGTCAGGACCCATCAGTGCAGCCTGTCAGTGCCCATCAGTGCCACCAGTCAGTGCCCATCAGTGCAGCCAGTCATTGCCCATCACAGCCGCCAGTCAGTGCCCATCAGTGCCGCCAGTCAGTGCCCATCAGTGCCGTCTGTCATTGCCCATCACAACCGCCTGTCAGTGCCCATCAGTGTAGCCAGTCAGTGCCCATCAGTGCCGCCTGTCATTGCCCATCACAACCGCCTGTCAGTGCCCATCAGTGTAGCCAGTCAGTGCCCATCAGTGCCGCCAGTCAGTGCCCATCAGTGCCGCCTGTCATTGCCCATCACAACCGCCTGTCAGTGCCCATCAGTGTAGCCAGTCAGTGCCCATCAGTACCGCCAGTCAGTGCCCATCAGTGCCGCCAGTCATTGCTCATCAGTGCAGCCAGTCATTGCCCATCAGTGCCACCTGTCAGTGCCAATCAGTGCCGCCTGTCAGGACCCATCAGTGCCATCTATCATTGCCCATCACAGCCGCCTGTCATTGCCCATGAGTGCCGCCAGTCAGTGCCCATCAGTGCCATCTATCATTGCCCATCTCTGTTGCCTATCGGTGCCCATCAGTGCTGCATAACATTGTGGTCTATTGGTGCCCATCAGTGCAGATTATCATTGCTCCTGAATTCTACATATCAGTGCCGACTCATCAGTGTCCATCCTTTGCTGCCTCATCATTGCCCATCAGTAAAGCCTCATCATTCACCGTTATTCAACGCAAAATCAACTTTATTTATATCTAACAAATAAAAAAAAAATTATTATTCCAAAGAATATAAACATTTTTTTAATTTTATCAAAAAATAAAAGCATTGAAGGTGATGAAGTTCCATCATAAAATATCTCTTTGTGGGTAATAAATGATGAAATGTTGGATTGTGTGGAGTGTTACCTGACAATTGTCACCTGAAGAGCGACAGAGCGGAGAGAATAACATTGTCATGTGTGGGGGAGGGTGAAAGTTACTGGTATATAAGAGGTTCATATAAAAAATATTCATTTACCTCACAAGAATCTTCATCACAATAATAAAGATACAAATATATTGATGTTCTATATGTACAATAGTAAAATATGTCATATTATTATTATAAAAGATGCCTGAGAAGAGGAGCCTCCAGATCCTTCACAAATAAGACATTGTGATGGATGAGCGAGGGATGTGATGAATGGATGGAGATGGGAGAAATAAGACATAGTGATGGATGAGCGAGGGATGTGATGAATGGATGGATGGAGATGTGAGAAATAAGACATAGTGATGGATGAGCGAGGGATGGGATGAATGGATGGATGGAGATGGGAGAAAAAAGAAAAAAATGATGCATGAGCGAGGGATGGGATGAATGGATGGATGGAGATGGGAGAAATAAGACATAGTGATGGATGAGCGAGGGATGGGATGAATGGATGGAGATGGGAGAAATAAGACATAGTGATGGATGAGCGAGGGATGGGATGAATGGATGGATGGAGATGGGAGAAATAAGACATAGTGATGTGTGAGCGAGGGATGGGATGAATGGATGGAGATGTGAGAAATAAGACATAGTGATGGATGAGCGAGGGATGTGATGAATGGATGGATGGAGATGGGAAAAATAAGACATAGTGATATGTGAGCGAGGGATGTGATGAATGGATGGATGGAGATGGGAGAAATAAGACATAGTGATGGATGAGCGAGGGATGGGATGAATGGATGGATGGAGATGGGAGAAATAAGATATAGTGATAGATAAGTGAGGGATGGGATGAATGGTTGGATGGATATGGGAGAAATAAGACATAGTGATGGATGAGCGAGGGATGTGATGAATGGATGGAGATGTGAGAAATAAGACATAGTGATGGATGAGCGAGGGATGTGATGAATGGATGGATGGAGATGGGAGAAATAAGACATAGTGATGGATGAGCGAGGGATGGGATGAATGGATGGATGGAGATGGGAGAAATAAGACATAGTGATGTGTGAGCGAGGGATGGGGTGAATGGATGGATGGAGATGGGAGAAATAAGACATAGTGATGGATGAGCGAGGGATGTGATGAATGGATGGATGGAGATGTGAGAAATAAGACATAGTGATGTGTGAGCGAGGGATGGGGTGAATGGATGGAGATGGGAGAAATAAGACATAGTAATGGATGAGCGAGGGATGTGATGAATGGATGGAGATGAAATGGTTTGAGGGATAGAAGAGGGAGGAATGTGAAGGTCGGATCCATGAAAAGATAATATTCGGTAATGTTGTGGGGGAGGGGCGTTGTTGGTATTTTGTAGGAGGAGCCACACAATGCTTTTTATTGCATATAATAAAGACAGCGATATAAATAGACATCACTAAGTTTATATAGAAATCTTACAATTTCCAGTCATTGTGGAGACAACTCTCAGGTTTTACTCACCTTGAGGTTGCTGCTCCCCTTTCCACCAATCACCAGGCAGCAAGGGGGCGGAGTCCAGGCGGGGCAGTGAAGCTTAGTAAATGAAACTAAGCCAAGGGAGGCGGAGCTGTGGTAGGACACGCCCACTAACCCCCAGCTCTTTTCTCCAGCTCTGACGTAGAGAGGGTCCTGACATTCTCCTGTAGTCCTAGGGAGGGGCGACCACCACACTCCACACCAGGGAGAAAACCGCGCATGACAGGGGGGAGCTACACCCAGAAGAACAGGAAGTGAGGATTTCTAAGAAGAAATGAGGACATTTCCAAGACAAATGGAAGGATGAGGTAAGTGAAGGAGGACGGCACTGAGGTAAAGGAAGATATTAGGGGAAAATAATTATACCTTTACAATCACTTTAAGGCGATCGCACCTGAGCATCGCGGTTTTCAGTGTTTTTTTCTGGCGTTTTGTCGCACTTTTGTATTTTTTGTACGGGGATTTCAAAGTGGTTTTGAGCATTTTTTTTATTAGCCAATAGAGGAAACTATCATCTGTTGTATCATTTGTAACCAGATATTTGAGATTTGTAGCTTTTCAAATAGATTTTATCATTTTTTTAAATTATTATTCATTTATTATTATTTTTTTGTTATGGGAAGGGGTTAGAGTTATGGTTACGTGTTGGGATGAGGGTTTGATATTAGGATTACGGTTAGGGGTTAGGATTAGGGGTTAAGGGTCAGGGTTAGGGGTTAGGGGTTAGGAGTAAGAGTTAGGTGTTGGGATTTGGGTTGGAGGGTTAATATTTTATTTTTGAAATAATGCATTCAAATTTAACTAAACTCATTCAATTTTAGGTGACTAAAATATGACTAAAACAATTCAAATGACTAAAATAAGACTAAAACTAAAAATGACATTTTAGTGAAAAGACTATAACTAAAATGAAATGGAAATGTGATGTAAAAAATGAACACTGGTGACCAAAATGCGGTCCAGTATAGTTTTCCCATTTGAAATATTTTCATAAACCTATACTGCATTTTGGCCACTAGATGGAGCTGACAACACAGGCATTGATATCTTCCTAAAATTACAGAGACTTTTTTCAGCTCGTACAAATGTTTTGGACATACATTCTGCAATTATTGAAACTTATATTTTTTTTTCAGTGAGGAATAATTTCATGGAAGACAGACCCCTATACCCCTGCCGGACTGCCTCTTTAAGAAATTGGATAGTATTATCACCTCCTTTATTTGGAACGACAAGACTGCTAGAGTAGCGAGAACAACCCTACAACTACCCATTACTCTAGGTGGCCTGGCACTACCCTCTTTTATAAAATATTATTGGGCGGCGGTTCTGGTCACTGTTAAATGTTGTCTCTCTTAGGAGCCAGCCAACCCTGCATCTACCCTAGAGGTGGCACTACTTGGTTCATATTCTGATATGAGGAACCTGATACATGGGGGTCCTAGATCCAACCCTTGGGTGACCCCCCTATGCGTACAACTCTTCGAGTGTGGGATACTGTTGCTAGGAAACTTGGGAAACCCCATGTCTGGTCCCCACATACTCCACTCTGGGGAAACCCCCTTCTGCCCCACTTCCATTCCATCCCGGATCCGATTATTTGGGCCAGATATGGGATCATGACTTTGGAGGACATAGTGTCCCAGGGGCAGTTGGTTACTTTTGATGCTCTTAAACGGGATTGGGGACTTCCGAATCAGATGTTCTCCCGATATATCCAACTGCGCCATGCTTTTCACTCCCAATTCCCCTCCCCGGTGAGTTTGGAGATGTCTGAGGTGGAGGATACGCTCCGATCCCCAGATGGTGTGAGAACACTGTCTATCTTCTACAACAAGCTTGCTGTTCTTGACACATCCAAGGTATCTCAATTATTCTTGGTCTGGCAATGGGATGTTCCAGATCTAACGGACGATGACTGGGCAGAGGGAATTCAGCAATATCTACCCCTGATGATCTCATCACAAGATAGATTTATCCAGCTGAAATTCTTACACCGCGCCTATTACTCCCCGGCACGTTTGGCGAGAATCTACCCTGACCGAACGTCTAACTGCCTAAATGTAGCTTGGAAAACGCAGATTTTTATCATTTGGTCTGGTCCTGTCCTAGTGTAGTGGAATTCTGGAAGGCAGTCTTGGCTGACATGAACTCTATAGGAAAAATAAATGTTCCATATAGCCCTATCCCCCTCCTTCTGGGCATATGCAACTTCTTAGAGGCCCCTCAGAGGAAAAAAATGTTTGTTTTCTACATGACACTGTATGTGAGAAAGGCAATACTCCTACACTGGAACCAGGCTCAACCGCCTACTAGACAACTTATACAGACAATTGTTAACACAGCCCTTCCACTATAGAAATGAACTTACCTAGGTGGAAACTCCCCAAAGAAATTGGATAAAATCTGGGCAGAGTGGGTGAAGGCAAAACATCTGACCCTTGAATAAACAAGCTAGGAGTCCTATTACCCCTTGAGTCGCTTAATATTTCCGAACCAACCCAAACCTAATCCTATTGTTTATGTCACTGGCTAGACAGGAGATGAGAGGTTGGCAACCCCCCTCCTTCCTTCTCTTCCCAAATAGCACTGTGCCTTTGAACTAGCTGTACCCATATAGACTACTGTTAGAAATCAATATTTATGAATGGTTGGGTCTTTGAGAACAATGGACATGGATACATTTATATCATTTATTACTCTTCTATGTATAGAAAAAGTGAAGTTTTATATAAGATCTTTATATATACTTGTGAAAGTATATATTTTATTATAAGCTTCATAAACAGTTCTATGTAGAGCTCTCATGTGGTATCAATTAGTCTCACCTCCCCCATCGTAAGAGATAAGGTCACATCCTTTTCCAAAGACACAAAGTTCCAGTATGTTAAGAATAGAAGCTGTTTCTTTACATTACTATATTTCTTGATTAGGATATTAATAAGAACACTGCATTTTAGATGTATATATACTGATATGTAGTAGGATTTTAGATGTTTAATGGAAACGTGTATATTGTATAAGTTAAATGATTCTTATTTTAGCTACTCTCACATAGTTCATAGCCCCACCCTTAGGAATGTCAGATTGAGTGACACCCACCTTTTTAGAAAGGTGGGAGGGAAATTGCTCATTCAAAGTTCCCGGTTTTTCTGTGGGACTATAAGGAAAAAAACAAACCTTTAAAGCAGCCTGAATAGGAAAAGGGTGGGGGTTGTTTTTTAGGAGTAGAAAAGCTTGTAACAGGGGACAAAGGCAGACTTTCACTCCAGCTCTCCACGAGGACACACTCACACACATACATCTCCAGACATTGCTGATATTTTTACACACAGACATATCTGATTTAATCTTCATTTTAAGAATATAATACATTATTGATAATTTGACATTGTTTTTGTAATATTTTGCTATTTTTATTATTCAATCAATTTTTAATTTTGTACACGAAAATTGAACGGATTTTCTTGGAACTTTTCTCATCAATATGAATTATTGAAATATCATTATTATTACAGTAATAACACAAATTCAACAACTACTAGAATACTTGTTTATGGCATTTACTGTTTATAATATGTACCTGTTTGGTTTATACCCCTGTTGCCGAATTTCTATCTGTGAAGATTTGTAACACTCTTCCAATGTCTGTTCATTTGAAAACTTCAACAAACTATTTGTTAAAAAAAAAAAATCATGGGAATTATAGATTGATTCTATGATAATTGATTTTAACAAGATTTAAATCATTCACATAGTCACATATCACTTTACAGGATACAGACATTATGTATTTAGGGAAGGATCACTGTAGATGCTGAATGTAAAATCGATTGTATCTCTGGGAACATGGAGATGATTATCTATCCAGCTGCAGCCATCAGTCATGTAAAACTAGTGCTGGGCTCTCTTATTAGACATCCCAGCATGCATTGGAAACACCCGACGTTCATCATCACCCACTTCACTGGTATTACCATCCCCCAATCATCACCATGAGAAAATTATATGAACCCCTCCTCTCGGGACTGGCCCTAATCCCTCTTTAAAGAACAATGGGGTGGCCCCTAAAAGTTGCACATCTAGGTGTCCTGGAGTAGTGAATAGAGTGGTAACCTCAGCCTGGACTCCAACCAGGCCACGCCCCCAACGCATTTCACTCCGCCCCCCAGAGATTAGTCATTGGGGAACCCATCCCTCTTTACTGTTTCTCTCCTTTCTCTCCCCCTATCCCCTGTTTCCCACTCCTCTCTCTCTTACAACTTTCTTATTCCCACTTGTTTTTATTTAGTAGAGACCTATCTTTCTAGTGTAGCGCTCCCCCCACAGGAGCCGCTGGTGAATAAAGGTATCCTCCACCCTACAAGGCCTGACACAGAATCTTCCACACATGCTGGAGACAAGAAATCAGTCCTTGCAGCTTTGGTTTATTTTATTAGGGGTCTTGAACTTGGATAGGATTGAGGGCAGTGGTGGCTGGTGCTTCATCTTTTTTCAGAAGGGGCGGCAAACAAAATGGCCACCATCCCCTTATTTGGTTGGTCAGTCAAACCCCCCCACCCATCGCTTGCTTGTTCGATTGCCCACCAGCCCTGCACTTACCCCATCTAAGCCGCGGGCCAATTCGGCTATTTCCTGCCTCTCCTCCTCGGAGGCTTCACCTTGTGTTTCCTCCTCGGTGGCTTCCTCCTCAGCGGCCAATATGGCTGCTTGTCCTGTTGGCCAATAGGGTCTTAAGACCTACTTGCTGATTGTCCGGGAGGAGAAGCAGGAAGACAACAGTGAATGTTAAAGTGGAGTTCCACCCACATTTTCAACTCCTCAGCATCCCTCACTAATCTGTGCACTGTAAATTAATTGGATTTTTTTTTCTCTGCACCTTCTGTATATATGCTGTATTCATTTTTCACCTCCTCCTCCCTGGCCACAGCCCCGCGTGTCATTTCCACTCTGCAATGCCTCCTGGGAAATGACGCAATGCAAGGCGGTGGCCAGTGACATTTTTAAAAAGGGTAATCGGGCTTTTGTTGCCATGGTTACCAAAGCTTCTTATACACAGTGATGGGCTGTGGGGGAGGCGGCTGGAAAATCTCAGCTCTGATTACATACAGAGCCCGGGGGAGGGGACAGTCCATTACTAATCATTTATAATAGAGGAATATGATGGGGCACTTTTGGGACAATTTGATGGGGGTAATAAGATGAGGCAATTTTGATGGTGCAGTTTTGATGGGGCAATAGGATGGGGCAGTTTTGATGGGGCAATAGGATGGGGAAGTATGATGGGGCAATTTTGATGGGGCAATAGTATGGGGTATTTTTAATGGGGCAGTTTTGATGGTGGCAGTATGATGGGGCAATTTTGATGGGGCAATAGGATGGGGGAATTTTTAATGGGGCAATTTCAATGATGGCAGTATGATGGGGCAATTTTGATTGTGCAGTTTTGATGGGGCAATATGATGGGGCAGCTTTGATGGGTGTCAGAGAAGCAATAAGAAAAGAGCCTGCCAACATCGGAAGGTTCCTGTGCGTTTGCGCGGCGGAGCCGCGCTTCGGCGCATGCGCGTTAGCAAAGTAGCGGCACACACGGGTTCACTACACAGCGTAACGGCGTAATGGCGTATGAACATTCGTTCGTCAGCGATACGCCCCCTTTCTGGCCTATATAAGGACTGACTTGTTTAATTGCTGGTTTGTCTTTCAGCTTCCAGTGTTCCGTTCCTGATTCCTGCTCCTTGTGTTTACCTGTTTTGACCTGGATTTGCCTGACCTACCTTGTCTCTCTCCAGTGTTTGACCTCGGCTTGTTTAAAGGACTTCTCCACCATCTGCTTCCAGTGTTTGACCCTCTGCCTGTCTCCGGATTCTCCTGCCTTCTCATGTATGACCCCGGCTTGTTTAACCACCTCAATACAGGGCACTTACACCCCCTTCCTGCCCAAGCCATTTTTCAGTTTTCAGCGCTGTCGCACTTTGAATGACAATTGCGCGGTCATGTTACACTGCACCTTAATTAAATTTTTATCATTTTTTTCCCCACAAATAGAGCTTTCTTTTGGTGGTATTTGATCACCTCTGCGGTTTTTATTTATTGCGCTATAAACAAAAGAAGAGGGACAATTTTGAAAAAACACAATATTTTTTACTTTTTGCTATAATAAATATCCAATTTTTTTTTTTTTTTAACAAATTTTTTCCTCAGTTTAGGCCGATACGTATTCTTCTACATATTTTTGGTAAAAAAAAATTGCGATAAGCGTATATTGATTGGTTTGCGCAAAAGTTATAGCGTCTACAAAATACGGGATAGATTTATAGCATTTTTATTATTTATTTATTTTTTACTAGTAATGGCGGCGATCTGCAATTTTTATTGTGACTGTGATATTGCGGTGGACACATCGGACACTTTTGACACATTTTTGGGACCATTCACATTTATACAGCGATCAATGCTATAAAATTGCATTGATTACTGTGTAAATGTGACTGGCAGGGAAGGGGTTAACACTAGGGGGCGCTCGAGGGGTTAATGTATTACCTAAGGAGGTGATTCTAACTGTGGGGGGAGGGGACTGACTGGGGGAGGTGACCGATCGCTGTCCCTATGTACAAGGGACACGCCATCGGTCTCCTCTCCTCTCTGACAGGACGTGGATCTGTGTTTACATGCACAGATCCACGCTCCTGCTGTGTTACCCGGCAATCGCGGGTGCCCGGCGGACATCACGGCCACCGGGCACGCGCACCGGGTCCCGAGTGACACGGCGGGCGCGCACCACCGGCGGCGCGCGCGCGCCCCCTAGTGGCTCGGGAAGGCGAGGACGTCATATGACGTCCTCCCAGAATAACAGAAGCCTCGTCCAGCCATCATATGACGGTGGGCGGTGGCTTAGTGGTTAAACGGACTCCTCTGCTGACATCTCCAATACTCTACCTCTGGCTTGCCTTCAGGACTTCTCTGCTTACAATCTGCTGTGTTTGACCCTCGGCCTGTTTAAAGGTCTTCCTCATCTACCAGTCTCCAGTATATGTTATCGGCCTGCACCACAGACTCTCCATTACTGGGTTCTCCGTGCTTGATCTCCTGCACCTCTCCCAGCTCCCGTTGTGTTTGCGAGTTAGAACCCCAGCCGGGTCTTCTTCTCCAGTTCCAGGGGCAAAGCCATAATTACTCTCATCTCCACGTTACAGAAGTCCTCCTCTCAAGAGATTCCTGCCTGCTGGCGACCCGTGCCTCTCTGTGCCCTATACCCTCTGTACCATCACCAGGGGTATAGTGCGCTCAGCTGCAAGGGAAGCCACTCCCAGCATCTCGGCCTCGGTGAGTACCCGTGACAATGGGTCAGTTTTGATGGGGCCATTTCCACTTACCCTGTGAAGGGGTTAAATTCTCTGGCAATGAGCAGTCTCATAGCTTTCCCAAGCAAAACATCCCTCTTCAGACTCTATAAGAGGAATACACAGATGGGCATGACAGTATGTATCCTCTGATTTTCAGCTTCCAGCTGTGGTGGGGGAAGGAGACAGTTCTGGTGATGAACCCAAATTGGCCAAAGTGGCCTTGGTACCCTCTGCTCATCCTTATGAGTATTGAGGATTGACTCCCTCTGCCAGTAAGATCAAATCTTCTCCAAAGTCCCATTCATCCAGCATCCGACAGGCTCAGGCTGATGGCCTGGGTCTGGAGATGAAGAGGTTAATGGATTTTGAATGCTCGGTGAAGATTGTGAATACTCTTATGAAAACAAGAAAGGACAGCGCTAACAGTGCCTATAGTAGAATATGGCATAAATTCCAAGTATTATTGGTGATCAAGATTTTACACTGGTCTCTTCAGAAGTCTATTCTGAAATGTCTGCAGGCATGGCTTGATTTAGGTCTATGCGTAAGTATGCTATAGGCACACATTTCAGCTATCTCTGCCTTCACCAGCATACAGTGGACATCCAACACTTACTTATACTGTTTTTCAAGATGCAGTTTGGTTGAAACCTTGAATTGTTTCCAAAATGAGATCTCCCATTGCTGTTGGACATTATTGCATCAGATGCCTTTAATCACTCTGTGGTACCTCTCACTGAAAACTGCTTTACTGGGGGCAATTACATCAGCCAGAAGAGAGTCAGCATTGGTGGCCTTGGAGTTTAATAAAACCCATACTGGCGTACTTCCCAGACAGGGTGGTACTCATGCCAATACTCAAATTTGTGCCTGAACTGACCTTCAGAGTCCATATCACACAAGAGGTTGTCCTCCTACGTTCCTTTTGGGGAGTACTCAAGAAATTAGCCCATTGGATGTGGGCCAAGCTTTAAAATGTTTAATCAAGGTGACTTCTGCCATGAGGAAGTCAGAGCATCTATTTGTCATTCCAAGTGGAACACATAATGATTTTATGTCTTTCAGCAAGATTATTGCCTCTTGGTTGGTAAAGCTCATCTCCTTGGCCTACAAGTTGAAAGGGTTGGCTGCACCAGGAGAATCACGGCATTCTTCACTAGAAGGGTCTCCACCTTGAGAGTGGCAGCAGGCCGAGTGTCTGAAACTATCTGCAAGGCAGCTACATGGGCACCAAAATATTCATATTCATGGCTTAATGACAGTTGAGTTTGGCAGAGGCGTCCTGGCTTCTGTTTTTTAGTCAGAATTGAGGATTGTGTAGTATTATCCCTCCCCTGTTTTGTCTAGTTAGTTCCCAGCTGTGCTGACATGGAGCCGTCAGGAAAACAGAGAGAACTGAATTCAAATACTTACTGTAATTTTTGTTTCCTGACGAGCTCCATGGCAGCACAACTTGGTAGGACTAGTTACAGAACGCCTAGGCTGTAGGTGGGCTCCAATGTATATGAGTTATGTCCTGGAGGCATGGGGGGCGGAGCCTATACCCAGCTGTGCTGCCATGGAGCTCGTCAGGAAAAGAAAAATTATGGTAAGTATTTGAATTCAATTTTCCATTTTTTATTGCTGTGCTGCAAGTAAGTGTCACTGCATTTGGTTACTACCATTACCATTTTTTAACTTCTTTGGCTAGCCGCTCTTTTTCCGCCTTCTTTGTTATACTTAGCCATACTCAATGTAACGGTTCAGTGATTCTTAGAACTTCAGAATCATGGCAGCTTTACTTTATTCATGTATTTATTTCATGCATATAATCCATGTTACCACTATGTTCTGCTGCTGCTTGCTTGCCAGTAAATTATCCAAAAAGTTGTTTTCAGCCTCTGTTTGTCTTTTTGACAAACAACACACCTCTTGAAATGGTTGCAAACCCACAAAAAACAAAACAAAAAAAAAACAAACCTGCAAGACAAAGGCATAATGAGCTAGTATACATAGCATACTAGCTCATTATGAAATACTCACCTTAGATCAAAACCCCCGCAGCGGTCTCGACACACTGCTCTGCCCGGCGACATGTCTCCTGGAGTTATTTCTGATTATCGCGGGCTCCGGTGCTTTTGATTGGCTAGAGCTGCAATGACATCACTCCCGTGCATGTGAGCGGGAGCTGCCGGTAATGGCACGTCTGCTGAAGCAATGGCACGAATGAGCGGTTGCTTCAATGCACATGTGCTGATGACGTTGGCACATGCTGATACAAGGGATATCGCCTAAACCATGTAGATTAAGGAGATATCCACGGTAGCCACAGGTAGTCCTTATTATAGGCTTACCTGTAGTGAAAAGTGGTTTGTAAGGGTTTACAAGCACTTTAAAATCATGTACAGTCATTTCTGTGCCAGGGCCGTCCTCAGACAAATGATCCTTGTGATCTCCTGTCTGATTGATGGTGATGACATCACTGAATGGGCTCCCGATCACCTGACACCCTCACGCTCCTTGGATTGGTTATACCAATCACATGGATGTATCTCATACACCTTGCTACACACATATAAAGCCGTCTGTTTCAGACTGCAGACAGACTACCTGGAACTTGTGAGTGTCTCCCTTGATGACAGGACATACATTTCAATGCTGTCATTACATTTGGTTACTATGATTACCATTTTTTAACATCTTTGGCTAGCCGCTCTTTCATTCTTGTATTTATTACATACATATAATCCATGTTACCATCATGTTTTGCTGCTACTTGCTTGTCAGTAAATTATCCAGGGAGTTATTTCAAGCTTCTGTTTGTCTTTCTGCCAATCAATACACTTTCTATAATCATGTCTATTTTTTATGCCAGGGCCGTCCTCAGACAAATGATCCTTGTGATCGCCTGTCTGATTGATGGTGATGACATCACTGAATGGGCTCCCGATCACCTGACACCCTCACGCTCCTCGGATTGGTTATACCAATCACATGGATGTATCTCATACACCTTGCTACACACATATAAAGCCGTCTGTTTCAGACTGCAGACAGACTACCTGGAACTTGTGAGTGTCTCCCTTGATGACAGGACATACATTTCAATGCTGTCATTGCATTTGGTTACTATGATTACCATTTTTTAACATCTTTGGCTAGCCGCTCTTTCATTCTTGTATTTATTGCACACATATAATCCATGTTACCATCATGTTTTGCTGCTACTTGCTTGTCAGTAAATTATCCAGGGAGTTATTTCAAGCTTCTGTTTGTCTTTCTGCCAAACAATACACTTTCTATAATCATGTATATTTTTTATGCCAGGGCCGTCCTCAGACAAATGATCCTTGTGAGCGCCTGCACAGCTACAGCAATGTTATTCATACTTTCTATATATTTGTTTTCATCTCGCCTGTCTTCACTTTTTGTAGAGTCTGTTTTTTGGACTTAAACTGCCACTCTACCTCTAGGGGCATTTTCCCTCCTGCTGGCAGAGCTCAGATACAACGGGACAATTTGGAGAGCTTTAACCTCATGATCCATGTTGTGTTTTTATATCTGTCAATGGTAGCCACCATGTGAGTATTTTTCAGATAAAAATGACATTTTGATGTTATGTTTGCTATTTGTCATGCCTGCTTTTACTTTCTATATACCATATTTTTTCTGATACTCTGTTATTATATTACCAGATGTCACAGCTTTCTCTGACCATCCCCCGAAGATGGAATTTAAATGTATATTCCGAAACATGTTCGGATTTCTTTTACAGTTATGGCCTCTTACTGTGAGATTAATCGTGTGTCATAGAATTCAGCTGTATATTATCCATATATGATTACCATTCATGTATAGTAAATGTGATATTCTCCTCTATTGTTAGACGTTTTTTATCAATAAAATTTGTACTTTTTATTATACTTCTTTACACTTCTTTCTGGTTTCCAACCTATGCCTATAAAGTCCCAGGGGGCATCTCCTTTGTTTTTTTTTGTTAGTCCTTCCCTGGTTCAACCCCTCTGGTGGTTTTGGAACAAGGCACAGTTCTCTGGCTCGATGAGAACCTCTGGTTGCCAGGCACAATGGCCAGCAGTTTAACCATGGGCAGATATCCCGGACGACACCCCCATATGTAGCACTACCCCTGCAGGAGCCTCTGGCGAATAAAGGTATCTCCCACCCTGCACGGCCTGACACACAGAATCTTCCACACACACTGGAGACAAGAATCAGTCCTTGCAGCTTGTTTTTTGTATTTTATTAGAGGTATTGAACTTGGATAGGGTTGAGGGTATTTATGGGATGCCCACTTGATCAAGGTAGTAGCAAAACTCTTCAGGGACACAACTATATACAGCCTGTACACACTCTTCTTCTTCTACCTCCAGCACATGCTTGTGGAACTACAACTCCCAGGACCAGCTGGCACTGTTTGGATGATCTAAAAAAGGCTCAGTTAGATCTCTAGCAACCACCCTTTACGGGCAGGGACCAAGGGCCTCTCTAGTAGTGTAGCAAAATGTCCTAGTGCCCAGCTGTCCTCCTCCTCCTGTGGCTACTGATCCCAGTATCACCTCTTCAGGCACAGCCAGCCCGACTGGCTGCAGCTACCCCTTCCACTTGCCCCCCTGACTAAGACTTTACAGTCTTCCCAGACTGACTCTGCATCTCCTCTCATGGAATGCTTCTCAGTCCTCTTGGCTGCAACACTCACCAGCCCATTTGGCTGTCTTCTTTCCTGGAGATTTGCCTGGCAGTGTTCTCCTGCTGTCTTCCACTTGCTCCTGTGCCTCTGGACAGGACACCCTAATGCACCATAAAGAAGGTTCCTTCTGTGCCCAGGCCCAAGTTCACCCCCCAGACTAGGAGGCAACCCTCCTGGGCCACCGACAGCCTAACATTTCTTCTCCATCTTCCACCCAAACTCCACACTGCCCCAACTGATCTGACCCAGAGTATTTGAGGGGGCCTTCCCCTTGCCAACCCATCTGTTGGGGATTGGTCAGGGCCCTCATGAATATTCCAAACAGCTCCCCCACTCCCATTCTTCTAGAATCTTCCACTAGTTTCTAGAAATAGGGCAAGGTCTTAAAGATGTTGCCTGCGAGTCATACCAGCCTCCCTGAGTCACTCCCCTGACCCAGATAAACCAAAACACAGGCTTGGCTGTCATCCAAACCTGCCAATTTACCTACACTTAAAGTGTTACTAAACCCAGCAATATAAAAACAAATCATCCCCCCACAATGCACACAGCTTCCAAATCTTCTTTTTATATCCAAATACTGCCGCTATATACCTTTATATATCTTTTTCTACTGTATATCGTGGTAAACTGCAGGGTCCCAGCGATTCTAGAGTGTTCATGTAGGAGAAGATTCCACTCTCCTCTGACCAAACTTCCTCTGTATTAGTATACCCTCACCTGCCATCTAGCCAGCGCTGATTGGCACTGTACCAATGACATGCTCAGTGCTAAAAAAAAAATATTTTCAGTATAAAAGACACAACTGAGCATGTGCAGGTTGGCCACTGCCTATGTGTTAGCTGGCCTTCCCAAGATAGACAATGAAAGAAGGGGAGGATATTTGAACATAGGATAAAACAGACTTTTAACAGTGCAGAGGATTAACCCCTAAAGTTCCACAGTGAGTATAACAAACATGCTATTCTGCATATACAGACAGGTTTTACTGTTGTGGGTTTAGTAAAAAACCTATTCTACTTCTAGCACACTAGAGGGTGCTACACTAGCATTGCCTCGCTAGTATATACTGTATATATTTGACAGGATATCATCTGTGACAAGTCTACAAGACCCATGGTCCTACCTAAGGGTGGTGATCATCTCCCCTTTTCTCTGGTTTTATTCCCCGGAGATCCGAGTATCCTCATTGTTGCTTCACACTTGGCTTGCTCTCTCTTGAGCTTTAATTAGTGAGAGGTTACGCAGTGATCCTTCTACCATACCTAATCCATACCTATCTAATTATTCTACTCTGCTACCTATAGGTTTTTACATCTGTAAGAAATGAGATGTTGTATGATCCTCCTGAATGTACCCCCACGCCAACCTTATTTCTTTAACCACCTCAATACAGGGCACACCCCCTTCCTGCCCAGGCCATTTTTTAGCTTTCAGCGCTGTCACTTTGAATGACAATTACGTGGCCATGCCACACTGTAACCATGTGAAATTGTTATCATTTTCTTCACACAAATAAAGCTTTCTTTTCGTGGTATTTAATCAATTCTGGGTTTTTTATTTTTTCCTAAAAAAAAAAAGACCAAAAATTAAAAATAAAAAAAGTTTTTCTTAATTTCTGGTAGTAAATTTTGTAAATAAGTAATTTTTCTCGTACACTGATGTGCGCTGATGAAGCGGCACTGATAGGCTGCACTGATGGGCACTGATGAGGTGGCACTTATAGGCAGTGATGAGGTGGCACTTATGGGCACTGATAATATGTGACATTGATAGGCAGCACTGATGGGTGGCACTGGTGGGCACAGATAGGCGGCCCAGGTGGGCACAGATAGGTGGAACTGCTGGGCACAGATAGGCAGCACTGGTAGCCACGGATAGGTGGCACTGATGGGCAGCAGTGATGGGCATTGATGGGCAGCACTGATAGCCAGCAGTGACTGTCATCACTAGGGATGAGCCGAACACCCCCCGGTTCGGTTCGCACCAGAACCTGCGAACGGACCGAAAGTTCGCACGAACGTTAGAACCCCATTGACGTCTATGGGACTCGAACGTTCGAAATCAAAAGTGCTCATTTTAAAGGCTAATTTGCATGGTATTGTCCTAAAAAGGGTTTGAGGACCGGGTCCTACCCCAGGGGACATGTATCAATGCAAAAAAACTTTTAAAAACGGACGTTTTATCGGGAGCAGTGATTTTAATGATGCTTAAAGTAAAAAAAAAAAAAGTGAAATATTCCTTTAAATATCGTACCTGAGGGGTGTCTATAGTATGCCTGTAAAGTGACGCGTGTTTCCCGTGTTTAGAACAGCCCCTGCACCAAATGTCATTTTTAAAGGAAAAAATCTCATTTAAAACTGCTTGCGGGTTTAATGTCATGTCGGGTCCTGGCAATATGGATGAAAATCAGTGAGACAAACGGCATGGGTACCCCCCAGTCCATTACCAGGCCCTTTGGGTCTTGTATGGATATTAAGGGGAACCCCACACCCAAATTAAAATAAGGAAAGGTGTGGGGCCACCAGGCCCTATATACTCTGAACAGCAGTATACAGGCGGTGCAAACAAGACAGGGACTGTAGGTTTGTTGTTAAGTAGAATCTCTTTGTAATTTTGAACGGGTACATTTTTAACGTGTTTAGCTCCAGCCAAAAAAATCTTTTTTAAGCTTTTTGGAAAACATAGGGAAGGGTTATCACCCCTGTGACATTTGTTTTGCTGTCTTTCCTCCTCTTCAGAAGATTTCACCTCACTTTTTGTCCCAATGGATTGGAAAGCATCAGTGGAAAGGAGAAATGTTTTTCCCATATTAACTCTTACAGGAGAGAATTTCCCTTCCTAGGGGTAGATTTCATCTCACTTCCTGTTGTCTCCTTCCGTTTGCAAGTAGGAGTCGTTTGTAAGTTAGTTGTTTGAAAGTAGGGTCCTGCCCTATATACTCAGCAGAAATTTGGGCCTTAGGTGTTGCTGTGGCCACAACACTGTAAGCCCTCACAGGGCCCTGCTGTGAAATATTAGATCAAGAATTGTAATTACATGCCCCTGTTGAACAGGAGCTGAAAAATTAGGCCTTAGGCACTGGTGCTGGTGCCACAACACTGCAACCCCTCACAGACACTCTAGTTGGAACGCAGGAACGAGCCCTGCTGCAAAGTATTGCATCAAAAATTGTAATTACACGCCCCTGTTAAACAGGGGCAGAAAAAATGGGCCTTAGGCACTGGGGCTGGTGCCACAACACTGCAACCCCTCACAGACACTCTAGTTGGAACGCAGGAACGAGCCCTGCTGCAAAGTATTGCATCAAAAATTGTAATTACACGCCCCTGTTAAACAAGGGCTGAAAAATTGGGCCTTAGGCACTGGTGCTGGTGCCACAACACTGCAACCCCTCACAGACACTCTAGTTGGAACGCAGGAACGAGCTCTGCTGCAAAGTATTGCATCAAAAATTGTAATTACACGCCCCTGTTAAACAGGGGCAGAAAAAATGGGCCTTGGGCACTGGTGCTGGTGCCACAACACTGCAACCCCTCACAGACACTCTAGTTGGAATGCAGAAACGAGCCCTGCTGCAAAGTATTACATCAAAAATTGTAATTACACGCCCCTGTTAAACAGGGGCTGAAAAATTGTGCCTTAGGCACTGGTGGTGGCGCCCAGAACCAAAAATGTTCTTACAAGCTATCAGCGTGATGATTGAGGAGGAAGAGGATAATTACTCAGGGATAGTCACTCAGCATCAGCATAGATAGTCTTTGAAGGGATCTGAGATTTCAAAAAAAATTATTCGGTTACATCAGCATCAGGTGCTTGGTAGCTGGTGGTGATCCAAGACTGATTCATTTTTATGAAGGTCAGTCGATCGACCGAGTCAGTGGACAGACGCACCCTGTGATCAGTTACCACGCCTCCAGCAGCACTGAATGTGCGTTCCGAAAGAACGCTGGATGCAGGACAGGCCAGTAGCTCAATTGCATACTGTGCAAGCTCTGGCCAGTGATCCATCCTCAAGACCCAGTAACCCAGAGGATTTTCGGTGGCAAAGGTGTCCAAGTCTGATCTTGCCCCTAGGTATTCCTGTACCATGTAAAACAGACGCTCGCGATGGTTGCTGGAACCGATCATACCTTGGGGCTGTGGACCAAAAAATTGTCTGAACGCATCGGTCAGACGGCCACCTTCTCCACCGCTCCTTCTTTGACTGACCGAAGCCTCAGCAACACGTTGTCCAGAAACAGGAGTTTGTAACCTCCCAGTCTCTGGAAACGTGTTGCACAGACCTTTCTGCAAGGCCTCCCGAAGATGTTTCATCCTCTGCTCCCTCTGCGATGGCAAGATAAGGTCCGCAACCTTACCCTTGTAACGTGGATCAAGGAGGGTTGCCAGCCAGTATTGGTCCTTCTCCTTGATACCACGAATACGAGGATCCTTACGCAGGCTTTGCAGGATCAGGGAGGCCATGCAGCGTAGGTTTGCTGAGGCATTCGGTCCGGAGTCCTCTGGGTCACTAAGGACAACATGGTCCGCAGCCACCTCCTCCCAGCCACGTACAAGTCCATGTGTTTCTTGGGACTGATCCCTTAAAGACTGCTGCTGATGCTGAGTGCCAGGCTCCACCTCCATACTGACACAATCTTCCTCCTCCTCCTCCTCCTCGTCCTCTTCCTGTGTGATCGGCAGGCACGCAGGAACACTGTCTGGATAAAGGGGGCCTTGAGAGCTAAGGAAGTCCTCCTCTTCCTGCCTCTGTTCTGCCTCAAGTGCCCTGTCCATTATTCCACGCAGCGTGTGCTCCAACAGGTGGACAAGGGGGACAGTGTCACTGATGCATGCACTGTCACTGCTCACCATCCTTGTGGCCTCCTCAAATGGTGACAGGACAGTGCATGCATCCCTGATCATGGCCCACTGGCGTGGGGAAAAAAAAACAAGCTCCCCTGACCCTGTCCTGGTGCCATAGTCGCACAGGTACTCATTGATGGCCCTCTGCTGCATGTGCAGCTGCTGCAGCATGGCCAACGTTGAGTTCCACCTGGTGGGCATGTCACAGATTAGGCGGTTCTTGGGCAGGTTAAACTCCTTTTGGAGGTCCGTCAGCCAAGCACTGGCATTATATGACCGGCGGAAATGCACACAGACTTTCCTGGCCTGCCAGCCAAACAGGGCACATGGGTCAATTGTCCCTGTCGGAGGGCAGAGAGGAGGTTGGTGCCATTGTTGCAAACCACCATTCCTGCCTTAAGTTGGCGTGGCGTCAACCACCTCTGAACCTGCCCCTGCAGAGCTGACAGAACCTCTGCCCCAGTGTGGCTCCTGTCCCCCAAGCACACCAGCTCAAGCACCGCATGGCATCTTTTGGCCTGCGTACTGGCGTAGCCCCTTGAACGACTACGGAGCACCGCTGGTTCCGAGGAAGAGGCCATGGAGGAAGAAGAAGAGGAGGGGGTGGAGGAGAGAGGTGTGTCACAATCATTAGCATTTTGGAGGCGTGGTGGCGAAACAACCTCCAACACTACTGCGCCTTGTCCTGCATCCTTCCCAGCTGCCAGCAGAGTCACCCAATGCACCGTGAAACTTAGGTAACGTCCCTGTCCATGCCTGCTGGACCATGAGTCAGCGGTAATATGCACCTTACCGCTGACTGCCCTGTCCAGCGAGGCATTGACATTGCCTTCCACATGCTGGTAGAGAGCCGGAATCGCCTTCCGTGAGAAAAAGTGGCGTTTGGGTACCTGCCAATGAGGAACCGCACATTCCACAAACTCACAGAAGGGGGCAGAGTCTACCAACTGAAAAGGCAGCAGTTGAAGTGCTAGCAATTTTGCCAAGCTAGCATTCAACCGCTGGGCATGTGGATGGCTGGGAGCAAACTTCTTTTGGCGGTGCAGCAGCTGGGGCAGGGAAATTTGCCTGGTACAATCTGACGTCGGTGTACCAAAATCAGATTGCCCACAAGTACTTGGCTGTGACACACCTAATTCTACACCTTCATTCCTCTCAGTGCAGGTCTCAGAGAGGACTGAAGGTCTAGTGGGGTTGGAAATCTCAGCTGATGAGGAGCAAGGAGAGGTCCTCTTTGTTCTTTGGTGTGGGTCTTTTAGATACGCTTGCCAACGAACTGCATGGCAGGTCAACATATGTCTGGTCAAGCATGTGGTACCCAAGCGGGAGATGTTTTGGCCACGCGAGATACGCTTGAGACATATGTTGCAAATAGCAGCGGTGCGATCTGATGCACTCGTCTCAAAAAAGGCCCACACCAAAGAACTTTTTGAATAACGCGCAGAGACTGCAGCGCCCTGCACATGTGGAGCTTTGGGGTGTGATGCAGTCAATGTGCTGCCCTTAGGCTGGCCCCTGGAGGGCATCCTGACTCGTTGGTGATGTGCCGCCTCCTCCTCCTCCTCCTCTCTCCTATCAGGCACCCATGTTGAGTCAGTGACCTCATCATCTCCTCCCTCCTCATCACTGGAGCAAACCTGGCAGTATGCTGCAGCAGGAGGAGCATGACTGCCAGATTGCTGTCCTTCTTGGGCACCCCCTCTGTCTGTGCTCATGTTACTGCCTTCATCGAGCTCAGTATCATCATCAGAGCCTTCCAAACGCTGGGCATCCTCCTGGAGCATGTACCCAACACTGTGGTCAAACAGTTCGAGGGACTCCTCAGGAGGACATGGTGGGGCTAGGGAAGGAGTCACTGATGACATTGAGCCAAGGGAAGAGGCCGCTGCTTTGCCAGACAAAGTACCCTGGGCATGGGTGAGAGAGGATGAGGAGGATGAGGACGGCTTGGTCATCCACTCGACCAAGTCTTCCGCATGTTGCGGCTCAACATGGCCAGCTGCCGAAAAAAAGGCCAAGCGTGTCCCACGGCCACGTGCTGATGACGATGCACCGTCTCCACGACCAGCACTAGACACAGAGCCTGCTTGCCCTCTCTTATTGGCTTGTGACTGTCTGCCTCTCCTTTTTGGCCTTCCAGACATACTAATGGCCTGTAGCTGCACTAAGCTGGGATATATATATATATATATATATATATATGTACTGATACTGCAGCTAGCAAAATCAACTGCCTGCCTGTAGTATGAGAACACCACCAACCTTCTACAGGTAGCTTTAGCTGAACACTGTGAGGTGGACGCACCCCACTAACTTGTAGGTTTAGCTGAACACTGTGAGCAGGACGCACTGCACTAACTGTAAATAGTCTAGCTGCCTGACTGTGGTACTAATAGGATCAAAAGAACACCAGCAATTTTCTGCAGGTAGCTGTATTTACTGTAACAAGACAAGCCTGTCTGTCAGTAAGAAGATAACAGAAACGGATCTAGCTGAACACTATGAGCAGGACGCACCCCACTAGCTTGTAGGTTTAGCTGAACACTGTGAGCAGGACGCACTGCACTAACTGTAAATAGTCTAGCTGCCTGACTGTGGTACTAATAGGATCAAAAGAACACCAGCAATTTTCTTCAGGTAGCTGTATTTACTGTAACAAGACAAGCCTGCCTGTCAGTAAGAAGATAACAGAAACGGATCTAGCTAAACACTGTGAGCAGGACGCACCCCACTAGCTTGTAGGTTTAGCTGAACACTGTGAGGTGGACGCACCCCACTAACTTGTAGGTAGGGATGAGCTTCGAGTTCGAGTCGAACTCATGTTCTACTCGAACATTGGCTGTTCGCAAGTTCGCCGAATGCCGCGGAACACCCTTTAAAAGTCTATGGGAGAAATCAAAAGTGCTAATTTTAAAGGCTTATATGCAAGTTATTGTCATAAAAAGTGTTTGGGGACCCGGGTCCTGCCCCAGGGGACATGGATCAATGCAAAAAAAAGTTTTAAAAACGGACGTTTTTTCAGGAGCAGTGATTTTATTAATGCTTAAAGTCAAACAATAAAAGTGTAATATCCCTTTAAATTTCGTACCTGGGGGGTGTCTATAGTATGCCTGTAAAGGGGCGCATGTTTCCTGTGTTTAGAACAGTCTGACAGCAAAATGACATTTGGAAGGAAAAAACTAATTTAAAACTACCCGCGGCTATTGCATTGCCGACAATACACATAGAAGTTCATTGATAAAAACGGCATGGGAATTCCCCACAGGGCAACCCCGAACCAAAAAAAAAAATGATGTGGGGGTCCCCCTAAATTCCATACAAGGCCCTTCAGGTCTGGTATGGATATTAAGGGGAACCCCAGCCAAAATTAAAAAAAAAAATTGACGTGGGGTTCCCCCTAAATTCCATACCAGACCCTTCAGGTCTGGTATGGATTTTAAGGGGAACCCCGCGCCAAAAAAAAAAAAAAAACGGCGTGGGGTCCCCCAAAAATCCATACCAGACCCTTATCCGAGCACGCAACCTGGCAGGCCGCAGGAAAAGAGGGGGGGACGAGAGTGCGGCCCCCCCCCTCCTGAACCGTACCAGGCCACATGCCCTCAACATTGGGAGGGTGCTTTGGGGTAGCCCCCCAAAACACCTTGTCCCCATGTTGATGAAGACAAGGGCCTCATCCCCACAACCCTGGCCGGTGGTTGTGGGGGTCTGTGGGCGGGGGGCTTATCGGAATCTGGAAGCCCCCTTTAACAAGGGGACCCCCAGATCCCGGCCCCCCCCCTGTGTGAAATGGTAAGGGGGTACTTACCCCTACCATTTCACTAAAAAACTGTCAAAAATGTTAAAAATGACAAGAGACAGTTTTTGACAATTCCTTTATTTAAATGCTTCTTCTTTCTTCATTCATCTTCTTCTTCTTCTGGTTCTTCTGGCTCTTCTGGTTCTTCCTCCGGCGTTCTCGTCCAGCATCTTCTCCGCGGCGTCTTCTATCTTCTTCTCCTCGGGCCGCTCCGCACCCATGGCATGGGGGGGAGGCTCCCGCTCTTCTCTTCATCTTCTTCTCTTCTTCATCTTCTTCTTCATCTTCTTCTTCTTCTTCTTCTCTTCTTCCTTCTTCTCTTCTTCATGTCTTCTCCGGGCCGCTCTGCAGCCATGCTGTGGCATGGAGGGAGGCTCCCGCTGTGTGACGGCGTCTCTTCGTCTGACGGTTCTTAAATAACGGGGGGCGGGGCCATCCGGTGACCCCGCCCCCCTCTGACGCACGGTGACTTGACGGGACTTCCCTGTGACATCACGGGGAATGCCACAGGGAAGTCCCGTCATGTCACCGTGCGTCAGAGGGGGGCGGGGTCACCGGGTGGCCCCGCCCCCCGTTATTTAAGAACCGTCAGACGAAGAGACGCCGTCACACAGCGGGAGCCTCCCTCCATGCCACAGCATGGCTGCGGAGCGGCCCGGAGAAGACATGAAGAAGAAGAAGAAGATGAAGAAGAAGATGAAGAAGAGAAGAAGATGAAGAGAAGAGCGGGAGCCTCCCCCCCCATGCCATGGGTGCGGAGCGGCCCGAGGAGAAGAAGATAGAAGACGCCGCGGAGAAGATGCTGGACGAGAACGCCGGAGGAAGAACCAGAAGAGCCAGAAGAACCAGAAGAAGAAGAAGATGAATGAAGAAAGAAGAAGCATTTAAATAAAGGAATTGTCAAAAACTGTCTCTTGTCATTTTTAACATTTTTGACAGTTTTTTAGTGAAATGGTAGGGGTAAGTACCCCCTTACCATTTCACACAGGGGGGGGCCGGGATCTGGGGGTCCCCTTGTTAAAGGGGGCTTCCAGATTCCGATAAGCCCCCCGCCCGCAGACCCCCACAACCACCGGCCAGGGTTGTGGGGATGAGGCCCTTGTCTTCATCAACATGGGGACAAGGTGTTTTGGGGGGCTACCCCAAAGCACCCTCCCAATGTTGAGGGCATGTGGCCTGGTACGGTTCAGGAGGGGGGGGGCCGCACTCTCTTCCCCCCCTCTTTTCCTGCGGCCTGCCAGGTTGCGTGCTCGGATAAGGGTCTGGTATGGATTTTTGGGGGGACCCCACGCCGTTTTTTTTTTTTTTTTTTGGCGCGGGGTTCCCCTTAAAATCCATGCCAGACCTGAAGGGTCTGGTATGGAATTTAGGGGGAACCCCACGTCAATTTTTTTTTTAAATTTTGGCTGGGGTTCCCCTTAATATCCATACCAGACCTGAAGGGCCTTGTATGGAATTTAGGGGGACTCCCACATCATTTTTTTTTTTAATTTTGGTTCGGGGTTGCCCTGTGGGGAATTCCCATGCCGTTTTTATCAATGAACTTCTATGTGTATTGTCGGCAATGCAATAGCCGCGGTAGTTTTAAATGTGTTTTTTCCTTCAAAATGTCATTTTGCTGTCAGACTGTTCTAAACACGGGAAACATGCGCCCCTTTACAGGCATACTATAGACACCCCCCAGGTATGAAATTTAAAGGGATATTACACTTTTATTGTTTGACTTTAAGCATTATTAAAATCACTGCTCCTGAAAAAACGGCCGTTTTTAAAACTTTTTTTTTGCATTGATTCATGTCCCCTGGGGGAGGACCCGGGTCCCCAAACACTTTTATTGACAATAACTTGCATATTAGCCTTTAAAATTAGCACTTTTGATTATTCATGTTCGTGTCCCATAGACTTTAACGGCGTTCGCGTGTTCGAACAAATTTTTTTCCTGTTCGCATGTTCTGGTGCGAACCGTACAGGGGGGTGTTCGGCTCATCCCTACTTGTAGGTTTAGCTGAACACTGTGAGCAGGACGCACCCCACTAACTTGTAGGTTTAGCAGAACACTGTGAGCAGGACGCACTGCACTAACTGTAAATAGTCTAGCTGCCTGACTGTGGTACTAATAGGATCAAAAGAACACCAGCAATTATCTTCAGGTAGCTGTATTTACTGTAACAAGACAAGCCTGCCTGTCAGTAAGAAGATAACAGAAACGGATCTAGCTGAACACTGTGAGCAGGACGCACCCCACTAGCTTGTAGGTTTAGCTGAACACTGTGAGGTGGACGCACCCCACTAACTTGTAGGTTTAGCTGAACACTGTGAGCAGGACGCACCCCACTAACTTGTAGGTTTAGCAGAACACTGTGAGCATGACGCACTGCACTAACTGTAAATAGTCTAGCTGCCTGACTGTGGTACTAATAGGATCAAAAGAACACAAGCAATTTTCTTCAGGTAGCTGTATTTACTGTAACAAGACAAGCCTGCCTGTCAGTAAGAAGATAACAGAAACGGATCTAGCTGAACACTGTGAGCAGGACGCACCCCACTAGCTTGTAGGTTTAGCAGAACAATGTGAGCAGGACGCTCTGCACTAAATGTAAATAGTCTAGCTGCCTGACTGTGGTACTAATAGGATCAAAAGAACACCAGTAATTTTCTTCAGGTAGCTTTTTATACTGTAACAAGACAAGCCTGCCTGTCAGTAAGAAGAGAACAGGAACGGATCTAGCTGAACACTGTGAGCAGGACGCACTGCACTAAATGTAAATAGTCTAGAAGATAACAGGAACTGAACTAGCTAAACTGAATACAGTGTATATATATATATATGCAACACCTGGGATGCATATATATAGACAATACACTTTAAGTGCAGCTAACTGACTGACTGTCCTGCCTAATCTAGCTAACTCAAATGAAATGACACTGTCTCTCTCTCTCTCTATTTCTCAGCACACCGGAACACACTGCACAGGGCCGCCATGCAGGCGGCCTTATATAGTGTGGGGCGTGTACTAAATCCCCTGAGCCATAATTGGCCAAAGCCTCCTTGGCTTTGGCCAATTACGGCTCTCTGTTAACGCGGCGCTGTGATTGGCCAAGCATGCGGGTCATAGTGCATGCTTGGCCAATCATCAGCAAGCAATGCACTGCGATGCCGCAGTGAATTATGGGCCGTGACGCGCCACACGAATTTGGCGCGAACGGCCCATATTGTTCGGAATTCGCCGAACGGGCGAACAGACAATGTTCGAGTCGAACATGGGTTCGACTCGAACACGAAGCTCATCCCTAGTCATCACTAATGGCCACTGATTGCTGGCACTTGTGGGCACAGATTGGTGGCATTTGTGGGCACTGGTTGGCACTGATTGCTGGCAGTGGTGGGTAATAATTGCTGACACTGGTGGGCACTAATTGTAATCAGGGCACTGATGATCAGTGCCCTAAGTAACATACCTAGCTGTCCCCTGTGAGGAGATGCCACTGATTGGCTCTCCTCTCCTCACATTCTGGCAGTGTGAGGCAAGGAGTGCCGATTACTGGCATCTCCGTGTTTACATGTGGCCAGCTGTGATTGGACACAGCTGATCACATGGTTAAAGAGCCGAGGCTCTTTACACAGTTTGGGGTTGCGCCATGTCAAAGCAACATGGCGCAGCCGTGATTGCCGCACTGCATGCCCCCTGTGGCACGTGAGAGCGGTCGTTTTGAGAGGACATCATATGACGCCCACCCAGAACGATAGCGGCACCGCTCTGCCGTCATTTGATGGTGGGTGGGCGAGCGCCAAGTGGTTAAGGGGTGCGTCCCTCTCATTACATTATGGTAGATCCCGTCTTATCCTCTCTATCGATGGCAATTTTCTCTTTTGCTCCTTATCTATGTATACTTATTCTATTCTTCAATAAAATGTTTGAAGAAGAGAAAATATATGAAATCTTCACCAAAATTCTAATCAGCCAATCAACTGGTAAGAATTATTACACCCCAGTACACCATGATAATTGTATTATATGTATGACCATCTCAGCCCGCTTTATCTACTCCATAGGAATCCTCACATTACAGGGAGATGAGAAATGTCTTTATTTTACAATGTATCACCAGCCAGGTTCTTAGGAGTAAGGCCCCTTTCACACCATCACAACCATCCCATCCACCTGTCCATTTTTCGGGCCACTCATTGACTTCTATGGTGAGACGGATGTCAGTGGATCTGTGTCCTCTGACACCCACCTGGCATCCGATCCGACAAGATCTGCTGGAAACAGACGTATAGAGATACGTTCTCCATCCGTCCAGTGGGTTGGATGGGATGGAAATGGACAGGAAGTCGGTTTTCATCGGATCTCCCCATAGAGGAGAGCGGGACTCTTACAGGTCAGTCTCTGCACAGTGAGCGGATCCCCCCGTGTGAAAGGGGCCTAAAAGTTCAAATGACATTTTATTTATTACAACTTTATTCCACATTAAATTGTATGAAAACCCCTGAATGTCCCTCTGATCTGATCTGCAGTATATGATCTGCGCTCCATTAAACGTTCCTCAATAATATCACTGCACTAATAGCTGCTTCTCTATTTTATATTCCATTAATATATAGAATGTCACTCAGTATTATAGAGAATGAAATCCCAATTCCTGCTGTGTATGTAATGATCAATACATAGACTGATGATATACAGTAATAGTATCAGAAACTTCCATCCCATCCCCCATTGGGGTCCCCCAGCACTCTTCAAGGGCTCCTCCCCCCTGATTTGGGGGGTCCCAGGCTGATCGATCGTCTGATGAGTCCTCCTGTATTGTCCTCCTCCAGCACACAGCTTCATACAAACCCAGTTCTGATCTCTCCTGCAGGGATCAGTCCATGTGGGTGACACGGAGTCCGTGTGGAAAGGCCGGCAGTGACACATCGGGGGAGGGGAGACTCCATTCAGAGAACAAGGATCCCCCCACCATGGGGGATGGGGAGACTCCATTCAGAGAACAAGAATCCCCCATCATGGGGGAGGGGGAGACTCCATTCAGAGAACAAGGATCCCCCCACTATGGGGGAGGGGAGGGGGAGACTCCATTCAGAGAACAAGGATCCCCCCACCATGGGGGAGGGGAGGGGGAGTCTCCATTCAGAGAATGAGGATCCCCCCACCATGGGGGAGGGGATGGGGAGACTCCATTCAGAGTACAAGGATCCCCCACCATGGGGGAGGGGATGGGGAGACTCCATTCAGAGAACAAGGATCCCCCACCATGGGGGAGGGGAGGGGGAGACTCCATTCAGAGAACAAGGATCCCCCCACCATGGGGGAGGGGGAGGGGGAGACTCCATTCAGAGAACAAGGATCCCCCCGCCATGGGGGAGGGGGAGGGGGAGACTCCATTCAGAGAAGAAGGATCCCCCCGCCATGGGGGAGGGGGAGGGGGAGACTCCATTCAGAGAACAAGGATCCCCCCACCATGGGGGAGGGGAGGGGGAGTCTCCATTCAGAGAACAAGGATCCCCCACCATGGGGGAGGGGAGGGGGAGCCGGCTGTGTAAGATAAATACCGGGATGACAGATAAATGCCGGCTGTGTTCCCTGAGTCAGGTTATATATGAAATGTTCAGTTTTTATCTTCTTCATTACAAAACAGAATCCCCCATCCTGTCCTGGTGTATTACTTCATCTGTGATCATCCATTCTCCTCTTGGGTCGGGTTTGTTCAGATTTATATCTCATCCTCATCCAGAGCAATGTCCCCTCCCCCTCCTCCATTCACAGCAATGTCCCCTCCCCCCTCCTCCATTCACAGCAATGTCCCCTCCCCCTCCTCCATTCACAGCAATGTCCCCTCCCCCTCCTCCATTCACAGCAATGTCCCCTCCCCCTCCTCCATTCACATCAATGTCCCCTCCCCTCCTCCATTCACATCAATGTCCCCTCCCCTCCTCCATTCACAGCAATGTCCCCTCCCCCTCCTCCATTCACAGCAATGTCCCCTCCCCTCCTCCATTCACAGCAATGTCCCCTCCCCCTCCTCCATTCACAGCAACGTCCCCTCCCCCTCCTCCATTCACAGCAACGTCCCCTCCCCCTCCTCCATTCACAGCAACGTCCCCTCCCCCTCCTCCATTCACAGCAATGTCCCCTCCCCCCTCCTCCATTCACAGCAACGTCCCCTCCCCTCCTCCTCCATTCACAGCAATGTCCCCTCCCCCTCTTCATTCACAGTAATGTCCCCTCCCCCACCTCCATTCACAGCAATGTACCCTCCCACATTCACAACAATGTCTCCTCCCCCTCCTCCATTCACATCAATGTCCCCTCCCCCTCCTCCATTAACAGCAATGTCCCCTCCCCTCCTCCTCCATTCACAGCAATGTCCCCTCCCCCTCCTCCATTCACAGCTGTAGCCGAGTCTCCTCCTCCATTCACAGCAATGTCCCCTCCCCCTCCATTCACAGCAATGTCCCCTCCCCCTCCTCCATTCACAGCTGTAGCCGAGTATCTTCCTCCGGGGTCATCACCTAGAAATCTTCAGTCCTGGTCGGAGCTTTTCCAGATTTTTTAGTTCTCTTCTTGATTCCTCTGACAAGTAGTATTTGCTGATCCTAGAAGAGAGGATATAAAGAGTCATCAGATCTCAGCAGAATTCTCTCCACTATTTCCCAGCATCCTCCAGGATATCTATTAAGCTCGCCACACACATTACAATCTGATTGTACAATCTCTGTTTGATCTTCCAACAAGTATGTAGAGTAAGGATCTGTCTGATTGTATAAAAAAAATGAAAAAAAAACAGGTAATAAAAGAACCAATGTACTCTGCTGTCAGATATAATTAGAACAGGCAGAAGACCAATGGTGTCCACGCCTGTATGATATAAAGACGATTGCTTACACCAACCGCAATTTAGGTGTGTTCCTCTGAATTAGTATGGCATATCATAACTAAGAACAAGAGGAAAAGGTAATTCATCAATGAGGAACATGCAATAGTCAGAAGATATATAAATGCTATTTATTGAAAACTGACTATAAACACCAATATAAGAATATACTGTAAAAACAGGTACCACCACCGATGTAAAAATGACAATGTTGTCATGGACAGACACAGATGGCCACCACTCACATAAACCACACACACCTCATGTGAATTCATTCAGGATGGATATACATGAATGAATTCAAAGTAAATACTAAGTTGTCTCATCTGCTGGATTACTGAAAGTCCTTATAAATCAAATGATAGCAGCAGATGGTAAGTGAAAGGAGGATTTTGGTTGTGGATGGTAGTGTAGCAGCCCTGAATATCACGTCCTCATAGATGTTGGGACAAAAGGAATCAGAGAAGAGGGAGCGGGAGATGGGCGGAATGGGAATGGAGGGACCCAATGCTGACTCAACAGTGGCTTGAGCGCTGGACACTACAGTCCTTGTCAGTGAAGATCACCCTGGGCCATCAATACCTCACAGCGCTGATGACAGGGAAGGGGAGTTCCTAAGTAAAGGATGCAGTGAGCTATAGCTGGTTGATTTAGGCTGAGCGGTGTAACTGGTTTAGTGAATCATAGATACTGGGTAGTAAGTACTGTGTACTAGTTGAGATAACTGTCCCATGCTAGGGATACAAACAGATAGGATCTCACCCAGTGTTGACTCAGTGGTACATCAGTTCACGTCAGAAGATCAGGTTCAAGCTCACACCGTCTCCAGCTGGCTAGTTGAGTGGTCTCCCGTCCTCCTCCGAGTCATCAGCTGTGCATATCCAATGGTGGCATTCCGGAGTTAGAGAGAGGGTGTACGCCCAGGGAGATGCGGTGAGTAAAGCAGGGTATTATGGTGTGTTCAGTCCTCTGCTTGTTCTGTTTCCTGAGTTGTTTCAAACAGCCATGTTGATTACAGGCCAGTGATATCAGTGCAGGTGGGTGGGTCTGGAAGTCTGTAAGAACGCTATGGGTAGCGTGATGACGTCATGCTGACGCATTTCATCCATCACTCAGATTTCATCAGAGCATGCGCAGTAGCAGAGACCGTCATCTTATATAGCACCGACATGGAGCCACGCGAGGGCTTTAGCGTCTGGTTGTCTCAGCTACGGCGCAGTTACCTGACAGCCATACACATAAACAAGACGTAATACACAGATGACGGGCCAGGTCCGTGTGTACAAACATCCACAGAATACATTTAAATAAAAAAGAAGATGAGAGAAAAAGGAGAAAAAGAAAAAGAAGATGAAGTTAAAACAAAATCCAAAGGGGGGGAGGGAAAAAGTAAGAAAGAAAAAAGAAGAGTGAAAATATTAAAAAGATTAAACTGAAAAAAGGGGGAATATATAAATAGACAGTCAATAAGACATGCAAATGAGAGATTGCTGATATGACATAAGATGAAGCATACTGGCCGGAAGGAGGAAACCCCTACTACACAATGGGGGTTACGGGGTGAGGAATACGGAAAGATTGCATGCATTGTTTAACCCACGGGTGTACATACTGTTAATTAGGGATGAGCCGAACACCCCCCTGTTCGGTTCGCACCAGAACATGCGAACAGGAAAAAAGTTTGTTCGAACACGCGAACACCGTTAAAGTCTATGGGACACAAACATGAATAATCAAAAGTGCTAATTTTAAAGGCTTATATGCAAGTTCCTATGAATGGATGGTGCCGCGCTAATCCTGTTGTGTAAACCTCAAGTGGTTATAATAAATAGACTAAATGTGTATAATGGCCTATAAAGCCAGTGATGTATTCATGTAAGTGATATAACTCACTGCACAGAATTAAGTTAAAAATAAAAATTATTAAAGATGTGGGTGTAAACAAATTGATAACTTAAAAAACTGAGATTAAAATACCAATCCTAGATGACCATAACAGTGACAAGTTCAACATGAGTGACAAGAAACAATATTGAATACGGCAACGTGAATTATGCTAAATAATTATCAATCACTAAATGGCAAAGTGCATTGTGCAAAACACTGTGCAACATAAATAACTACTTCATATAATGGCTTATGGTGTTAAACAACAAACATTCCATAAAGTGCAAGTGTGCAGACAAAAAATATATAAATAAAAAATAAAACACTCCTTAACTAAGTATTAATGAAAAAGTGAGTGTCCCAAAAAAATAGATGAAAAACTGAAAAAAACACACAAGAAAAACGTCCTTATTCTTGATAATATCTGTGACAGTAGGTGTTGGCATGCGCATGTAGCTGTTAAAGTGCCTGGTGACTCAGAACCTCATGCAGCTTCGTGTGCAAACACTACAGTGGGTAGTGGCCCCTTACCTCATAGTAATGGGGCAACAGCATATGACCAAACTGGCTCTTTATCTTTTTCACCTAGCGGCTCCTATGTATTCCTCACTGTCCCGGGGTAAGGTTCCCTCAGATGTGATGCAGGGGGGTGTTTAAAGTAGAATAAAAAGGAGCCCAATAGTGTAATTCCGTTTTTATAATTAACTGGTTTATTAAGCAAAGAAAGCAGGTACTCACATTAACAAATAATGATACAGTGTTTGTATCCGACGAGCGGCGAGCTCGTAGCGTTCTCTCAGTGTGTCCAGCCTATCCCGTCCCTACGCGTGACGTCACACCACATGTGACTTCTTCAGGGGATCATATAAACTTATATGCAAGTTATTGTCATAAAAAGTGTTTGGGGACCCGGGTCCTGCCCCAGGGGACATGGATCAATGCAAAAAAAGTTTTTTCAGGAGCAGTGATTTTAATAATGCTTAAAGTCAAACAATAAAAGTGTAATATCCCTTTAAATTTTGTACCTGGGGGGTGTCTATAGTATGCCTGTAAAGGGGCGCATGTTTCCTGTGTTTAGAACAGTCTGACAGCAAAATGACATTTCGAAGGAAAAAAGCCATTTAAAACTACCCGCGGTTATTGCATTGCCGTCCGACAATACACATAGAAGTTCATTGATAAAAACGGCATGGGAATTCCCCACAGGGGAACCCCGAACCAAAACTAAAAAAAAAAAATGACATGGGGGTCCCCCTAAATTCCATACCAGGCCCTTCAGGTTTGGTATGGATATTAAGGGGAACCCCGGCCAAAATTAAAAAAAAAAATGACGTGGGGTTCCCCCTAAATTCCATACCAGACCCTTCAGATCTGGTACGGATTTTAAGGGGAACCCCGCTCCAAAAATAAAACGGCGTGGGGTCCCCCCAAAGATCCATACCAGACCCTTATCCGAGCACGCAACCTGGCAGGCCGCAGGAAAAGAGGGGGGGACGAGAGTGCGGCCCCCCCTCCTGAACCGTACCAGGTCACATGCCCTCAACATTGGGAGGGTGATTTGGGGTAGCCCCCCAAAACACCTTCTCCCCATGTTGATGAGGACAAGGGCCTCATCCCCACAACCCTGGATTTTGGAATACAATCCTCTGCCACAGGATGTATAGGGTTTTCTATAGTGAAAGTCAGTCACAGTGCTTGAACCTTTAAGCCGAGCCGGCAACACTATGCTGTATAGTTACTTTTGGATACGTCCTCCAACCGAGTCACCAGGCCTTTCTATAGACCAGCATGCTGCATGATCTCTCCAAGATGGGTCCTCCCCTGGGATCTCCTCGGTTGTCCAGCTTCGTCACACAGGACCGACAGCTCAGGACCTTTCCTCGGCCGCGGTGGTAGGCTCCAGACAGGCCTCCGGACCCACCCCTGCAGGGCTGTATCGTGGGCTTCCCAATCGGAGGACCACGAGGTAGCTCCTTAACGCATACCTGTTGGCCAGGAGGGCCAGCAGGTAGCTGTAAAACAAACCCCAAAAAATGGTGTCTGTCCCATAAATACCGTCACCCAGAACACAACTCGGAGGACCACCTCCACTAAGCGTGCCTCCGGGACAGAGGAGCATCTATTTGCTTCAACACGTTGCCTTTCCAACCCTGACCAGTGGTAACAGCAACACCCACCGGTCAGCACGGAAGCACACACAAAGTCAGCCAAGCTGGAACAGAGGCAAACTTTAACCTTATTAACACACAATTTACAAAATTTACCTAACTTGCGGTAGATTGCAAATACAATTATTTAGTACATGAGCTTCCCATTGTACCATTTTATATTCCTCTTTTTGTCATGTAAAGTATATCTAATCCCAAGAAGACTTGGATGTCTTGTATCTCCATCATGTGTCCTCCTCCTCAGATGTATCTAGGAAGGATTTCAATGCAGTCATGCAGCACTGAGGATTTCTGACAGCAAAGGCCATAAGCTCCTCCCCCACCTTCCCCTGCAGAATCTCTATCTGATCTGCACACAGCATTAGCAGCCTTTCATCTTTCATCTATCTAGACTCTATTGGATGCCAAGTCTCTAAAGCCCATGAGAGATGAACCTGTACCTGAGGAATCAGTCTTCTGCCATTACTCCCAACATAAACACTCTGAGGGCACTTTCACACTGGGGCGGGCGTTGGTGGTAAAGCACCTCTATTTTTAGCGGCACTTTGCCGTAGTTTTTGTGGCACTTTTTGGCCACTAGCGGGGCGCTTTTAACCCCCACTAACGGCCGGAAAAGGGTTAAAAGTGGGCAGGGGCGCTTTAGGAGCCGTGTATACATAGCTCCTACAGCACCTCAAAGATGCTGCTTGCAGGACTTTTTGGAGCATCCTGCCAGCGCACCGCTCCAGTGTGAGAGCCCTCAGGCTTTCTCACTGGAGTGAGAGGAGAGGCGCTTTACAGGCGCTATAGCACCTGTAAAGGGCCTCAATGTGAAAGTAGCCATATTGATCTGGTGAGCACCACTTTATACCTTGGAGAACAACCAGTCCCCTCCACCAGTGCTCTCCCCAGTCTAGGCTCCTTAGGGGCTCCTAAGACCACCAATGCCTTTCCAGTGCATCTTCTGGTTGCAGTTAGGGATGAGCTTCTTGTTCGACTCGAACATCGTCTGTTCGCCCGTCCGCCAAATTGCGAACGATATGGGCTGTTCGCGCCAAATTTGTGTGGCGCGTCACGGCCCATAATTCACTGCGGCATCGCAGTGCATTGCTGGCTGATGATTGGCCAAGCATGCGGGTCATAGTGCAGCGCCGTCAGTAGAGAGAGCTGTAATTGGCCAAAGCCAGAGTGGCTTTGGCCAATTATGGCTCAGAGGGTTTAGAACACACCCCACACTATATAAGGCCGCCTGCACGGTGGCCCTGTGTAGTGTGTGTTCCAGCATTGAAAGAGAGATAGATAGACAAAGAGAGAGACAGTGTCATTTCATTTGAGTTAGATAGATTAGGCAGGACAATCAGTGAGTTAGCTGCACTTACAGTGTATTGTGTATATATATGCATCCCAGGTGTTGCATATATATATATATATATACTGTATTCAGTTTAGCTAGATCCGTTCCTGTTATCTTCCTACTGACAGGCAGGCTTGTCTTGTTACAGTATTTACAGCTACCTGAAGAAAATTACTGGTGTTTTTTTGATCCTATTAGTACCACAGTCAGGCAGCTAGACTATTTACAGTTAGTGCAGTGCGTCTTGCTCACAGTGTTCAGCTAAACCTACAAGTTAGTGGGGTGCATCCTGCTCACAGTGTTCAGCTAAAACTACAGGTTAGTGGGGTGCATCCTGCTCACAGTGTTCAGCTAAAACTACAGGTTAGTGCGGTGCGTCCTGCTCACAGTGTTCTGCTAAAACTACAAGTTAGTGCGGTGCATCCTGCTCACAGTGTTCAGCTAAAACTACAAGTTAGTGCGGTGCGTCCCTCTCACGGTGTTCAGCTAAAACTACAAGTTAGTGTAGTGAGACCTCTGCACAGTGTTCATCTAAAGCTACAAGTTAGTGCAGTGCGTCCTGCTCACAGTGTTCAGCTAAAACTACAAGTTAGTGCAGTGCGTCCTGCTCACAGTGTTCAGCTAAAACTACATGTTAGTGAGGTGCGTCCTGCTCACAGTGTTCAGCTAAAACTACAAGTTAGTGTAGTGAGACCTCTGCACAGTGTCCATCTAAAGCTACAAGTTAGTGCAGTGCGTCCTGCTCACAGTGTTCAGCTAAAACTACAAGTTAGTGCGGTGCGTCCTGCTCACAGTGTTCAATAGGGATGAGCCGAACACCCCCCTGTTCGGTTCGCACCAGAACATGCGAACAGGAAAAAAGTTTGTTCGAACACGCGAACACCGTTAAAGTCTATGGGACACGAACATGAATAATCAAAACTTCTTCAAAACCAGAAGAAGAAGATGAAGGAAGATAGAAGAAAGAAGAAGCATTTAAATAAAGGAATTGTCAAAAACTGTCTCTTGTCATTTCTAACATTTTTGACAGTTTTTTTGTGAAATGGTAGGGGTAAATACCCCCTTACCATTTCACACAGGGGGGGGCGGGATCTGGGGGTCCCCTTGGTAAAGGGGGCTTCCAGATTCCAATAAGCCCCCCGCCCGCAGACCCCCACAACCACCGGCCAGGGTTGTGGGGATGAGGCCCTTGTCCTCAAGGTGTTTTGAGGGGCCACCCCAAAGCACCCTCCCAATGTTGAGGGCATGTGGCCTGGTACGGTTCAGGAAGTGGGGCGCACTCTCGTCCCCCCCTCTTTTCCTGCGGCCTGCCAGGTTGCGTGCTCGGATAAGGGTCTGGTATGGACTTTTGGGGGGACCCACGCCATTTTTTTTTGGTGCGGGATTCCCCTTAAAATCCATGCCAGACCTGAAGGGTCTGGTATGGAATTTAGGGGGAACCCCACGTCATTTTTTTTTTTAAATTTTGGCCGGGGTTCCCCTTAAAATCCATACCAGACCTGAAGGGCCTGGTATGGAATTTAGGGGGACTCCCACGTCATTTTTTTTTTATTTTGGTTCGGGGTTCCCCTGTGGGGAATTCCCATGCCGTTTTTATCAATGAACTTCTGTGTATTGTCGGCAATGCAATAGCTGAGGGTAGTTTTAAATGGGTTTTTTCCTTCGAAATGTCATTTTGCTGTCAGACTGTTCTAAACACGGGAAACATGCGCCCTTTACAGGCATACTATAGACACCCCCCAGCTACAAAATTTAAAGGGATATTACACTTTTATTGTTTGACTTATTATTAAAATCACTGCTCCTGAAAAAACTGCCGTTTTAAAAACTTTTTTTGCATTGATCCATGTCCCCTGGGGCAGGACCCAGGTCCCCAAACACTTTTTATGACAATAACTTGCATATAAGCCTTTAAATTTAGCACTTTTGATTTCTCCTATAGATTTTTAAAGGGTGTTCCGAGGCATTCGAATTTGCCGCGAACACCCCAAACTTGCAAACAGCCAATGTTCGAGTCGAACATGAGTTCGACTCGAACTCGAAGCATATCCCTAGTGTTCAGCTAAAACTAGAAGTTAGTGGGGTGCGTCCTGCTCACAGTGTTCAGCTAAAACTACAAGTTAGTGCAGTGCGTCCTGCTCACAGTGTTCAGCTAAAACTACAAGTTAGTGTAGTGAGACCTCTGCACCGTGTTCATCTAAAGCTACAAGTTAGCGTAGTGCATCCTGCTTACAGTGTTCAGCTAAAACTACAAGTTAGTGCAGTGCGTCCTGCTCACAGTGTTCAGCTAAAACTACAAGTTAGTGTGGTGCGTCCACCTCACAGTGTTCAGCTAAAACTACAAGTTAGTGCGGTGCGTCCTGCTCACAGTGTTCAGATAAAACTACAAGTTAGTGTAGTGAGACCTCTGCACAGTGTTCATCTAAAGCTATAAGTTAGTGTAGTGCGTCCTGCTCACAGTGTTCAGCTAAAACTACAAGTTAGTGGGGTGCGTCCTGCTCACAGTGTTAAGCTAAAACTACAAGTTAGTGCAGTGCGTCCTGCTCACAGTGTTCAGCTAAAACTACAAGTTAGTGTGGTGTGTCCACCTCACAGTGTTCAGCTAAACCTACAAGTTAGTGTAGTGAGACCTCTGCACAGTGTTCATCTAAAGCTACAAGTTAGTGGGGTGCGTCCTGCTCACAGTGTTCAGCTAAAACTACAAGTTAGTGTGGTGCGTCCTCCTCACAGTGTTCAGCTAAACCTACAAGTTTTTTTTTGCGAGCTCTGCACAGTGTTCAGCTAAAGCTACCTGTAGAAGGTTGGTGGTGTTCTCATACTACAGACAGACATTTTATTTTGCTAGCTGCAGTATCGGTACATATATATATATATATATATCTTCCAGCTTAGTGCAGCTACAGGCCATTAGTATGTCTGGAAGGCCAAGAAGGAGAGGAAGACAGTCACAAGCCAATAAGAGAGGGCAAGCAGGCTCTGTGTCTAGTGCTGGTCATGGAGACGGTGCATCCTCATCAGCACGTGGCCGTGGGACATGCTTGGCCTTTTTTTCGGCAGCTGGCCGTGTTGAGCCGCAACATGCGGAATACTTGGTCGAGTGGATGACCAAGCCGTCCTCATCCTCCTCATCCTCTCTCACCCATGCCCAGGGTACTTTGTCTGGCAAAGCAGCGGCCTCTTCCCTCGGCTCAATGTCATCAGTGACTCCTTCCCTAGCCCCACCATGTCCTCCTGAGGATTCCCTCGAACTGTTTGACCACAGTGTTTGGTTACATGCTCCAGGAGGATGCCCAGCGTTTGGAAGGCTCTGATGATGATACTGAACTCAATGAAGGCAGTAACATGAGCACGGACAGAGGGGGTGCCCAAGAAGGACAGCAATCTGGCAGTCATGCTCTCCCTGCTGCAGCATACTGCCAGGTTTGCTCCAGTGATGAAGAGGGAGGGGATGATGAGGTCACTGACTCAACGTGGGTTCCTGATAGGAGAGAGGAGGAGGAGGTGGTGGCACATCACCAATGAGGCAGGATGCCCTCCAGGGGCCAGCCTAAGGGCAGCACATTGACTGCATCACACCTCAGAGCTCCGCATGTGCAGGGCGCTGCAGTCTCTGCGCGTTATTCAAAAAGTTCTTTGGTGTGAGCCTTTTTTGAGACAAGTGCATCAGATTGCACCGCTGCTATTTGCAACATATGTCTCAAGCGTATGTCGCGTGGCCAAAACATCTCCCGCTTTGGTACCAAATGCTTGACCAGACATATGTTGACCTGCCATGCAGTTCGTTGGCAAGCGTATCTAAAAGACCCACACCAAAGAACAAAGAGGACCTCTCCTTGCTCCTCATCAGCTGAGATCTCCAACCCCACTAGACCTTCAGCCCTCTCTGAGACCTGCACTGAGAGGAATGAAGGTGTAGAATTAGGTGTGTCACAGCCAAGTACTTGTGGGCAATCTGCTTTTGGTACACCGACGTCAGATTGTACCAGGCAAATTTCCCTGCCCCAGCTGCTGCACCGCCAAAAGGAGTTTGCTCCCAGCTATCCACATGCCCAGCGGTTGAATGATAGCTTGGCAAAATTGCTAGCACTTCAACTGCTGCCTTTTCAGTTGGTAGACTCTGCCCCTTCCGTGAGTTTGTGGAATGTGCGGTTCCTCATTGGCAGGTACCCAAACGCCACTTTTTCTCACGGAAGGCGATTCCGGCTCTCTACCGGCATGTGGAAGGCAATGTCCATGCCTCGCTGGACAGGGCGTTCAGCGGTAAGGTGCATATTACCGCTGACTCATGGTCCAGCAGGCATGGACAGGGACGTTACCTAAGTTTCACGGCGCATTGGGTGACTCTGCTGGCAGCTGGAAAGGATGCAGGACAAGGTGCAGTAGTGTTGGAGGTTGTTCCACCACCATGCCTCCAAAATGCTAATGATTGTGACACACCTCTCTCCTCCACCCCCTCCTCTTCTTCTTCCTCCATGGCCTCTTCCTGTGCTTTGTCACATAGTCTCATAGTTACATAGTTAGTCAGGTTGAAAAAAGTCCATCCAGTTCAACCATAAAAAAAAAAAAAATATATCGTACAATCCAATATACCCAATCCTATACCCACAGTTGATCCAGAGGAAGGAAAAAAACCCCAGCAGAGCATGCTCCAATTTGCTACAGCAGGGGAAAAAATTCCTTCCTGATGTCCCAAGAGGCAATCAGATTTTCCCTGGATCAACTTTACCTATAAATGTCAGTACCCAGTTATATTATGTACATTTAGGAAAGTATCCAGGCCTTTCTTAAAGCAATCTACTGAGCTGGCCAGAACCACCCCTGGAGGGAGTCTATTCCACATTTTCACAGCTCTTACTGTGAGGAAACCTTTCCGTATTTGGAGATGAAATCTCTTTTCCTCCAGTCGTAAAGAGTGCCCTCTTGTCCTCTGTGTTGACCGTAAAGTGAATAACTCAACACCAAGTTCACTATATGGACCCCTTATATATTTGAACATGTTGATCATATCCCCCTTATTCTCCTCTTCTCAAGAGTGAACAAGTTCAGTTCCTCTGATCTTTCCTCATAGCTGAGCTCCCCCATGCCTCTTATCAGTTTGGTTGCCCTTCTCTGCACTTTCTCCAGTTCCCCGATATCCTTTTTGAGAACTGGTGCCCAAAACTGAACTGCATATTCCATATGAGGTCTTACTAATGATTTGAACAGGGGCAAAATGATATCTCTCTCTCTGGAGTCCATACGTCTCTTAATACAAGAAAGGACTTTGCTCGCTTTGGAAACCGCAGCTTGGCATTGCATGCTATCATTGAGCTTATGATCTACCAAAACCCCCAGATCCTTCTCCACTATGGATTCCCCCAGTTGTACTCCCCCTAGCATGTATGATGCATGCATATTCTTAGCCCCCAAGTGCATAACTTTACATTTCTCAACATTAAACCTCATCTGCCACATAGACGCCCAATTAGACAGAGCATTGAGGTCAGCTTGTAAATTGGAGACATCCTGTAAGGACGTTATTCCACTACATAGCTTGGTGTCATCTGCAAAGACAGAAATGTTACTTTTGATCCCAGACCCAATATCATTTATAAAGATATTAAAGAGTAAGGGTCCCAGCACTGAACCTTGGGGTACACCACTGATAACCTTAGACCATTTAGAGTAAGAATCATTAACCACTACTCTCTGAATTCTGTCTTTTAGCCAGTTTTCTATCCATTTACAAACTAATATTTCCAAGCCTGTAGACTTTAACTTACACATGAGCCGTGTGTGCGGAACTGTATTGAACGCTTTTGCAAAATCCAAGTATACCACATCCACAGCCACCCCTCTGTCCAAGGTTTTACTTACCTCTTCATAAAAAGAAATCAGGTTTGTCTGACAACTTCTGTCTTTCATGAACCCATGCTGTCTGTTGCTTAAAATGTTTTTTTCCAGCAAGAACTCATCTATGTGGTCTTTTATTAAATGCTCCAGTATCTTCCCGACTATAGAAGTTAAACTAACAGGTCTATAGTTACTTGGTAAAGACTTTGATCCCTTTTTAAATATAGGCACCACGTTCGCCCTGCGCCAATCCAGTGGTACTATTCCCGTCATTAATGAGTCCCTAAAAATTAGATACAATGGCTTTGAAATTACAGAGCTCAATTCTTTTAGGATCTGTGGGTGGATGCCATCAGGTCCAGGTGCTTTATCCACCTTTATTCTGTCTAAATATTTCTGGACCATATCCCTTTTGAGCCATTGTGTATCATTTGGGGCTGTGTCAATACCACCCCCATTATGGACATGAGCTTCCCCATGCTCTTTTGTATACACAGAGCTGAAGCAGCGGAACCAGCGGTGCTCCATAGCCGTTCAAGGGGCTACGCAAGTACGCAGGCCAAAAGATGCCATGCGGTGCTTGAGCTGGTGTGCTTGGGGGACAGGAGCCACACTGGGGCAGAGGTTCTGTCAGCTCTGCAGGGGCAGGTTCAGAGGTGGTTGACGCCACGCCAACTTAAGGCAGGAATGGTGGTTTGCGACAATGGCACCAACCTCCTCTCTGCCCTCCGACAGGGACAAATGACCCATGTGCCCTGTTTGGCTCATGTCCTTAACTTGGTGGTGCAGCGGTTCTTGGGCAGGTACCCGGGCTTACAGGATGTCCTGAGGCAAGCCAGGAAAGTCTGTGTGCATTTCTGCAGGTCATATAATGCCAGTGCTTGGCTGGCGGACCTCCAAAAGGACTTTAACCTGCCCAAGAACCACCTAATCTGTGACATGCCCACCAGGTGGAACTCAACATTAGCCATGCTGCAGCAGCTGCACACGCAGCAGAGGGCCATCAATGAGTACCTGTGCGACTATGGCACCAGGACAGAGTCAGGGGAGCTTTTTTTTTTTTCCCCACGCCAGTGGGCCATAATCAGGGATGCATGCACTGTCCTGTCACCATTTGTGGAGGCCACGAGGATGGTGAGCAGTGACAGAGCATGCATCAGTGACGCTGTCCCCCTTGTCCCCCTTGTCCACCTGTTGGAGCACATGCTGCGTGGAATAATGGACAGGGCACTTGAGGCAGAACAGAGGCAGGAAGAGGAGGACTTCCTTAGCTCTCAAGGCCCCCTTTATCCAGACAGTGTTCCTGCGTGCCCGCCGATCACACAGGAAGAGGACGAGGAGGAGGAGGAGGAGGAGGAGTAGGAGGAGGAAGGTTGTGTCAGTATGGAGGTGGAGCCTGGCACTCAGCATCAGCAGCAGTCTTTATCCACTTCAGCCCTGCTCACTGTATATATACGTCATTTTTTTGAAGATGGATATCTCAGTAACGGCAGCAGCTGCTGCCACAACCGAGATATCCATCTTTTCAGTGAGCGGTTCTGTACACGATAATGGTGGTCTCAGCGGCGGGAGAGGTGCCACCGTTATCGGCGGCGGGAGAGGTGCCACCCCCCCTCCCGCCGCTCTCCCGCACCCTCCGCCGCTTACCGGAGCCGTCGGTAGCGGCGGAGGCGATCGGGTCCTTTCCCTGCTGAGGTATGGAGACAAGTGAGGCCAAGATGGCGCCCACCCGTCTCCATACCATGTGACGGCCGGAGCGACGTCATTACGACGGCTCCGCCCACTCTCTTAAAGGCACAAATTTTTTAAGTGTCATTTTTTTAAACGACTTTTTTTTTTTTTTTTTGCATTTTAGTCTAAATATGAGATCTGAGGACTTTTTGACCCCAGATCTCATATTTAAGAGGACCTGTCATGCTTTTTTCTATTACAAGGGATGTTTACATTCCTTGTAATAGGAATAAAAGTGATCCAAATTTTTTTTTTTTTAAAAAAGTGAAAAAATAAATAAAATAAAATAAAATAAATAATAAAAAAAAAAAAAAAATTTTTTAAAGCGCCCTGTCCCGACGAGCTCGCACGCAGAAGCGAACGCATACGTGAGTAGCGCCCGCATATGAAAACGGTGGTCAAACCACACATGTGAGGTATCACCGCGACCGGTAGAGTGAGAGCAATAATTCTAGCCCTAGACCTCCTCTGTAACGCAAAACATGCAATCTGTAGAATTTTTTAAACGTCGCCTATGGAGATTTTTAAGGGTAAAAGTTTGACGCTATTCCACGAGCGGGCGCAATTTTGAAGCGTGACATGTTGGGTATCAATTTACTTGGCGTAACATTATATTTCACAATATAAAAAAAAATTGGGCTAACTTTACTGTTGTCTTATTTTTTTTTTCAAAAAAGTGAATTTTTTCCAAAAAAAGTGCGCTTAGAAGACCGCTGCGCAAATACGGTGCAAAAAAAAGTATTGCAATGACCGCTATTGTATTCTCTAGGATGTTAGAAAAAAAACAATATATAATGTTTGGGGGTTCTAAGTAATTTTCTAGCAAAAAAACCTGTTTTAAACTTGTAAACACCTAAAATCCAAAACGAGGCTGGTCTTTAAGTGGTTAAGGGATCAGTCCCAAGAACCACATGGACTTGTACGTGGCTGGGAGGAGGTGGCTGCGGACCATGTCGTCCTTAGTGACCCAGAGGACTCCAGACCGAATGCCTCAGCAAACCTACGCTGCATGGCCTCCCTGATCCTGCAAAGCCTGCGTTAGGATCCTCGTATTCGTGGTATCAAGGAGAAGGACCAATACTGGCTGGCAACCCTCCTTGATCCACGTTACAAGGGTAAGGTTGTGGACCTTATCTTGCCATCGCAGAGGGAGCAGAGGATGAAACATCTTCGGGAGCCCTTGCAGAAAGGTCTGTGCAACGCGTTTCCAGAGACTGGGAGGTTACAAACTCCTGTTTCTGGACAACGTGTTGCTGAGGCTTCGGTCAGTCAAAGAAGGAGCGGTGGAGAAGGTCCGTCTGACCGATGCATTCAGACAATTTTTTGGTCCGCAGCCCCAAGGTATGATCGGTTCCAGCAACCATCGCCAGCATCTGTTTTACATGGTTTAGGAATACCTAGGGGCAAGATCTGACTTGGACACCTTTCCCACCAAAAATCCTCTGGGTTACTGGGTCTTGAGGATGGATCACTGGCCAGAGCTTGCAGAGTAGGGATGAGCTTCGAGTTCGAGTCGAACTCATGTTCGACTCGAACATTGGCTGTTCGCAAGTTCGCCGAACAGCGAACAATTTGGGGTGTTCGCGGCAAATTCGAATGCCGCGGAACACCCTTTAAAAGTCTATGGGAGAAATCAAAAGTGCTAATTTTAAAGGCTAATATGCAAGTTATTGTCATAAAAAGTGTTTGGGGACCCAGGTCCTGCCCCAGGGGACATGGATCAATGCAAAAAAAAGTTTTAAAAACGGCCGTTTTTTCAGGAGCAGTGATTTTAAAAATGCTTAAAGTCAAACAATAAAAGTGTAATATCCCTTTAAATTTCGTACCTGGGGGGTGTCTATAGTATGCCTGTAAAGGGGCGCATGTTTCCTGTGTTTAGAACAGTCTGACAGCAAAATGACATTTTGAAGGAAAAAACTCATTTACACATAGAAGTTCATTGATAAAAACGGCATGGGAATTCCCCAAAGGGGAACCCCGAACCAAAATTTAAAAAAAAAAATGACGTGGGAGTCCCCCTAAATTCCATTTCCAAAAATGTTAAAAATGACAAGACAGTTTTTGATAATTCCTTTATTTAAATGCTTCTTCTTTCTTCTATCTTCCTTCATCTTCTGGTTCTTCTGGCTCTTCTGGTTCTTCCTCTGGCGTTCTCATCCAGCATCTCCTCCGTGGCGTCTTCTATCTTCTTCTCCTCGGGCCGCTCCGCACCCATGGCATAGGGGGGAGGCTCCCGCTCTTCTCTTCTTCTTTTCTTCTCTTCTTCATTTTCTTCTCCGGGCCGCTCCTCACACATGCTAGCATGGAGGGAGGCTCCCGCTGTGTGACGCCGCCCCCCTCTGACGCACGGTGACTTGACGGGACTTCCCTGTGACGTCACGGGGAATGCCACAGGGAAGTCCCGTCATGTCCCGTGCGTCAGAGGGGGGCGGGGTCACCGGGTGGCCCCGCCCCCATCATTTAAGAACTGTCAGACGAGGAGCGCCGTCACACAGCGGGAGCCTCCCTCCATGCCAGCATGGATGCGGAGCGGCCCGGAGAAGAAAATGAAGAAGAGAAGAAGAGAAGAAGATGAAGAAGAAGAGAAGAGCGGGAGCCTCCCCCCATGCCATGGGTGCGGAGCGGCCCGAGGAGAAGAAGATAGAAGACGCCGCGAAGGAGATGCTGGACGAGAACGCCGGAGGAAGAACCAGAAGAGCCAGAAGAACCAGAAGAACCAGAAGATGAAGGAAGATAGAAGAAAGAAGAAGTATTTAAATAAAGGAATTGTCAAAAACTGTCTCTTGTCATTTTTAACATTTTTGACAGTTTTTTAGTGAAATGGTAGGGGTACTTTTGTACCCCCTTACCATTTCACACAGGGGGGGGCCGGGATCTGGGGGTCCCCTTGTTAAAGGGGGCTTCCAGATTCCGATAAGCCCCCCACCCGCAGACCCCCACAACCACCGGCCAGGGTTGTGGGGATGAGGCCCTTGTCCTCATCAACATGGGGACAAGGTGTTTTGGGGGGCTACCCCAAAGCACCCTCCCAATGTTGAGGGCATGTGGCCTGGTACAGTTCAGGAGGGGGGGGCTGCACTCTCGTCCCCCCCTCTTTTCCTGCGGCCTGCCAGGTTGCGTGCTCGGATAAGGGTCTGGTATGGATTTTTGGGGGGACCCCACGCCGTTTTTTTTTTTTTTTTGGCGCGGGGTTCCCCTTAAAATCCATACCAGACCTGAAGGGTCTGGTATGGAATCTAGGGGGAACCCCACGTCATTTTTTTTTTTTTAATTTTGGCCGGGGTTCCCCTTAATATCCATACCAGACCTGAAGGGCCTGGTATGGAATTTAGGGGGACTCCCACGTCATTTTTTTTTTTAAATTTTGGTTCGGGGTTCCCCTTTGGGGAATTCCCATGCCGTTTTTATCAATGAACTTCTATGTGTATTGTCGGCAATGCAATAGCCGCGGGTAGTTTTAAATGAGTTTTTTCCTTCAAAATGTCATTTTGCTGTCAGACTGTTCTAAACACAGGAAACATGCGCCCCTTTACAGGCATACTATAGACACCCCCCAGGTACGAAATTTAAAGGGATATTACACTTTTATTGTTTGACTTTAAGCATTATTAAAATCACTGCTCCTGAAAAAACGGCCGTTTTTAAAACTTTTTTTTGCATTGATCCATGTCCCCTGGGGCAGGACCCAGGTCCCCAAACACTTTTTATGACAATAACTTGCATATTAGCCTTTAAAATTAGCACTTTTGATTATTCATGTTCGTGTCCCATAGACTTTAACGGTGTTCGCTTTTTTCCTGTTCGCATGTTCTGGTGCGAACCGAACAGGGGGGTGTTCGGCTCATCCCTATTGCAGAGTATGCATCTGAGCTACTGCCCTGTCCTGCATCCAGCGTTCTTTCGGAACGCATATTCAGTGCTGCTGGAGGCTTTGTAACCGATCACAGGGTGCGTCTGTCCACTGACTCAGTCGATCGACTGACCTTCATAAAAATGAATCAGTCTTGGATCACCACCAGCTACCACCAGCTACCAAGCACCTGATGCTGATGTAACCGAATAATTTTTTTTGAAATCTCAGATCCCTTCAAAGACTGCCTATGATGATGCTGAGTGACTATCACTGAGTAATTATCCTCTTCCTCCTCAATGATGACGCTGATAGCTTGTAAGAACATTTTTGGTTCTGAGTGCCACCACCAGTGCCTAAGGCCCAATTTTTCTGCCCCTTTTTAACAGGGGCGTGTAATTACAATTTTTGATGCAATACTTTGCACCAGGGCTCGTTTCTGCATTACAACTAGAGTATCTGTGAGGGGTTGCAGTGTTGTGGCACAAGCACCAGTGCCTAAGGCCCAATTTTTCAGCCCTTGTTTAACAGGGGCGTGTAATTACAATTTTTGATTCAATACTTTGCAGCAGGGCTCATTTCTGCATTCCAACTAGAGTATCTGTGAGGAGTTGCAGTGTTGTGGTACCAGCACCAGTGCCTAAGGCCCAGTTTTTCAGCCCCTGTTTAACAGGGGCGTGTAATTACAATTTTTGATGCAATACTTTGCAGCAGGGCTCGTCCCTGCGTTCCAACTAGAGTGTCTGTGAGGGGTTGCAGTGTTGTGGCACCAGCCCTAGTGCCTAAGGCCTAATTTTTCAGCCCCTGTTCAAAAGGGGCATGTAATTACAATTCTTGATCTAATATTTCACAGCAGGGCCCATTTTTGCACCCACCAAGAGCGAGTGAGGACTTACAGTGTTGTGGCACCAGCACCACCAAAGGCCCAATTTTTCTTCCCTTGTTCAACAGGGGCATGTAATTACAATTTTTGATCTAATATTTCACAGCAGGGCCCATTTCTGCACCCACCAAGAGCGAGTGAGGACTTACAGTGTTGTGGCACCAGCACCACCACCACCAAAGGCCCAATTTTTCTGCCCTTGTTCAACAGGGCATGTAATTACAATTCTTGATCTAATATTTCACAGCAGGGCCCATTTCTGCGCCCACCAAGAGCGAGTGAGGACTTACAGTGTTGTGGCACCACCACCACCACCAAAGGCCCAATTTTTCTGCCCCCGTTCAACAGGGGCATGTAATTACAATTCTTGATCTAATATTTCACAGCAGGGCCCTGTGAGGGCTTACAGTGTTGTGGCCACAACAACACCTAAGGCCCAAATTTCTGCTGAGTATATAGGGCAGGCCCCTACTTTCAAACATCCAACTTACAAATGACTCCTACTTGCAAACGGAAGGAGACAACAGGAAGTGAGATGAAATCTACCCCTAGGAAGGGAAATTCTCTCCTGTAAGAGTTAATGTGGGAAAAACATTTCTCCTTTCCACTGATGCTTTCCAATCCTTGTTCCACAAAAAACCCCAAATTTTCAAAAAACATTTGTCATTGGGACAAAAAGTGAGGTGAAATCTTCTGAAGAGGAGGACAGACAGCAAAACAAATGTCACAGGGGTGATAACCCTTCCCTATGTTTTCCAAAAAGCTTAAAATAGATTTTTTTGGCTGGAGATAAACACATTAAAAATGTACCCATTCAAAATTACAAACAGATTCTACTTAACAACAAACCTACAGTCCCTGTCTTGTTTGCACCACCTGTATACTGCTGTTCAGAGTATATAGGGCCTGGTGGCCCCACACCTTTCCTTATTTTAATTTGGGTGTGGGGTTCCCCTTAATATCCATACAAGACCCAAAGGGCCTGTTTTTTTTTCACTTTAAGCCTCATTAAAATCACTGCTCCTGAAAAAACGGCCGTTTTTAAACTTTTTTTTGCATTGATACATGTCCCCTGGGGCAGGACCCGGGTCCCCAAACCCTTTTTAGGACAATACCATGCAAATCAGCCTTTAGAATGAGCACTTTTGATTTTGAACGTTCGAGTCCCATAGACGTCAATGGGGTTCTAACGTTTGTGCAAGTTTTCGGTCCGTTCGCAGGTTCTGGTGCGAACCGAACGGGGGGTGTTCGGCTCATCCCTAGTTGAAGTCTTCCTTTATGGAAAATCCTGACAAGCTCATTGTGCCTCCCAAGCAATCTGCCATCCTTGTAACCATTTGAGAAAGAGTTTGTTAAAAAGTGGTGTGCCCCCTCCATGGAGTCAGCAGTATGACCCATCACTTGAAGTATCTGGATCTAATCCTAGAGTATTTCAGAGTATTTCTTCCTCGGGTGACACTTCAATCTCTCTGCTCCCAGACCGAGACTCTTCAGTCCAGGAGTCTTTTATGAGGGGCTCACCCATAAGTGCAGCTAGATCTCTTATAACTATGAGGTGTAAATGTTTTATAAGAGTTCACAATGTCCTTAGTGGTGGTTGTTGATTTTTGAAGAATTTTGGATTGCACATGGTGTTTCACTTTTGCACTATAACTATACAAATCGCTAATCCACAGAGAGTGAAGACAGACTATAGGGGTCAGAACCGCATTGTCATTGTATAAGAGGGATGAGTCTTGAGCAGAGCTATGGATTTGGCTCTGGCAGACAGTCACACAATGATGTAATAAAGTACAATGCAGAGCTAATGGTCCTATATTGTAGGTGAGGATGGTGAGGAACCACTCATAAGCTGGAGCATCAAATAGAAAAGGAAAGCTCTGAATCCTGTCAGAGTGTAGAACAGGGAAATATCATTCCATATTCCTCTACCACTCTGCTATTTGAACCAAGGGGCCTAACTGCAAGGGTGGATTTTTTTACTGCATGAAGTTGGGTCTTATGGGGATTTAACACATTATGACGTTTGGGAAAATGGGCTACACATTCAAAGTTTTTTAGTAGACAAGAGACACAGATCCATGAAGTTCAAACTTTGTATGTGAGTTATATGTGTTTGATCCAGAGGAAGGCAAAAAGCCCGACATGAATAGTCAAATTTTCTGAGGTGGCAAAAAAACATCCTTACTTATTGGTGATCAGAAAAATTCCTCTAACAACCTCCTATCAAATGTAACAGTTTCCATTAGACTGTATTGTGCCCACTGAGGAAAATATCTACTTTTTTAAAATTCATTCACCTCTCAGCTAATACCACAACCTGGGGAGGGAGTTGCTCATTTGCACTGCTCTAACAGTAAAGAATCCCTTTCAAAATCCAATCTTGTTCCATCTAGTTTTAAATCATGGCATGGAGGTCAGAGAGCTTAGAGTAAACAGGTTGTTACAGTTTATATAATCACCTTTTATATACAGTATTTATACATTGTGTCATATTCTTCTTTACTTAAATTATAATTGTTAATATTGCCTGATAAGAAGATCTCATACACTCCTCTAATAACATCCTGTACTACTTCAACTTTACATATGATTACATCATACTATTAGTTTCTGAATACTAATACTCTGACTTTCTTGTACGTGTTTTGATACACTTATGGTTCTTTATGATATTGTAAATATTTTACAGACTAAAATCAATAAAAAACATAAAAGATCCTGTTCTATGGAACTTCAAAACTAATCCATCAACTCACCCCAAGACCAGAACAATTAAGGGTCTCTCCACCTCTCTGCTCATTATCTTATCTAGTAATACAGAATTGTATTTATTTTCATGGAGATCAGATTACTTTATAAAACTCCAGTGAATATAATAAAAAAAAATAATGGACTACAGACCCCAATATTGTCATCCATGTGAAGAGACAGTGATAACGCCATACACAGGATGAGCACAGAATACACTATAATCTCCTTGTGTATGGAGGATTAATGGTATCAGCAGACCGTGTGAGGCCGAAATCAGCATTGCTAGTGATTGGACGGGATGATTTTTAATTGATATTCTATTTATCTCTGCTGATAAGAGCTCTGTACTCATAGGAAGTAATGGGGAGATCCCCTGACACTTAATAGCAGATGGTCATCTCAGGTGACGGGAAGCTCATATGAGGCTCTGATTGGTCATTGCAGTAAGATCAGATTTCCCCCGTGTATGATCACCTACAATCACATCTATATTACTACTTATTGGACTTCATAGAATATTGGATTATAACAAGGTTACAGGAAAAAGACTATTTCATGGCTGATAACAGAGTGTGATAAGATCCAAGAATTAGGCTGCTCGGTTTCATGTTGCAATGCAGTGCTAACAAATAAGAGCGTACACAGAGCTACTGAACCACGTAAAGAGTTTACTGTAATATAATTGTAACAGTGTGAATTCAGTATTTAAACTCAGATATCACAAATGAAAATGGTAACAATACATACACTTATAAAGTCAAACTCAATGGTTGCTGGGGAAGTATATGCAGACAGGCAAAAAGCGGGACTTATTCTCAGTGTGATAAAGTCCTGACACTGAGCACACTCCCACCTGAACCCCAGAGCTTAAACTCATTAAACTGACAATGCAATTTCAAATACGATGCAGTAATATAATACAGCACATATATATATCTACAACTTACACTCAAGGGCTCTCCCTATGTTGTAATGCAATTCTTAGAGTGCATAAAGGAAGTAAGAGCACTTTATAGAGAAAAGTCTGTGGTCTTCTTTCTTCAGCTAGCTTATTATACTGCAGTATTTGTAATCCAGGAAACAAAAGAGTAGTAAGTTACAGTAAAGATGATGAATAAGTAACTGTGTGCTTGGCTATATAGAGCACTTGTGAAACTTCTTCCCTACTGAAGGATGCAACACCGCATTCACTTTGCAGTATAATAAAACAAACTCTGAGGCCTCACTGTACACAGTCTAAATAAATGAAACCCTTCTGTGGGACTATAGGTATTAGATCAGTCTGGGCAAGTCCCCACTCACCACACAGGGCCCAGATGCTTGTACTGCTCAGCTCCTGATATTTCAGTCCCACTTTACGCTGGCGCCATCACACCTCACCGTTCTGACTGATCGCTGGTGACTATAATACAGGAAACCTTCGGGTTATCTTGAGCTCTCCACTCTGTTCACATGCTGATCCAGCACACTGTGTCCTTGGAAGTCAAACGATTCCACTCTGCGCCTCACAGGCTGCAGTTTTCTGATCACACACACACAGCTCCCTGCAGGCAGGTCTTTAATGGCATCCAGAGGGAGCAAACGTGCCACGCCTCTTTCTTTTATACCTCTACCCAGCAAGCAGTTCTGTGGCTTGGCTTTGTGGGTAGGTAAGTAGGCATTGTGGGTAGGTAGTTCTTTGACTGCTAATTTACATATGAGTCACTTCCTCATTCACTATATCCCCCCACAATGCATTGAAGCATGGCTATTGCAAAGGCCAAACAAAAGTCCTAACAGCATGAATACACAGAGAAGGACACTAGAGGGAGCCTTTCCTTTCTGAAGAACTTTAGTTATTATAATACAGAAATTACTAAGCATGGCTAAACACTCCCCCTGCACAAACTCTTTGGTCCCCAAAGATAAGAAACTCAACTTTGTCTTGCTGAAAGGAAACCAGGTTATAACTCTAATCCCATTCCAATCTTGACAAATATTTACACATCACTGGATTCTTTCGAATCAGCTGATTCACATCATCAGTGAGTTCATAATTAATCTTTGAACAGGCCAGGGCAATTGCAGTGTCCCACCCATCGGTGCCAGAGGTTAGAGTTGCCCCCTACCCAATTAACAGTGGGGTGTGTAGCTTCAGGAGCTGACCTATGAATCATATGGATCTGCTCTTCAGAACTCTCTCCCAGTGTGTCATACGTAAGTCTCTTGGGAGGATGCATGCCCCTCCTTAACCCCGAATCTTGGGTTGCAGGTAGAGGAACAGGTATTGACTCCTCAGGTTCAGACACTGGCAATACCTTACTGGAGAAATCAATTAAATCTCCCGTTTTGTCTTCAGGAAAGACCATCACAGCTCCAGTTTCTTCCACGTCCTTTCTTAATAAAGACTTCTGAAATTCAGGCCCAAGAGACCTACAAACTGTCTTCTCCATCTCCAAGGGCCGTTGAGACTTCACTTTGACCAATCCTTTCACCTGTGGGGGCCAAGTTCTAAGAGTTTCAGCCTCTTTGATTGTCTCCCTTATTCTTTTCAGAGGGCTGGATATTGAACTCTCTTCTGCCCAAAACCAGGTAGGCATTGATACCAGGTCATTTTCCTCATCCCTCTTTCTTGTCTGTGAGGATGATGGCACCGCACTAGGAACCTGGGAGTATGCATACTCTTCCCCAAATTCATCATCTTCCTGATCCGCCTCCTTCTCCTCTGACAAAGATATTGGACTAAGGATTTGGTAATACCTGTAATCTTCTTCAAATTCATCATCCTCTTCAACTTAAGCTGGTATCTCTTTCTGTGAACGTGTACTAGGTGGAATTGGCTTTTGAGGAGGTAGCTGGGGAACTGGTGGGACCCTCACTGCATCTGACAATGGTAGCAAGTGATTCCGATGCCACATCTTCCTTGGTCCTGTCTCTCCTTCAGGTCTAATTTGATACACCGTTAAACAAGGAACCTGTTTACACATGATATAAGGCTGCGGCCTCCACTGGTCTGCCACTTTGTGCTTTCCAGGCACCCCCAGATTCTTCAACAACACCCGATCACCTGGTTGCAAATCCTGAATTTTTACCCTTGCATCAAAATTCCTTGTTTCGGGATTCTCTAGTAGTAGCATGCTCCACTGCTTTCTCAAAGGCCTGTTGCAGATTCTTTCGCAGCCTGTTCACATATCCTTTATACAATGTTAATGGAGTATCATCCAGAGAAGTGCCAAAGGCCAAATTAGCAGGAAGTCTAGCCTCTCTCCCGAACATAAGACAGTAAGGGGAGTAACCAGTAGTAACACTCTCTGTACAATTATAGGCATGAACCAACGCTGCTATGTGGTTTCCCCAATGCTGCTTCTTGTCTGGAGTCAATGTTTCCAGCATGTTCAATAGAGTTCTATTAAAATGTTCAGGCTGAGGATCACCTTGAGGGTGATAAGGCATGGTTCAGGATTTCTTGATACCCACAAAGCACATAACTGATGTACTAGCCGACTCTCAAAGTCTCTTCCTTGATCCAAATGGATCTGCACTGGAAGTCCATAATGTACGAAAAACTTCTCTACAAGCACCTTGGCCACGGTACTGGCTTTCTGATCTTTGGTAGGGTAGGCTTGTGCATAGCGAAGGAAATGATCCGTTACAGCCAGGATACTGTTTCTTCCACCTATATCGGGTTCCAGACACAGAAAATCAATGCAAACCAAATCTAGTGGCTCCTGACTTTGTAGGTGGCCCATTGGGGCTGCTCTAACTGGTAAGGTTTTCCGCTGGATACATGTGAGACAGGAAGGACAGTAACTCTCAACTTCTCTTCTTAGATTGGGCTAATAGAACCTATCTCTGATCAATCGAAAAGTTCTATCTGTCCCCAGATGGCCATGCTCATCATGTAACGACACTAGAAATGTAGAATGGTGCTTTTCTGGAAAAGCCACCGCCACCTTTTTTCCCTGTTTTCAATTTGGCAATGCCATTACAGTACTCCATCTCTGATTTTTAGCCGATCCCATTCTCTATGCAAGATCTTTGCCCCCTTCACGTGACTCTTCAGTAACAATCCAGGGTCCTGTTTTTTTAAAGCCTGTAATGCTAACTGACCCAATTGGTCCTCCTCCTGGTCCTTCTTCAAATCCCTTTTGGAGAATTGAGGCAAACCCTCTCCTCTTACTTGGGTCAGTCCACAATAACGTCTGGGTATGCCAGATGGAGGAACTCTCAGATATTCAGCAGCCACTCCTCCTTTCATCTTCTTGTCCAAACCCTGACACAAGGCCGGTACTCCTTCCTCTGTTACATGGGCCCATTCTTCTGGTTCTTCTTCATATCTATGAGGCCTGCGAGGTAATGCATCTGCATTTCGGTTCCCAACTCCAGGCCGGTACTTCAGACTGGACCGGAACCCACCCAATGCTGCTATCCACCTATGCCCAGTGGCATCCAATTTTGCTGTGGTCAGAACGTAAGTCAAAGGGTTGTTGTCTGTCTTGACAATATACTCAGCTCCATACAAATACTCACTTAACTTGTCGATCACAGTCCACTTGAGGGTCAGAAATTCCAGTTTGTGTACAGAGTAGTTCTTTTCTGATGGGGTAAGGCTTCTACTCACATATGCTATGGGTCGCAATCCCCCGTTCGCCGGGCGATCTTGGCAAAGTTTTAAAAAAATCTTCAGTAATATGAACAGAACCCCAGAAATGATCTCAACTCAGTTACCGTTTTTGGTCGAGTCCAGGTAGTGACAGCCTCCAGCTTCTGAGGATCCGTGGCAACTCCTCCTGCGGATACCACATGACCTAAGTAGGTAACAGAAGTTCTGTAAAACTGGCATTTCTCTAGTGACAGCTTCAACCCTTCTTCATAGAGGAGAGCGAATACCTTCTCCAATCGGGCCTCATGCTCCTCCAGGGTCTTTCCGAATACGATGATGTCATCAAAGTACACCAGAACTTCTACGAGATTCATGTCTCCAACCGTTCTTTCCATCAACTGTTGAAAGGTAGCAGGAGCCCCGGACAGGCCCTGAGGCATCCGACTGAACTCGTAGAAACCTAACAGGCATATGAAAGCGGTCTTCTCCCGGTCTTCTGAGTGCATGGGAATCTGGTAGAATCCACTCTTAAAATCCAACACACTGAACCACTTAGCACCCGTGAGACACTGCAGAGCATCTTCAATGTGGGGTGTGGTGTATTGGTCTGGTATGGTGCACTGTTTCAGGGTTCGATAGTTGATACACATGCGCAAAGACACATTCTTCTTCCGCACCACCACAATAGGGGATGCATAAGGGTCCCCGAGATTCGACCCCAGACCTTTTTAACTCGGCAAGCTGCTCTCTTAAGTCACTAAGGGGTACCCTTCTGGCTTGCTCTTGGAAAGGCTTGTCTTCCTGGAGACGAATTCTGTGTTTGGCACTTGCACATCCCACATCAAAATTGTCTTTTGCAAACAGCTTTTCCCACCTCATCAGCTGACTTTTCACCCTTTTCTGCCAAAAAGGGGGCAAGACATCTGAGCAGTGCTGGAACTCCTTCTGTAGCTGCTGGCTATTTTTTGAGTCCCTCGTTTCTTCCGGGAGCACAGGCGTGGCAGCACTCACCTGCCCCACCAGCATGCAAGCTTCCAACTTAATGGGCTGATCAGTCATATTCTTCAGTTGGATGGGCACTTTCCTTCTTGTTCTGTGCAGATCTCGGGTAGGAACCAGCTCAGGAACCATCTCCAATCCAGCTGCTCTGGCCCACTCATCTATCTCCAACACTACAAATGGGCCTGGTTGATCCCAAGTCAGTTTGATGGTGGCCTTCTCATGAGCAATCTCCCCTGGTTACAGGATCCTCTCTTTAGCCTCCAACTTCCACAGCCATCCCACTTCTCCTTTCGGGACCTTCTTCTCCCTTGCCACCCATTGACAAGCTTGCCGTAGCTGCGGGTGAATCTTATTTATGGTGAACCCATCTTCATTCAGCATGGAGAACAGTAGCCTTCTCACTAGGTCATGTTATTCCCTACCAGTATGGAATTTCGCTCAGCCCCGGGGCCTGGGGCACACAACAGCCAAGGTGTCAAAAGCTTCTTCTTTTCCCACAGCTGCTGGCCCAAAGGAGATCTAGATGGGAATGTAGCCATCATATGGGCATCTGGTGGTTCCAATTCCCCAAATCTCAAAGTCTTCTAGTTTACGGATGGGGATATGGCTCAGGTGCTTGTCATAAAAGTACCGGTATAACAATGTGACCTGAGCCCCAGTATCCAATAGAGCTTTGGTATAAACTCCCTCTATTTGTACTGGTACAATCGGGGACAGCCCCACTAACTGTTCTAAAAAAGTTTTCAGAATCCTGCCTAGTATGGTTAAAGTCACCACTCTTCTTCTTCCTGGTGCTCTGAGAGACTCTGGCAGCTGCCTTAGGTGGGCTTATCTACTTCTTTTGAATTGGGCTAGTTGGGCAAACTTTCCCAGGAGTATCCTGAAAGGATCTAACTGTGGTCCTGAAAGATGGTAGAGCATTGACCCTCTGTGCCTGGTTCCCTGACCCCAGTGTCGGGTTACTTGACCATCCGTGCGGTTTGGGCCACTCTCATCTTCTGAGGCTTTGCTCTGGCCCCTTTCTCCTTTTTCTTCCTAGAGCTCTGCTTTCCAGCGGGGTTCTCAGTTGGCTCCTTCACTGAGACCCCCGTGAGTTTTCCGACGGTTGATCTTTCAATAATGTCTTCAATATCTTCACTAACTCTTTCAGCAGCTCCACATTCAGCTCATTCTTTAAGCACTGTGCCCTAAAGTGTCCAGGATCACCGCACTTGTAGCAGTCTGGCGCTTAACTTGTGTTTCCATCACTTGCAACAAAACTTGCTGTAGCCGTTCCTGCGCCTGGGCTCCATTCTCTGTGGGCTTAACCGGAGTAACCTTTGGGGTGGAATGCCCAATAGGGATCTTAGAGTGTTCCCCCCACTCAAATTCTTCATCACTCGCTTCTGTACTGCCTTCTACCTGCACAGTCATTGTAGCAACCTTCTCAGTCTTCTGAAAGGTTCTTGTGGCCAGCCGAGCCTCTTGATCCTTCCCATCCAAGATAGCCTCCTCTTCCCTCACCAACCCCATTAACTCTGGGTAAGAAGGGGCCTCTTTAGTGCCTTTTAAGAGTAATCGGAGAACAATAGGATGGTTTGGTCTGGCTCCTTGTAGTCTGTTCCAACCTGACTTTGTCTGCCTCTTTGGGGTCAACACCCTTCTTTAAAATAATCTGGTGTAAGATCTGGTCTATGCGGACAATGTAAGCCGACAGCTTCTCTCCTTTCATCTGGTGGCTATGTTCAAACTGGTACATCAAGTTGGATAACTTCTCCACACTTCCATAAACAGAATGAAGAGCTTGGATGTAATCCCGGGCTTCACAATCTGATTTTCCCCTTTGAAAGCTTCTGATAACATCAGCTGCTGGGCTCAACAGGCTCTCGCTAATTTGTCATCTTCCTACTGGCCCCGGCAAATTCCAGTCTTCTAGAGCTTGCATAGCCTGATCCATCCAACGTTCGAATTCTTCCTCCCCTTCATGTCTAGGTATGCCACCTGAGAAGGTCGGCAGTTTCCTATATCTCTCATTGGTGGATGCCTGGTGGCTTTGTATTAGACTATCCACTAAACGGCTCATATCAAGGTAGAATGATGCGGGTGGCATTCCAGTCCCAGGGCTTCCCTCAATGGCCTGACACATGGGGTTTGGACTTCTCCTGATTGAGCTTCTCGCCATGGGACTCTCTGGTGGTGTCCCTGGTGGTTTCTCTTCTTTTTTTCTTCTGATTCCTGCACTGAAATCACCTGGCCATCAAGTCCCTCTGCTAAGCTCACCACTCCCACTCTGAACTCTGCTGGAGTGTACTCTTTCCATTACAGAAGGACATAAGTGAAATCTTCTTGCACATCATGTTTTAGGTCCAAGAGGTAAGACCCCTGTTCTGGCACCGCTCTCTTCATCAACTGCCTCACCTCTTTGTCAAACCATTGGTCTCCTGGTAGCCTCAGGACTGTGGTTTTCTCCAACTGACTCCCATGCTCCTGGCTCCATTGGGTAGCCGTTACTGAGTCCATGACTTCTTCTATTCTTAATTCCTCCCCTGATCTGCTCGGGCATTCCAGATGGGATATCTCGGTGGGACCTCCATGTAGCGCAGTACCCCCATAGGGGCTGCTGATTGACTCTGTACCCCACTGGCTACCCTGACTCCTCAGATCCTCCCTTACCTCTGGCACCTTGGGTTCCATGTTGCAATGCAGTGCTAAAAAATAAGAGCGTACACAGCGCTACTGAACCACGTAAAGAGTTTACTGTAATATAATTATAACAGTGTGAATTTAGTATTTAAACTCAGATATCACAAATGAAAATGGTAACAATACATACACTTCTAAAGTCAAACTCAATGGTTGCTGGGGAGGTATATGCAGACAGGCAGAAAGCGGGACTTATTCTCAGTTTGATAAAGTCCTGACACTGAGCACATTCCCACCTCAACCCCAGAGCATACACGCATTAAACTGTCAATGCAATTTCAAATACGATGCAGTAATGTAATACAGCACATATATATATATATATATATATATATATATATATATATATATATATATATATATATAGAACTCATACTCAGGGGCTCCCCCTAGGTTGTAATGCAGTTCTTACAGTGCATAAAAGAAGTAAGAGCACTTTATAGAGAAAAGTAAAGTCTTTGGTCTTCTTTCTTCAGCTAGCTTATTATACTGCAGTATTTGTAATCCAGGAAACAAGTAGTAAGTTATAGTAAAGATGACAAATAAGTAACTGTGTGCTTGGTTATATAGAGCACTTGTGAAACTTCTTCCCTACTGAAGGATGCAACACCGCGTTCACTTTGCAGTATAATAAAACAAACTCCGACTGATCGCTGGTGACTATAATACAGGAAACCTTCGGGTTTCCTGATCACACACACAGCTCCCTGCAGGCAGGTCTTTAATGGTGTCCAGAGAGAGAGAGCAAACGTGCCATGCCTCTTTATTTTATACCCCTACCCAGCAAGCAGTTCTGTGGCTTGGCCTTGTGGGTAGGTATGTAGGCATTGTGGGTAGGTAGTTGCTTGACTGGTAATTTACATATGAGTCACTACCTCATTCACTACATCCCCCACAATACATTGGAGCGTGGCTATTGCAAAGGGCAAACAAAAGTCATAACAGCATGAATACAAAGAGAAGGACACTAGAGGGAGCCTTTCCTTTCTGAAGAACTTTACTTATTATAATACAGAAATTACTAAGCATGGCTACATACACAAAAATTCAAGTAAAAAATCTCATTAATCTGATAGCTGTATGAATTTTGTTCAAACTTATTACAAAATTCTGTATACTTTTTACCATTTGATTTTGGACTACACTGAATGAAAATCACACCCTATTAGGAATCTGTTCATTCAAGAATTTAAATTGCCATCCTGCTCCTTCAAATCTTCTGGTCACCGCAGTCATTAACAAATTTCTGTTTGAACCACAACTAACAATTCAAAAATTGATCAGCCATTCATAAAATTAAAAATTCCACATGAATATCTACAGCCAGCTGTATTATATACAAGGCTGCAGTACTTGTATCTATAACTTTCAAACAATATAAATGTGAAAATATAACAATAAAAGTGAGATTCATCACAAAAGTCCTTATAAGCTTCCCACTTTGCATTTTACACAAACAAGACGTCATCAGGGGTTCAGAGGATCTCCTATTCAGATGAAATACATAAGGAGGAACTTTTTAAGGCTGATGTTGATGTTAGTGTATATGGCACCAATCATACAGTTAACTTACTTTTTTTGCATATATGAAAGCTTTTATATTTTGCTTTATGAGATTGTTATAATAAAGAAAGTCTTGGGTCATCTACACTATTGGAGTGTTTTCTATTTTTATGGGCCCCAATTACTAAATGTGACATGAGAAGTAGATGAGGTGGTGTGATCCATTCATTATTCCTGTATGGGGATTGGACCATACACACTCACACTGACCTCTAGGCTTTCACCTCCAACCTTCTGCTCTTGGATTCAGTTGTGGGGATTCACTTTGATGGTCACAGAAGTCTCACTCATGTTGTAAAAACTTTGTTGAAACAAAGTGACATAGTTGCACTTTGGGATTTCCTTTGAACATTGTGGTGGAGGATTACATATTATGGTGTGAATTGATTTTCATTATTACCAGTTTTTTGGGGGCTTTTTTTATGAGTCTCACTACTATCGCTGCACTATTTTTATATATGCTGTTTATATGTTCTTTTTATTAATTATCGGTGAAATAGTCTCAATACCATTGTTATATATTCACTTATAAGGAATGTTGTGTTAAGGAGTCTCACTTTTATTGTTTTTTTTTTTTCACAAAAGTTTTTATTGAATATACATAAGTAATGTTTACAATACGTACAGTATAACAGTTATAATGGGATCCAGAACAATTTAGAGCAATATCTTTGAAAAGAGATTATATGAAATTTCAATAAAGTACATAGTGTAATAACAGTCTATTATGGGTCACAGATTTACGTGGTATACGTAGTGCCATTGAGACCAGTATCTTCAGGTCCAACTATGGCTATGTTTTGTTCATTTATCTTGACCACCAATTTGTCAATGGGTCCCCAAATAATAGTAATAGGGTACCTACTGCAGCTCTACAAGGTAAGAAGAAATGAAGGAGAGAGAAAAAGCTGAAGGATAGGAAGAAAAGAAAAGAAAGGGAGGGAAAGAAAAGAGGAAAAGAAAAGAAGAGAGAGGAAAGAAAGAGAAAAAGAAAAAAGGGGGGAGGGGAAGATGGAGGGTAGGGTTAGATTAGATTGGGGGCAGCCTCCCGATCCAGTTCCAGTCAACCAACAAAGGGGGGTAATGATTGGGGGTGTATTGGATCAATTCAGCTGTTTGTATGCAGAGTGGGAAAATGGACTCTATAACTTTCAGTGGTTTTAAAATGTGTCCAACAGGCCCAGGTTTTCTTGAATTTTTGTAGTTGCTCTTGGGAAATGTGGATCAGCTCCTCCATCTCCTCTATCTTAGATATTCTTGTCAGCCATTCTCCAATTGAGGGGGTAGTTGTTGATCGCCAGTGTACTGGGATGCAGAGTCTGGCAGTGTTGACCATTAACATTGCGAGTGATTTATAATAGGTCCATTTGGACAAAGATGTATGGTGTAAAAGGTACTGTGCAGGTTTAAAATCCAGTGTGTATGTGGTAATCTGTGATATTAAAGAGTGTACCTCCCTCCAGAAAGGTTGGAGGAGGGCACAGTCCCACCAGATGTGGAGCATAGAACCTACTTCTGTTTTGCATCTCCAGCAAGTGTTTGGAATTGTTGGGGAAAATTTGTGTAATCTCGCTGGGGTTCTATACCATTTAGTAGCAATTTTGTAGCTATTTTCCTGTAGTGCTACATTTAGGGAACTCTTATGTGCGTATTTGTATATATCCTCCCAGTTTTCGTCAGTGAGTGACAATTGGAGATCTCTTTCCCAGGAAGTGCGTGATGCGTCTATCCCCTGACAAGGGCAGGGGGTCTCTTAAATCATTGTGTAAATGTAGGAGATGAGGTGTCTTTGTGGGGAGTTTCGAGAGCACAGAACTTCAAACTGGGTAAGTTGTCTGCTCCAAGTGACGGAGGAATCCTGTGTCATAAGGAAGTTTCTCAGTTGTCTGTATGTCCAGGAGGGGAAGGATTTAGTAGTCGACATGGAGACTAGATTGTCATATGTTTGCATTCGTCCTTTATGGACAAATTGGTGAGCTAACATTTCCTCATGAGGCCATTCTTGTTGCAGGAATGATTGTGATTCCCCAGGAGGAAAATCAGGGTTGTTCCTGAGGGGAGTCAGCGGGCCTGGGTGTGAAGATAGATTGGTGGGGCCCATTGTCTTTTTGAAGGCTGTTAAGGAGGGGTATATGAGCGGATGTGTCTTCAGTGCCTGGGGCCAGTGTGAAGGTGAGAGCCAGGGGAGCGAGTGTAATGGAATATTTGTAAATGCATTCTCTAGAGAGACCCAAGCCTTCTCCAGTTTATGGACCTTCCAGTCTAAGATACTAGATAGCTGGCAAGCAAGATAATAATTGTGAAGGTCCGGTAGTCCAATCCCCCTTTGATTTTGGAGCGTGTAAGGCATGTGTATTTGATGCGTGGAGTGTTATTTTTCCATAGAAAAGCTGAGCAAGCCTTTTTGTATGTTGCGAAAAAAGAAGGGGGGACGTGAATTGGAATTGTCTGCATTAAGTGGAGTAGTCGGGGGAGAATGATCATTTTTATGAGTGCTGAGCGCCCAAACCACGAGACGTTTAAGTTGGCCCAGTCTTTCAAATCTGATTGGATTCTTAATAGAGTAGTTTGGAAATTGTAATTAAAAAGGTCAGTCATTTTCTTGGTGATTTGAATGCCTAAGTAAGTAATGGCCTCCTTTTGCCATGTGAATGGGAAGTACCCTGTTTCCCCGAAAATAAGACCTAGCATGATTGTCCGTGATGGCTGCAATACAAGCCCTACCCCCCTATTCAGGGCATGTGATTTAGAGTAATTTATTTTAAGATTCAAGAGAGTTCTGAAATGATTTATATCTTTTAGTAGGTTGGGCAAAGATATGCGAGGGGATTGTAGGAAAGGAGAATATCGTCAGCGAATGCTGCCACTTTAAATTCTCTATTTGCGATGGTGATTCCTTTGATGTCTGGATTGAGTCTCAGCCTGTTTAGGAGGGGTTCTAATGATAAAACAAAGATGAGGGGTGACAGTGGGCAGCCCTGTCATGTCCCATTGCTTATAGAGAAGGCGTCCGATAGGTGGCCATTAGACATGTGCACACTGAAATATTTCATTTCGGAATTTCGTTTTCGTCAGAAAAATAAATGTATTTAGTTACTCCCGAAATTCGTTTTTATTTATTTCGTTTTTCATTAAAATTTGCATTCGTCCGAAAATCCAAATTAAGGTTGAATCTGTCATTGAAGGCTTATGGTGTCTGTCGAATGTGCAAAGAAGATTCGACGGAGCAGCTAAACTGTACAACGCTGTATAGTTTACCTGCTCCGTCGAATCTTCTTAGAACTTTCAACAGACACCATAAGCCAAAGTACGTGTGTACTTAGTTCTAGCTATTTTACTGCTCCTCCTCTTTGGTTACAATCAGCCAATGATATTCATCATCATCATCATTATTTTTATTTATCTTTTCTCCCCTACGTCGAATCTTTTCTCCCCTACGTCGAAAACGAAAATAAAGCATTTGTTTATGTCGGATCTTTCGTTTTTCGGACTCTACACTTTCGTTATCGTTTGTTAAAACGATAATGAAAATACCTGAAATTCGGACGAAAATGCATTCGGACGAAAACGAATGCACATGTCTAGTGGCCATTCACTTTTACCCTTGCTGAGGGAGAGCTATATAAAGCTTTAATATGGGAGCACATGCGAGGCAGAAGTCCCACTTCTTTTAGGACCTCTTGCATGTAATCCCAGGCCACTCTATCAAACGCCTTCTCAGCATCTAGAGAGAGAAAGAAACCCTGAGTTTTATAGGACATAAGCCAATGTTGCAAGTTTAGTATACGTGTAGTGTTTTCTCTGGCTTCTCTGCCTGGAATAAAACCTACTTGGTCAGATGAGATAAGCGCGGGTATGAGAGGGAGTAATCTGTTCACTAGAATTTTAGCATAAAGCTTTATATCTACATTCAGTAAGGAAATTGGCCTATAGATGGCTACTTGTGCGGGCTCCTTACCATCTTTTGGGATCATTGCTATGTGGGCTTCGAGCATTCTACCCGTTGATAATCGAGGGTCGGCCAGGGCATTGAAGGTCATTAACATTTTGGGTGACAGTACATCTAGAAAGCTTTTATAATAGATAAGTGAAAGGACATCGGGTCCGGGACTTTTGCCTGCTTTCATTTGTTTTATGGCAGAGGATAGTTCCTCAGCCCTGATAAGATCTTCCATGGCTTCTGCCTGTTGGGTGGTGATGGGTTTGGGGCAATATTGATTTACAAAATCTCTGATTTGTGTGGATCGGTTGGTCAGAGATTTTGGGGTTGGGATATCTTTCGTCAGATTGTATAGGTTGGAGTAAAAGGATTTGAATTGTTTGGCTATGTCCTCATTTTTAGAACAGGCTGTACCTTGGTTATCTCTAATATGGTGAATAGTGAATGTAGTCTTGGCTGCCTGTATCGTGCGAGCTAATAGTCTTCCGCCTTTATTTCCATGTTCATAGAACACTATTTGTTTTAGAACTTATTGCCTTCTTGTGCATTTCCCAAGTTCATCTAATAGTGTGGAACGAGTGAATATTAGGTCTGGTAGGGTGGTTTGTGAAACCGATTGTTTGTGGGAAGTTTCTAGATGTTTGATTTTATTGATTAGAGCATTGATTTGCTCCTGTTGTCTCCTTTTGGCTCTAGTCGCCAATGATATGAGTTTTCCCCTAATGACGCACTTGTGGGCTTCCCAGAGTGTGATAGGTATAATGTCATGGGTAGAGTTCTCTTCAAAATATCGTTGAATGCATGAGTTAATCTGTCGTGTTATTTCTGGGTCTTTTAATAGTGATGGATTAAGGCGCCAGGATTTTGTTGTACGGGAGGAGTCAGGAAAAGTTAGGGTAACCGTAATTGGGTGGTGGTCAGACAGGAACATCGGTTCTATTGAGGCTTGTGAGAGGATAGTTAGGTCTGTTTGGTTGAGAAAAAAGTAGTCGATTCTAGAGTATTTTTGATGTGGGGGGGAATAGAAAGTATAGTCTTTGTCTGTAGGGAACATGGTGCGCCAGGTATCATGTAATGTAAGGTTTTGTAGTTGTAGTTTGATCTGTCGAAGTGCTCTATATGATAGCATGGATGTGCCTGAGGAGGTGTCCACGGTCGGATTGAGTGGGACGTTAAAGTCTCCCCCCAATAGAACCATGCCTTCTTGAAATATAGACAGGAGGTCACACACTTTCCTGAAAAAAGATACTTGGTGCTCATTAGGACAATATATGTTCACAAGTGTGATTGGTTTGGCCGCATAGATGCCTTTAATGAAGATGTATCTGCCTTCTGGGTCTATCAAGGAGTCAGATAGTTGGAAGTTAGCATGTTTGGAAATCAGAACGGCTAGCCCTTTGGTTTTTGAATCAGGGTTCGTGGCATGTAGAACGGTCCTATATACATGATTTGTCAGCTTAGGTATGGAGTCTGATCTGAAGTGTGTTTCTTGTAAAAAGAGGAAATGTGCTTTGTGCTTAGTTAGTGCTGATAGTATCTGTGTTCTTTTTTTTGGGACATTTAAGCCTTTTACATTGAGCGAGAGGCATTTCAGGGTAACTTGCTTATCAATCATCTGTTCTTTCTGCATGATGTGTCATGCCCTGTACACACGGTCGGACATTGTTTAGACATTCCGACAACAAAATCCATGGATTTTTTCAGACGGATATTGGCTCAAACTTGTTTTGCGTACACACGGTCGCACAAAGTTGTCGGAATTTCCGATCGCCAAGAACACGGTGAAGTCAACCACGTACGACAAGACTAGAAAAGGCCAGTTCAGAACCAAGCGCGGCACCCTTTGGGCTCCTTTTGCTAATCTCGTGTTAGTAAAAGTTTGGTGAGAGACGATTCACACTTTTTCAGACTCGTGGCTTTCAGATCATTTTCTGCGGTTCAGTTTGTGCTTGTGGGTTTGTATCTGCTCTTCAGTGCGTGCAGTCAGTTCGTATAGGAGTTTTCTGTGCGATCTTGCCCGTTCGTTGCTGTTTTTCAGGTCGCTCTTCACAGGCCTTGCTGTTCTTCAGTGCGTTCTGTTACTTCGTTTTGAGCAGCCGACCGTTTTCTAGCCATGTTGCGTATACGTACTCCTCGTAGAGTTCGTGCTGTGTGGGGGGCTTGGTGTTGGGGTCCTGACCTTAACACAAGCCCAGTCCATGAACAGGGTGGGGAGGAGTTCATGGACCAAGAATTGGTTGCTTCAGTGTGACCAGTTCTGTCATATGCCTTTGCTCTGTGAGATCCGTGAGAATAATCCTGATGATTTAAGGAACTTTCTCGCGATGACGGACCCCGTATTTCACCGTTTGTTGGCTTTGCTGACCCCTATATCAGCAGGCAGGATACCTGCATGAGACAAGCCATCAGTCCGGAGCAGAGGCTGGTCGCTACCCTGCGGTACTTGGCGACAGGGAGAAGCCTGAAGCCTGCAGGACTTGAAGTTCTCGACAGGCATCTCCCCCCAGGCTCTGGGGATCATTATCCCAGAGACCTGTTCTGCCATCATCCAGGTCCTGCAGAAGGAGTATATGAAGGTAAGATTTTTATCCTTTAATATCACATTTTATTGTATATAATGTTTGTTAATATATTGTATTTCTGTGTATGCTGTGAATGTCCCCTTTCTCCTCATTCATGCTGGATTTTTATGTAATTATTTTTTTAGTCCGTCATACATATTTGCCTTCACTAACCTCCCCAGCATGTTCTCCTGGCCCTATATTCACCTCATGTAGTCACTTAACAATGTATTTTATCAGCTCCATAGTAGTGCTTTACCCCAAACACCCCCTAAAATGTTTTTAAATGTGATCTGTGCTTTAAATTCAGGCAGAGTGCCAAAGGCTTTTTTTGGGGTGTCCCCAAATCATTTTTAACCCTCCCTCCCCCCAACTGTTAAGTCACCTGATAACAATTATCTATCTATCCTCAATCCTCAATCTGCTGACTTTGCCAAACCCATACACACTATACCCATCTCTTTTGTGGTCAGATGTATGGATGAATTCCCCAAAGCATGTAGTGCAAGTGTCTGCCTGTATACTTTCAAATGGTACTGTTTAAAGTTTTTTTATCCTATTATTATCTTGATAGGTAATAGCAGAATGTCCAAATGTGCTCAAATGTGTATAATGTGTATTTATATCTTTGTATTATGACACCTCTTACCTGTCCAGTGGGCTGCCAATAGTGTAACTAAGGAGGGGCTGTTCAAAGTAATACACATTATTTAGGCATTCATTTCTCAATGAAGTGGAGAGGGTTATCTGTCCAAGAGCTCCCCCCCTTATAATGTGAGAAAGAAGGCCCATGATAGGGGGTGGGGGAGGGGGAATATGATAGGTGTATCTTATACTTTGGTGTTGTAAAATTTCCCTTAATAAATGTTATCTTGATGTTGGCCAAGAATGTTTGTGTCTAATCTGCTTTCCATGTTTTAATGTGCAAAAAGACTAATTTTTGTTTTTTTCCCTCCCACTTTGCCCAGTGGTGGGACTTTCCTAACTGCGGAGGGGCAATTGATGGGAAACACGTCCACATCGTCCCACCACCCAACTCGGGGTGATACTATTATAATTATAAGGGGTTCAATAGTATTGTGATGTTGGCGGTGGTGTCGGCTAATTATGAGTTCCTGTATGTGGACGTGGGGAAGAATGGCCGGATGTCTGATGGAGTTTTACAGGCGTCTCCAGAATGGCAGCTTGGACTTGCCACCTCCAGAAGACAATGTGGAAGGACTCCCATTCGTCTTCATTGCAGATGAAGCCTTTGCGCTGGGGGACCACCTTATGTGGCCATTCCCGATGAAGACCCTCACCCCAGAGGGTTTTTAATTACTGGCTGGCCAGAGCCAGAAGAGGGTGGAGAACACATTTGGAATCATGGCCAGCTGGTTCTGCCTATTTCTTACACCCATCCATATGGCAGAGTATAAACTGAATCATATAATCCTGGCGTGCTGTGTTCTACATAACTTTTTATGGCAACATTCTGACAACTATGCTGGCTCAGTTGGGCCTGAGGCCAGGATAATAAATGAAACAACCCTGACGGCGCTTGAAAGTGGCCGTCCTGGCTTGCCCTCCCTGAGTGCCCGTGATGTCCGGCTAAGATACCTTGAATTCTTTGCGGGTAGGGGGGCCATCAATATGCCAGACAATTTGTGAAACCTTGATCAAATAAAAAAAATTAAGCAAATCTTTGGTGACATTTACTGCTTGTGTTTGTTTTAGCTGACCCTGACAGAAATGTGGTGAGTCCTGAAAATAGCGTGATTGTGTAACCTTACAAAGCACTGTTGGGTGTTATCTACTAAAGGCAAAGACACTTTGCACTAAAAGTGCACTTGAAACTGCACTGAAACTGCACTTGTAGTGCAAAGTGGATTTGCCCTTAGGAAATAACCCCCATTGTCACAGAAAGCAGCAATTAGAGCACAACAAGTGTTGTAGCATTGAGACAATAATCCACACATTCTTGATTAACACTCTTTTTAATACCAGCACAATCACATGTGCATTTAGAAAAGGTTTTTAAAACAAACCAACATGTTTGTTGGATAACAATTTTTGGGGTGGCATTAGAAAAAATAGAAATGTCCATTTAAGATAAAACAGGCATGTTTCCAAACAACAAGAAAGACACAAATCTTTGAACTTACAAAGTTCACATTTGGTAGGTCTTGAAGGCAATATCAGACATGAGTATTTAGGAACTGTGTTTGATATTGCGTTCAGATGGGGTGAAGTCACCCCAGGAAAAGTAAAATTTTGAAGATGCACACCAATTTACGAATGTCAACATGTGCGACCTGCCATCACGGGCGATCAAGGGACGTGTTTTGGGGGTGCAACCCCTTTCTCTCAGCTACTTTATATTTTGAGGAAGGGGTTGCACCCCCAAAACGCTTCCATTGATCTCCCGTGTTGGCAGATAGCACATGTTGACACACTGTGTGCATCTTCAAAATTTTGCTTTTCTAAAAATCGCTAAAACATTTTTAAAATTGTAGCACACCAAAAAACAAAGGGATTTGGAGGGGTTTTAAACTCTCCCCAAAACATCAATGATGTTCTTATTTTTTTCAATAACATCATTGATGTTTTTCTTGAGGTTTTCCAATGCTAAATTACACCCCATTATCTCCCCGATCAGGATCTGTGCATTTTCCGAGGTGAAATGCCCTGGATCCACAACATCACGATCACCTAAAAAGAGAGAAAACAAAAAAAAACAGGTATTATAAATATGCCGGCATCCATCTCTTACCTGAGCCTGTGGTCGCAGACACTCACCTGTTGTGGTGACTAGTTCCACCATGTCTTCTTCCTCCTCCTGCTCTTCTTGTCTTTGGGGTATTTCCCCTTCTTCCAGAGGTGTGGGGTCTCTGGTCTCCTCAGATGAGGGATGTCCTCCGAGTCTTTTCTCCCCTATGTAAATCAAAAATGGTATACTTAGCACACAGATATTTGATGGCAGAACTATAAATATGAAACATTGCTTGGAAGTGGGGTACAATTGTCTATTTTGACAGAGTTCTAAGATGTAGCATTTTAAGTGTCCTTTGTCAAGCTTCAATACTTTACCTGTCTTGTACAAGCTTCACAGATGGAGACCCCCCTATATTATACACTGGAGCACCTGTGTGGCCCCCCTAATAAAAAGGGTGTTCTTGTGTCCCACACTAGTGCTCCAGTGTCCAGATGTGTAACCAGCTGCTGAGTGTCCTCTCCTTACACAGAATCTAGTTTGTATTTCATTCTAGTAACAAACACATCTACACAACCAAATTATTTTCATACAAGTAGGCCCTCAAAAATGTGGGCAAAGGCATATGGCCAAAACAATGGTGTTTTATAGGCCGAAAGAAAAATGTTTGATACGAACGAATAATGTGCCCATGAACATGAAAGTTGCCATTTTAAACTGTACAACATTTAAGAAAAGCACATGGAGCAGCACGAACGTAATAAAGACAAAAAGAATAGGAAGACAGGACAACTACTTACCTTTTTGCAGCACTCTGCGGATCTTTCTGTACTGCTCGTGTTCTTGTAATTTCAGGTCCGACCACCGCTTCCTGAGATGATCTTTCGATCGTTGTACCCCAAAACGGTGCAGACTCTTGACCACTTTCGCCATGATCTTGGCCTTTCTGACATTGGGGTTGGGGTAAGGTTCATACTTCCCGTCATAGTCGGCCTTCTTCAGGATGTCCACCATCTCCAACATCTCCCCAAAGGACATATTTGAGGCCTTAAATCGTCTCCTTCTGGATCGGGACGTTTCCTGCTCCGGGCTTTCCTCCTCCTCCTCCTCGTTGTTATAATTAGCACGCACCTGCTGTGTCTCCGCCATGTGCTCTTCCCCCACTGCGCCGAATGAAAAGGGGCAGGGAATAGACTAGAAAGAATGTCAGGGGCAGGCGGAGTTCCACGCATGCACAGTGTGTATAAAGCGTAACACGCGTGTGTACTACGTACGATCTGTGAGTGGAGGAAGGAGTATCGGAGGCGCCGATAGTGATAAAGAAGGTAAGAGCCAAACTTGGGCCTATACTGCTTCTAGATTGAGGCCTATATTGTAACAAGATTAGGAGAGTTTTGGCTGACATTAGGGTTTGTCTTGTGTTGTGTCTTGCAGTGAAAATGGATATCTTGAACGATACCGACTTTATGGCAATCTTCATAGATATGTTCAGGGAGCTGCCTCGTCTATGGGATATAAACCACCCACATTATGAGAACCAAACAAAGAGGAAGGCAGCGCTGGATCAATTGCTGGAATTTGTGAAGCAGTTGATCCCCACGGCAGACATGACCTATTTGAAGATCCTAATTGGTGGCCTGAGGAGCACTTATCTAAGGGAGCACAAGAAGGTCCAGGATTCCCAGAGATCCGGAGCAGCAGATGACATCTATGTCCCCAGGATGTGGTACTATGACAGGCTGCATTTTCTGGCAGGTCAGACTGAACCCGGGTCATCACTCTCCAGTCTTCCTTCCACGCTGCCTTCCCCCCCAGCTGAGGCTTCTGACGCCCAACCTGGGCCTTCCAGACAGCAACATGTGGAGGAGCCCAGCTTGAGTCAGGTATAGCATTCTTCTAAATATTGCTGGTTGTCCAATCAATTATGTTAACTAGATGTTAGTTTGGAGTACTAATTTATAATTGTGATTGATGATGCAAAAACTAAAACCATGTCCCTTTTTCATACACATGGAAGTCTCAGGCAGAAATTGGGGGGGCCAAGCAGGCTGCCTGATATGCAGGTCCCTCCCCTACACCTGCAAAGAGAAAGTGGCAGGAAGAGGAGTACCCTGGAGGAGGCTGCCATAGGCCTCTTTTGGAAGGCTACAGAGGCCCTGAGAGCCCCCACACTGTGGAGGAGAAGTTTGCTGGCATAACTGCCTGCAAAATGCAGCAGATGGAGGAGGGCCAATGACTACTGTGTGAGTCATTAATTTTGGAAGCTCTCAATAAAGGGTTGAGGGGCTAAATAACATCTGCTACCCACATTTGTGACCTCACACATGGTCCTCCTCCAGGTCCTACTACTCCTCCTCCAGGTCCTACACCTCCTCCTGCCACATCTCCAACAGCAGAGCCACAGCCAGGAAGGAAGCATGGAAAGAAGACCAGAAAGTGATGGCCCTGGGTTCAGTATGGTCTGGCAAAAGATGCAGCCTCTTGTGGTACCACAGCCTGGGAACATAGATGTCATCCGCTGCTTTCCGGATCTCTGGGACTTCTGGACCAGACTGCACTCCCTTAGATAAGGACTCCTCAGGCCACCAATTTTGATGTTAAATAAATGATGTCTGCCCTGGGGGTCCAAGGCTTCGCCAATTTCTGCTGTTTCTCCAGCGATGCCTCCCTCTTTGTTTGGTTCTAAGCCCTTAATAAAGGAATTTTTTATTTCAATTATACTTGCCTATGTGTGTTTTCCTTAAAAAAGGACAGTTTGTTTGTGAGGTTTCAGGTAGATTTCTAAAATACAATGTGATATTAACAAGGGACAACAACACCAAACAATCTCCTTGAGCTTAAATAATATAAGATATCAATGGTGTTGTGGTAACTTGACACACAAAACACACACAAAAATATTCTGGAGTAAAACTAAAAAGAAAATAAAACAAAGATCAGCCTTGAAAAAAATACAAACCTAAAAAAAACCAAAAAAATCTGCCTTTAAAAAAATTAAAATACATAAAACAACCCAAAAATAATTTTGTCAGATGTGACAAATCAAAATATATTGAGGGAATCCCAATAAATAATAAAGAAATAAGTTTGTGAGAAGTCTGTGTGAATATGAGCAGCAAAACTACTTCATTCTTCTCACATTATAAAGAAGAAGAGAGTGCACTGTATTAAACTATTTTTTACATTGCAGCATGACGAAAGTGCTGTATCCATTCCAAATGCTAATTTTACCAGACCGAGCTGTTCCGTGTCGGAATTTCTTCTGAGCATGCGTGGCACTTTTTGCGTCGGAACTGGCCATACACGGTCGGAATTGATGCGATCGGATTTTGTTGTCAGAAAATTTTATAGCCTGCTCTCAAACTTTGTGTGTTGGAAAAGGTCCGATGGAGCCCACACACGGTCGGAATTTCCGATAACATGCTCTGATCGGACATTTTCCATCGGAAAATCCGACCGTGTGTACGGGGCATAAGTGTAGGAGATGTTATAGGTGTGGCTGGTAGCAGTAGGGAGAGTAGTGTTGGCTGGGTGGAAGAGGAAGCGGCCACACAACAATATAGAGATTAGACTCTGAGGGATTGGGAGGAAGGGGAGGGAAGTACAGGGTTGGAAAGAGGTAAGAAGTATTGAGAAGAGTAGAAGAGAAGAAAGTGCAGGGACTACGGGAAAGTATCAAAAAAGATGTGAGTCCGTAGTACTTTGAAGGGGTACACAATTATTGTGTATGTAAGGATACCAGAGGTGGGTATAGACTTTCTATGCCACCTTGTATAATTTAGCTGGAGTGTCAGTCAAAGTCCACAAGGACTGCTGTGTGGGGACAGTGGTTTCGGAAGGGATCAGATACTAGTGCAACAAAGAGGATACCAAAATGTGGGAGTAACATATGGGATAATGAGAAAGGTTTAAAAGTTTCAGGAATACCCTTGAATACGATTATTAGCAGGGATGTATTCAATGTAATGCTTTATCATAAAGGTTTGCTATTTAGTAAGTGTACCAACTCAGATAAAAATATTCAAACCTTGAACAGATCTTATAAGAGTAAAGTTTAGAAACGACAGAAAACAATAAACAAATGAAATCATAATCCTGTGTTGCCCCACCAATATATGGGAGCAGGCAGGCAGTTGTCATTGAGTAAAAGCACCCACTTAACGGGTCGTCAGTGTGAATACAGCGTTGTCTAAAGGTCATGCTTGTGGCTCCATGGGCAAGTTTGTTATAGAAGAGAACTCTCAGTTGGGTTAGATGTGTTGATCTAAGGGAGAGAAGACTGTAGTACTCTATTATCACCAATACCCACTACTTATCCTTTAACAGTGATGTTGACCGTAGGGTACGGGGTGGTTGGTGAAGGTGATTGCAAGTGTCCCTACTTAATGTTAGTCTTATGGTATATGAGATAGTTCTATGGGTGTCCATGGTATGGGGAGATATTAGTAGAATGGTAAGTTTAGGATAGGGTCCTGGGGAATGTGTATAGTAGAAGATACTACTGAAGAAGAAGGGGGATCATTGCTGGAGATCCCAGACCATGTGAAGAGAAGTGGGGAGGTTAATACATTTCCATATCAGGTTTGATGACTATCATTGTGGGTAAGGACAATACTGTCAAAGGTGTGTATTATTTTGCATACACTTTATAATACATTCCAAGGTAATTGGTTAATAGGAATCGTGGCAAGATGTAAGAGCAGCCCCCACCCACACCAAGAGGACTTGTATGAACATCAATCATTTTAAGGGGATCATTATCAGTGTCCCAGTATAGTTAGGGTATTATGTAGGTTATGCATGTGTGAGCGATTATCTGGGCAATTATGACAGACCTCTATTCGGCTAGGGTTCAGGCCCTTCCCCATCTGCCACCACAATCAATGCACAAGCTTCAGTATGATCATACACTATAGTATAGGAGGATAGAGAAGAGGAAGATTAAAAAAAAAAAAAAAAGGCGGGAGGGGTTTTCTTCCTTTTTCTTGCATTAAAATATTTCCATCTCCTAGGTATATATTCGTGAGGCTATATGAGAGTATCTTTTTGGGGTATTGTGAGTTGCCACCGATCTAATTCCAGGGCATGGTAGATTGAGTCCTTGTGTGTGAGAAAAGACACCATTACCTGCTTTGGTGGAGTCTGTTGATTTAGATGTCAGTCTTATTTGTTTACTCATGGGGTCAAAATCTGTTTAGAGCCATCTTCGGTCTGTGAGGTAGGAGCTCTGATGGTGTCATAGGAACAACAACAAACAAAACAGGAACAGTTAACATTAGAAACAGGCGTTGTTAACACTTACAAGCTGGTACAAGAACATGGATAGAAACAGCTTTTGGTTAAGCAACATGGCGATCTCGTCTAGGAGTCGTGGCTGAGCCCGGGCTGCAAGGAGGGAGGTCTTGGCGAGAGGGACGTTCTCCTGGAGACGTGGGATCCAATCTGCGGTGTCTGGATCTTTGCCTTTGCGCTTTGGGTGAAGGGTTGTGAGAAACTGGCTTCCATGGCTCCGTCGGTAAGTAAAATGTGTACCAATCAGGAAGTTCAATCATTGGTATGCCGAGTTGTTCGCAAAAGGTAGGAAGGTCGTCTGGGGTTCGTAGTAGCGCTGTGCGACCCCTAGTGGAAGCCAAGAGGCAGAACGGGAACTTCCATCTGTATTGCATGTTGCGGGATCGCAAGACTTCCAGCAGAGGGCGCAAGGCACGCCTATTCTGCAATGTTATCTGAGAAAGGTCTTAGAATAATTTTATTTCTGTGCCATTAAATAGAATGCGGCCTCTTTCTCTTGCCTTACGGAGGATTTCTTCCTTCAGGGGAAAATTTATGATACAGCAAACCACATCTCTTGGTGGTTCAGAGTCACGGGGAGGGGGTCTCAAGGCACGGTGTAGCCTTTCCATCACAATGGGGGTATCCACCGGACGGTCTAGCAGATTATTAAAAATAGAGCAAATGGCTTGCGGCAGTGCTGGGGTATCTATGCCTTCTGGGACCCCCTCACCCTCACATTATGTCTGCGGCCTCTATTGTCGAGGTCCTCTACCTGGCGGTGTAGCTTAAACATGTGTGTGAGTTGGGAGTCGTGCGATTTTTTTACTTGCCTTATTGCAGCAGCTTGGGTTTGGGAGACCTGTTCCACATCCGTAATATGATAGGACATGCTATGAATGTCTGCTTTTAGATCCGATATTGCCACTATAATGGTGTGTCGTATGTCCAGTGCAACCTTTTGCAGGTCATGTTGTAAATCCAGGAGGCTTGGGAGATGGTTAAGAGCGCTGTCGTCATCCATTAGTGAAGCAGAGCTGCTTCTATGTCGGACCGGGGATGAGGCCTGTGAGGCCTCGTGTTTCCCTGACTGTTGGCTCCGGAACAGCTCTGGTATATTCTTGCTGGGCTGCGTTCCAGTGTCTTTCAGGGTTCAGGGAGCTAAGATGCTTCTGTTGGGTTTACCCATGTTTAAAAGTGAAGGTAAATCCCTTTTCTGAGCTTTTTGTATCCTCGATGTGCAGGACCTCTGTGCTTAGGCTGCCATCTCGGGTCTCGTCCAGGCCACGCCCCCTGTATGACTTTTATTGTTATATTGTCACATTTATATTGTTTAATAGGTTATATACTAGTATATCGGTCTTCCTGCTGGTTTCTGGTTCTCGCTATCAGGCCTCATGCACACTGGATGATTTTGCTCCTAGGGGTGTCTGGCATTTTTTCCTGCCTCTAATCTCCCCTCTATGTTATCCTATGTGTCCATTCACACATAAACTTTTAGAGGAGGTTAGTGACCGGAGAGTTTAGAGGCAAAAAAAACATCTCCAGTGTGTCCAGGAGCAGCAAAGTTTTGTCATAAAAACACTTGATGAATGTAAACACATGTAAATGTGTCTAAACTCGTGGTAATGCTAGGCAAGTTTAGCACTTGAGTGTTAATTTATTTCAATGGACATAATACATGATTTATTTTTGCCAATGACATGAATGAATGCCCAAATGCTTGACACAGGTAAATGCTGCTAAATACATTACACACTTTTACAATCTGAAGGCTTTTTTTGGCTAAAATGCTGCCAGGAGGAAGACTTCTAGGAGAGTTAAAGTGGATGTAAACCCTATTTTTTTTTCATACTGTAGAGTATAAGATTTCCTATCATTTGAGCCCAGTCTTGCCACACAGAGTTAATCCATCTCTGAGCAATCCTCTTTTATTGTTCAGTGAGAAAAATCTTGACAAACTGAGAAAAACTTTGTCAAATCCTCCCCCTTGCTGTGAGTGACAGGTGATTTACATCTCGTGCACTAGCCTAAGACACAGGCATTATTTTTTAATTCCCTCCCACTCCTTTCTTCAGCAACTCTGCAAGGATTGGCTGTTCCATACCGCAGCATGATTTGGCATGCTGAAGTCATGTGGTTACTTTCCTGTCTTTTCACTGGATGTTAGAGATCATAGCAGAAGTTCAGTGTTAGAAATACACGGGAGAAATAAGGGACAAGAAACAAGAGACAAGGGGAGTGTAGAGGTGGGCGGGGAGTCTACTGACATCACGACTCCACCCACTGAGCTCCAGACAACAGACCCACCCACAGAATCTGCATTTTTTCTGGTCTCATAACAGACAGAGGGGAGATATTTGACAGGTAAAGATACATGCAGGAGGCGTGTATATCCTTATAGATAACCCCTATGGCAGTAGTTTAGAAAGGATGACATTGGGTTTACATCCACTTTAAGAAAACATCCAGTGTGCATGAGGCCTTGGAGATTACACATTTTATTTTGTTTTTAATTCAGATATTTAATTTCTTCATTTTATATCCAACTTTAACCACTTGCTGACCATGCTAAAGCTGAATGATGGCTACAGTGTGGCCAGCTAGTTCTGGGAGGCCGTCGTATGACAGCCCCCCATGCTTGTGCTTCTCATGCACCCCCTGGGGCATGCACCCGGAAGTGTCCATGATTTGGGTAAATGACCAATCACAGCAGATTTTTTCTTTTATTTTTGATGATTTCTTTTATGTCTAGTGCTGTGGGGCATCGAAGGGGGCTAGATTATCACCACCAATGGCAAATCTATATATGGGTTGGTGGGAGGAGCATTGTATCTTCTCTTTGGACAACCCCTCTGCACACAATATAGTCTGGTATGGTCACTACATTGATGTAGTGTAGAAAGCCATGCCCGAGAAAGAAATCTTTTTGCCACCAGTTGTCACCCATCCCACACCATCCGTGTGATCCCTGTTGGAGAATTCACTCAGGCCCTAAGGAATTGCTCCTCTGACATGACTTTTAACCACTTCAGCTCCAGAAGAATTTACCCCCTTCCTGACCAGAGCACTTTTTGTGATACGGCACTGCGGCGCTTTAAATGACAATTGCGCGGTCGCGCGATGATGCATCCAAAAAAATACGTCCTTTTTTTCCCACAAATTGAGATTTCTTTTGGTGGTATTTGATCACCTCTGCGGTTTTTATTTTTTGCGCTATAAACAAAAAAAGAGTGACAATTTTGATAAAAAAGCAATATTTTTTTGCTTTTTGCTATAATAAATATCCCAAAAAAATATATAAAAAATACATTTCTTTCTCAGTTTAGGCCAATATCTATTCTTCTACATATTTTTGGTAAAAAAAAATCGCAATAAGCGTATATTGGTTTGCGCAAAAGTTATAGCGTCTACAAAATAGGGAATAGATTTATTGCATTTTTATTATAAATTTGTTTTATTAGTAAAAATTAGTTTGAACACGTCAACACCATTAAAGTCTAAGGGACACGAACATGAAAAATCAAAAGTGCTAATTTTAAAGGCTTATATGCAAGTTATTGTCATAAAAAGTGATTTTAATAATGCTTAAAGTGAAACAATAAAAGTGAAATATTCCTTTAAATGTCGTACCTGGGGGTGTCTATAGTATGCATGTAAAGTGGCGCATGTTTCCCGTGTTTACAACAGTTCCTTCACAAAATGACATTTCTAAAGGAAAAAAAGTCATTTAAAAGTACTCGTGACTATAATGAATTGTCGGTCCCAACAATACACATAAAAGTCATTGAAAAAAATAGAATGGGATTCCCCCATAGTCCATTACCAGACCCTTTGGGTCTTGTATGAATATTAAGGGGAGCCCTGAACCAAACTGAACCTGGCGTGGGGGTCCCCCTCAAAATCCATACCAGACCCTTCAGGCCTTCAGGTCTGGTAGGGGTTTTAAGGGGAACCCTGTGTCAAAATTTTTAAAAAATGGCGTGGGGGTCCCCCAAAAATCCATACCAGACCCTTATCGGAGCACGCAACCTTGCAAGCCGCAGGAGAGAGGTGGGACGAGAGAGAGCCCCCCTCCTGAACCATACTAGGCCACATGCCCTCAACATGGGGAGGGTGCTTTGGGGTAGCTAAAGCACCGTATCCCCATGTTGATGGGGACAAGGGCCTCATCCCTACAACCCTTTCCCGGTGGTTGTGGGGGTCTGTGGGTGGGGGGCTTATCAGAATCTGGAAGCCCCCTTTAACAAGGGGACCCCCAGATCCCGGCCTCCCCCCTATGTGAAATGGTAATGGGGTACAAATGTACCCCTACCATTTCACAAAAAAATGTGGAAATGGTAAAAATGACATGACACGGCTTGGGGACAAGTCCTTTATTAAAAAATAAAAAAATAAAACTGTCCCACAAAGTCTTCTTCTTCTTCTCTTGCTCCGCCGACAGACCAAAAAATAGAAAAAAAAAACGTGACCGACCCGCCTCCATGGTAGGCACCCGCCATAATGACTGTCCTCTCGGATGACAGCTCTTTTATAACTGAGGGCAGGGCCACTCGGTTAAGTAACCGGGTGGCCCCACTCCCCTCTGACGCTATGGGGAAGCCATTGGGATGTCCACGTGCATCAGAGGGGGGTGGGGTCACCTGGCAACATCACTGTGCGGCCCCACCCTTAGTTATAAAAGAGCGTTCATCTGAGAGGACGGGCCCGGGAGAAGAGGCGGAACACCAAGAGAAGAATCCAAACACCGGGAGAAGAGAGCGGAGAAGTCGGAAGAAGACCCCCGGAGCCAGGGCCGCCATCAAGGGGGTACAGGCAGTACTCGAGTAAGGGGCCCGAGCATCCAAAGGGGCCTGGCTGGCCAGGGCCCGCTCCCCATACAGCAGCACATAAAATAAATTGATCAATCACCTGCGCTGCCGCTAGCCTGCATGGTGCCCGGCTGCTATATAGCCTGCTTTCACTAACACCCCCATGGTAGAAAAGTGGAGAGAAGCTTTACATGAAGCCCAAGATGTTTCTCTTTCTTCCCTGCTGAGGCGGAGCATGCTGTCTGCTGCTAGGTTGGTTTACAATGTGATTGGCTGGGACACGGGCAGGGGGTGTGGTCAGCTCGTCAGCATCTATCTGCATGCAGCCAGTCCTATCAGGTGCATGCAGATAAATACCAGAGAGCAGCCTGAAGGGTAAGTCACAACAGTTTAGTGTGTGCTGCTATGCCCCATATGCTGCCTGTATATTTAGAATTTATTTAATATCCTTCTCCTTGGATGGGACACCTGAGGGCAGAGCCTGACAAGCTGGCATCAGTGGCATGATGGAGTTGCATTGTGGAAAATTGATGAGAATGGCTCTGAGTGGAGAGCTCCTATTCACTATGTAACTCTAATCCCCACCCAGAGACATTCTCATCAATTTTCCACAATGCAACTCCATCATCTTCATCCCCACCCAGCATCATCCATCCCTCTCCACAATTCCTCCCATTCCTGCCCAGCACCATCCATCCATCCCTCTCCAGAATGCATACCCATCCTCACCCAGCACCATCTATCCATCCCTCTCCACAATGCATCCCCATCCCAGAGTCCGATAAGCCCCCCGTCCGCAGACCCCGAAACCAACGGCCAGGGTTGTCGGGAAGAGGCCGTTGTCCTCATTAACATGGGGACAAGGTGCTTTGGGGTGGGGGGGCTCCCCCAAAGCGCCCACCCCCCATGTTGAGGGCATGCGGCCTGGTACGGTTCAGGAGGGGGGGCTCTTGCTTGTCCCCACCCCCTTACCTGACTGGGCGGGCTGCGTGCTCGGATAAGGGTCTGGTATGGATTTTGGGGGGACCCCAATGCTGATTTTTCGGCATAGGGGGCTCCCCTTAAAATCCATGCCAGACCTAAGGGCCTGGTATGCCCCTGGGGGGAACCCACGCCAGTTTATTCATTAAAAATTTGGCGCGGTGTTCCCCCTCATGAATTATACCAGACAGCTGTCAGCACTGCCTGACGCTCATCGTGAAAGGAAAAAAAAGTTTTCCTTTCCCGATCAGCGAGCCAGTGCGACATGCACAGTACCCTGTTGCCGAGAACCAGCGCGATGGGGTCACGCTGGAAAAACAATCTCACGGTCAGGTACTGTATTTCAAATGTCTCATATCACTTTAAACAATGTCATTCTGGTGATTTGTCCTCCTTTAGGTTTACTGGCATTGAAAGAGTGACTCCTATGCCCAGCAGTGGGGATAAGAACAGACGGCTTCTAGGTAGGGAGGCATAGTGGATATTTAGGTTACGAACCAGGGTCTCTCAGGGGTTAAACCTCAGATGGGACCTGGATTTACATTTTAGTTGATTCTCTTCTGCACTACCTGCCTCTTCCCTTTTAGCACAATTTCTATTCTCCTACTGGGCATTCTTGTTATTTATTCATTTTTTGTTTTGTCACCTTATTGGACTTTAGACCCCTTTCACACTGAGGTGTTTTTCAGGTGTTTTTGGGCTAAAAACAGCGCCTGTAAAGCATCTGAAAAACGCCTCCCCTGCAATCCCAGTGTGAGAGCCAGAGTGCTTCCACACTGGGGCGCTGCACTGGCAGGACGTTAAAAAAAGTCCTGTAAGCAGCATCTTTGGGGCAGTGGAGAAGCGGTGTATACACTCCTCCACCACTTCTGCCCATTTAAATGAATGGGCACCGCTGCCGAAGTGCCTGCAAAGTAGGGTGACCACATTTCCAAACTGCCATTCAGGGACATTTTTGCCAAGGACCGGGGGGTGTTGAATGTAGTTTCGGAGTTGACAGGGATTTCAGGGGCCAGTGATTTTTTTTTTTCCATAAAGATTTTATTGGATAGAATAATTAGATAACAAGCAAAGATAGTGCAAACAGTCTTATACAATTGTCACATGACTTAAAGAACGTTTAACATGGTATTTATAAGGCTTTCCACAATAATGCTAGTAAGAGGTCAGTCGGGAGGATTATTCAAGATAATGTTGGGAGCAAAAACATGGAACCTCAAGACAAGGTGCTTAAATACAGTGCAAATTTCCCCCCACTCACATCATCTTTCGGTGAGTATTAAGGAAGGAATTGAGCACCAGACCAAGCCCGGTTAGGGTTCAAAGAGAATCGAGACCCCCTCGGGCGTATGTGCTGAATGTCTCGAGGTAACATATTCGACAAGTGGAGACCCTCATCTTGGAATATAAAAAATGAGACAATTACACAAGGACTGCTGACAGGGGGAAGGAAAAATAGAATAATATAGAAAAAAAAAACGGAAGAAAGGAAAAAGAAGAGAAAAAGCGAGAGAAAAGAAAAGAAGGGAGGGGGAAGGGGAAGAAGAAAAAGAGAGGGGAGAAATAATTCTCAAAAGGAGAAGAAAAATGGGCAAATGAGGAAGGGTAAAATAATAAAGAGGTAATAGAGAAGGGAAATGAATCGACAACAAGGAAGACGGATATGGTAGTCCAGAGTGAAATATGAGTAAGAGTAGAAAGAGGTAAGGGAGAAGAGGGAAAGGGAGAATGCAAGGAGTAAGGTGTAGACAAGAGTGAAAGGGGAATAAAGAGGATAGTAGGTGGGCAGTGAGACAGATGGAAATCAGAGGTGAATGGCTCCGGGGGGCAACCGGGCCCCCCCGGGCCGGGGGGCAACCGGGCCCCCCCGGGCCAGGGGGGAAGGCAAAGGCAGGGACAGCCCTCCTGGTTGTTAGTAATTATGTTTGCAGGGTGACCTTTGGGAGATACTGGCGGTATCTCTCGGTGGTCGTGAAATGTATCCAACAGGACCATATAACCGTAAACTTATGAACCCTATCCTGAGAAACATGAATGAGCTCTTCCATGTCTTTAGTTTTGGAAATTCTTGCAAACCATTCGCCGATTGATGGAACGGAAGTCGATTGCCAATGTTTTGGGACGCAAAGTCTAGCAGCATTAACTAAGTGCATTGCTAAAGATTTGAAATAACTTTGTTTGGGTAAGGATGTATGATGTAAAAGAAATTGGGCTGGGGTAAAATCGAGGGTAAATGTGGTAATTTGTGTTATTAAATTATGAACCTCCTTCCAAAAGGGTTGGAGGATTGTGCAGTCCCACCATACATGAAGCATAGTACCCACTTCCAGTCCACATCGCCAGCAGGTGTTGGGAATAGAGGGCGTGAATTTGTGTAGTCTTGAGGGGGTTCTATACCACCTGGTAGCTATCTTATACTCGTTCTCTTGTGTAGTAACATTCAATGAGCCCTTGTGTATGTATTCATGGACCTTATACCATTACTCATTTGTTAAGGGTGTTGCTAGGTCCCTATTCCATGAAATCTGTGAGGGCGAAATGCTAGGTGTCAAGGGTTCATTAAGCAAAGTATACAAAAGAGAAATGAGGTGTCTTTGTGGGATTTTGTGGTAACACAAGGTTTCAAACTGTGTGAGCTGCTTAATCCCATGAGTTTGACTGATATGAGTTTCCAGGAAGTGTCTAATTTGTCTTAGGTCCAGAAGGAAAATGCTGACGTTTTGGACGTTTCTATGAGTTTGTCTAGGGAAACGATTTTCCCACCATGATAGAAATGCATGACTAGGACATCTTCATGTGGCCATTCTTTCTGCAGGAAGTTGATGTGGGAACCCGGGGAGAAAGCAGGGTTTCCTCTTAACGTAGTTAAGGGACCTGGAATTGAAGCTAAATTTCCCTTGATTGAGGCCTTCCTAAATGCTAGTAGAGACGGGTATATTAGTGGATGTGTAGTTATTGATTGTGGCCAATGCTTAGGGGGTAACCACGGGAGTAAGTGTAGGGAAAGATGTGATACGGCATTTTCCAGGGCGATCCAGGATTTCTTGAGGGTATGGATATTCCAATCCGCTATCCTCGTAAGGTGGCACGCGCTATAGTATTTGCCCAGATCCGGCAATCCTATACCACCCCTGGATTTGGGTAGGGTAAGTCTAGAGTATCTAATGCGGGGGGGAGAATCTCTCCATTAAAAGGCAGAGCAAATTTTTTAGTATGTTGAAAAAAAGTTAGTTGGCAGAGCTATTGGGATTGCTTGCATTAGATATAGTAGGCGCGGTAAAATAAGCATTTTAATCAGGGCTGCTCGCCCAAACCAGGAAACATTTAACGTCCTCCATTCTTTAAAAAAAATTTGGGCTTTGAGAAGAGCTACCTGGAAATTCAATACGTATAGGTTTGATAAGTGGGGTGGGATCTGTATCCCTAGGTAGGTGAGGGCATTTTTATGCCCTTGAAACGGAAAGGATTCTTGACAACTAATTACTTCTTGAGGGGGAAGAGAGATATTCAAGGCCTGTGATTTAGTGTGGTTGATTTTTAAGTTGGATATTTTGCCAAAAAGGTCAATCTCACGTAGGAGATTTGGCAGAGAGACACGGGGTGCTTGTAATGAGAGCAAAATATCGTCGGCAAATGCCGCTACCTTTCACAGTAATGCCTTGAATATGAGGATTGTTTCTTAGTTTATTGAGGAAGGGTTCTAAGGTGAGAATATAAAGAAGTGGTGATAATGGGCAGCCCTGACGTGTGCCGTTCCTGACAGGGAAGGCGTTTGACAGGAGGCCGTTAACTCTAACTGCAGCGGAAGGACCAGAATACAGTGCCATAATGGAGGAAAGCAAACGATCTCCAATTCCAATCGCTGAAAGAGTTTCTCGCATGTAGTCCCAGGCCACCCTGTCAAACGCCTTCTCGGCTTCAAGGGAGAGGAAAAAACCCTGGGTTTTAGTGGAAGATATCCAGTGGTGTAAGTTTAATGTGCAAATTACATTATCTCAGGCTTCTCTACCCAGAACAAACCCTACCTGGTCAAGAGATACGAGATTTGGTATTAAGGGAAGTAGTCTGTTAGCAAGAATTTTTGCGTATAATTTGATGTCCACGTTTAGTAGGGATATTGGCCTGTAGTTCGTGACTGATGATGGGTCTTTGCCCTCTTTGGGTATGATAGAGATGTGGGCAACTAACATTCTAGAAGGGTCAAATTGGGCGTCAGCTAAGGCGTTGAAGGTGGTCAGGAGTGTGGGGAAGAGATTGTCCACAAATATTTTATAGTATTGGAGGGAGTAACCGTTGGGGCCAGGACTTTTGCCTAGTTTCATTTGTTTAGTTGCCACTTCTATTTCAGTTAAAGATATGGGTTTGTCAAGTTCTAGCTTAAGTTGGGGAGATTTTGGCTTGGGGCTATATCTGGAGAGGAAAGATTTAATGAGTTCAAAGCGGGCTTTCTGGGCGTTTTGAGACGGTTGTTCAGGATGGAGGTTGTATAATTTTGAATAAAAAGTCTCAAATTCTTTTGCGATATCGTCATTCCTGACCAGAAGATCTCCCTTGGGATTACGTATGTGGTGTATTCTGGTAGAGGTTTTAACAGATTGGACCGAGCGTGCCAGCAAACGGCCACATTTGTTCCCTTGCTCGTAAAAGATCTTCTGGCCAAGGATGTAACGCCTGCCAGAGCGTTTATCTAATTCTATTTTAAGAAGAGCACAGGCGTGAGATAGCTCCTGTAAAGTAGCAATTGCCTGTGTTCGTTTGTGAGTTCTTTCTAGGGATTTGATTGTTTCGATGAGAGAGTTAACAAGTTCTTGGTTTAATTTTTTGGTTTTAGCTGCCAGAGTAATCAACTCTCCCTGGATCACACACTTATGAGCCTCCCAAAGGGAGATAGGAGAGATTTCAGGTGTCGAATTCTCAGTGAAATAGTTGTGGATGCTCGTGCGTATGTGTTCTAGGGAAACCGGATCCTTGAGTAGTGAATGGTTCAAACACCACGTTTTAGTTCGTGGATGAGTTTCGGGAAAGGACAGTGTAACTGTAATGGGGTGATGGTCTGATAGGAACATCGGTTCTATCATAGATTGTTTTAAAAATGGTAGGTCCGATTGGGAGAGGAAAAAATAATCAATTCTAGAATACTTTTGATGCGGTGCAGAGAAAAATGTGTAATCTTTTACTGTGGGTGATAATGTGCGCCATGTATAGTGGAGGGTCAAGTTTTGTAATTGGGTTTTGATCTGACGTAGAACTCTGTATGGTAGGGCAGATGAGCCTGAGGAAGAGTCTAGTAGTGGGTTCAGGGGAACGTTGAAGTTTCCTCCAAGGAGAACTAAGCCCTCCTGGAAGGAAGCTAGTCGATCACAGATATCTCTTAAGAAGGAGACTTGATGTTCATTGGGGCAGTAAACGTTTGCTAATGTTATTGGTTTGTTTGCGTACGTCCCTTTAAGAAAGATATATCTGCCTGCCGGGTTGATCAATGAGTCTGAAAGAAGAAAATTTGTATGTTTGGAGATTAATATTGAGACGCCTTTCGTCTTGGCGTCTGGGTTAGTGGCATGGTGGGCCGATCGATATATGTGGTTGGCGAGTTTAGGTATAGCGTTGGAGCGGAAGTGGGTCTCTTGTAAAAAAATAAAATGAGCTTTGTGTTTAGAAAGTGATGTCAAGACCTGGGAGCATTTCTCAGGAAGGTTAAGACCTTTTACATTCAGGGATATACATTTTAGTATCAAGGACTGTTCGGTTAATGGTTTCGATTGCATGGTTGCGCTCAATTTGCGCTTGGAGATCAAGCCCTACCAAAGTATAATTCGGTATGGAATAGTATATAATGTGTAAGGGCCGTCAAGGAGGGGGCGGGAGTGGGCCCAGCCAAGCCCCGGAGCCTCGGGGGCAGAGCAGAAGTGAGAAAGAAGGGGAGGGAGGAAAGAAAATGAAAAAAAAAAGAAAAAAAAAAAAAAGGAAAAAGGGGGGAGGAGAAATGAAGAGGGATTAAGTCTGGGGTATGGAAGTGGAAAGAAAGGAAGAAGGGGAATAGGAGATGAAAGAGAGAGAAAGAGAGGAAGGAGGGGAACAATAGTACAGGGAAGGATAAGAGAAAGGAGAAAAACCGAACAAAAAACACACCAGAGGTGAAGTTAGAAAATCTGCCTCACCTAGAGGAGAAGAATCCTGGAATGTCAGCTAGTGTCCCTAGGGACTTGCTGTGTGGGGGAGTGAAAAGAAATGAGGACCTTAGGTCTGGTGCGGGCCGGGGAACAGACCCGCTGATCTGCTTAGGGGAAGAAATGTAAACTGTGGTTCTGTGGGGAGCCCACTTAACATTTTATTATACTATAGGACCACCGGGATCATGGTAAAGGATCCCAAAAATAGGGACAATTAGCATTTTTAAGAAAAACATTGAAGGAGGTAAAGCATGGGGACTGTATACCTTAATATTTCAGCCATGTAATAAGCGTGTCAAATAAGGGGGAGAAAATAACAGTAAAAACCAAGACAAAAACAAGAACAAAAACATTCCCAATGCACACTGTGGGAGAGTTATCTAACTTAAACATTTCCTATTAAACAGAAAACTGGTTACCATCTTGAGTGAGAAACTAAAATGGCAAATCCCATGAGGAGAGATAGAGAGGGGAAAAGGAAGGGAGAGGGAAAGGAGAGATGGGGAGGTTAGGGAGGAGGGGGAAAGGGAAGGAGGGGGGAAGGGAGGGAGGGTGAGGGAATTATAAAAATTTATACTGAAGGATCATAATATGCAGCAATGCGTTTGCAAGACTATTGATTGTTCAGTAAACCCCTCAGGGACTTCAGCCATCTGGTAAGGTACATTGTATGTGCTCTAAATCCTAAGATAAGTGGTTTGCTTACCGAAGACCAGGGACGTCTGGGTAAATGAGATCTCTCCCTCTTACCTTATGGGCAAACTGTGCAAGAGGTGATCAGGATTAAATTAAGAGGGTGAAACCCACGGGAGGGGCACCCTGGGTCAGGTAAGGAATTTGAGGACAACGTCCCTGATGATCAGCATAGCAGAAAATCCACCTTCTCTAAATACATATACTTGGTTTCAATAAAAATATTGTTCTTCATGCATTGTTTCTTACCACTAGCAGCATACATGTATTACCCACAAAAATGAGTGAGGGGGAGGTATATGTCAACCTCTAAATCAATATCTTACAGTGAAAGGAAAAAGGCAGTTTGTATTTTGCTCGTTGAAATTTTAAGGCAGAGGGATTTTGGAGTATGGATCATTGCTGAAGAGACAGGCAAGATCTGCCATTCTTAGACCCTCGAAGAGGGTGCTTAAAGCCCTATAAAATATGGTAGGGTAGAGTAAAAATGATATCAGGTGGAGGCAATAACCAAAAAAAAAAGGGAAGAAAGGAACCAAAAAAAAAAAAAAATGCCCAATTTGAGATGGGGGAAGTTCCATGGGAAAAGTTGTGATTGTGGTACTTTGAGTTCTGAATGGTATTTTCCAGATGTAAGCAGGCCGGGCTTGTGAAGTACGAGGGAGTCACTGCGTGTAACAGACGGGTGAAGCTGGGGAGAAGAGAACCAGGTGAAGGTGAAAGGTGCCGGAAAATATTAAATGGTTGTTTACCTGGGAAGTAGCATAGAACACAGAATGGGGGGACAGTGTGCATCTGGGGTTAAGTCAATAACTCACTGACGTTGCGACATGGCTGATTGGATACAGATCAATCGTCCAGATGGTTGCGTCCCGGAGGGGACGGCAGTGCACGAGCGGGGCTTCGTTGGTAAAGATCGCGACAGGATGAGTGTGCTTTCGGAGATGCCGAGCCTGCCTTGCGTCTACGTGATCTCTGGCGTATCTACTAAGCACATCTTAGAGACCTCTAAATGCATTCTAATGACCTATGTACACCCTTTGTTGATACATTATCCTGTTCTTTAACTGATTGTTCATTTGATAATCGACTGTTCAGCTTTGTTCTTTGTAATTTGAAAAGCTTATAATAAAATTAGGTTTAAAAAAGGTAAAACAAGCATAAAAAATGCATTTTCATTTTTCAAAAACGTGTGGAAAAAAATGACCTATTCAAAAGACTCATTATGGCTCATAGAATATATGTTGGGAATGATGTTTATTTTCCAAAATGTGCCCATTTTGTTAGCATTTCCATTCTCCTGGTGCTCCAGGGCCTTCAAAGTTGTAATAGATATTCAAGAAAATAGATGTGTAATTTGTCCCTAGAACACCTGATGGTGCTCCGTGCATGTTGGGCCATACCTTGGATTGTCTACTTTCCAAAAAGGGGTCATTTAGGGGGTATTTGTACTTTCCTGGCTTGCTAATGTCTCAAGAAATGGTCATCAGTACATCAGGTGTGATCAATTGTCAGTGATTGGCACCAATGTAGACTCTATAACCTTCACAAAAACCAAATAATATCCACTGAATTGGGATATTTTTTTCCAAATATATGTAGCAGTATACATTTCTGTCAACATGTATTAAGAAAATTACTAATTTGCTAAATTTTATAACAGGAATGAAGAAAAATGCATTTTGTTACAACATTTTTGGTCTTTTTTTATTTATAGTGAACAAAATAGAAACCCAGTGGAGATTAAATACAACCAAAAGAAAGCTCAATTTGTGTGAAAAAAAAGGCAAAAATGTCATATGGGTACAGTGTTGTATGACTGAGTAATTGTCATTCAAAGTGTGAGCACTGAAAGCTGAAAATTGGCCTGGGCAGGAAGGGGGTGAAAGTGCCCTGTGGGAGAGTAAATTGGCGATATGTAGAGACAAACATGATATAAAATATATCTCCATTATTATTATTTGATTTAACTAGTTTGGACATAACAGTCCAGGATTGGATATTTATAGACAATTTGTAGAAGAGAAGAATGTTATCAGAAGAAAATGAATTTCTCCCCCAGGAATGAATGTAACTATTCTCTACATGAAGAGAACTCATTTCTCTTTATTGGAATCATTAATATGAGATCACTTTATAAAACACGATCGATCATCTACACTATTGGAGGATTTCTCTTTTTGTGGACCCCAATTACTAAATGTGACATGAGAAGTGGATGAGATGGTGTGATCCATTCATTATTCCTGTATGGGGATTGGACCATACACACTCACACTGACCTCTAGGCTTTCACCTCCAACCTTCTGCTAAGTCTTGGATTCAGTTGTGGAGATTCACTTTGATGGTCACAGAAGTCTCACTCATTTTGTGGAAACTTCATTGACTAAAAGTGACACCATTGTACTTTGGGATTTCCTTTGAACATCATGGTGGAGGATTTGATCTTATGGTGTGGAGAAGATTTTATTATTACCGTTCTTTATTTGGAACTTTTTTTGAAAATTTGTACTAATATTGCTGCACTAATTTTATATATGCTGATTATAAATTCTCTTCATTAGTTATCAGTGAAATAGTCTCCATACCATTGTTATATATACACTTATAGGGAGTTTTGTGATGAGGAGTCTCACTTTTATTGTTATATTGTCACATTTATATTGTGTGAATGTTATATACTAGTGCTGCAGTCTTCCATATTATACTAGATGTGATAATTCCACCAATAGGGATCAGATATAACAACTACATTCACTATAAAAATACACTTTCATACTTGTGAGGAAGGGCAGATCTCCTGTAACCTATTCACAGATACTTCAATCTATATAACATATAATGTACAAAAATACATAAACATGAAGAGCAACAAAGTTATCTTATAAAATTACAAACATCAAGAGAAAGTTCATAAACATGAAAAAGCAGATTTCCTACAAGCCATTCACCACTACTTCCATCTCCAATCACCATACAGTGACTTGTGTAGTAAGACTCCTTTCACACTGCAGAGCCGCTAAAGCGCCAGTAGTTTTTGCGGTGCTTTAGTGGTGTTTTTGTGGGTATTTCATGCCCTAGTGGACCGGTGATAACGGGACCTTAAAAAAAAGAAAAAAGACCAGTTTTGCAGCGCTTTCAAAGTGCTTGGAAGTGCTGCCCATTCATTTCAATGGGTAGGGGCGTTTTGGGAGCGCTATTTATAATGCTCATAACCCGCCCCAAAGATACTGCTTGCAGGACTTTTTCTAATGTCCCACAAGCGCACCGCCCCAGTGTGAAATCACTCATACAAATAAATGGGAGGCAGTTTTCAGGTGCTATTTCTAGTGCTAAAATGTCTGAAAACTGCCTCAGTGTGAAAGGGATCTAACAGAACTACCAGAGATTCATCCAGATGGATTAAATCAATGCTGATCATCTTCCACCTCTTTGCAGCAACTTCAATCAATCTCCCCCACACCGGTGAGCAAACATGTCATTTACCAAAAGGTTTGTCCCCACAAGCAAGGCCCAGACACGCTTGTTTATATCCTTCCAGCAGCGCCACTCCTCTCAAGCCAGCTTCTGATGAGAACAGACTGTGCCACGAAATGTCAGACCTCCAGTTAGTATCTCCAATATCACCCGAGGTATCCAGACAATGGCCGCAATCACATTACATAGAAAAGAAAAAGCCTCCATAGTGCATAATCCTTAAATATATATAGAATCACAGATTGTACACTTCCATCATATACACGAGTATACACAGAACTCAGAGCACACACCGCTCCGGACTGCAGCCGTGTATGACGGAGTCCAGGCAGTGACATGGAGGCTTTTTCTTTTCTATGTAATGTGATTGCGGCCATTGTCTGGATACCTCGGGTGATATTGTATTTTTGTACATTATATGTTATACAGATTGAAGTAGCTGTGAATTTTTATTATTGATCACTATTGGTGGAGTTATCACATCTACATTAGAAGTGTTGGTATTCGAACACATTGTAGGTTGCAGATTTCTCATTTGTCTTATCACACATTTTGTCACTAATGCCCTGTACACATGGTCAGATTTTCCGATGGAAAAAGTGCGATCGGATTGTGTTGTCGGAAATTCCAATCCTGTGTGGGCTCCATCTGACTTTTTCCGTCGGAATTTCTGACACACAAAGTTTGAGAGCAGGATATAAAATTTTCTGACAACAAAATCCGATTGTTTAAATTCTGATCGTGTGTACACAAATCCGACGCACAAAGTGCCATGCATGCTCAGAATAAATTAAGAGACGAAAGCTATTGGCTACTGCCCTATTTATAGTCCCGACGTACGCGTTTTACGTCAATGCCTTCAGAACGATCGGATTTTCCAAAAACTTTGTGTGGCCGTGTGTATGCAAGACAAGTTTGGCCCAAAATTCATCTGAAAAAATCTGATGGATTTTGTTGTCGGCATGTCTGATCAATGTCCGATCGTGTGTACAGGGAATAAGTGTAGAGCTCTATACATAGAATTATATTATACTATTTGTACTTCTATATCAGACTTCCTGCTGGCAGCTGGTTTTCATTCATTATATTTCACAAAGTTGTTCATATTTTATTTTTTCATTATTTTTAGTGCAGATATTTCATTTTTTACGTTTTTATATCCAGCTTTAGATAACTGTCTGATGTTGGTGATATATAGAGACAACCAAGAGATGAAATATACCTCCATTATTATTATGTGATTTAAATTATTTAAACATACACTACATTACCAAAAGTATTGGGACGCCTGCCTTCACAAGCACATAAACTTTAAAGGCATCCCAGTCTTAAGTAAGAGCAAAAGATTTGATCGACCAATTATCTGCTAGTTGTGCCACATCCTAGATTCAAATTTGAAACAAAGGAAATTCCCCTAGTGGACTTTGAAGGCACATTTAAGAGAACATTTAGAAAAGTATATGAAGTAAATAACAATTTATTTATTACAAAAAAGCATCGAGTGAATATCACACAATCACATAATTAAAAACAAGGAATGCAGTTCCATAGATACAAAACTAGTGATACCAATACATTTGCACCCGACGCGTTTCGGAGTTACTTATGCCTCCTTCTTCAGGGGTGATTGTAGGATTTGCAACAGAATTTTCTATATGGGAAATGGTATATATAACATAAACATAGTAAGTACACAATGAAAATCATGAACAGAGAACCTATGATTGCATAAATCTGTATATATATATTTTTCTGTTTACACTTACATTGGTATCTATAGATATTGGTTATGCATTCCAAAAAGAGTTTAAAAGAACATAGATGTATTGACACATACTGCCCATCAGACGCGTTCCCTGGTCGTGGTGTGTAGAACTTTAGTAGAGTATAACAAGAATATTCATATAGCCACTGTCGAGGTGGAAATAGATAGGTATGGATATATGAGGTAATTTATTCTTCCTTTCAATGGGAAGAGAAGCCCATTAGTCGAGGGCGTATGAAAGTTTAGATCTGAGATCACACTGGGGCCAAATGTGTATCCTGTAAGTCATGAAAATATATATATAAATGTGCATGCATATGAATAGCCAGAGTAGTACATGGAAAGTCCAAAAAGTGTATCCTACCTGGTTCGCCTATAGTATGGAGGACAGTAGCTGATGATGGGTGTGGATCAGGTAAGGCCTAGATAGCTGGAGAGTCAACATGGAAATAGGAAGTATATCAATACCCTGATTGATAAAGAAAGAGGAGGGGGGGGGAAAGGGGGGAGAAAGGAGTGGACAAGAGACAGAGACAAGAGGAGAGGAGGGGCAGGGGAAGGGGGGAAAAGGGGGGGGGGAATGAGAAGGGGGGGAGAAAGAGGGGGGACAAGGGAGGGAGGGGCAGAAAGGAGGGACGGGGTAGGGGGAAAAAAGGAAGGGAAATGGGAAGTAGGGGGGGAAAAAAGGAGAAAAAGGGGGGGGGAAGGGGGGGGGAAGGAAAAGGAAGGGGGAAGAGGGGGGGGAGAAAACCGGAGAGGGAGGGGAAATGGGGGGAAGGAAGGAGAGGAAAAAGGAAGGGGAGAGGGATAAGGAAAGAAAAACAGAGGGAGAGAGATAGTAAGTAAAGAAACAGAAAACAGAAGAAAAATATAGGGCATCCAGGTAGCAGAAATGGCTTGAAGTTTCAGTGGAGAAAACTGGATCATTAGGTGTATTGTAAGAGAAGAAAGAACCATAGAGCATAGCAGGTGACGGATGAAGTAAATAGAGCATGACAGGTAACAGATAGGGTTAATAGCTAGTGATTTCAATATAGAGATCTATGTCAATAAGTATGTAGTAAGTTACTAACCGTGTATCACAGCAGCTCACACCAATAGCGTCCTGTCTGCAGCAGATGACGCTTGGTGTGAGCTAAGGCTGGATATATAAAGCCCTCCCCACCCATCAGCTGTTGATGGGAAAGAGGCAACAGCTGATTGTGGTGAGGGAGGGACGGACACACTCTGGCTGGCCCCCCGGGTGGAGCACGCACCGCCAGGCTCCCACAGCGCATGCGTGCGCAGACGTCATGAGGCGTGGCCACGCCTACTGCACCCGCCGGCACGTCTAGCTTCCCCAACGGACTACGCATGTCCGTTGGGGTCGCAAGATGGAGGACAGTAAATGCTGTACCTCACACAGCGCCGCCATGAGCCCAAACTCGCTCAGGCGGCTCTTTTCGTGCCGGGCGGATAGCAGATCGTAATGTAGGACTAATGGAGAATGAATCAAGGCACATATTATGTGCATCTAATAAAAAGGGATAAAAGTGATAATATACTGAGTTTTGTTGCTATAGCAGGGAAGCAGAACTGGTGGGCAGTATAATACGGGTTAGGAAGGTAACCTAATGGAGGGACATATAGCAAAGCGGTAATCACATACAGATATAGGGAATGTGCAGCTGGGAGGCACGTTACGTGGATAAGAGTTATAAATAACACCAGGTATACATGCATATGGTCTAGACATTAATAACCTCAAGTGTCATATAATACAATATACAGAATAGATAACAACAGTTTGATTCATGACCCAGAATGGCATAATGTATAGTATAGGGACTGTATGTCCTATAGTACAATAGAGGTTTCCCTTCTATGGAGGCTAAGGGGGGGCCAGTGTATAGTGGTCAAGCTCGACTGCTGCATAGGATGTTAAGTTTAGAGCCTTTCCTTACCTATAGATGGGTGTAGATAGCAAATAGGCGGGGGTTCACCAGACGTGTAGAAGGCCATATGGCCAATGGTAGTGTCCCCTATATAGAGGGTAGTAATGGATGGAATCGGGATAGCTAACTAGTCTGTAGTCCAACCCTAGACATGTGGTTGTCTATGGGGTGGTCTTCCCTACTGCTCTCTACCACCAGATGAAAAGCCTTCGAGGAAGGGTTTAAACCAAATGGTTTTGTTTAGGCCTGGGGGTTCGGTGGCTCTTAGATTGTATATCCACCGGGACTCTAATTGCAGCAGTGTCTTGTTCCAGTCCCCTCCCCTCGACTCTGGATGTACCCGATCCAAGATGAGAAATTTGATTTTTGGGCATATGCCATTATGTACTGTTAGGGTGTGTCTCCCCAGTGGGAGGTCCGGGTCACCAGTTTCCATGCTTACTAGATGTCTATATGCCCTCTTCCAAAATTCTGTCTTGGTTTTTCCTATATAAAAGCATGTACATTCACATAGAAGTAGGTAAATCACCCCGTGAGTCCTGCAATTGGCAAAATGTTTGGGGTGGAAGGACTGACCATTTGGAAGAATCGGGTTTTTAGTTGTAAGCATATATTTACAGTATCTACATTTGCCACACATAAATGTCCCCTTATACTTACAGTGTGTCTTATTATTCCCTACCTTAAACTCACTAGCTGTAATTTTATCTCCCAGGGAGGTAGTTCTTTTGAATGTAAAAAGAGGTCTCTGAGGGACCAATGGTCCTAATGTTGGATCGCACTGTAGCATGTGCCAGTATTTTGTCACAATGTTCCTCACCTGTCTATGTTGATTATTGAATTTAGTAATGATTCTAAGGGTATCAATATCATTCTTGTCAGATTTATTTGCTTTTTTAGAGTATAGTAGCTCCTCTCTTGGCTGCATGAGGGCTTTTTTAAAAGAGCGTTTCAGAGATGCGTGGGAGTACCCCCTTAGTAGTAGCCTATCACGTAGATTATTTGCCTCTAATTTAAAGGTGTTGATGTCGGAGCAGTTTCGTTTTGCTCTCAAGTACTGACTATATGGAATAGAGTTGAGGAGGGGTTTGGGGTGGAAGCTACTTGCATGTAATATGGCATTACTTGGGGTTGATTTCCTATATAGTTTGCTAGTGATATTACCTTCCTCACCTCTGCAGACCTCTACATCAAGAAACGTAACGCACTGTTTGTCGAATGACATAGTGAAATTGAGGTTGAAGTCGTTACGGTTCATCCTCAGTAGACACTCCCTAAGGAGGTCGATCGATCCGTCCCATACGATGAAGAGGTCGTCGATGTACCGGTACCAACACAGTATGTGGTCCGTGTACATCGACAAGCCCTCATCATTGAGGAACATGGCCTCCCACTCCCCCAGGTACAGGTTGGCATACGATGGGGCACAACATGTCCCCATCGCAACCCCCTGCACCTGGAGGTAGTGGGAGCCGTTGAAAGTAAAAACATTGTGGCTGAGAATGTGTTCCAAAAGTGAGGTGATGAATTCACTGTATGTAGGGTCCAGATCTTGTGCTGTGCGAAGAACATGTTTTATGGCTGCTACGCCCTTCTCATGGGGGATAGAGCTGTAAAGGGATTCGACATCAATCGTAACGAACATGGCATGTTCGGGGATTGTTTGTTGGTCGATAATTTGTAGAAAATGTATTGTATCTTTTACAAAAGAGGGGAGGGCGTGGACAAATGGTTTTAGTACTTCGTCTATCAGCTTACTCGCATTTTCACTGATGGCCCCTATACCGGAGATAATCGGTCTACCGGGGGGATTTTTGATATCTTTATGGACTTTGGGCAATGCATAGAAAACCGGTGTACGTGGAAAATCATTTCTGATAAATTGCCATAGGGATTTAGTGATAGTAGAGTTGGAATATGCCGTATCTATCAGTGTATAGAAATCCCTATTATATTTACTGACCAGACTCGCCGGTATAGGGCGGTACCACTCTCGGTTGTCCAATAGTCTATTGCACATCTTAATATAATCTTTATTGTCAAATACTACAATGTTCCCACCCTTATCTGCATTTTTAATCGTAATACTGTCATTTTTTGACAATGATTTGAGTGCTGCCTTCTCATTTTTAGTGAGGTTTTCAGGGGATTTGTTATGAATTCTTATTTTATCTAATTCTTTGCCAACTAACCTTAAAAAGGCTGCTGCGTTCGGATGGGTACTTGGCGCAGGGCAGAAATCAGACTTCTTTTTAAGTGTGGAGGTATTTTCCTTCGGAGGTTCATTAGGTCTTTCGATGGAGTCTAGTATTTGGGATAAATTAATTTCATCTATGAGATCAGTTGGATCGTTCTCGTCAAGAAGGGATACCAGTTGCTCTAATGCTTGGTGTTCCTGTGGCATCAAATTAGTGGGTCTTTCCTGCTTATGGTATAGTTTTTTTAGAATAAGCTTACGTATAAACAGTTGGAGATCCTTATAGATCTCAAACTTGTCCAAATTTTGATTAGGGCAGAAGTTTAGGCCTTTTTGCAGGACATTAGTTTCGTCATGGGAGAGTTTATGCGATGAAAGATTGATAACATTGAGACTATTAGGTTTTGATTCTTGGTCAGTGTCAGGGACAGTTAAAGTGCTATTTGAGTGTAGGTATTGGGGTTGGATTGTGTGGGTTGTACACCCATCAGGATTTTCTCTAAAAAAGATGGGTCATTGGAGATTGTGTCCAATGTTGTGACTGTCGAGGGGTTTGATTGAGAATTCATATCCCTTATCGGGGTGTGTGTATTGCTCTGTGCATTAAGTGTTTTAGGAATAGGTTCCTGTGTAACTGTGGGGGAATAAGTTTTTTTAGGAATGTCAAGGGTTAGTTTCTTTGCTTGTTGCCCCTCATTGGGGTCACCCCGAAATGTGCGTTTGGTACTGTGTCCCGTGTTGGGTTTCTGGAATGTTTGGGTGTGGGTTTGGGGTGGATTAGGGGTGGGTTGTGAGGGATTGATTTGGTGTCCCTGATATTGATGGTTTCTATTCTGATTAGTCCTATTTTGGGTCCATCTATAAGCCCTTCCATCTTTAAACGCATTCCTGTCACGGATGAGTTTCTGTCTTTTTTTGATGAGTACATCCTTGTTGAATGTTTCTAAATGTGTTTTCAGTCTATCTTCTTTGTTAGTAAGTGGTCTCTGCATTTTTAATTGCTGTAGCTTGTTACAGAGAATTACAATGTCTGAATCTAGGGTGTTGGATCTCTTTTTATATTCCTCGATCAGGATTTCCATCAGGCTTTGTGAACATGCCCGTAGTGCCTGTTCCCATTTGCTTTTGAATTCCGAGTCCAGGCCCTCCAGTGTCGGGAAGATCTGGACTCGCAATCCTGCAGGGTTAATGTCTTCTTTAATGTAGTCCTGGAATGATTTGACATGCCAGTAAAATAATGATTTTTTCTCCAGAGTTTTAGAGAGTCTGGAGAAAAGAGAAGATATCTCGGAGTCAACAGATTCCTTATCTCCAAAATCTTTTAGGTAGCCCTCCATCAGTGTTTCCCATCCATCACCCGTAAAGTTGGTCATTTTTGTCTATTAGCAAATAGAGAAGTACTTAAGGAAAAGTGTGTAGTATTATTTTCACTAAACTAAGAGGAGTAAAAAGTGGAAAAAAGAAGGGTAGATTTTTGGCGGTCCAGAATACTCAACCAGAGTTCTGGACGGCCATGCAAAGATAATTGTCGGTCTAGTGCGGGGAGCGGTATCTACTACCAATTAAATTAAGAGCAAAAGATTTGATCGACCAATTATCTGCTAGTTGTGCCACATCCTAGATTCAAATTTGAAACAAAGGAAATTCCCCTAGTGGACTTTGAAGGCACATTTAAGAGAACATTTAGAAAAGTATATGAAGTAAATAACAATTTATTTATTACAAAAAATCATCGAGTGAATATCACACAATCACATAATTAAAAACAAGGAATGCAGTTCCATAGATACAAAACTAGTGATACCAATACATTTGCACCCGACGCGTCCTACATTACGATCTGCTATCCGCCCGGCACGAAAGAGCCGCCTGAGCGAGTTTGGGCTCATGGCGGCGCTGTGTGAGGTACAGCATTTACTGTCCTCCATCTTGCGACCCCAACGGACATGCGTAGTCCATTGGGGAAGCTAGACGTGCCGGCGGGTGCAGTAGGCGTGGCCACGCCTCATGACGTCTGCGCACGCATGCTCTGTGGGAGCCTGGCGGCGCATGCTCCACCCGGGGGGCCAGCCAGAGTGTGTCCGTCCCTCCCTCACACAATCAGCTGTTGCCTCTTTCCCATCAACAGCTGATGGGTGGGGAGGGCTTTATATATCCAGCCTTAGCTCACACCAAGCGTCATCTGCTGCAGACAGGACGCTATTGGTGTGAGCTGCTGTGATACACGGTTAGTAACTTACTACATACTTATTGACATAGATCTCTATATTGAAATCACTAGCTATTAACCCTATCTGTTACCTGTCATGCTCTATTTACTTCATCCGTCCACCTGCTATGCTCTATGGTTCTTTCTTCTCTTACAATACACCTAATGATCCAGTTTTCTCCACTGAAACTACAAGCCATTTCTGCTACCTGATGCCCTATATTTTTCTTCTGTTTTCTGTTTCTTTACTTACTATCTCTCTCCCTCTGTTTTTCTTTCCTTATCCCTCTCCCCTTCCTTTTTCCTCTCCTTCCTTCCCCCCATTTCCCCTCCCTCTCCGGTTTTCTCCCCCCCCCCTTCCCCCTTCCTTTCCTTTCCCCCCCTCCCCCCTTTTTCTACTTTTTTCCCCCCCTACTTCCCATTTCCCTTCCTTTTTTCCCCCCTACCCCGTCCTCCTTTCTGCCCTCCCTCCCTTGTCCCCCCCCTCTTTCTCCCCCCCCTTCTCATTCCCCCCCCCCTTACCCCCCCCACCCTTCCCTGCCCCTCCTCTCCTCTTGTCTCTGTCTCTTGTCCACTCCTTTCTCCCCCCTCACCACCCCCTCCTCTTTCTTTATCAATCAGGGTATTGATATACTTCCTATTTCCATGTTGACTCTCCAGCTATCTGGGCCTTACCTGATCCACACCCATCATCAGCTACTGTCCTCCATACTATAGGCGGACCAGGTAGGATACACTTTTTGGACTTTCCATGTACTACTCTGGCTATTCATATGCATGCACATTTATATATACATTTTCATGACTTACAGGATACACATTTGGCCCCAGTGTGATCTCAGATCTAAACTTTCATACGCCCTCGACTAATGGGCTTCTCTTCCCATTGAAAGGAAGAATAAATTACCTCATATATCCATACCTATCTATTTCCACCTCGACAGTGGCTATATGAATATTCTTGTTATACTCTACTAAAGTTCTACACACCACGACCAGGGAACGCGTCTGATGGGCAGTATGTGTCAATACATCTATGTTCTTTTAAACTCTTTTTGGAATGCATAACCAATATCTATAGATACCAATGTAAGTGTAAACAGAAAAATATATATATACAGATTTATGCAATCATAGGTTCTCTGTTCATGATTTTCATTGTGTACTTACTATGTTTATGTTATATATACCATTTCCCATATAGAAAATTCTGTTGCAAATCCTACAATCACCCCTGAAGAAGGAGGCATAAGTAACTCCGAAACGCGTCGGGTGCAAATGTATTGGTATCACTAGTTTTGTATCTATGGAACTGCATTCCTTGTTTTTAATTATGTGATTGTGTGATATTCACTCGATGATTTTTTGTAATAAATAAATTGTTATTTACTTCATATACTTTTCTAAATGTTCTCTTAAATGTGCCTTCAAAGTCCACTAGGGGAATTTCCTTTGTCCCAGTCTTAAGTAAGTGCAGCACTATGATTGCAAGAAAAGGGAAAAATTGTATGTGATCCAAACACATATGTGACAAAATGACACAAACTGTAACATAATAAATGTGAATGAATATTAAGCAATGTGCTAAGATAGTGACTGCACTACACACAAATGTCCAAATTGAACGAAATGATGAAATACAGTCCAATTAGGTTTGTGATCCAATACACATGTGAGAAGGTCCTGGCATTCCTGGGAACCTTGGAGTGAAAAAATGTAAGCAAACACCACCACCGTGAAAGAGGGAGGAGGCTTACCAGATAATATTGACTTGGCGGGGCATATACCACCCGAGTCAACAAGGCTTGTTGGGTTCAAACCACCCAATGGGGGACATCAGATCCTGGAACTCCGTCAGTCGATCAGCCTTAGACAGTCATGAGATGTTAGCTGAAGGCTCCAGGAGTCTCGAGGAGCATTAAAACTTATTGTCACAGGAAGGGTATCATGTAATAGAAAAAGGGGGCTGACATAGCGTGATACCATTTAAAAAGAAGGTTGCTTAATATCCATTGACATCTATTATGTTAGAGTTTTTGTCATTTTGTAACATATATGTTTGAATCACATACAATTTTTCCCTTTTCTTGCAATCATAGCGCTGCACTTATTTATTTTCTACCTACTTAGCTCTTTGTCTACAGTCGTGCCGGCTGCTGGTTTGCGGGGTCACAGCACACTATACACTTTTCATCATCCCAGTCTTAAGCCATGTACACATGATCAGATTTTTGGAAGACTGTTCGTCCGTTTTTTGTGGCATGCTAGTCTCATATCGAAAGTGAAGAGGTTACTCACCATACGAAAATTCTCGTCCAACAGAATACAACTTCAGAAGTGACATAATGTGTTGAATAGTTTTGTATGTATTATTTTGTTCTGAGCATGAGTAGTCTTGCTCTTACATTTTTTTGGACAAAAACCGTACTAATTAAACAAAAATCAGACGTTGAGTTCACGTACGATAAAAATGTTATAGTCTGCACATCCAGCTTTTGTCGGATGAAAAATCAGAATCGGCTATCAAAAGGACCATACTAACTAAAGGTCCAAAAATCAGCAGATTGTTCGGATTAAATTTTACTTCCTATTTTCATATTGTGTGTATGGGCCTTTAGTCCGTAGGGTTCAATATTAAGTTGGCCTACCCTTTGCAGCTATAACAGCTTCATCTCTTCTGGGAAGGCTGTCCACAAGCTTTAGGAGTGTATCTATGGGAATGTTTGACCATTCTTCCAGAAGTGCAATTGTTAGGTCAGGCACTGATGTTGGATGAGAAGGTCTGGCTCGCAGTCTCCACTCTAATTCATCCCAAAAGTGTTCTATTAGGTTGAAGTTTATCATTCATGTCTTTATGGACCTTGCTTTCTGCACTGCCCCAAATCATTTGGTGGAGGGGGGATTATGGTGTGGGGTTGTTTTTCATGGGTGTAGGCTTGTTTTTCAGGGGTTGGGCTTGGCTCCTTAGTTCCAGTGAAGGGAACTTTTAAGGCATCAGCATACCAAGACATTTTGGACAATTTTATGCTCCCAACTTTGTGGGGACAGTTTGGGGACGGCTCCTTCCCGTTCCAACATGACTGCGCACCAGTGCACAAAGCAAGGTCCATAAAGACATGGATGAGCGAGTTTGGGGTGGAAGAACTTGACTGGCCTGCACAGAGTCCTAACCTCAACCTGATAGAACACCTTTGGGATGAATTAGAGCAGAGACTGTGAGCTAGGCCTTCTCATCCAACATCAGTGCCTGACCTCACAATTGTGGTTCTGGAAGAATGGTCAAACATTCCCATAGACACACTCCTAAACCTTGTGGACAGCCTTCCCAGTAGAGATAAAGCTGTTATAGCTGCAAAGGGTGGGCCAACTCAATATTGAACCCTACAGACTAAGACAGGGATGCCATTAAAGTTCATGTGTGTAAAGGCAGGCGTCACAATACTTTTGGTAATATAGTGTAACAGTCCAGGATTGGATATTTAGGCTCCATGCATACTGGCTTAAAAAATGCTGCCACTACAGGAGTTTTGTGTTCTGCCTGTAGAATGAGCTTCATGTTCTCCTATGTCTCCATACACATTGGGACGATTACACACATATTGTGAGCTCAACATTTAGAGGCAGGAAAAAAAAAACCTTCTGGTTCATGTTTCTGAAAAAGTGTGTATAAAGGGCGCTATCTGGACAAAGGAAAAAACGTAAATATTATAGTGAATTAATAAAAGCTGTAAAAGTAAATCAATAAATTAAATAAAATGTGTGTAATCAAAAAGTGCACAATTCATCAATATACATAAAAGTCCATAAATTTCTATGATAAATGACTCTTCAATATATGTTCCAACACCGTGCTCCGGAAATATGTGCTCCAATACTCCAAACCAATAGTGCTTCACCCGGAGTGACTATAGAATGCACTCACCAGATTTCTGGGGCCAGCAAGTGACCATAAAGCATGAAATGTGAGAAACTGCTCGATTAATAGGTCAGTCTTCATCAAAATCCACATCTCTCTCCTCCATACATGGATATATATGATCATGATTGAATAAGCAGGGATATATAAAAAAATCTCTCCAGTATCATATATCCTCCACCATATTCATCTGTCTCCTTCTCCCATCACAAGACTCTGTAGAATTGGCTCCGCCACAAAGAGCCACAGAAGGCAGGTATAGTGTAATAAAGTTTTATTTAGAAGAAAGCTGCACTTACATATGTCCAATATGATACAAACGGCACAAAGGCAGCTCAAGGGTCTGTAGACTCGATCCCACTCCGGTGTGTGATTAGAGGCATGTAGCGTAAGTTCCAACTACCTGGAGGAAGTGGAGGGCCCCTGTCAGTTTGCATGTCAAGCCTCTCTTCTATGTATTTCACGCTCTGCGCGTGTCATCGCGTTTCTGATTGGAGCTTTCTGGCAGAAATAAATGCAAAACTCTCCTAAACTCATCTAAACTTTGTACAATAAAATCTCTATAGGAAAGTTTTTTTCTGCCAAGGGAACTGACATTTTTTAAGCCCAGTGTGCATGGAGCCTTATGGAGTCTAAAGATGGAATTTGATGACATTCTCATATTTCTATATTATTTATGTGGTTTAGATATAAAACTGTCCCAGAATATTATTGTCTCAGTCAGTCCTGTTATACTCACTGTAATTCCGCTATCCGGCTTTTTGTCAGAGCTTCCATCAGATCCCTGAAATGAGGACCCTCCAGATTGTTCATAGACAGGTCCAGTGTCCTCAGTGTCTGGTTATTTCTTATTCCAGATGCCAGGTGGGGGCAGGAACTGTCTGTCAGGTGATTAGAGGACAATCTGTAGATGAAGAGAAGAATGTTACCAGAAGAAAATGAATTTCTCCCCCAGGAATGAATGTAACTATTCTCTACATGAATGGAACTCATTTCTCTTTATTGGAATAATTAATATGAGATCACTTTATAAAAGATGATCGATCTACACTATTGGAGGATCTCTCTTTTTGTGGACCCCAATTACTAAATGTGACATGAGAAGTGGATGAGGTGGTGTGATCCATTCATTATTCCTGTATGGAGATTGGACCATACACATTCACACTGACCTATAGGCTTTCACCTCCAACCTTCTGCTAAGTCTTGGATTCAGTTGTGGAGACTCACTTTGACGGTCACAGAAGTCTCACTCATGTTGTGGAAACTTCATTGACTAAAAGTGACACCATTGTACTTTGGGATTTCCTTAGAACATCATGGTGGAGGATTTGATCTTATGGTGTGGCGAAGATTGTATTATTACCGTTCTTTATTTGGAACTTTTTGAAAATTTGTACTAATATTGCTGCACTAATTTTATATCTGCTGATTATAAATTCTCTTCATTAGTTATCAGTGAAATAGTCTCCATACCATTGTTATATATACACTTATAGGGAGTTTTGTGATGAGGAATCTCACTTTTATTGTTATATTGTCACATTTATATTGTGTGAATGTTATATACTAGTGCTGCAGTCTTCCATATTATACTAGATGTGATAATTCCACCAATAGGGATCAAATATAACAATTATATTCACTACAAAAATACACTTTCATACATGTGAGGAAGGGCAGATCTCCTCCAATCTATTCACAGCTACTTCAATCTATATAACATATTATGTACAAAAATACATAAACATGAAGCACAACAAAGTTATCTTATAAAATTACAAACATCAAGAGAAAGTTCATAAATGTGTAAAAGTGGATTTCCTACAACCCATTCACCACTACTTCCATCTCCAATCACCATACAGTGACTTGTGTAGTAAGACCCCTTTCACACTGCAGAGCTGATAAAACAGCCCTAAATCGCTGGTCATTTTTGCGGTGCTTTAGTGGTGTTTTAGCTGCGCTTTTCATGCCCTAGTGGGCCGGTGACAACAGAACCTTAAAGTGGAGCTCCACCCATATTATAAAGTAATTTCCCTACAAATCCGCTGTGTGTGCTGATAAAGAATTGGCATATTTTTTCCCTTAAACTCACTGTTATATACTGTATAGTAGTTGGCACTTTAAATAAGGGCAACCAGACTTTTTTTGCCATGGTTACCAAAGCTTCTGTTACACACAGTGATGGGCGGTGGGGGAGGCGGCTGGAGCATCACAGCTCTGATTACAGAGCCCGGGGGAGGGGACAGACACACCATGTACTGATTTATAATAGAGGAATATGATGGGGCAATTTTGATGGGGCAGTTTTGATGGGGGCTGTTTTGATTGGACAGTTTTGATGGGGCAATTCTGATGGGGCAGTTTTGATGGTGGCAATATGATGGGGCAGTTTTGATGAGGGCAGTTTTGATGGGGCAAATCTGATGGGGACAATTTTAATGGGACAGTTTTGATGGTGGCAATATGATGGGGCAGTTTTGATGGGGCAATTCTGATGGGGGCAATTCTGATGGGGCAGTTTAGATGGGCGACAGTTTTGATGAGGGCAATATGATGGGGCAGTTTTAATGGGGGAAATTTTGATGGGGCAGTTTTGATGGTGGCAATATGATGGGGCAGTTTTGATGAGGGCAGTTTTGATGGGGCAAATCTGATGGGGACAATTTTAATGGGACAGTTTTGATGGGGGCAATATGATGGAGCAGTTTTGATGGTGGCAATATGATGGGGCAGTTTTGAAAGGGGGCAGTTTTGAAAGGGGGCAGTTTTGATGGGGCAATTCTGAAGGGGCAATTCTAATGGGGAAGTTTTGATGGGGGCAGTTTTGATGGTAGCAATATGATGGGGCAGTTTTGATGGTGGCAGTTTTGATGGGGCAGTATTGATGGGGCAGTTCTGATGGGGCAATTTTGATGGGGCAGTTTTGATGGGGCAGTTTTGATGATGGCAATATGATGGGGCGATTTTGATGGGGGCAGTTTTGATGGGGCAATTCCGATGGGGCAGTTTTGATGGGGCAGTTTTGATGGGGGCAGATTTGATGGGGCAATTCTGATGGGGCAGTTTTGATGGTGGCAATATGATGGGGCAGTTTTGATAGGGCAATTCTGATGGGGCAGTTTTTACGGGGGAAGTTTTGATGGGGGTAATTTTTATGGTGGCACTATGAAGGGGCAGTTTTGAAGGTGGCAATATGATGGAGCAGTTTTGATGGGGGCAGTATTGATGGGGCAGTTCTGATGGGGCAGTTTTGATGGAACAGTTTTGATGGTGGCAATATGATGGGGCAGTTTTGATGGGGGCAGTTTTGATAGGGGCAGTATTGATGGGGCAATTCTGAGGGGGCAATTTTGATGGGGCAGTTTAGATGGAGCAGTTTTGATGGAGCAGTTTTGATAGTGGCAGTGTGATGGGGCAGTTTTGATGGGGGCAGTTTTGATGGGGGCAGTATTGATGGGGCAATTCTGATGGGGCAGTTTTGATGGGGGCAGTATTGATGGGGGCAATATGATGGGGCAGTTTTGATGGTGGCAATATGATGCGGCAGTTTTGATGGTGGCAATATGATGGGGCAGTTTTAATGGGGGCAGTATTGATGGGGGCAATATGATGGGGCAGTTTTGATGGGGGCAGTATTGACGGGGGCAATATGATGGGGCAGTTTTGATGGGGGCAGTTCTGATGGGGCAGTTTTGATGGTGGCAATATGATGGGGCAGTTTTGATGGGGCAATTCTGATGGGGCAGTTTTGATGGGGGCAATATGATAGGGGCAGCATTGATGGGGCAGTTTTGATGGGGGCAGTTCTGATGGGGCAGTTTTAATAGTGGCAATATGATGGGGCAGTTTTGATTGGGCAATTCTGATGGGGCAGTTATGATGGGGGCAATATGATGGGGGCAGCTTTGATGGGGCAGTTTTGATGGGGCAGTTTTAATGGTGGCAATATGATAGGGCAGTTTTGATGGGGGCAGTATTGATGGGGCAATATGATGGAGCAGTTTTGATGGTGGCAATATGATAGGGCAGTTTTGATGGTGGCAATATGATGGGGCAATTTTAATGGGGGCACTATTGATGTGGGCAATATGATGGTACAGTTTTGATGGGGGCAGTTTTGATGAGGCAGTTTTGATGGTGGCAAAATGATGGGGCAGTTTTGATTGGGCAATTCTGATGGGGCAGTTTTGACGGTGGCAATATGATTGGGACATTTTTGATGGGGGCAGTATTGAAGGGGCAATTCTGAGGGGGAAGTTTTGATGGGGCATTTTTGATGGTGGCATGTGATGGGGTGTTGTGATGTGCTTGGGGCGATGTGATGCAATTTGCTGGGGGTGTTGTGATGCCATTTGCGGGGGGAGTAATGTGATACGATTTGTTGGGGGCGATTTGATGCCATTTGCGGGGGGTGTTGTGATGCGATTTGCGGGGGTTGTTGTGATGCAATTTGCTGGGGGCGATGTGATACGATTTGCAGGGGGGTGTTGTGATGCGATTTGCGGGGGTGTTGTGATACGATTTTCTGGGGGTGATGTGATGCAATTTGCGGGGGTGTTGTGATGCAATTTGCGGGGGTTGTTGTGATGCAATTTGCGGGGGGTGTTGTGATGCGATTTGTGGGGGGTGCTGTGATGCGATTTACTAGGGATGATGTGATGCCATTTGCGGGGGTATTGTGATGCGATTTGCTGGGGGTGATGTGATGCCATTTGCGGGGGTTGTTGTGATGCAATTTGGGGGGCTATGTGATACGATTTGTGGGGGGTGTTCATTGTGATGCGATTTGCTGGGGGCGATGTGATGCAATTTGTGGGGGGTAATGTGATGAGATTTGTGGGGGGTGTTGTGATGCCATTTGCGGGGGGCGATGTGATGCGATTTGTGGAGGTTGTTGTGATGCAATTTTCTCGGGGCGATGTGATGTCATTAACTACTTCCATACAGGGCATTTTCACCCCCTTCCTGCCCAAGCCAATTTTCAGCTTTCAGCGCTGTCGCACTTTGAATAACAATTGCACGGTCATATTACACTGTACCCAAATTAAATTTTTATTATTTTTTCCCCACTAATAGAGCTTTCTTTTGGTGGTATTTGATCACCCGTGCGTTTTTTATTTCTTGTGCTATAAACAAAACAAGAGTGAAAAAGTTTGAAAAAACACAATATGTTTTACTTTTTGCTATAATAAGTATCCAATTTATTATTTTTTTTAAACAATTTTTTTCCTCATTTTAGGCTGATACATATTCTACATGTTTTTGGTAAAAAATATCGCAATAAGCGTATATTTATTGGTTTGCGCAAAAAAAAATTTTGTCTACAAAATAAGGGGATAGATTTATAGCATTTTTATTATTATTTTTTTTTTACTAGTAATGGCGGCGATCTGCGATTTTTATTGTGACTGCGATATTGCGGCGGACACATCGGACAATTTTGACACATTTTTGGGACCATTCACATTTATACAGCGATCCGTGCTATAAAAATGCATTGATTACTGTATAAATGTGACTGGCAATGAAGGGGTTAACCAGGAGGGGGCACTGTAGGGGTTAATGTGTTGCTAGGGAGTGATTCTAACTGTGTGGGGAGGGGATTCACAAGGGGAGGAGACCGATCGGTGTTCCTCTGTACAAGGAACACACCATCGGTCTCCTCCCATCTGACAGGACGTGGATCTGTGTGTTTACACACACAGATCCATGGTCCTGCTCGGTTACCGGGCAATCGTGGGTGCCCAGCGGACATCGCGGCCCCCTGGGCTGCCTGGAAGGCTGTGCTGTCATATTACGGCGGCCCAGAACAACAGCTGCACCGTCCCGCTGTCATATGACGGCAGGCGGGCAGCAAGTGGTTACATTCATCTTTACTTTACACTATACTTTACACTTTTACAATATTTTCTGGTAGGCAATGCAAGAAATAATGCAATTGTAATTTATTTCCTGGTTCCTGGGGGGAGGAGGGGGAGGAGAGGTTTGCATAGCTAAGGGGCAGCACCTTCCTATGACACTGCCGTAGCTATGGAAACCTGACCTGAAACCTATCACACTGCTTGTGCTGCACTGAGATCTGCAAGGATGAGATCCAGGAAGAAATACAGTCTGGGGGGGCAGGAGGCGGAGCCTAGCAGAGCAGACATGCATTGTTAGAGCTCCACACCGCTGAGGAGAGAAGAGAAGGACAAAGCGGAGCCTGCAGGCTCAAAAGGTATCCATTTGAACCTTTTTGCCCCAGGGAACAAACTGTGAAAGTTTGGGCAGGAAATATGGTACTGGGAGGAAACCGTGGCAGAAATAAAAATCACCTCACAAAGAGCTCACAGGCACTCACTGCAGCTGAAGCAGCTCCAGTCACCTCACAAGATACAGCATCAGGGCGCTCTCACAGACAGAAAATGTCACAGCAAGACTCTCCATTTGAGTCAGATACAGAACAAATCCTCTCACAAACTTCTCCACAAGCCTCCTCAGCATCCCCAGTAATATTATTACAATTTGAAAAGATGCTTCATAAGGCTTTAAAACAAACCTCAGACCAAATAACAAAAAGCCTAACCAAAGAAATAAGAGAGCTGGAAAAAAGCACCGCAGCCTTAGCAATAAAAATGGATGAAATTGAAATTACAACCCAAGAAAATATAACAGAATTGGAACAATTAAAAAAAGAGAATTTAATACTTCAAACTAAGCTCGAAGATTACGAAAATAGAGCCAGACGTTCAAACTTGCGCATAAGGGGAATACCTGAAACTGTGACAGACCTGCAATCTACTATTACTGCTCTATTACAAGAACTAAAGCCAGATATCCCTATTGAGCGTTTAGAACTGGACAGAGTACACAGAGCCCTCACAGCCAAAAAGAAAGATGGACCCCCACGTGATATAATCACAAAATTTCATTATTACAGAACGAAAGAACAAATACTAATTGCTGCAAGAGAAAAAAGGGAACTTAATTTTCAAGGACACAATTATCAAATTTTTGCTGACCTATCCCAACTTACTATTACTAAAAGACGATCCATGAAACCCCAACTAATGGAACTGCAACGCCACAACATTATGTATCAATGGGGCTTCCCCTTTTCAGTCAGATTTAACTACCAAGGTACAATTTACAGAAGCAGATCAGCAGATGAACTACAACAAACCCTTTTAAAATTAAATCTGACAGAACCCACAAGCAGCAACACTCCCACACGCAGAAGAATGGCGTCATCTTCACCTTCAGGCAGCACCCAGAAAATTTCAGAACAAAATGGGAATCATCATTCTCACAAAAGAGGCCGTTATGCCACATCATCCATGGACCAAGAAGATTCAATGGACTGACATCCTAATTCCTGATATCTCTTCATTTATTATACTAAGAGATGGTTCTCTATAAAAAAACCTATATTTATAACTGAATGTAACTGCATTCTGATAGTCACACACTGTGTGGGATCATGTTACATTCCAGTTATATTTCTTATTACTTCTGATTCATATAGCCTTAGAATATATAAGTGAAATAAGGAAATTCTTGTTCAGTTATATATTATCAGGTAATAACAATAGATGTATTACTTTTTAGGACAAATATGTTCAATAATCCAGAAGTAATGGAAGCTTTTTCTTTCTTTTCTTAAAACAAATATATTATTACCTAACTAGTTCTTAGAATTATGTTTTTGTTTATTCTAATCTGAAGCAATACAACCTCAATTTTATGAGTTAACATATCTAAACAGTTACATATGAATAAAATATGTAATTGTTTACTCTAAAAGGGTTAAAATCCCCAAATAATTCAAACTATCTTCATCAATACCAAAGTTATTAACAGTACCTTTCTAACTGAATTATTTAGCCTAGGGCAAGACTAACCATATACAACCACCCTGGAATAAATAATTTCAACAAAAACTATATTCTGCACTCCAATTAATGAAACATCATTTTGATGTCTTTTGACATAGCACTTCTCTCCTGTAAGCGGAAGATCCGTGTACCCCCATTAGCCCTCCTCATTCTCCCAACCATATTATGTGGGAGTGTGACGAAGGCACTTATTCCCCTGAGAGATATTTATTCTCTTTCACGGGTAAATTGTGATTACTTGCAAAAAATAATTTATACAATGTATCATCTAATCTCATATGTTTTTTGTTTACTCTTTACTCCAGAATTCACTGGTTTCTTTTCTATCTATTCATCTCTTCAGTCCACACAGGTTGATCTGCGCAGTCAGCTCTGCATAAAAAAAAGTAAGTCAAAACTATTTGATCTATTGCCATGGCACCACTGAATATACTTTCCCTGAATGTTCAGGGAATAAATGTCCCTCAAAAAAGGACCAAAGCCTTCCGTACTTTCCATAACAAGAAGGCTCACATAGTATGCCTCCAAGAAACACACTTCACCAAAGATTCTACTCCAAAATATATTTCTCCTTTTTATCAACAAATTTACACGGCTTCTGCCTGTACCAAGCAAAGGGGAACTCTAATTGCATTTCACCGATCCACACCATTCACCTTATCATCAGAAATTAAAGACCCAGAAGGTAGATACCTGATACTCATGGGTTATATAATGGATACAGCAATCACGGTGATTTCCTACTACGCTCCTAACAAACAACCTACACCATTCCTCTCACATATATTACAAGTGATTAATACACACAAAATAGGAACAGTGATAATGTGTGGGGATTCGAACCAGGTCCTCCTCCCATTTCTAGATAAATCACCTTTTACACCATCCAAAATAACCTCTAGATTACCTTTTTCTCAACTTCTTTCCAAATACAATCTGGTAGATTCATGGAGAGAAAGTAACCCAATGAAAAAGAAATTCACTTATTTCTCGCACCCTCATCAAACCTTCACCAGAATAGATCATATTTTTCTAACAATAGGAATGATACCAGAAATTATTGCATCAGATATAATTCTGATTCCGTGGTCTGACCATAATGCAGTATACACTACTATAGCCTCAGCCATACCAAAAGCGCATGACCCAACGTGGTACTTACCGGACATAATGCTCAAACACCCACTACATCAGATGGCCATTGAACAAACTTTAAAGGAATACATATCAATTAATAATACAACAGACATCTCCCCAATAACACTGTGGGAAGCTCATAAGCCTGTCTTGCGTGGTACAATACAAAGACAAATGGCACTATTTAAACGGGAACGCAAAAATCTAGCAAAAAAACTAGAACTCAATTTTAATGCAGCCTACATATCATTTCAAGATAATCCATCTCAGAGTACAAAATCTCATCTGGAAAAATCTAGATTGGAATACGATCTATTTCTCACTGAGTCAGTTGATAAATCCCTCAAACGCTCCAAACACAATTTCTACATGAATACAAACAAACCAGGTACATATTTGGCTCGGGCATTAAATTCAACTAACAAATCTTTCAAACCAATACGTTTGAAATTATCAAAAAATGTTTACACTTGTAATCCAGTTAAAATAGTCCATAAATTTCACTCACATCTCGCAACTTTATACAAGACAAACAATGAATTTAATCCTACAGAGGCTGAATCCTTCTTCTCAAAAATAACCTTACCTGAGTTATCTCAGAATCAAAAAAGCAGTTTGGATGAGCCTATAACTATAGATGAAGTTGCTAATGCCATAAAAGACCTAAAACTTAACAAAAGACCAGGCCCAGACGGCTACTCGGCTTTATACTATAAAACATTCTCAGAAATACTCTCTCCCATTCTCACTGAAACTTTTAACAAACTTCTAGATGGACATTCTTTTTGGCAAGAAACACTAATGGCAATTGTTTGTATGATCCCAAAACCCCTTTCTGATGATACTTCCTGTGTGAATTATCGGCCTATCTCTCTGTTAAACCTCGATATTAAATTATTAGCAAAAATAATAGCAAAACGCCTCAATAGCATTATAGGAAAATTAATACATAGAGATCAAGTAGGCTTCATGCCAAATAGACAGGCAGGCGATAATATACGCAGGGCAGTGTTATTGGCACATATTGCTAAAAAACGGAAAATCCCTTTATGTTTTTTATCTCTCGATATTAAGAGGGCATTTGACACAGTATCCTGGCAATATATGCAATATTCATTACAAAAATGGGGTTTTGGACCCCACTTTTTAACATGGATCAAAGCATTATATAATAAACCCAAAGCCTATATAAAATATGCTGGATACAAATCTGAAGCCTTTAATATCGAAAGAGGTACCCGACAGGGTTGCCCATTATCTCCCTTATTATTTGCCCTTATACTCGAACCCATGGCCCAATACATCAGAACAAACCAAACTATAACTGGCATTGAAGTAGGAGGTATTACACACAAATTATGTATATTTGACAAAAAAGAGCAACTTCGTTTATATGGGGCTCTTCTAAACCACGTATACCTATACACACACTACATCTTCCCAAAAATAAAGGAGGCCTGGGATACCCTAATTTTACTAACTACTACAGAGCAGCACATTTGGCCAGTCTGTCCAAATACCATGCAAAACAGGAAATCCCATTATGGGTATTTATAGAGGCTTCAGAAAATGACCCTCTATTAATATCAAATTTATTATGGCTTGATCCTAAAGACCGCTTTAAAATTCATAATCCCATAACTAAACACTTCTTATCTCTCTGGGATAAACTAAAAACCAAATATCAGTTACAATCTCCACACAATCCTCTCCTTTCTTTTATCAGAAATCCGGCCTTTTATCCGGCATGGATCTACCCAAATTCTTTTAAAGCTTGGACAACATCAGGCATTCAGACACTAAATGACTTCATAGCATCTAAATCATTCCTTTCATTCCCATCGCTTAGAGAAAAATATGATCTACCAAACTCTGAGATATTTAGATATCTCCAAATCAAAAATTTCTATACACCATTCCTAAAGGGGGATACACCATTATCCCAATTATCCATTTTTGAATCAATCTGTACAAAAGATCCATTTGCTAAAGGTACAATTTCATCACTTTATAATCAATTATATGGAGTAGCAAATCTTAATAGACCCTCTTATGTTCAGAGGTGGGAGGAGGACCTGGGACGAACTTTAGAAGACACGGACTGGTCTAACATATGGCTCACATCTAAATCATCTTCACCCAACATCTTAGCACTGGAGACAAATTATAAAGTCCTAACTCGCTGGTACCTTGTACCCGCTAGAGTGGCAAAATATTCACCTAATACCTCAACTCTTTGTTTTCGAGGATGCCCAGAAATAGGCACATATTTACACATATGGTGGACATGCCCAGTAATCCAAACCTTCTGGAAGGAAGTCTTCGTGATTGCATCTAAAATATTTAAAAAAATAATACAACCAGATCCATATTTAACTTTACTTAATCTAAAACCGGAATGGTTAACACTCTCTCAATTCAAACTTATGATCCAACTAATAACGGCTGCAAAACAAACAGTGGCCAAGGCATGGAAATCTCCTACATTGGTACTAGCAGAAACAATTCACAGAATGAATAATACAATGTCCCATGCTAAGATGGTAGCCATCGATCAAAATCAAATTCCAAAATTTGAAAAACTTTGGCATCCTTGGATAAAACAACAGTTCCTGTCAAACTTCAATGACTCTGTCCTGTTGCCATGGTAACAGATTAAATGACTTACAGAGACACCCATTCTAAGGCTTCAAAGAGAACTAAAAAGAATAATAAACTGACGAGCGGGACAACCTTGTGGACCATACCTCTACCTTTCAACCCTTTTTCTTCTTTCTCTTTCCTTTTCTCCACCTTACGATTAAAGCTCATTATCAGAATTTATTTGACCTATATACACTCTACTTGTAAACAATATGTATAGTAGGTATAAATCATTTAAATACCTACAAAAGTAACTAAGGAAATGATATATATCTTTAATTTAGGTTTACGTGAACCCAATGTTTAATATTTGAAATTTCATGATATTTACCTATATAAACCCTACTGTAAAACAATGAGCTTACTTTATAGATCCTTGTAAACTTACTTTATGTATCTTTATAACATTGTATACTCAATAAACTTCTTTTGACAAGGAAATACAGTCTGGCTTCAGATGCCCACACTTAAGAAGGCCACGGCCTGCTGGAAGTTTATAAAATAACAAACTAATGCTATAAACTAACAAAACAGACCTTAGTTTACAGACTAACTTTACTAGAATACATTTAGCTTGTGTATTATAGGGGTATTTTTATTTAAAAGTATAAATTTGGCCGGAACACTGCTTTAACCACTTAAGGACCAGCCTCGTTTTGAGATTTTGGTGTTTACATGTTTAACCACTTCCCACCCGGCCAATGTACATTAACGACCGGGTGGGCGCTCTCTCCTTCTGAGTGGACGTTCAGGAGCGTCCCTCAGAGGGAGTGGGATCACGCGCAAGCCTGCCCAGCGGCGCAATCCCGATGCGCTCGTGTCACCCGGACAAGGCGCATCTCCGAACGGAAAAAGGGCTCTGTGATTGGCCCTCCTGATCACATGATGGCCGTGTCCAATCACAGCCATCATGTGATGTAAACACAGAGACTGTTGCTAGGCAATCAGCTCTCCTCTCCTCACACGGAAGTTGTTGGTGAGGAGAGGAGAGGAGATCGCTGCAGCTGGCTGGTGATCAGTGAGTATGAGCTGTTTTTTACAGCTTTTTACTCACTGATCACCAACCTAGTGTCACCACACATGTCCCCACACAATGTCCCCAAAACACGTCCCCAAATAAAAAAAACACCCGTCCCCCACGTATGTCCCACTAAAATCACATGTCCCAATGATTATCTGCACACATATGTCTGTGATCACCTGCGCACATCTGTACATGATCATTTGCGTACATCTGTCCGTGATCACACAAACCAATTATTATACACTTAACAGAAATTTTTTACCAAAAACATGTAGCAGAATACATTTTGGCTTAAATTTATGACAAAATTCGATTTTATTGGATTTCTTTTAAAACAGAAAGAATTCCGGTTCCGGCGCCGCATGGAGTAGCTGCTCCGCTCCTCAGCTCCCGCACACCGGACAAAATATCAGCCTGTAAAACCAGCCCAGGAGCCCCCATCCACCCTCGGCTACCTCCGGACATACTCCGCCAGCCCATGGAGCGGTTTGTAGAGAAAACCGGCTCCTGCATGCAAACCGCTCCGACGGCGCCGACGGTCCAGCTGCAAATTGAGGCCCCGGTCTCAGCCTACACGCAGCCGCGCTCAGATATACAGGCGGCGGAAAAGGAGGTAAGCGGCAGCACAGCCACTCACATCTCTCCACAAGACTCCTCTACTCAGCCACAGCCTCACCATGTCTCCTTCCCTCAAGTCTCCCTCTCCCAAGCCTTCTCCTTACCAGCATCCACCCCACAACATGCTGAGGACCAGAATACAGAGCGCATAGCTCAGGCTGTTGCAGCCCTTCTATCCCCTATGATCTCAGCATGAGTGGAAAAGGCTGTAAAAGCGGGGATGAAACGAATAAAGGCCCAACTGGGAGAACACTCCACCAGGCTGAACGAGCTAGAACACCGCCTGTCCAATGTGGAAGAGGAGATATACCAAGCCCAGACCACAGAACAAGCACAAGACAAGACAAACCAATATATTATCCAAAAACTCAATGATTTGGAAAACAGATCTAGAAGGAGCAACCTGCGATTCGTGGGGATACCCGAATCCCTACAAGCATCTGCTCTATCAGAATTCTGTTTACACCGCGTTCCAGAAGCACTGGGCCTTACAGGATCTTGCACAGTGGAACGTGCGCACCGTATGGGTTCTTACAACGCAGAACACAAAAACCCTCGACCTATAATCGCTAAATACCTGAACTATTCTGACAAGGCCCTCATCCTTCAAAAGTTCAGACAATCCTGCTCACTCCAAGTAGATGGCATAAGGGTCCTGATCTTTGCCCACTACTCCATTGAGGTCTCGAAAAAGCGCAAAGCCTTCCAGCAGGTATGCACAGATCTCTTTAAACAACAAATAACATTCACGCTGGCCTTCCCGGCTATCCTCCGCCTCAAGACACCGAACGGCGATCAACTATCCTTCCAAGATCCCTCTGAAGCGGAGGCCTACCTGCGATCTCTACATCCAAACCCTCACCCTCATACCCCATCAAAAGCTGCCCCTATCAATCGCTCCCTGGACCAAAGGAGCCCCTGCAAAGACTCTCCCAAGCGCTTCAGATCGTCATACCCGGACCAGCATTGCAACACCCCTCGCTGACCAAGGACTCACAGTTATGATTATTCGAAAACCATCGAGGCAGCTCTTATGACACCACTTCAGGTTTGGTCTTTGACTTTGCTCATACACCTACACCCCCACGCTTTTCAATATTTTACTACTCAATGTATTGATGCCTTATCTTCCTCCTCTCACCTAGCATTTATTCACACTAAATACAACAATTCAATAGAGGTTTTGGAAGGTATTTTGTCATGTGCTTTGTTACATTGATGCTAGGTTTTATTGTTCAGTTATCAAATACCCTACTGTTACAAATGTCTTTTAGTACATTTTACGATCCTTATTGGCCTCACTGTGTATGGCTCAATTCACCCTCCCCCACATACTCGGTCCAGAGGAGGAGCCCACATAAGAACCAGCCATCCTGTCAGTGACTTCATGCGGAAAAAAGAGAAGTTCTTACATGTGCTTGTTTTGTTACTTTCTCTGATCCCCCCTGATTTACCCCCCTCCCATCTTCCTTTACCCCGGGGCTCAAGCAAAGCTCAGTACCTCGCTACTTCACTGCACCGTCCGGTCACCAACACCATACCTCCTAATATAGCTATGATTCTCTCTCACCACTTACACAGTGACAAATCTCATACACCAGCCCATATCCCTCTCAAGACCCCCCCAATATGAAAGTAGTCTCCTGGAATGTTAAAGGTCTCAGATCCCCTCACAAGAGAATGAAAATTCTCCGACATCTCAAATGAATCAAAACTGACATAGCCCTAATTCAAGAATCTCATTTACTAACCCCAGATTTTCACCGCATGAAGAAGCTTTGGGTAGGCACTGTCTTAGGCTCTGATGCGGTGGGTCGCAAAGCTGGTGTACTCCTGCTAATACACAAAAACCTCCCCTGCACAGTTCTGTCTGTGAAAACTGACAAGCAAACTTCATCACGGCAAATATTCAATTAGGTTCCAAGGAACTTGTGATAACAAATGTCTACGCTCCAAACAGCCCAGGCAGACAGTTCTGCACAGAACTGTCCACTTGCTTACTTAGCAACACCCATCTCCCCCATTTAGTTGGCAGAGATTTTAATGATATTCTCCATCAGACAGATGACAGGTCATCCACTAAGCGCCCCAAACCTAGCTCCGACCGCTCCACCCCTTCGTACTTTGCAACCACTATGGATGCCATCCACCTCCAGGGTCTTTGGCGCCTCTCTCACCCAGCTGACAGAGAATTTACCATCTACTCCAACCCACACAATGTCTTCACAAGGATAGATTACTTCTTTGGCTCTGACAACCTCCTCCCCATGCTCCACAGTGCTGACATCCACGACATAATCATTTCTGACCATGCCCCCATTGAGGTAACACTCGACAATCTAGATCTACCCCCACACCCCAATATATGGCCTTTCCCCTCCTACCTACAAAACAATACAGACTTCCAGCAGTTCATGTCCGAATCATGGTCTGAATACTCTTCGACCAACGCCCCTCACCCGAACGACCCTAACCTTTTCTGGGACGCCGGCAAAGCATACCTTAGAGGCCGAATCATTTCTTATGCCACTTCTTTTAAACGTAACACCTTAACTAAATATAAAGCAGCCAGCGCACGCCTACACCAGGCACAACACTCCTTACACACTAAAGATTCCCCAGATACCAGAAATGAATGGCAGGCAGCAAAAAGAGACTTTGAAACCTGGGCAAACACCCTTGAACTCACCAAAAAGGCCCATCTAGACGCCACCTACCACACGTTTGGGAATAAAGCAGGCAAACTCCTAGCCAGACTCTGCAAAGGTCAATTCCGCCCGACACATATCACATCGCTCAAAGACGCCAAGGGTAACCTCCACTCCTCTCCACAACAAATTAATAAGGTAATGCTTAAATTCTACTCTACGCTCTATGCCCCAGATCCCATAGATAAACAAACAGCTTGCTCCTTCCTCGAGAAAATAATTCTGCCCAAAATTTCTCCTTCACAACTAGAGGCACTTAATGCTCCTATCTGCCTCTCTGAAATATCTACCACCATCCGTAACCTAACCCTCTCCAAGGCCCCTGGCCCTGACGGATTCACTAGTGAATTCTACAAAACTTTACAAACCCTCTTAGAACCTACTCTTCTCCAAGTATACAATGGTATTTGTTCAGGGGGTACATATCTACAGTCGGGGAATCAGGCCATTACTAAATTATTATCCAAGAAGGGTAAAGACCCCCAGGACCCGGGTTCCTACAGACCCATCTCACTTCTTAATCTCGATGTAAAAATTCTATCCAAGATTGTAGCCACTAGACTAGCAGATATCATCCCTTCTTTGGTACACCCCGCCCAATCTGGCTTTGTAAAAGGCAGAACAGCCACCCTCAACATCCGCAAAGTCATGCTGGCCTTGGAGCACGCTAACCAATACCCAAACATAGACCATGCCATTATCACATTAGACACGTAGAAAGCCTTCGATAACGTTAGCTTTGACTGGTTATCCATGACCATGTCAGCGATGGGCTTCAATGGTCCCTTCCACCATCTCATAAACGCCATGTACAACGCTCCGGAAGCAAGATTGGTGGCAGCTGGCCTTCTCTCGGATGAATTCCGCCTTCACAAGGGTACACGCCAAGGTTGCCACCTATCCCCACTCCTCTTCAATATCGCCCTAGAACCACTTTCCAGATACCTAACATTGACAGCTCCCTTACACGGCATAAAAGTTGGATCACACAACTTACGCACCTCACTTTTTGCGGACGACGTTCTCATATTTTCAGCCGACCCCCTATCAGATATGATCACCATAAAAAAGGTTTTCGACAAATTCCGTTTATGCTCAGGCCTCCGCATCAACTACAACAAAAGCGAAATCCTCCCCATAGGCACTCTCTCTAAACCATCTTGGGCCCAGAACTTTATCTTTCCTGTGGCAAATTCATATATTACATATTTGGGAATTAAAATAGGGAAACTCCCCTCCTCACTCTACGACCTCAACTACCCTCCTCTGTTTTCAAAAATAACTCAGGAATTAACTACCTGGATGAATCTGCCCCTCTCGCTCTAGATGTCATTTGATAAAAAAAGGTCAGTTTTGCTAGGTTATTATACCCATTGCAAACTTTACCATTACTTCTCCATCACAAAGATGTGAAATCTCTCAATTCAGTAATATCAAAATTTCTATGGCAAAACAAAAGACCACGTATAGCTTTTAAAAAACGATATCTTCCCGGGCGCGAAGGGGGCACCAGTCTCCCTCATATCAGAATCTATAATTTAGCATGTCTGCTTAGAACCAGTCTAGATTGGATTACACAGTCCTCCCGATACTCCAATTTTTCTTTGGAATCTGACATGGCTCACCCGTATTCATTAGTGGTGCTTCTACACTGCAGGTGGAAGTCAGTTCCCCATCCTTTTCAACATAATCTCCTACTAAGAGATACTGCAATAGCATGGAGAGAAGCCAGGAAGCTGCTCAAGGTTTCTCCTTTCATGTCAAGCCACCTTCCAATTCAGGGGAATTTGGTTTTCCCTCCAGGTTTGGAACACAAACCCTTCACCATCTGGGAACAAAAAGGCCTCACAAAATTTTCCACCCTCTGCAATATTACGACAGGATGGCCATTACCCTTTGCCAACATAGCAGAAACCTTCTCTCTACCCATAACACATGCTTTCCACTATGGTCAATGCATCAGCTTTTTAAAGGACGCGTGTAAAGAAGATAGCCAAAGGTTTCAGCCTAACATCATAGACCAATTGATCCTGGATGACTCCCACAAAATCTCAGACATATACAAACCTCTTTTACACAAGTCCTCTCTTCCCCTCTCATCCTCATCTGTCAAAAATTGGCGCAAAGACTTCCCCGACCTGAACCTAGTGGAAAAAATTCTACAAGGCCTCGACACCGTGCACAAGCTAACACCAAACAAAATCTGGAGAGAAACCCAACTTAAAATAGTTCACAGAGCTTACATGCCTTTCTTATCTTCAAAATCAGATCAGAGCAAAGCCTTTTGCCCTCTATGTAATCTACTGAAGCCATCTCTGACTCATCGCTTCTGGAATTGCTCCTACATTTCTACCTTCTGGGACCAAGTATTATCCTACATCTTTGAAGTAACCCTGTTAAAATTACCAAAGGACCCGCTACTCCTCATCTTTGCCCATTGGGATCCTAAACTGTTACCCTGGTCCCATACCACTTAAATACAGGTCACACGGGCATCTCAAAAGCCACCTCCTCCCACAAAGAATGGACTCTGATTTGTCTTCTAATTGCAAGAAGAACCATTTTGAAACTTTGGATCTCCCCTCTCAGCCCCAACATCACCCACATCAAACGAGAGCTTCTACATCTCCTAATCAAAGACCGTCTAAACACGGATTTCGAACAAGAAAAATCTAAAGCCAACTTCTACTCCAAATGGCATTCCTTCATGCTCTCCTCCCTCTCCCAGGAGGAAATAGCCAACTTCAGTCAATCTTCGTTCTCATATTTCGACTCTTATCCTCCAATCCCAAAAGGTGCGACCTCCACCTCCCAAAGGGCACCCTCCACCTAAAGTCCTTAACACAGATCACTGACTCTGCCCTTATTAAAATATCTTTAGATTATCTTCAACATTAGATTAACACTAGCTAACCGCTTTAGCAATATGTACCTGGACAATTTTCTATGTTTCAACCTTGCAGTCCCCCCCATTATGCTTTACCTATTACCCTACCCCCTCTTTTTGTGTTACATTTCCCTTCGTTTCTGTTATTACCTAGCTAATGTTAGGGTTTCTATAAACAGATTCATCCAGGTATCTACTATTACTAATCCGACATTGGAATGTTATGATCTGTTTGTTATCTGTTATCCAGCCATCCCTTCCTGGTATATAAGTGTATATCCCTCAGGTAAATACGAATATGTACCCAAGTTCCATTAACTATGTAAAATATTGTACAAAAACTGCTGTATATTGTTTGTACGCTTTGAAAATCTAAATAAAATCTTTAAAAAAAAAAACTTCTATTTGTTCGAACAAAATGATAAAAATTCAATTTGGGTACAGTGTAGCATGACCGCGCAATTGTCATTGAAAGTGTGAGAGCGCTGAAAGCTGAAAATTGGCCTGGGAAGGAAGGGGGCGAAAGTGCCCGGTATTGAAGTGGTTAAAACAGGTTTTTTGCTAGAAAATTACTTAGAACCCCAAAGATTATATGTTGTTTTTTTCGAACACCCTAGAGAATAAAATGGCGGTCATTGCAATACTTTTTTTCAAACCATATTTGCGCAACGGTCTTGCAATCACACTTTTTTGGAAAAAATTCACTTTTTTAAATAAAAATATAAGAGAACAGTAAAATTAGCCCAATTTTTTTAATATTGTGAAAAATAATGTTACGCTGAGTAAATTGATACCCAACATGTCACGCTTAAAAATTGCGCCTGCTCGTGGAATGGCGACAAACTTTTAGCCTTAAAAATCTCCATAGGTGATGGTTAAAAAATTCTACAGGTTGCATGTTTAAAGTTAGAGAGCAGGTCTAAGGCTAGAATTATTGCTCTCGCTCTACCGATTGTGTGGTTTGAACACCATTTTCATATGCGGGCGCTACTCACGTATGAGTTCACTTCTGCACGGGAGCTCGCCGGGACGGGGCGCATTTTAAAATGTTATTATTATTATTTATTTTACCTTTTTTTTATTTTTACACTGTTTTAAAAAAAAGATCACTTTTATTCCCATTACAAGGAATGAACACATCGGTTGTAATAGAAAAAAACATGTCAGGACCTCTTAAATATGAGATGTGGGGTCAAAAAGACCTCACATCTCATATTTAGACTAAAATGCAATAAAAAAATAGTAATTATAAAAAAATATTTAAATAAAATGTGCATTTAAGAGCTGTGGGCGGAAGTGACATTTTGACATCACTTCTGCCCAGCAATTGTGTGGAGACGGGTGGGGGCCATCTTCCCCTCACTCGTCTCCATACCTGACAGGAGACAGGACGCGATCGCCTCCACCGCTGCCGACAGCTCTGGTAAGCGGCGGAGGCCACCGGATCGCGACGGGGGCCCTCTCTCCGCCACTGATAAAAGTGATCTTACGGTGAATCCGACACAGAGACCACTTTTATCTTGTAGTAAACTGCCTGCTGAAGACGAGGATACCGGGGTTATGGCAGCCAGCTCCCGACTTGGAAGGATGGTTCAAATACTTCAATGACTTGGTATCAGTCTTTTATGCTTTCTCATCCAGAGGAAGAGCGATAAACTCTCTCCTCTGGATGGTGAGATTAAGACCATTAGGGACCAATTAGCTCCTCACATAAATAGTGAAGAATACAAACTTTCGATGAGCAGGCATCCATACTTATGGATAGGTTCACTGAGAAGGGGTATGATCAAGCTTCCCTGTCTTTGGCCATCAAAACGGCACAAGATAGGGGTAGAACCTCACTTTTGACTGACGCATCCCCAGAAAGGATTGATGTTTCCGATGCTGTGCCATTTATCACCACTTATTTGGTACAGCATCGCAGCATGAAACAACTGATACAAAAACACTGGCATGTGTTGGGCAGTGACCAAGTTCTTGGCACTATCTTACCAGCTAGACCTAGAGTTGTGTTTAAGGGAGCATCCTCCCTTGGGAGTAAAATAGCCCCCTCCGTTCAGGACCCTCCACGGGAGAACAGATGTTTCCTTCGGAACCTTACTGGCTATTACAGATGTGGGAAATGCCAAGTCTGCTCTCTATATGCCAATAGGGGAAGGCGGATCACTACATTTACATCTACTAGTACCTTGCATTCGTATGAGATCGAACCCTTTATTACATGCGCCTCCGAAGGGGTGATCTATCTTCTACAATGCCCTTGTGGGCTAAAATATGTGGGGAGGACCAAAAGGGCATTACGTGTTCGTTTGAATGAACACATAGGGAACATAAGGAGAGGCTATGACAAACACCCAGTCTCCAGACATTATGACCAGGTACACAAAAGGGATCCCTCCAATACACTATATGTGGGGATTGACAAATACAGACCACACTGGCGAGGCAGTTTGATGGTCAGGGAGATCTCTAAGCAAGAGATGTCCTGGATCCATAAACTTAAAACCTACACCCCATTTGGCATGAATATCGACACAGACGTGAATGCTTTCATTAACAATGCCTGATTAGGGTTAGCCTGCTGCCCCCGCTATCCCAATCTCTATGAAGTTTTTTTGACAGCTTCACTTTTTATAGGCCCCATTGGGCTTCGTAGAGGTATTGTAAATTTATTTTGGAAGTGAGCATTTGTTAGAGGTACTTTTTGTGAAGGCTTTTGCTCTGAGTTTCCATTCATCTGGACTATTTATTTATTTTTACCCAATGGGTGGGGGCGGTTGGTGACCCACATCACTAATTCTGTGGTGCATTTGGCTTCTTATCCGCATACATTATGGGTATATATATATATATATATACACATTTATGTAATTTTTTTCTTCCCCTTTAATGTTTTTCAATTAACCGTTTTTTAATTTTAATTTCAATTTCACCTTTTCACTTTTTGTACACGGACATTGGGCCCAGATATGCCCACATAGATTATGATTACGAATTAATCTCCTCTGGACATCTACACTCTGATGCCCATGGAGATTTTTGATCCTTTGTCTCCATTCCAAACAATTATGACAGCTCGCTTTCATTTTTTCATTTATTTTAGCTTGCAACTCTTACTCATTACCATAGGTTTTGGATCTGATTGTTGAGTTGCTTGCAATAATCAATATGGCCACTGGATGGCCATTGCTCTTTAGGAATGTGTCCTCTTGGTGCCTTTATTTAGCACTTCCGGTTTTAATATGGACCATGTCGGTTGCCGTGATTGCAAGATCTATGGCTCTGTCGGTGTCTGTTTTCCTTACGGACCCCAGCACATCCATTTCTATCCCTGCAACTCTTAGCAGGTATATAAATTTGGATGTGTCTATCCATTTATTCACAATTATTTTTTACTTAGGTATATTTGTTGGCCATCGGTACTTAACAGCTGCCGTTTTGTGTGTCTTTCATATAATGACACAGATTTGTGCAATTTTACTTAGGGCCTGGTTGTAGGCGTTTTTTGCCATGTTATTGGGATTTTTTATGTTTCCTTGATCTGTGACCCCACAGTCTGTTTTTTATTAGGAAGGCTCCATCCTCTCTGTTTGACGGATTGCATCCTTACTTACTGTGGGTGCACCTGTGCACTCAAAGCCATTCATTGCTTTGGACTTAGGCATATTGCGCATGTAGATGCAATGGAGTTCAGAGCGAGGCTTGGTTAGGTGGTTGTACTACAAAGGGAGGTGACGCAATGCACCGCCCGTGCCCCTGGATGACATAACTCTATTACGTAACGCAGCATAGGGCGGAGCGACGCGTTCGCGTCACCTCTCATCGCTGCTGTGGTTACCAGTAGGACGGGTTGTCTGTGAGCTTCCGGCCGGCGCTCCAGACATTTTTAGGTGCTTACTTTATACTACCAGCATTTGGAATTCCTTCACTGTACTATCAAGGTCTCTGATGTGTTGTCATATTCCAAGGCTCCTGGCTTTATGGTTGTGATCCAGATTACCATTCTTCTAAACAGCTCTCTTTGATCCTCTGTAGCGGGGGATCATGAGTTTCTGGTAAGCGGCCATTGTTTACCTACGGTAGAGGATCAAGGACTCTTGTCTATTCTTAACAGGAATCATAGTTCACATGGACTTTTATCTATCACATGGGTGATATATATTCACTTTATGCACATGGACTTTTGTCTAATATTGTCATTATTTCACATCAAGCAATGTACATTTGATGGACTGTCACTTCATTATTTATTTTATATTTTGTGCTTAATTTGTTTACACATTTCAAGAATATTGTGGATTGCTGATCATACGCATGGTCACGAGTCCTTTCTAGCGCAATTCCGTTTTTTTCCTATAATCCTTAAATACATATAGAATCACAGATTGTACACTTCTATCATATACACGAGTATACACAGAACTCTTGATGGCAGCCGTGTATGATCTAGTCCAAGCAGTGACACGGAGGCTTTTTCTTTTCTATGTAATGTGATTGCGGCCATTGTCTGGATACCTCGGGTGATATTGTATTTTTGCACATTACATGTTATACAGACTGAAGTAGCTGTGAATTTTTATTATTGATCACTATTGGTGGAGTTATCACATCTACATTAGAAGTGTTGGTATTGGGACACATTGTAGGTTGCAGATTTCTCATTTATCTCATCACACATTTTATCACTAAGTGTAGGGCTCTATACATAGAATTATATTATACTATTTGTACTTCTATATCAGACTTCCTGCTGGCGGCTGGTTTTCATTCATTAGATTTGCACAAAGTTGTCCATGTTTTTTGTGCAGATATCTTATTTTTTACATTTTTATATCCAGCTTTAGAGAACTGTCTGATATTGGTGATATATAGAGACAACCAGGAGATGAAATATATCTCCATTATTATTATTTGATTTATGTAGTTTAGGGACTCTGGTGTCATAAGGGGGCGTGACTCCAGAGTCCCTGCGCATGCTGGGACTGTAACATCACAAGGGGGTGGGGTCATCACCTATATAAATGGCTGCACAGCTCGCACACAGCATTCCAGCAGGAGAGAGCATCGTGTCAACATCTCTGGAAGAGAAGAGGGGACAAGACAGCACAGAAGACCGAGCTCCTCCGCTAGCAAAAGAGCGGCAAAAGAGCAGAAGATAGCAGAGGAGCCCGGCAGAAGGAAGAAGGCACCGGAGAAGAACCAGAGAGCGCAGAGATGACACCGGAGAGAGGGAGAAGAGGCCTGAGAGACCCCCGAAGTTGGCAGAAGACCCCAGAAGTCAGAAGAAGACCCCTGAAGTCGGAAGAAGACCCCCAAAGTTACCCAATAAATTATTTTTAAAACCTGTGTAGTGTTTTTTTTTTTTTTATTGACACTTTTTTCCCTAGGTGAATGGGTAGGGGTACCATGTACCCCATACTCATTCACATAGGGTGGGGGGCCGGGATCTAGGGGGCCCCCTTATTAAAGGGGGCTCCCAGATTCCAATAAGCCCTGCGCCTGCAGACCCCGACAACCAATGGCCAGGGTTGTCGGGAAGAGGCCCTTGTCCTCATCAACATGGGGACAAGGTGCTTTGGGGTGGGGGGTCCCGCAGGGTGCCCCCCTCCCCCAAAGTGCCCACCCCCCATGTTGAGGGTATGCGGCCTGGTACGGCTCAGGAGGGGGGGGCTCACTCATCCCCACCCCCTTTCCTGACTGGCTGGGCTGTGTGCTTGGATAAGGGTCTGGTATGGATTTGGGGGGACCCCCACGCTGATTTTTCAACGTAGAGGGTTCCCCTTACAATCCGTACCAGACCTAAGGGCCTGGTATGCCCCTGGGGGGGGAACCTACGGTGTTTTTTTCATTTAAAATTTGGCGCGGCGTTCCCCCTCATGATTCATACCAGACAGCTGTCAGCACTGCCTGTCGCTCATCGCGAAAGGAAGAAAAGTTTTCCTTTCCCGATCAGCGAGCCAGCTCGGTGCTGGCTCCCGCGATGGGGCTCGCAGGTGTCAAATCTCGCCAATAAATGTGGCGAGATTGACACAATATCGCGGTCACCTACTGTACCAGACAAACAGAATGTTTTTGTTGATGGTTCTTGCTCTAGGCTATAGTACACTGCAGAGCACACACAGGCCAACAGAGAGAGATAGCCAGGGGAAATGAGCAGGTCTGGATGACCTTGCTGCTAAACAAGCTGCTATCTCACAGACAGCAGACATCCAAATTGCTATGCTGATACCTGACCTATCCCCATTTGAACAGTCACTTGCAGATCTCCAGGATTATGCATCAATTTATGAGTTAAGGGACTGGAATGGAAAGGGTGTGTAGAGAGATCCAAGGTCTGGACTTCTCTGCAAAGAGGGGAAACCATGTATACCAACAGCAAGTGCATTCACAGTACCACGGAATAGGCCACGCGGGTATATAAGTCACGGATGATCTCACACACATGCCCAAACTAGGCAAAAGACAGGAATATCTTTTGATAATTGTGGACATGTTCTCAAATGGTCCAGCTTTTATAGCCAGGGTCTGCCAGGACTTGTTAAAAACTCTCAAGATAGAATGGAAGTTTCACATTCCCTACCACCCTCCAAATTCAGGAATAGTAGAAAGAATGAATAGAACAATAAAAGACAAGATAAGAAAGGCCACAGGAGGAACCTTTGCCAACTGGAGAAAGGTCCTCATAGAAGTCCTGGCAGAAATAAGGCAGGGTATTCATCTTTTGAAGTTTTGATGGGTAGACCTTTCCCCACCCCATAGGCCAGAGCACCTTTAATGATAGAAAAGGGAGATTTAGACTTAATACAGGAAGAATATGTAAGAAAACTGGTTGAAATATTGGATACAGTCAAAGAAATGTTGCTTGCACCTCTCTTTTTTCTTCACAGGAAGCTACTCACCTCTTCAAGGAGGGAGACACTGTGGTGGTCCAACAGCTGAAAAGAAATAAGAAGCAAGAGTATCCCTTTGGACCTCCTACCACAGCGGTTGCAGTGACCAGAACAGCTATCCTGATGGAAAACTGTCAGTCCTGGATCCATGTCAGCCGAGAAAGAATGAATAGAACAATAAAAGGCAAGATAAGAAAGACCACAGGAGGAACCTTTGCTAACTGGAGAAAGGTCCTCATAGCAGTCCTGGCAGAAATAAAACAGGGTATTCATCTTTTGAAGTTTTGATGGGTAGACCTTTCCCCACCCCATAGGCCATATCCTAATGGAAAACTGCCAGTCCTGGATCCATGTCAGCCGAGTGGAAAAGGTTGCTCAAAGCCCCAAGAGCAGGAAGGAGATCCTAAACACAGGAGGCCATCAAGCAGAAGTCCAAGCAGATGAAGGAGGAGTTCCTGGAAAAGCAGGTCCGGCCAGAGAAGATGACCTCGCTTATTTCACCACAGACTCCTGGCAAAGCATTTTGCCTCCTGTTCCTGATCACGCTGATAGTGTTCCCGCCCACTTGGATCATCACTAACTGTATTTACCACCCTGAAGACTTGGGTGCCATTAAAAGTATTTGTGGGAACACACATACACGGGAGAACATTACAGTGATACAAGTTAGAAACAAGAGAGACATTGAGGATAATTTTGCTGATAAAATGCTTTTGCTAAAATTTAAATATGCCTATGTTCAGAAATCAGGATTTCAGAAATGTTGGATTTGTAGCAAATTGCACCCTAGCACTGTTAGGATACCATTAATGGCCATGCTTTTGAATATCACCCCCCTTTTTAAAGGAAAGACTCCCCTTGATCTCATAAATATCAGTAGAAGAACAAATAATACCATTACCTTTCACATTATTAGTAGAAGCCATAATCCTACTTGGTGTTTTAACTTAGGAAATTCCACTAGAAATGCTCACACTTGTAGTATGTATTACCAGAAACAGACTGATTGCACCATAATGACAAGGATGAGATCATACAAATATGATCAAAGAGGGGATTGTAAGGATATTTTAGCTTGCTGTCCACCATTTTAGCTATACACCCCTGTAAAAATGTGTATCCATTTTAGAATAATATGTATATGTGACGTCTATGGAAAGTTAAGTTTCAATTTCTTGTAAATGGCCTGACTTCTTTTAAATGACGTGCAAGTCCTTTCCTGTTAGCCTTTTCCTGTTGATGGTTTCTATATGAGAAAATAGGGCGTTATATTGTTTTATACACATACTCAGTAAATTTCCACTCTTGCTTGCTAGATGAAACATTCTGTATGTCTGTATCTTTACCATATATTAATAAGAGGGTTGGACATTTGTTGTGATGTCATTTTGGTTATATAAGTGGAAACACGGAAATAAACCGGCAGATCATTCTGAGAATTGCATGCCTTGTATGTGTGTCATAATTTCCATCGGAATGGTCTCCAGATCTTAATGGGTTTGAAGGAACATCCTAGGCAGGATATCATACAAGGGTTCACTTGCTTTTAGAACATACTTACACCCCATCAGAATACAACATCAGAAGTGATTTAATGTGTTGAATAGTTTTGTATGTATTCTTTCGTTTCTTAGCATGCATAGTCTTACTCTTACAATTTATTTTGGGTGAAAACTGTACTGACTAAACAAAAATCAGATGCTGAGTTCACGTACGATAAAAATGTTATAGTCTGCACATCCAGCTTTTGTCGGATGAAAAAATCAGAATCGGCTGTCAAAAGCATCATACTAATGATCATGTTGGATTAGAAGGCCTGGCTTGCAGTCTCCACTCTAAATAATACCAAAGGTGTTCTATCTGGTTGAGGTCAGGAGTCAAGTTCCTCCACCCCAAACTCACTCATCTATGTCTTTATAGACCTTGCTTTGTGCACTGGTCAAAACCATTTGGTGGAGGGGGGATTATGGTGTGGGGGAGGATTATGGTGTGGGGGTGTTTTTCAGGGGTTGGGTTTGGCTCCTTAGTTCCAGTTAAGGGAACTCTTAAGGCGTCAGCATACCAAGACATTTTGGACAATTTCATGCTCCCAACTTTGTGGGAACAGTTTGGGGATGGCCCTTTCCTGCTCCAACAGGACTGCGCACCACTGCACAAAGCAAGGTCCATAAAAACATGGATGAGGAACTTGACTGGCCTGCACAGAGTCCTGGCCTCAACTCGATAGGACACCTTTGAGATGAATTAGAGCGGAGACTGTGAGCCAGGTCTTCTCGTCCAACAGCAGTGCCTGACCTCAAAATTGTGCTTCTGGAAGAATGGTCAAACATTCTAGACACACTCCTAAACCTTGTGGACAGTCTTCCCAGAAGAGATTAGGCTGTTATAGCTGCAAAGGGTGGGCCAACTCCATATTGAACCCTACGGACTAAGACTGGGATGTCATTAAAGTTCATGTGTGTGTAAAGACAGGTGTCCCAATACTTTTGGTAATATAGTGTAACAGTCCAGGATTGGATATTTAGGCTCCATGCACACTGGTTTAATACATTGCTGCTACTACAGGAGTTTTGTATTCTGCCTGTAGAAGCAGCTTCATGTTCTCCTATGTCTCCTTACACATTGGGACGATTACAAACATATTTTGAGCTCAACGTTTAGAGGCAGGAAAAAAAACATTCTGGTTCGTGTTTCTGATTGGAGCTTTCTGGCAGAAAAAAAATGCAAAACTCTCCTAAACTCTTCTAAACTTTATACAATAAACTCTCTATATGAAAGTTTTTTCTGGCAAGGGAACTGACATTTTTTAAGCCCAGTGTGCATGGAGCCTTATGGAGTCTTAAGATGGATTTTGATGACATTCTCATATTTCTATATTATTTATGTGGTTTAGATATAAAACTGTCCCAGAATATTATTGTCTCAGTCAGTCCTGTTATACTCACCGTAATTTCTCTATCCGGCTTGTTGTCAGAGCTTCCATCAGATCTCTGAAATGAGGACCCTCCAGATTGTTCATAGACAGGTCCAGTGTCCTCAGTGTCTGGTTATTTCTTATTCCAGATGCCAGGTGGGGGCAGGAACTGTCTGTCAGGTGATTAGAGGACAATCTGTAGAAGAAGAGAAGACTGTTACCAATAGAAAATGAATTTCTCCCCAAGGAATGAATGTTACTATTCTCTACATGAATGGAACTCATTTCTCTTTATTGGAATCATTTTTAGATCACTTTATAAAACACGATCGATAATCTACACTATTGGATGATCTCTCTTTTTGTGGACCCCAATTACTAAATGTGACATGAGAAGTGGATGAGGTGGTGTGATCCATTCATAATTCCTGTATGGGGATTGGACCATACACACTCACACTGACCTCTAGGCTTTCACCTCCAACCTTCTGCCTTGTCCAAGTCTTGGATTCAGTTGTGGAGATTCAGTTTGGTGGTCACAGAAGTCTCACTCATGTTGTGGAAACTTCATTGACTAAAAGTGACACCATTGTACTTTGGGATTTTCTTAGAACATCATGGTGGAGGATTTGATCTCATGGTGTGGAGAAGATTTTATTTATACATTCTTTATTTGGAACATTTTTGAAAATGTTGTACTAATATTGCTGCACTCATTTAATATATGTTGATTATAAATTCTCTTCATTAGTTATCAGTGAAATAGTCTCCATACCATTGTTATATATACACTTATAGGGAGTTTTGTGATGAGGAGTCCCACTTTTATTGTTAAATTTTTACATTTATATTGTGTGAATGTTATATACTAGTGCTGCAGTTTTCCATATTATACTAGATGTGATAATTCCACCAATAGGGATCAGATATAACAATTACATTCACTACAAAAATACACTTTCATACATGTGAGGAAGGGCAGATCTCCTCCAATCTATTCACAGCTACTTCAATCTATATAACATATAATGTACAAAAATACATAAATATGAAGAGCAACAAATTTATCTTATAAAATTACAAACATCAAGAGAAAGTTCAAAAATGTGAAAAAGTGGATTTCCTACAACCCATTCACCACTACTTCCATCTCCAATCACCATACAGTGACTTGTGTAGTAAGACCCCTTTCACACTGCAGAGCCGATAAAACAGCCCTAAATCGCTGGTCATTTTTGCGGTGCTTTAGTGGTGTTTTAGCTGCACTTTTCGTGCCCTAGTGGGCCGGTGACAATGGGACCTTAAAGTGGAGCTCCACTCATATTTTTTAAACAGTAATTTTTATTTAGTTTTTCTGAATACAAAGAACATTGTATATCATACATCGACAGGCAACATAGACTGTGATCAAGATCATTACAGCCAGGAAAATCATGCATTAACCCTACAATTGTAACACCTATGCATGGCCCATAAGGGCTATCATGTGGGATGATAAATATTATCTCCTATCACTAGTCACCCCCTTGGGAACTCACTGTGACTTGGTGGTGGAGTCATCCCAATAAATCCTTGCACATATCCGTTTTGTTTTTATTTCCCCCTCCCCCCATTCCATCTTTGCATATTGTCCATTAAACCTCTAAACATAACCTAGGAGAAGAAGGAAGTGCTTTTAACTGTACAAGTAAGAAGAGTATTGATACATGGTTAATGCTCCATATTTCAACCGCAGGGCGGTTGGTTCACATGTACTGTCTAGCTTACTTGTTATAATTTTCGTCTAGTCGGGTCAATACCTAGACCAGCTCTTTAATCCATTAATTGGGCCCTCGCGCATGCCCCCCACCTCCTTGAGGCGTCAGGGGCCCGCAATGTCCATTTTTCTAATAGAATAAGATGAAATAGAGATAGGAGAAAAGGAAAGAAAATGCAGTTGCCCAAGAACTGCTAATAAAAGAGAGAGGAAAAGCAGAAAACAAACAAAAAAAAAAAAAAAAAGGGGAGAGGGGGGGAGGGGGGAGGGAGAGGTGAGTAAAGAGGGGAGGTAGATAGTGGTGTATGGGGTGGATGCACTCCTACTAGGTGTATAATGTTTCACCTACCAGGTGTCTTATGAGGTTGTAAGATATCCAATCCAGGGTTCCCATATTTTATTGAACCCAGTTAACTTATCCTTCAAAATTGCCGAAAGGCGTTCATTTACCATTATCCACGAGAGTTTTGCTTTTAATAAGTAAAAGGGAACCGAGCAGGACTTCCAAGATTTCGCTATCGAGATTCTGGCCGCCATAAATATAAATGCTATAAGTCTGCGCATTGATTTTGATGCCCCCTCCACTGGGCGTCCCAACAGTGCGTGCAGAGGCGATTTAAGTAGATTCACTCATATTTTAAAGTAATTTCCCTCCAAAGCCGCTGTGTGTGCTGATAAAGAATTGGCATATTTTTTCCTTAAACTCACTGTTATATACTGTATAGTAGTTGGCACTTCCTGTCCTCAGCCGCGGCCCAGCATTTCCTCCCCTCTCTGCAAAGCCTCCTGGGAGATGTTTGTCATCAATCTCAGGAGGCAATAGGCATCGCTGGGCCGTAGCATTGTGTTATTTCAAAACCGCAAATGACGTGATGCAAGGCGGCCATTTTAAATAAGGGCAACCAGGCTTTTGTTGCCATAGTTACCAAAGCTTCTTATACACAGTGATGGGCGGTGGGGGAGGCGGCTGCAGCATCTCAGCTCTGATTACATACAGAGCCTGGGGGAGGGGACAGACACACCATGTACTGGTTTATAATAGAGGAATATGATGGGGCAGTTTTGACGGGGGCAGTATTGATGGGGCAGTTGTTATATTCTTAATATCTACATTTTAATTGGCTTTATTCAGAGTATGAATTCCCTATAATTGTATGAATGGCAGACTTTGAGTTAATAACATCCAGATGGTGACTTATTAACTGGGACCACAAATATCTAGAAACTGTCAGGATTTTGACAGATATTGTAAATATTATATATATATACAGTATGTTTTTCTAAGGTATTCCTATGTAACTGATATCTTGACATAGAAATTGTGTGTTTTCTGTAGACTGGCAGCCCCTTATCTATTTCCTGTGTAGAAGGAATTCCAGTCTTCATGTGTCTGTATCTAATTAGAGAAGCTGTTCATATTACTTACTCTTTTGCCCCCACCCTTGTAGGGAGTAAAAGGGGAGGTAATATTGGGAGTGATTATGGGAGGGTTTGGTTTTTGAGGGTGAATTCAAAGGATCCAGTTTGTGATGTAAGGGAGAGATGATAGAGGTTAAGCCTCTTTCTACTTCCTGCCTGCAAGCTACACACAGCTCCTTCTTCAGCACACAGAATTTTCTTCAGCACACAAAAGGTTAATCAGCCATCTTAAGTAGACAAAGGAAGACCACATGGCCTGAAGATTATTCAATGAACTTTGTTTTCCTATCTTTGAAACAAATGAACTATACTTGAATCTTTTCATCATATATGAAGCAACACATTTATTCTGTACGATTTTTGTAAGTATTTTCCAAGTTTTTGTGTGTACAATAAAACACAGTTTGATTTAAGCTGACTCAGACATAATTAAGGAAATTTGTCTCACAATCAGTCATCATTATTGAAAGCTTTTTCACAATATTAAGCTTATTATTACAGCAATTTTGATGGGGGCAATATGACGGGGCAGTTTTGATGGGGGCAGTATTGATGGGACAATATTGATGGGGCAGTTTTGATGGGTGTGGTCTTGATTCGGCAGTTTTGATGGTGGCAATAGGATGGGGCAGTTTTGATGTGTGCAGTTTTGATGGGGCAATTCTGATGGGGCAGTTTTGATGAGGGCAGTTTTGATGGGGGACAGCTTTGATGGTGGCAATATGACGGGGCAGTTTTGATGGGGGCAATTTTGATGGGGCAATTCTGATGGGGGCAATTTTATTGGGGCAGTTTTGATGGGGCAGTTTTGATGGTGGCAATATGACGGGGCAGTTTTGATGAGAGCAGTTTTGATGGGGGCAGTATTGATGGGGCAATTTTGATGGGGCAGTTTTAATGGGGGCAGTTTTGATGGGGGCAATATGACAGGGCAGTTTTGATGGTGGCAATATGATGGGGCAGTTTTGATGGGGCAGTTTTGATGGTGGCAATGATGGGGAAATTTTGATGAGGACAATTTTGATAGGGCAATTCTGATGGGGCAATTTTAATGGGGCAGTTTTGATTGGGACAGTTTGATGGGGCAATATGATGGGGCAGTTTTGATGGGGGCAGTTTTGATGGGGCGGTTCTGATGGGGCAGTTTTGATGGAGCAAATCTGATGGGGGCAATTTGGATGGGGCAGTTTTAATGTGGGCAATTTTGATGGGGACAGTTTTGATATGGGCAATATGATGGGGCAGTTTTGGTGGTGGCAGTATGATGGGGCAGGTTTGATGGGGGCAGTTTTGATGGGGCAATTCTGATGGTGGCAGTTTTGATGTGGCAGTTTTGATAGTGGAAGTTTTGATGGGGGCAGTATGACGGGGTAGTTTTGATGGGGGCAATTTTGATGGGGGCAGTTTTTATAGGGGCAATATGATGGGGCAGTTTTGATGGGGCAATTCTGATGGTGGCAATATGATGGGGCCATGTTGATGGGGCAGTTTTGATGGGTGTTGTGATACGCTTTGCTGGGGGCAATGTGATGCGATTTGTGGGGGTGTTGTGATGCGATTTTTAGGGAGTGATGTAATGCCATTTGCGGGGGGGTTGTGAAGTGATTTGCAGGGGGCTATGTGATACAATTTGCAGGGAGCGATGGGATGCCATTTGTAGGGGGTGTTGTGATGTGATTTGTGGGGGGCTATGTGATGCGCTTTGTGGGGGTGTTGTGATGCAATTTGCGGGGGGGGGTGTTGTGATGCAATTTGTGAGGAGCTGTATGATGCGATTTGCTGGGGGCAATGTGATGCGATTTGCTGGGGGTGTTGTGATACGATTTGCGGGGGTGTTGTGATGCAATTTGCGGGGGGCTATGTGATGCGATTTGCGTGGGGTGTTGTGATGCAATTTGCGGGGGTTGTTATGATGCAATTTTCTTGGGGTGATGTGATGTCATAGAAATTTATCTTTACACCGCTTTAAAAAAAGAAAAAAGACCAGTTTTGTGGCGCTTTCAAAGCACTTTGGAAGTGCTGCCCATTCATTTCAATGGGTAGGGGCGTTTTGGGAGCGATATTTATAATGCTCATAACCCGCCCTAAAGATGCTACTTGCAGGACTTTTTCTAACGTCCCACAAGCGCACCGCCCCAGTGTGAAAGAACTCATACAAATAAATGGGAGGCAGTTTTCAGGCGCTATTTCTAGCACTAAAATGTCTGAAAACTGCCTCACTGTGAAAGGGGTCTAACAGAAATACCAGAGATTCATCCAGATGGATCAAATGAATGCTGATCAACTTCCACCTCTTTGCAGCAACTTCAATCAACCTCCCCCACACCGGTGAGCAAACATGTCACTTACCAAAAGGTTTGTCCCCACAAGGCCCAGACACGCTTGTCTATATCCTTCCAGCAGCACCACTCCGCTCAATCCGGCTTCCGATGAGAACAGACTGTGCCTAGGAATGTCAGACCTCCAGGTAGTATCTCCAATATCACGCGAGGTATCCAGACAATGGCCGCAATCACATTACATAGAAAAGAAAAAGCCTCCATAGTGCATAATCCTTAAATATATATAGAATCACAGATTGTACACTTCCATCATATACATGAGTATACACAGAACTCAGAGCACACACCGCTCCGGACTGCAGCCGTGTATGATGGAGTCCAGGCAGTGACATGGAGGCTTTTTCTTTTCTATGTAATGTGATTGCAGCCATTGTCTGGATACCTCGGGTGATATTGTATTTTTGCACATTATATGTTATACAGATTGAAGTAGCTGTGAATTTTTATTATTGATCATTATTGGTGGAGTTATAACATCTACATTAGAAGTGTTGGTATGGGGGCATGGCTTAGCAATGGCTGTGTGAGGACACACTTCACTCAGCCCAAAATGGCCACACTATAACAAAACTCAATTTGAGCAAGGCATGAGCATCCCCCGCAGGTACAGGACACAATCTGCGACCCGGGGCACGGAATCCAGAACTCCCAGACTGGGATACAGCGCTACTTCAGGAACACACAGCTCCCTTCCCCTAGTTCCATTGCTACGGCGCCACGAGTCAGCAACAAGAGGATGAATACAGGCGAACTGACAGACTCTGCAATGCCTTCCACTTTGCACGGCGATCTCCCAGGGACACCGGCTGTATTCCGCTCTGATACGGCGGAGCCAACACAGAACCGGAGCCATCTGGATGAAGACCTCCGCTCCCTGCTGCAAGCCCTCCCCACACGTGCGGACATTGAGGCCTTGATCTTACGCATAGAGGAGGCACACAGCAGAGACCTGACAGAGGTGAGAGCAGACTTGCACACACTAGGTGTTGGCAGATGTGACAAAGGAAATAGGTCACTTCTTCCAAACCAATGACACTGTGGACAGCGAGATGGGAGTGATATGGGAAGCCCACAAGGTGGTATTACGCGGTATACTCACTAAACATGGATCGAGAATCAAAAGACAGAGAACGGCCCAACTTACCTCTCTACTCTCCAAACTGCAACAATTAGAGACTAAACACAAACAGACTCAGACCGGACCATTGGAAAGTGAGTTAGACATCACACGCAAACAGATCACAGACCTTCTCCATTTTAAAGCAAAAGCCGCACTCCAAATTTGCCGCAAAAAGGTCTATGAATCAGGGAATAAATGTGGCAGGTTCTTGGCTCAGACATTGCGTACACAAAGAGCTGCTTCATACATACCGTGAATATCATCCGCTGTGGAGCAGATTTCCACCCTACCCCGACAAATTTCCCAAGCGTTTAAATCATACTATGCATCACTATATAATCTGCCCACGCCGCAACCCCCCTAGAGCGGATAACGGAATACATAACATCCTCCCTTATGCCGGCCTTATCAAATGAAGCACGCAAACAGTTAGAAGACCCCATCACCCTCCTAGAACTACAGGCAGCAATAGGTAACACCAAACCTGGGAAAGCCCCCGGACCGGATGGCCTAACTACACAATATTACAAGACCCTGCTTCCTTCACTAGGTACACACATGGTTAAACTTCTCAACAATCTCAGTAAGGCAGGCAAACTTCATGACTCAACTTTACTAGCCCATATATCAGTTATCCCCAAAAAGGGTAAAGACCCGACTCAGTGTGGGAGCTATCGCCCAATATCTCTTCTCAACACCGATCTAAAAATATTCACGAAAATATTAGCCACCAGACTACAACAAAATCTGACCCAACTGATACACCTGGATCAAGTAGGCTTTGTGCCCACCAGGGAAGCCAGAGACAATACCTCTAAGGTACTAAATCTACTATACTTGGCCAACCTTCAGAAACTTCCAAGTGTCTTTATAGGCACGGGATCTTATGCTCGCTACACTGAGGCATATAGGTTTGGGAGACAACTGGATCAAAGCGGTGCACTCAAATCAAACCGCAAAGGTCAGAGCCAACGGTGTACTTTCAGACTCTTTCCAGATTAGAAATGGGACAAGACAGGGCTGCCCACTCTCACCCTTACTTTTTGCCCTATCCCTAGAACCCTTTTTATGCCATATAAGATTAAACCCAGACATCACCAGCATTGAGATAGATGGTACCCCACATAAGGTTTCGGCATATGCCGATGATCTGATGTTCTCACTCACAAATCCTACCATATCCATACCAAATCTACTACGAGAATTTGCAAATTATGGCGAACTTTCAAATCTAAAAATTAACCTTTCTAAGTCAGAGGCAGTGGGTGTTGAGATACCTCAACCACAACTTAAACACCTCCAATCTAGTTTCAATCTAAAATGGACCAATACAGCACTGAAATATTTAGGCACGTCTTCCTAAGATCACATCAATTGACTCACTTTCTCCATACTATGGAACCTCCGGTCGAAAATGACCAACCACTCACGACACTGAAGGAACTCTGCACTGACAAGTACTCTCACATACTCTCTCATTGGAATACAAACTCCTAATTACACCCCCTGCAGATTGTGCCCCTCCGGGACTTCTCAAGTGGGAAAGGGACCTGGACTGCCAGTTTGACATTACCACAAGAAACCAAATTCTCAGATTTACACATAAATCCTCCATATGCGCTAAAACTCAAGAAACCAATTACAAAATCATATCTTGTTGGTACAGAACCCCGGTAGTCCTACACAAGTTATTTCCGACAACATCTGACCAATGTTGGCGATGTCAATCAGATAAGGGAACCCTACTACACATCTTCTGGACTTGTCCCAAACTAACACATTTCTGGCAAACAATCAGAGAGACGGTTCAAATATTTACTGAATGTACAATACCAGACAATACCAGATGACCCAACATTTTTCCTTCTACATGCGTCAAACATACCAGAACGAACATACAAAAAATCTGTGATCCGATACTTATTGGATGCAGCCAAAGCCTGCATTCCACTAAACTGGAAATCCCCACACCCTCCCTCGATTGAACTATGGTTCACAAAGGTGGAGGAAATCAGAAATATGGAGGATCTCATCCTCACGGCTCAAAATAGACAGGAGACATTCTCCAAAACATGGCAACTGTGGAACATGTTCGTATACTCAGATGAAGGCCAATCACTCAACCACGTACAACCACTGCCTGGCTTGACAAGTTGCCTACTGGAAATTCGAACACAAGCTAGACAGGAACTAGTATCACTCCATACAAGTGGGGATCCCCCTCCCTACTCCCCTCCTACCCCACCCCCCTCTCCATCTTATTCCCTCTTTCTCTTCTTCTCACACCTTTATATCTTTTATCCCTTTCAACTTCCAAAAATAACAAAAAGAGGAGGAATTGGTCCCAAGAGGCTACTTGACATCACAACTATGCCTTGCAGGGTTAACTCTTCCTCCACAAGGTTAGAAACAGAGACAGCAAGATAAGCACTACATAACTGTAATAAAGAGCTTAATATTGTTTAAAAAGCTTTCAATAATAACGATTGATCGTGAGACGAATTTTCTTAATTATGTCTGAGTCAGCTTAAATCAAACTGTGTGTTTTATTGTACACACATAAACTTGGAAAATACCTACAAAAATAGTACATTCATATTCATAATTAGTGTTGCTTCATATATGCAAAAAATGATTGAAGTATAGTTCATTTGTTTCAAAGATCTTAAAAAAGTTCTTAAAGTCATTAGACCATGTGCTCTTCTTTTGTCTTAGCTTTCTTAAAATGGCTGAAAAACCTCATGTATGCCGAAGAGAAATCTGTAAAAGAAGGAGCTGTGTGTAGCTTGAAGGCAGGAAGTAGAAAGAGAAAGAAAGCTTTTTTGCTTCTGCCTATATGAACTTTAGCCTTTCCAAATTTGCGCCCAAACACAAATCCCTCCCATACACTCCCCTTTCTCCTCCTTCCTTAGAGTGGGGGCTAACAGAGAGTAAGTAAATAACCTAGCAACATCTGCTTTCTCTTAAACAAACCTTCTAAAACATAAAACAAGATATGTGAGAGACACTTCAGACTAAACATCAAACCACTTAACAAAAATGCATATATCAAACAGAATATCGGTTACATAGGAATATTTTGAAACCATACATATATTATTTACAATATCCATCCAAATCCTGACAGGTTCTAGACTTGCAGTCTCGGTTAATGAGTCACCATCTGGATGTTATTAACTCAATGTCTGCCATTCATACAATTGTAGGAAATGCATATTCTTTTTATAGAGCCAATTAAAATTTAGATATTAAGAATATAACAATAACGATGCTCTATGAGTTTCAACAGGAAATAAAGAACCCACCTTCCATACACGACACAACTGCTAGGTTAAAATGTTTGTTTGTAGGCGGCATGGCTAACCAACAGTGCGGATGGCAGCACATTGAGAAAGCTCCGCTACATCCAGGGCCAGAAAGGGGAACCACAGCAACTAGAAGCCTTGTTTTTGCATCCCAATTAGCAAACTAGCAGCGGGCAACACTACAGATGACATCCCGCAGGAGAAAGCAGTGAAAATGATGGACTTTTACTCATATCCGAACCGATCTCACAGCCAAGATGGCGCCGGTGGCATGAGAGAGGACATACGCAGCCACAACGTGCAGCACAGGACAAATCCTGGGATTACTAACAGCCGCAGGAACAATAACACAAGTCAGTCCTTCAAAAATTACTCCCCACCACCATCAGCTTCCTCCAGCCCAGCGAAGAGCAGGCAACGAATGTCTGTGGCACAGGCAGAGAATGAGGAGGTAAGCGGTTTTAATTCCTCACTAGACGACACCAGGGAGTTACAAGACTCCATCACAGATTTTCCTACATTTAACCAGCCAGTAATGGATACCACCCTTAAGGATATGCTGGTCTCTCTATGCTCCACTTTACTTTCAGATATTCTGGCGATCACTCAGCAGTTTAAGTCAGAGGTTAAAGTGGTGTCCAATAGAGTGTCCCATATTGAAGCTAAAATGGGGGACTTTGCAAATACCTTCAATGACATGGTTGACGCCCAAAATGATAGAGATGACGAGATTACACAAATTAAAACAAAATTAGCAGATTTGGAAGACAGATCAAGACGAAATAATGTCAAAATCAGAGGAATTCCAGAATTGGTCAAGCCCCCAGACCTGAAAAAATACTTTGTGGAAATCATGAAACTGGCTCTCCCAGAAGCTCCAATGAAGGACCTGGTGATCGATCGAATTCACAGGCTGCCAAAACCAAAAAATATCCCAGAGCATCTATCCAGAGATACTATAGTCCATATCCATTTCTATCATATTAAAGACCAGTTCATGGCCGCAGCCAGACGCCGTGACGCCATGCCACAGGAACTAGCGGATTTGTCTTTCTTTGCAGATCTCTCTGCATTTACAATGCAGCAACGTAGACAACTAGCTACAATCACCAAACCGTTAAATAACCATCATATTCCATACAGATGGTTATACCCGGCAAAGCTGTTGGTGTCAAAAGATGATCAGTCTTTTGTGATCACTACGATCAAAGACGGCATAAAACTTCTGAAAGAATGGAAGATCCTGGAACCTCAGAATCCGAAAGTGGATTTACAAGGCTCGCAGCCAACTACAGGGCCCAACTCTGATGCAGAATCAGGCTGAATAGACACTTATACTTGCCAAATCAGATTTTTCCCCGGATGGCCCAGGAGATTGCCACAAGTTTGGTTTCCTGTCGCATCATGGCAGCATACACTTTGGGTTGTGACTCCGCCCCTCACAACCTGATAGGACCACATAGCTATAAGTTGTAAAGATGGCCCCCGCCCCAATATTCTCTTATTTTTCCTCACCTGAAGGACTGAAGATGTCAGAAGCACTGTGTACCTCTATACGGTTCTATTTTTAATTGCCTTTTAATCTGACTTTCATGTGCATATATGTCTATGCTGATGTATATGTATTTTTATATATATATATATATATATATATATATATATATTTTATACATTATACTTTATATATTTTATACTACTACCTCTTTTTCAGTGTTTCTCTTGCTGGTTTTCTAAATACATGCGTTCAGTATACTGTCACCCTTTGGTTACAGCTCTAGAATCATTTCTCTAATAGCCCCTGTCTCCATCTAGTTTAAATTTGGATAAATATTATGCCTAACATCTGATAATTAGGCTTATCTTCTCCCCGGGTTTTTTTCTTTCCCCCTCCCTCTCCCTCCCAGTGGCATCACCCGAATTAGTTTATCATACGTTTATTATCTCTTTCAAGAATTCTATTTTAACTTATTATCCCCATATAACCCATAGCTTAGACAATTCTGCCCCCCTTTTTGCCTCTATCTTTGCCTTCTACAAAATGAAGACTACTGTTTACTACAGCTAGTCAATCTCGTGCGCCGAAGGGCGCACCGGATATGACGTCACGACCGCATTTCCGCCCTGTGGACCGCAACCCAGAAGCGGAGGAGCGGCGTGCGTTCCACCAGGCTCTACTGTACACAGGAACGTGCTACCGGCCAGCAATAGAAGCCGGTACAGTTACAGTCCTTGCAGAGACATTTTTCCCGAGCTAATGAGCTGTCATCAGACATACACATCATAAGGTATGCCACTCTATCTCCAATCTTTGATTCGTAACCTCTGGTCAGTTTCTCCTGAGGTCTGTAATGTTTAGATAGAAAGGGAGAGGAGCTCCAAGGAACACTCGATATGCCTTGGCTCACTTATGTAACAGTATTGACAGGACTGTTTTAGTCTATTTGTTACTGGATGTTTGCACTCCCGAATATATACATGGCCGCTGATTTAAACATTAAATACTAATCAAAAAAATTTAAAATTTAAAATTAAAAAACTTAAAAACTAAAATTTAAAATTTAAAATAAAATTAAAATACCAGAACTAGAACTATTAAATCAGACCAAAATTATACTAAATGTAAATAGTTCTTTCACCATGGCCCTATAATAATAACAACTTAGCCTAGACCTAACCCACCCCCCCAAAGAACCGCCCACCAATTAAGGGAGGAGCTATAGAAACCAATCTGACCAGCCTTGGTTGGATAGACACATGTATAAAAACCAGCAGGAGACTAACACTACTAAGGCTCTGATGAAGAAGGGTAACCTTCGAAACGCGTTAGCCAGCAGTAGTCCGTACGCCTCCTTCCTGGGACCTGGAAAACTGCTACCACTGGATTTATCGCCGCTGTGGCATTCTACAAATGTGATTTGTTTCTTCAACCTTTGTGAGTAGATTTTATCTTGTTTTTAATCAATAAATCTGTCAAGGATAATGCACTAGGCTGGTGCGCTCTTTTTTTCTTTCTTTTCATTTGTCAGAAGCACCCCCTTACCGAATTCGCCCCAGCCAGGTTCTAGCCTCTCCTGGGTGGAAGTCCTTACCTGTACAGCCTCTAAATGAGCTAGATGGAAGGAACCCCACTCTGGTGATCTCAGGGGTATGTTGCGGCTCCAGTATGAGCCTTAAATAGGCTTAGTTGAGTGCAGCGGTCTCCATTACACTTTTCATTCCTTCTGTGTGTGCGGTGCGTGCTCTCAGGGCGGCCTGGTCGATTTGCCAGGTTCCAAGATGGTGCCGAGCGGGGTGCGCCACTACTGAGCAAGTGCGGGCGGGTCGTGACCTCGGCGGCCATGGTGGTTCTTTTAAAAGCCTCAATCTGTCATTATATGATGCCTCTGGTTCCTGAAGACACCCTGACTGCTTTATCAGCTCTGTTTTTCCTTCTGGCGTTCCCCCTTGGGGTAAGTGGTTTCTCCTTTCTTCTGGTACCTGTGTTTGGCTGACTGCATGTTTATACCTGCCTATATCTCTGCCAGGTCTATCACAGTTTCCTTTCCATGGAGACCGCTGCCCCAGCAGATCACCATCAGCCCAATAGGTAAGGGGGGGATTTCCATGGCAAGTAGTGAAGATTGAAAAAGAGAGCAGGATCGTACTAATGCTGCCTAATTGGTCAGCCCTACCAGGTCATCAAGGTCATCAAAATCAAGACGAAGAGAGACCTCTCACAGGAGAAGCCGCTCCAGCCATAGGTGAAGCCGCTCATGCGGCAGAAGTCGCTCAGCCCACAGAGGAAGCCATAGGAGGAGTTGTTCCTACTCCAGGCATAGGCGTTCCTATCACAGGAGATCCCCTGCACGTAGACGTCAGTCTCCTGCACATCCCTCCCGGCCGGCAGGGAATGCTTGCTGGGTATGCGGGGCCACAGCCGTACCAGACAGATTAGCCTGCCGCAAATGCATGGACGAAGCCACCAGAGAGAAAGAACTGGTCACTGTAGAGCCTACCGGAGTCCCTGCTACACATATCTCAACTCCAGATGTGGAGGTTACAGCCCTAAGCACCTCCCCATCCCATCCCAGTACATCTAGGGAACAAGAATTCCCGTCAGATGAGGAAGAACTGGAGGCGGCAGCAGGCTTTGATTTTTCGCTCATAGGCCCCTTTGTGAAATCGGTCAAGGAAGCGATTAACTGGGAAGAACCTGAAGAGGTACAACAGAAACAAGGGAAGTATTTTCCAAATCTCAAGAAAGTACCTGAAGCCTTTCCATTCATAGAGGAACTGGATGAGCTTATTAAAGATGAATGGCAGAATCCAGAGAAGAAAGTTAGTCTCTCTAACAGGCTTAACAAGTTGTATCCTCTAAAAGAACCCAGGGTATCTCCCCTGGTTTCCCCTCCAGTGGTGGATGCCTCTTTGATGCGCCTAGCCAGGCATGTGACGCTTCCCATTGAGGACGCAGTGACGTTCAGGGATGTCTTGGACAGAAAGGTGGATACGGACCTTAAAAGGGCTTACGTTTTCGCAGAGGGTGCCTGCAGACCAGCAGTGGCACTGGCCGCCGTCGGGAAAGCTATTTCCGGGTGGTCTGCAAACACCGCGAAACTCGTGGCTGAAGGCGCAGATCAAGACCAGATCATTAAAGCCCTACAGGAACTCAGTCTCGCAGGAGACTTCATGGCGGAAGCCTCGGTGGATACCATTAGGTCCACTTTGAGATCTATGTTAGCCACGGTAATGGCCAGGAGGGTGTTGTGGCTTAAACCCTGGTCAGCCAACCCGGCCTCAAAGTCCAACTGGTGCAGGATTCCATATGATGGAATTAACCTCTTTGGCGCAAAGCTGGATACAGCAATATCCAAAGTGACAGGTGGGAAGTCTGGTCTTATCCCTTCAGACAGAAGACCAAAACAGCAAAGAGCGCCTCCCTTCAAGCGCAATCTCCCGGAAAGATACAGGGATGCAAAATCCTATAGACCTGGGAAGGAGAACAGGAGAACTTGGAAGAACCCTCAGACATCCTTCCTCAAGTTCCAAAAAACCAAGACCCCAGCCTCCAATGAACAGAAACCATTTTGAAGGTACGCCCGCCCAACTAGCGGTAGTGGGTGCCAGGCTCACAAGTTTCAAGTTGGTTTGGGCGGAATTGGTAAAAGATCCATGGACAGTATCCACCATCCGGGTCGGGCACAAGTGGTTGTTCAAGAACCGCCCTCCAAGGGGTCACTTCTGCGCAACCAAACTTCCTCCTTCCAGAGAGAAAAGGCTGTCCTTGGTCCAGTATATCCAGGACCTGTTAAGGAAACAAGCAATAGTGGAGGTTGCACCATCTCAAAGAGGTCAAGGTTTCTATTCCCCACTCTTCCTGGTAAGAAAAAAGTCAGGGGACTTTCGTCCCGTCCTGGACCTAAAGAAACTCAACCGGTCAATTCGGGTAGAAACATTCAGGATGGAGAGCCTTCAATCAATTCTCCAGGCGATAAATCGGGGAGACTGGATGCTCTCAATCGATCTTCGAGACGCATACTTACATATCCTGATTCATGCAGAGTTCCAGAGATTCCTCCGATTTACGATAAACAGCTGGCACTTCCAATTCCGAAGTCTTCCGTTTGGAATTTCCACCGCGCCCAGGACGTTCACGAAAGTCCTATTGCCCGTGATAGCCCACTTGAGAGAGAGGGGATTAAGAGTCCACCATTACCTTGACGACATCATGCTTCTCTCGGACAACAAGGAATCTCTCATCCAGCATCGGGGAATCCTGGTCTCCAGCTTATAGTCTCTAGGGTGGCTGATAAACTGGGAGAAAAGCAGTATCCATCCCACTCAGAGAATGGTCTTTTTAGGAGCCGAGCTGGACACGAGAGAGAACACGGTGGAGCTTCCAGAGGAGAAGATTCCTCCCCTGATTCAGAAGGTGAAGAAGGCTATCTCGGCCAAGAGGCTACCAGCCAGAACATGCCTCAGTATCCTGGGCTCTTTGGCATCCACCATTCCGATGGTTCAGTGGGCGCAATGGAACTCAAGGCCTTTCCAGATTTCCTTCCTGCGCCAGTGGAATGGGATTTCAATGTCCCAGTCGATTCACATCCCTCAGGAGGTGAAGCAATCATTGCTGTGGTGGACTTGGCCTCGCAACTTAAGAAGGTGCAAGAACATTATCACCCCTCACCAGGAGACGGTGACCTCAGATGTCAGTCTGCAGGGGTGGGGAGCTCACCATCAGCACTTTGCGGCTCAAGGCCGCTGGCCATTCAGGGCACAGGACACAGTGTCAAATGTGTTAGAAATGAGAGCAGCTTCCAGGCGCTCCTGTCCTTCAGCTACCTCTTGAGAGGAAGACATGTTCTTCTGAGAATGGACAACAAGGTTGCGGTTGCCTATGTCAACAGGCAGGGGGGCACCAGAAGCAGGTCCATAATGCAGGAGGTCCATCCTGTCCCAGAGTGGGCACAAGTGAACCTGTTAAGCCTAAGGGCAATCTATGTTCCGGGAGTCCAGAATGTGCTGGCCGACTTGCTGAGCAGGAATTTCACCTCCAACCACGAGTGGTCTCTGAACCCACAGGCCTACGCCCTCATATCCCGGAGATTGGGGTTTACCAGAGATAGACCTGGCGGCAACCCCAGAGAATGCGAAATGCCGGAGATTCCTATCAAGAATACCATTCCCTTCGGCGGAGGGGACGGATTGTCTCCTGCACCCCTGGAACTTCCAGCTGGGATACATCTTTCCTCCAACTCCTCTCATAGCGAGGTTTCTCTTGAGACTCAAGGAGTCATCGGCACTGGTGGTGGCAGTGATTCCCTTCTGGCCGAGGAGGCCATGGTTTACCACTCTGATGCAGCTGAATACGGCAGATCCCCTGCCCCTTCCGTTGTCATCAGACCTACTCTCCCAAGGTCATCTTCTTCACCCGAACCCAGAGAAGCTACATTTGATGGCTTGGAGACTGAAAGGGCTAGGTACCTAGAGCAAGGCTGTTCCCAGAGGGTAGCGGATACCCTTCTCCAGGCCAGGAGGCCTACCACGAATAATACTTACAGGCGAGTCTGGGAGAAGTTTACCGCCTTCGCTCAACAGCAAGGTTGGAAACCATCCTCACCATCGGTGTCACAGGTCCTGGAGTTTCTTCAGTTAGGCCTATAGAAGGGCCTTAGGTCAAGTACCTTAAAGGTCCAAGTCTCGGCCCTGTCCACCTTGACAGGAGTCAGATGGGCACAAGATCCCCTTGTGGTTCAGTTCCAAAGGGCCTGTCTAAAGCTGAGGCCGCCTAGGAAACCTTCCTTCCCAGTCTGGGACCTCTCAGTCATACTGGAAGCTTTATCTAAGGAGCCGTTTTTTCCTAATGAGAACATATCCTTATGGGATCTGATGCTGAAAGTCTCATTCCTGATAGCCATAACATCGGCTAAGAGGGTGTCAGAGATGCAAGCCTTAATGGCCAGTGATCCATATCTGATTGTATTGCCAGACAGGTTAGTCTTGAAACCTTCGGACCGGTTCATCCCCAAGGTATCCTCGTCCTTTCACTTCAACCAGGAGATTAACCTTCCGGCCCTCAGTACGGGACAAGGCGACCCTCACCCTCTGGACGTCAAGGGTAATGTCCTGCAGTATCTTTCAGCTACCAGATCCATCAGGAAGACCGAAAGTCTCCTAATCATTCTGCATGGATTCAAGAGAGGTCAAGCGGCATCCTCACGCACAATTGTGTCATGGCTGGTGAAGACCATCAAAAAGGCCTACTCACTAAGCAATCATCAAGTACCTGAGGGCTTAAGGGCACACTCCACTAGGGCAGTGGCAACCTCCTGGGCAGCATATTGTCGAGTCTCGGCAGAGACAATTTGCAGAGCGGCCACCTGGTCTTCCAGGAGCACCTTTATGTCCCATTACAAGGTGGATTCCGCCTGCTTATCCACGGTGGATTTCGGAAGATCCGTTATCCAGGCCAATTCTTCTGTTCTTTGTTAATAAACTTAGTTTGAATTCCCACCCAGTCTTTGCGAGTTACTCCCCAAAGTGTATGCTGCCATGATGCGACAGGAAAATGGAAAATTGTATACTCACCTTTCCGTAATTTTCCTTTCCTGTCGTATCTTCATGGCAGCATACAATCTCCCACCCGTCTGAGGTGATATATACGGAGAATACTGGGGCAGGGGCCATCTTTACAACTTATAGCTATGTGGTCCTATCAGGTTGTGAGGGACGGAGTCACAACCCAAAGTGTATGCTGCCATGAAGATACGACAGGAAAGGAAAATTACAGAAAGGTGAGTATACAATTTTCCGTTTTACCTTTACTATCCCCTCTTCAGCATAGCGGTTGTTTTCTGAAAGAATCGCCAACTTTTTACACCTTTGACTTTTTTTTATTTTATTTTTCTTTTCTTTCTCTTTTTTGTTTTACTCCTATATTTTCTCCGCACAGGATACATACATTCAAAGTATAAGAGGAGACTACAGGGGCCTTCAGACCATTGCACCGTGACCTCACATCGTTTGTTATAGCCATACTTGACCAGAAATATCTGCCTCAAGGTGATCGACGCATATTCGGTTCACGACCTCCACTTCAACCACGTAAGTGACTTATAACTCTTATAAGTATACAAAATGTCATTCAACATCACCTCCTTTAATGTGAAAGGACTAAACACCCCATACAAAAGGCAAATGGCCTGGAAGGAAGCGCTTAGACTAAAAAGTGAGGTGATATGCTTTCAAGAAACACACTTCATCTCTAACAAACCACCAGCATTTCACCACCCAAAGTACCCTCACGTGTTACTAGCAAATGGCCCGAAAAAGAAAGGTGGCGTGGCTATAGCCATCAAAGACTCCATCCCATTTAATCAGCTGGAAACGCACCTTGACCCATCTGGAAGGTTCATTATTCTAATATGTGAACTTTACAAGATTAAATACACGTTGGTCAACGTCTATTTGCCAAATGCACACCAAATTAGATTTCTGAAAAAAATCTGGAAAAAGTGGAATCCTTAAAACAGGGACATGTCATATTAACTGGGACTTCAACGCTATCCCAAACAAAGAATTGGATCTATATAAAACCCTTTGCGCTCCAAACAAAGAAGAGCAACTCTATCCCAATTTCTGGCTTCATCTAACCTTTTTGATGTTTGGGGATGTCAGCACTCTACTGAGAGAGATTTTACTTTTTTTCCAATGTGCATCACACATATTCTCGTATTAATTTGTTTTTGGTAGATAAATTTATGTTACAAAAAATTGAAAAGTCAAATATTCATGTTATAACTTGGTCTGACCATGCGCCCATTTCCATCAGTGTGGGGGATCAAGGCATAGAAACCAGAGCAAATAAATGGAGGTACAATATATTTACCCTATCCCATCAAGAAAACCTGAAAAGTATTAGGAGTGCTCTAAAAGAGTACTTTGAACTTAACGCCGATTCTGTGGAAGATCCCTTCACACTATGGAATGCGCACAAGGTATACATTAGAGGGTTACTAATACAAGTGAATAGTAGGTTAAAGAGGCAGCAGAGAAAGCGGCTCAACGACTTGTTAACCACTATCCAAAACTTAGAAACCAGCAACAAACAAAACACAACTCAAAAAACTAGAGATTCATTATTTCCTGCAAGACAAGAATTACGCACCCTTCTGATTTCCCGGCAGCAGAACCGCCTATGTGCTCTAAAAGCCAACTCTTACCGATGCGGAAACAAGGCGGGGAAACTACTGGCTAATCAGTTAAAAGACAAAATTACTCGACAAAAAATTCAACACATGCACAACCCTAGGTCAGAAAAAATAGTCTCTAACCCTAAAGAAATCGCTGACTCGTTCAGTGATTACTACGAATCACTATACAATCTTAAAGATGACCCTGCAACGCATCAACCCTCAGAGGACATCATATCTGACTTCCTAGCTTCAATTCGCCTTCCAAAACTTTCCCAAACAGATCTAACATGGCTCAATTTGCCATTCACAATCCCCGAAATTGATAAATTGATTAGAAGCATGCCACACAATAAATCACCGGGTCCAGACGGCTACTCCTCTGAATATTACCAGATGTTCCATACTGAATTGTCACCGTACTTAAAACAAGTCTTTGATGCCGCGATATCCACAGCCTCCCTGCCTCAGGAAATGCTAACAGCAACAATTATTACCTTGCCTAAGCCAGGCAAGGATCCCTCCTTACCACAAAATTTCAGACCCATTTCATTGTTGAACATGGACGTCAAAATATATGCCAAATTAATCGCCAACAGAATATCTATTCTTCTGCCGAAGCTTATAAATCAAGACCAGGTGGGCTTTGTGAGTGGCCGTCAAGCCAACGACGCCACCAGAAGAATGATAAACATCATTCACTCTGCTGAAACATTGGAAATGCCTTCTCTGCTTCTAACATTGGATGCAGAGAAGGCATTTAATAGAGTGCATTGGGGATACCTGGTCAGAGTATTAGAGAAATTCAATATAATGGGCCCCATTCAAAAAGCCATTAGGGCATTGTATTCCTCTCCCTCCGCTTACGTTTACACAGAAGGAATGTTTTCTAAAAACTTCCAGATCACAAACGGTACTAGGCAGGGGTGTCCCATGTCACCTTTGATATTCGCCCTGATTATGGAGCCCCTAGCGGAAAAAATTAGAACCCACCCTGAAATTCAAGGAATCTCATCCAGGCACTGACAGCATAGAATTTCACTCTTTGCTGATGATGTAATATTGACATTGTCCAACCCATATAAATCTCTCAGAGCAGCTCAGGATACCCTCGCTAAATTTGGTGAGATATCTTATTATAAGGTCAACACCTCTAAATCCAACATTCTAGGCATAGCAATAGATAATCCCACAAAAACAGCTATCCAACAAGACAGTCCATACCCCTGGGCAACTGAATCTATCTCATACTTGGGAGTCCAGTTAACCTCAACTATCACAAAATTATACGAAGCAAACTACTTCCCCTTAATATCCAAAATGCAACAGGAACTATCAAAAATCCATAAACACTATCTTACGTGGGGAGGCCGCCTAGCGGCATACAAAATGCTAATCTTGCCTAAACTGATTTACTTCTTTAGAGCTCTCCCAATAACTATTCCATCATCTTTCTTCACAGCCATGCAGAAACAACTATTATATTTAGTATGGGCTGGTAAGAGAGCGAGATTTCCAGTTTCACTGCAAAGATTGCACAAATCAGTAGGAGGTCTGGGTACCCCAAGTTTGAAAGACTATTATATGGCGGCTATATTGGACCAGCTAAAAGGATGGTTTGAACAGCCAACAACTAAACCTTGGTGCCAATTGGAACAGTCTTGGTTGTTCCCTCACACACCAAGATCTCTCTTAATTGCACAGAACCTATCAAAGTCCAAAATAGTAATTGACCACCCAACTATACAGGCGTCTTTAGATGCCTGGGCATACTTAAAAGAAACATCACAAGCCAATTTAAACTCCTCCAAGGTCTCTATCCCCTTAAGCTCTCTACATTGGTTAATTCCGAACTTCTCCCTAGGACACTGACCACAGGGAGATACTCTCCAACTAAAAGATATCCCAAAGGATGATAAACTATTGAAATTCTCAGACATACAAAACAAGTTTAGGATACCGGCCTCTGAATTTTTAACATACTCTCAAATTGCATCCATCTTTGGACAACTTAACACGAATAACCATCCAATTCCTACAAATATATGGAACTATTTAACATCAACCAATCCCAAAGCAAAAGGTATTTCTCTACTTTACGACACACTTAACGCTAAATCAGTCTTCCTTAAACACAATTCACAACATAAATGGGAAAAAGAGATGGGTAAAGTTTTCACAGAAAACCAATGGTTGGACGCGATCAAATGCAACCACCAATTCTCAAGATGCACAAATTATGACGAACTAGCACAAAAAATTCTGGCTAGATGGTATTATACCCCATACATAGTGGCAAAGTTTTCCGATACTGACTCCAGCCTTTGTTGGAGGGGTTGTGGTCAAGTCGGGACACTGGCCCATATGGTTTGGGCGTGTCCAAATCTTCGGGGATTCTGGTCAGCAGTTTTCAAATTGATTGCAAGAATCACTGGGGTCATCGCACGACCAACTATTGAAAAAGCTATTTTGAGCGTAAATATGTCAGAATACCCTATTCAAGTGAAATCAATAGCAATGCATATTTTATTCATAGCTAGATACCTGATAGTAAGTATCTGGAAATCTAATGTAATCCCAAGCATAAGGGAGCTAATCTTAAAAGTTAATACCATTGCTGAATATGAAAAGATAGTAGCAGTCAGAGATGGTAGCATGTCTGGATACCTTTCTAACTGGTCACTGTGGTCCTCTGCGGTCTCTTCTCCTCAATAGTCTTCACATGGGATATAGAAGAGTATCCCAATCTTTACCAATATATCTGTTTTTTCTTCTCCTCCTCCTTTAGTATTGCTCCTCCCTTTTTGTATAAGTGTTTTAGAGCTACACTGTTCGAAAGATGTTACGGTCTGAGGTTCACAAAAGTTGAGTACCCTAATCCTTTCTAAACAATATTGGTTACATTTAAGGTGCGCTGTTAAACTGAAATATATTCTGTATTTTTGAGATCTTCAACTCTCTGCAGCATAAAAGTAATAGAGAGGTCATACAGGTTAAGGTGTTACTAATAGGCCAAGTTTGCGCTGTGTTGGGCGGGTTGCGCCCATACTTCCCTGACACAGTTTGCTCCCATAGGGGGTGTCGGGGGCAGGGGGCCTGCTCGATGTCAATACAGCACTACTACTATAACTCTTACTATATGTATACTATCACCTGAAATTACCCAACAGGTACTATTGTTGAGATTTAGAAAACAACTGACGGTGCCCTTGCTTTTTGTGTATTGTAAACATTGAGTTTTCATTCTGTTACACTATGTGTTTTGTATTCCTTTTTGTTCTTTATTTTTTGTTTTTTCCCTCTATGTCTTTATAAAAAATCAATAAAAAAATATTGAAATTAAAATATTTGTTTGAAGTCATGTTACAAGATGCATACCTGTTGATACATGTTATTCTATGTGTGGCATTGTTCATTTGTGGTCCATGTGGACCTTTTTCACTATATAAATAAACAATTAAAAAAAAAAGAAGTGTTGGTATTCGTACATATTTTAGGTTTCAGATTTCTCATTTGTCTCATCACACATTTTATCACTAAGTGTAGGGCTCTATACATAGAATTATATTATACTATTTGTAGTTCTATATCAGACTTCCTGCTGGTGGCTGGTTTTCATTCATTAGATTTTCACAAAGTTGTTCATGTTTTTTAATGCAGATATTAAATGTTTTATATTTTTATATCCAGAACTGTCTGATATTGGTGATATATAGAGACAACCAGCAGATGAAATCTATCTCCATTATTATTATGTGATTTATATTATTTAGACATACACTACATTACCAAAAGTATTGGGATGCCTGCCTTTACAAGCACATAAACTTTAATGGTATCTCAGTCTTAAGCCTCATACACACGATCAGATTTTTGGACGACCGTTCATCCATTTTTTCTGGCATGCTAGTCTCATATCGAAAGTGAAGAGGTTACTCTCCATATGAAAATTCCCTTCTGACAGAATACAACTTCAGAAGTGATGTAATGTGTTGAATAGTTTTGTATGTATTCTTTTGTTTCTTAGCATGCGTAGTCTTGCTCTCACAATTTATTTTGGGTGAAAACTGTACTGATTAAACAAAAATCAGATACTGAGTTCACATACAATACAAATTTTATAGTCTGCACATCCAGCTTTTGTCAGACGAAAAATAGGAATTGGCTGTCAAAAGCACCATACTAATGATCATGTTGGATTAGAAGGCCTGGCTTGCAGTCTCTGCTCTAAATAATACCAAAGGTGTTCTATCGGGTTGAGGTCAGGACTCTGTGCAGGCCAGTCAAGTTCCTCCATCCCAAACTCACTCTTCTATGTCTTTATGGACCTTGCTTTGTGCACTGGCAAATCATTTAGTGGAGGGGGGATTATGGTGTGGGGGGGTTATAGAGTGGCAGAGGGGGGATTATGGTGTGGGGGTGTTTTTCAGGGGTTGGGTTTGGCCCCTTAGTTCCAGTGAAGGGAACTCTTAAGGCATCAGCATACCAAGACATTTTGGACAATTTCATTTTCTCAACTTTGTGGGAACAGTTTGTGGATGGCACTTTCCTGTTCCAACATGACTGTGCACCAGAGCACAAAGAAAGGTCCATAAAAACATGGATGAGCAAGTTTGGGGTGCAGGAACTTGACTGGCCTGCACAGAGTCCTGACCTCAACCCGATAGGACACCTTTAGGATGAATTAGAGCAGAGACTGCAAGCCAGGCCTTCTCATCCAACATCAGTGCCTGACCTCACAAATGTGCTTCTGGAAGAATGGTCAAACATTCCCATAGACACACTTCTAAACCTTTTGGACAGCATTCCCAGAAGAAATGAAGCTGTTATAGCTGAAAAGGGTGGGCCAACTCAATATTGAACCCTACGGACTAAGAATGGGATGTCATTAAAGTTCATGTGTGTGTGTAAAGGCAGGCGTCCCAATAATTTTGGTAATCTAGTGTAATAGTCCAGTATTGGATATTTAGGCTCCATGCACACTGGCTTAATACATTGCTGCTACTACAGGAGTTTTGTATTCTGCCTGTAGAAGCAGCTCCATATTCTCCTATGTCTCCATACACATTATGACGATTACACACATATTTTGAGCTCAATGTTTAGAGGCTGGAAAAAAAACCTTCTGGTTTGTGTTTCTGATTGGAGCTTTCTGGCAGGCAAAATGCAAAACTCTCCTAAACTTGTCTAAACTTTGTACAATAAAATCTCTATATGAAAGTTTTTTTTCTGCCAAGTGAACTGACATTTTTTAAGCCCAGTGTGCATGGAGCCTTATGGAGTCTAAAGATGGAATTTGATGACATTCTCATATTTCTATATTATTTATGTGGTTTAGATATAAAACTGTCCCAGAATATTATTGTCTCAGTCAGTCCTGTTATACTCACTGTAATTCCTCTATCTGGCTTGTTGTCAGAGCTTTCATCAGATCTCTGAAATGAGGACCCGCCAGATTGTTCCCATACAGGTCCAGTGTCCTCAGTGTCTGGTTATTTCTTATTCCAGATGCCAGGTGGGGGCAGGAACTGTCTGTCAGGTGATTCTTATACAATCTGTAGAAGAAGAGAAGAATGTTACCAGAAGACAATGAATTTCTCCCCCAGGAATGAATGTAACTATTCTCTACATGAATGGAACTCATTTCTCTTTATTGGAATCATTAATATGAGATCACTTTATAAAAGACGATCGATCATCTACACTATTGGAGGATTTCTCTTTTTGTGGACCCCAATTACTAAATGTGACATGAGAAGTGGATGAGGGTGTGATCCATTCATTATTCCTGTATGGGGATTGGACCATACACACTCACACTGACCTCTAGGCTTTCACCTCCAACCTTCTAAGTCTTGGATTCAGTTGTGGGGATTCACTTTGATGGTCACAGAAGTCTCACTCAGGTTGTAGAAACTTCATTGACTAAAAGTGACACCATTGTACTTTGGGATTTCCTTAGAACATGGTGGAGGATTTGATCTTATGGTGTGGAGAAGATTTTATTACCGTTCTTTATTTGGACCTTTTTGAACATTTGTACTAATATTGCTGCACTAATTTTATATCTGCTTATTATAAATTCTCTTCATTAGTTATCAGTGAAATAGTCTCCATACCATTGTTATATATACACTTATAGGGAGTTTTGTGATGAGGAGTCTCACTTTTATTGTTATATTGTCACATTTATATTGTGTGAATGTTATATACTAGTGCTGCAGTCTTCCATATTATACTAGATTTGATAATTCCACCAATAGGGATCAGATATAACAATCTTATTCACTACAAAAATACACTTTCATACATGTGAGGAAGGGCAGATCTCCTCCAAGCTATTCGCAGCTACTTCAATCTATATAACATATAATGCACAAAAATATATAAACATGAAGAGCAACAAATGTATCTTATAAATTTACAAACATCAAGAAAGTTCATAAATGTGTAAAAGCAGATTTCCTACAAGCCATTCACCACTACTTCCATTTCCAATCACCATACAGTGACTTTTGCAGTAAGACCCCTTTCACACTGCAGAGCCGCTAAAACAGCCCTAAATCGCTGGTCATTTTTGCGGTGCTTTAGTGGTGATTTAGCTGCGCTTTTCGTGCCCTAGTGGGCCGGTGACAACGGGACCTTAAAGTGGAGCTCCACCCATATTTTAAAGTAATTTCCCTCCAAAGCCGCTGTGTGTGCTGATAAAGAATTGGCATATTTTTCCCTTAAACTCACTGTTATATACTGTATAGTAGTCGGCACTTCCTGTCCTCGGCCACGGCCCAGCATTTCCTCCCCTGTCTGCAATGCCTCCTGTGAGATGTTTGTCCTCAATCCCAGGAGACAATAGGCATTGCTGGGCCGTAGCATCACATTATTTAAAAACCGGAAATGATGTGATGCAAGGCGGCCAGTGTCATTTTAAATAAGGGCAACCAGGCTTTTGTTGCCATGGTTACCAAAGCTTCTTATACACAGTGATGGGCAGCAGGGGAGGCGGCTAGAGCATCTCAGCTCTGATTACATACTGAGACCGGGGGAGGGGACAGTAACACCATGTACTGATCTATAATCGAGGAATATGATGGGGCAGTTTTGATGAGGCAAAATGATGGGGTAGTCTTGATGGGGGCAGTTTTGATGGGGAAATTCTGATGGGGCAGTTTTGATGGGGGCAATATTATGGAGCAGTTTTGATGGTGGCAATATGATGGGGCAGTTTTGATGGGGGTAGTTTTGATGGGGCGATTCTGATGGGGGCAATTTTGATGGGGCAGTTTTGATGGGGGTAGTTTTGATGGGGCGATTCTGATGGGGGCAATTTTGATGGGGCAGTTTTGATAGGGGCAGTTTTGAGGGGGCAATTCTGATGGGGGCAATTTTGATGGGGAAAGTTTTGATGGTGGCAATTTTGATGGGGAAAGTTTTGATGGTGGCAATATGAGGAGGCAGTTTAAAAGGGGGCAGTTTTGATGGGGCAATTCTGATGGTGGCAATATGATGGGGCAATTTTTATGGGGGCAGTTTTGTGGGGCAATTCTGATGGGGGCAATTTTGATGGGGCAGTTTTGATGGTGGCAATATGAAGGGGTAGTTTTGGTGGGGCAATTCTGATGGGGCAGTTTTGATGTGGGCAATTATGATGGGGCAGTTTTGATGGGGGCAGTTTTGATGGGGCAATATGATGGGGCAGTTTTGATGGTGGCAATATGATGGGGGCAGTTTTGATGGGGCAATTCTGACGGGGGAATTTTGATGGGGCAGTTCTGATGGTGGGAGTTTTGATGGGGCAATATGATGGGGCAGTATGATGGAGTAGTTTTGATGGGGCAATTCTGATGGGGGCAATTTTGATGGGGCAGTTTTGATGGAGGCCGTTTTGATGGGGGCAATATGATGGGGCAGTTTTGAAGGGGCAATTCGGATGGTGGCAATATGATGGGGCAGTTTTGATGGGGACAGTTTTGATGGGGCAATTCTGATGGGGGAAATTTTTATGGGGCAGTTTTGATGGTGGCAATATGATGGGGCAGTTTTGATGGGGGCATGTGATGGGTGTTGTGATATGCTTTGCTGGGGGCAATGTGATGCAATTTGCAGGGGGGTGTTGTGATGCGAATTGCAGAGGGTGTTGTGATGCAATTAGCGGGGGGTGTTGTGATGCCATTTGTGGGGGGTGTTGTGATGCGATTTGCGGGGGTGTTGTGATGCGATTTGTGGGGAGCTGTACGATGTGATTTGCTGGGGGCAATGTGATGCGATTTGCTGGGGGTGTTGTGATGTGATTTGCACGGGGCTATGTGATGCAATTTGCGGGGGGTGTTGTGATGCAATTTTCTCGGGGCGATGTGATGTCATAGAAATTAATCTTTACTTTGTCTACACCATTTGCACGTAGGCAATGCAAGAAATAATGCAATTGTAATTTATTTCCTGGTTCCTGGAGGGAGGAGAGGAGGAGAGGTTTGCATAGCTAAGGGGCAGCAACTTCCTCTGACACTGCCGTAGCTATGGAAACCTGACCTGAAACCTATCACACTGCTTGTGCTGCACTGAGCATGTGCGAGATCTGCAAGGATAAGATCCAGGAAGAAATACAGTCTGGCTTCAGATGCCCACACTTAAGATGGCCACAGCCTGCTGGAAGTTTATAAAATAACAAACTAATGCTATAAACTAACAAAATGGACCTTAGTTTACAGACTAAGTTTATTAAAATACATTAAGCTTGTGTATTATATGGGTATTTTTATTTAAAAAGTATACATTTGGCTGGAACACCGCTTCAAAAAAAGAAAAAAGACCAGTTTTGTGGCGCTTTCAATGCACTTTGGAAGTGCTGCCCATTCATTTCAATGGGTAGGGGTGTTTTGGGAGTGATATTTATAATGTTCATAACAAGCCCTAAAGATGCTACTTGCAGGACTTTTTCTAACATCCCACAAGCGCACCGCCCCAGTGTGAAATAACTAATACAAATAAATGGGAGGCAGTTTTCAGGCGCTATTTCTAGCGCTAAAATGTCTGAAAACTGTCTCACTGTGAAAGGGGTCTAACAGAAATACCAGAGATTCATCCAGATGGATTATATGAATGCTGGTCAACTTCCACCTCTTTGCAGCAACTTCAATCAACCTCCCCCACATCGGTGAGCAAACATGTCACTTACCAAAAGGTTTGTCCCCACAAGCAAAGCCCAGACACGCTTGTTTATATCCTTCCAGCAGCGCCACTCCGCTCAAGCTGGCTGCCGATGAGAACAGACTGTGCCACAGAATGTCAGACTTCCAGGTAGTACCCTGTTTCCCCGAAAATAAGACCTAGCGTGATTGTCGGTGATGGCTGCAATATAAGCCCTACCCCCCAAATAAGCCCTACTCTGTTTCCCCAAAAATAAGCCCTACCCTGAAAATAAGACCTACAAGGATTTTAACTAGGGCTTATTTGGGGGGTAGGGCTTATATTGCAGCCATCACCGACAATCACGCTAGGTCTTATTTTCGGGGAAACAGGGTATCTCCAATATCACCCGAGGTATCCGGACAATGGCCGCAATCACATTACATAGAAAAGAAAAAGCCTCCATAGTGCATAATCCTTAAATATATATAGAATCACAGATTGTACACTTCCATCATATAAACGAGTATACACAGAACTCAGAGCACACACCACTCCGGACTGCAGCCGTGTATGATGGAGTCCAGGCAGTGACATGGAGGCTTTTTCTTTTCTATGTAATGTGATTGTGGCCATTGTCTGGATACCTCGGGTGATATTGTATTTTTGCACATTATATGTTATACAGACTGAAGTAGCTATGAATAGGTTGGAGGAGATCATCCCTTGCTCACATGTATGAAAATGCATTACATTTTTATTATTGATCACTATTGGTGGAGTTATCACATCTACATTAGAAGTGTTGGTATTCGGACACATTGTAGGTTGAAGATTTCTCATTTGTCTCATTACACATTTTATCACTAAGTGTAGGGCTCTATACATAGAATTATATTATACTATTTGTACTTCTATATCAGACTTCCTGCTGGCGGCTGGTTTTCATTCATTCGATTTGCACAAAGTTGTTCATGTTTTTTAGTGCAGATATTAAATGTTTTATATTTTTATATACAGCTTTAGAGAACTGTCTGATATTGGTGATATATAGAGACAACCAGGAGATGAAATTTATCTCCATTATTATTAGGTTTATGTAGTTTAGACATACACTATATTACCAAAAGTATTGGGACACCTGCCTTTACAAGCACATAAACTTTAAGGGCATCTCAGTCTTAAGCCTCGTACACACGATCAGATTTTTGGATGACTGTTCGTCTGTTTTTTCTGGCATGCTAGTCTCATATCGAAAGTGAAGAGGTTACTCTCCATATGAAAATTCCCTTCCTACAGAATACTTCAGAAGTGATGTAATGTGTTGAATAGTTTTGTATATATTCTTTTGTTTCTTAGCATGCCTAATATTGCTCTCACAATTTATTTTAGGCAAAAACTGTACTGATTAAACAAAAATCAGATGCTGAGTTCACGTACGATAAAAAATGTTTAGTCTGCACATCCAGCTTCTGTCGGACTAAAAATCGGAATTGGCTGTCAAAAGCACCATACTAACGAACATGTTGGATTAGAAAGCCTGGCTTGCAGTCTCTGCTCTAAATAATACCAAAGGTGTTCTATCGGGTTGAGATCAGGACTCTGTGCAGGCCAGTCAAGTTCCTCCACCCCAAACTCGCTCATCTATGTCTTTATGGACCTTGCAAATCATTTGGTGGAGGGGGGATTATGGTGTGGGGGGATTATGGAGTGGGGAGAGGGGGGATTGTGGTGTGGGGGGAGGGGGGATTATGGTGTGGGGGTGTTTTTCAGGGGTTGGGTTTGGCCCCTTAGATCCAGTGAAGGAAACTCTTAAGGCATCAGCATACCAAGACATTTTGGACAATTTCATTCTCTCAACTTTGTGGGAACAGTTTGGGGATGGCTCCTTCCTGTTCCAACATGACTGCACACCAGAGCACAAAGCAAGGTCCATAAAAACATGGATGAGCGAGTTTGGGGTGGAGGAACTTAACTGGCCTGCACAGAGTCCTGACCTCAACCCAATAGGACACCTTTGGGATGAATTAGAGCAGAGACTGCGAGCCAGGCCTTCTCATCCAACATCAGTGCCTGACCTCACAAATGTGCTTTTGGAAGAATGGTCAAGCATTCCCATAGACACACTCCTAAACCTTGTGGACAGTATTCCCAGAAGAAATGAAGCTGTTATAGCTGAAAAGGGTGGGCCAACTCAATATTGAACCCTACGGACTAAGACTGGGATGCCATTAAAGTTCATGTGTGTGGGGGGCGTGGCCTGGAGAGCGATGGGGTAGGACATGTGCAGTGAGAGCTCCGCTTGCCCATACTCCTGCAACACCATCCTGCTCTAATCCTGGCGATCCTACCTTAAATACAGTGCCCAGCAAGCCTGCCTTGTCCCCTGACTGGCCATCGGGGTTATCCAGCCTTCTGGAGCACCATCTGCGGCGGCAATCGCCGGATCTCCCCACCCGGGGACTGACTGTAGGACAGACCGCGGCTTTGGCCTAATCCTTGGAGCGGCGGCCATCTTGCTGCACCCGGCGGCGGCTCCTACACATTTTCTGGCCACATCTTGCTCCCCAGAGACTCCTGGTTACCTGCCCTGGCCACCAGATTACCTGTGGGCACTGCCACAGCAGCTTTACACCCTGTAGCAGCTGGCTGGATGGTCTGAGGCCCCAACCTGGTCCCTGGAGCGGTGGCGATCTTGGTACACCCGGCGGCAGCTCCTACACATTCTCTTGCACACATCTTGCTCCCCAGAGACTCCTGGTTACCTGCCATGACCACCGGATTACCTGTGGGCACTGCCACAGCATCTCTACACCCTGTAGCAGCTGGTTGGAAGGTCTGAGGCCCCGACCTGGTCCCTGGAGCAGCGGCCATCTTGCTACACCCATAGATGGCCCTATAGGATTCCCCGGCCTGCTCGGCTCCCCGGAGACTGATCTTTGCCTCCCTCGCATTCCTCTGGCCGCAATCTATAGCCCCTATTGTGCCGCTCTAAAACTGCGAAGAGAGGGGATCACCGAGGACTCGGCCCTGAAAGCAGCGGCCATATTAGTACACCCCGAGATTCCTCCGACCACCTCTGCACTATGTCTCCACCGAAAAAGGCTTCCGAGGCTACTGACAAGCTTGCCAAGTACCGTCGCCTTGAAGAAGACCAACAGGCCAAAGATGGTGCCGGTTCCTCTCCGGCCATGGAAAATTCTACGGCGGCCACAAACAAAGTACTAGATGCTATTACCCTATGCCAGAGCACGCTCACCACCAAAATCGAGGAAGTCAAAATTGATGTGTCTCTTATCCGACAAGACCTCTCTACCCTGCGGGACTGCGTGGCAGAGACAGAGACCCGTATTAGTAGAGCGGAGGATATATTGCACCCCCTGCAACATACTACTGATGAGGTGCACCGGCAGCTTCAGCAGATCAGTGCAAAACAGGATGACATGGAGAATCGCCTCCGGAGATGTAATCTCCGATTTATTGGCCTTCCTGAGAATGCTGAGGGCAGCGACGCAGCAAGTTTTCTTGAAAACCTCCTGACATCCACCTTCGGCAGAGATGCATTCTTGGTAATGTTTGCGGTGGAAAGGGCTCATCGAATCCCTGCCCGTCCTCCTCCTTCGGGGGCTCCACCTCGTACCCTGATAGCAAAGTTCCTCAATTTCAGGGACCGCGACAAGATCCTCCGCCTGACCAGGGAGAAGGGGAATATTCCCCATACCAATACTAGTGTGGCCGTATTTCCGGACTTATCCAATGAGGTACAACGACAAAGATCCAAGTTTCAGGATGTTAAACGATGCCTCTGAGTGCTGCACCTCAAATATGCTATGCTGTATCCTGCAAAGCTCCTTGTCAAGTGCGACGGCCGAACCCACTTTTTTGAAGACCCTGAATTAGCATCCGCTTGGATTGACCAGAGGGATCACCGAGATTGAATGTATCACTTAGCCTTTAAGCAGTGAGTACTTTACCCTTTTTTCTCCCTCTACCAGCAATATCATCCACTGCTTTACTACTGAGCCTCTCAGTGGGCACCTTGCACGTACTCCTTTGCTGGAGCTGGACGGTGGACTTGCAAATCCTTTCCAGCCCTATACTGGATCTCACAGTGTGCCTACTGTCTCCAAGTGACCTCATGTTCCCCGATTCCCCCTTACCTGTGAGATGCCTTTAGAGAATAACAGATCGATCGTCATTCAAGACTCTGTTACTTTACTTTATCTATCACCCTGATGGCAAGCGGAGTCCCCCCCTGCGTAACTGTAATGGCGCTACATTTTTGTGGCCCCTACACCCCATGCACTTCTCAGAGAAGAAGTCGCCCCCCTAGTGTTTTTGTGAATTTCTTCATTTCCCGTTGGTTTGACTGTTTTTTCCCCTTTGTTTTTATTCCTTTTCTTATGGGTATCTATTCTCCTCTGAAATTAAGTCCCTGGCCTCCAACGGTTCCTATACGTTGGATGTTCCTAGTTGATACCTGGTTATGGGATATTATGTCTGTGCCAAGTTTGGGTGGCACTGGGCTGGGAGGGAGGGAAAATGTTGTGGTTGTTATTTTTCTCACACCACCATGTTTGCAACTGTTTATTTACGCTAAAGGTACTATGTTATTATCATACATGCACTGTCGTTACTGGTTATCATTGTGTTTTATGTTATCTGATGTGGCTATGTCTGCTCTGCTGGTCCTGGTCCAGCCACGGTTCATTATCCATACCCTTTTCCCACCATGAGTTCTCTGAAGTTCCTTACATGGAATGTTAGGGGCTTGCGCAATAAGTTTAAACGCACAGCCGCCCTGACATTCCTTAAGTCCCAACATGCCAATATCATCACCCTAGTTGAGACCCATGTCACGGGCCACTTGCAATCCTCTCTTAAAAAACCTTGGATTGGTTGGGCATATCACGCCACCCACACTTCTTATTCCAGAGGTGTATCGGTCCTGATTGCTAAAAGGGTTCAGTTTGAGCTAATACTACTCCAGACGGACCGGCAGGGCAGATATATATTTATACACGCCGCTATTAATGGAGCCCCTATTCTGTTACTAGCCTGCTACATCCCCCCCATACAACTCACTTGTGATTAAGGAGGGTCTTGCCTTTATGGCACAATACACCTCTGTACCGGCAGTGTGGATGGGGGACTTTAATATGACCCTCATTCCCACTCTAGACCGAATGGGCACACCGGACCTCCCCCTAAACCCACCGGCCCATACCAGACTACACCGGATACTGACTGATTTTGCTCTTGTTGACACTTGGCGCCACAAACACCCACACTCTAAAGTCTTTTCATGTTTCTCAGCCAGTCATAACACAATGTCACAAATTGATTTTATTATAATTTCAAAGACCCTGACGCCTAAACTGGGAGACGCGGGCTTTGCTCTGCGAATACTCTCAGATCACGCCCCTTATTGGATAACGTTTTAGCTCCCCAAGGCCTCCCCTGCTCCTCCTTGGCGGTTAAATCCATTTTGGCTGACTGCCCTGCAGGACCAAGATGATATCCCCACTGAATTGCAATACCATTTTACAGCCAACAGGGAGTCAGCCGCACCTGGTGTAGTGTGGGAGATGTTTAAGCTCCACGCCCGCTCCCTGCTCTCCACACATATTAATAGACTTAAGCGATCATCGAAACTCATTGTCGAACAGGCTACAGAACACCTACAGGTGCTGGAAGAGGTGTTCCACCGGGACCCCTCGCCTAGCGCTGCCAACAATCTCAAGATCCAGACGCGACAGGTCTCCCAACTACATATTGAGAAGGCCAAGCAACCCATCTTTTTCTGTAGGCAAAGGGTATTTGAGTACGGAGAAAGATCGGGCAAACTCCTTGCATATCTTGCTCACTTAGATTTGCGTCCCCCGGCGGTGGTGTTGTTGACTGACCCCCAGGGGAACGACGTCACTGATCCGCAACAAGTAGCGGAGGAATTTGCGAGATTTTACCGCGCACTTTACACCTCCTGGGTCACTCACACTCCCCAAGATACCAAAGACTATTTAGCAAGAATTAAATTCCCTAGATTGACTAATGCCCAACGTGAACTTTTAGAAGCTCCCATTACTAAGGAAGATATCTCTGAGGCCATCTCCTGTCTGGCTACATCTAAGGCTCCGGGTTCAGATGGCCTATCACTTGAATTTTATGCCACCTACTCTGAAATTTTAATCCCTAAACTTCATGATCTATACAAATCCATATTTGATACGGGAATCCTACCCCCCTCTATGAGAGAAGCTCAAATTGTGGTAATCCCTAAGCCTGGTAAGGACCCTAAATACCTGGAGTCTTATAGACCCATCTCCTTACTACAGTAGACATTAAAATACTTGCCAAGATTCTAGCCTCCCGCCTTATCCAGGTCATTCTTTCCCTGATCAGACATGCTTTATGCCAGGGAAGAATACTGCTATGAATATTCGCCGTCTATTTATGAATATTCAGGGGTCCCACGATGAAGTCGGCTCGAGGGTCGTGGTGGCTCTGGATGCCGCCAAGGCCTTCGATTCCGTGGAGTGGAACTACCTATGGGAGTGCCTCTCAAGATTTGGACTTGGCCCCAACTTTGTCCGCTGGGTCCAGCTCCTGTATCAATCCCCTAAGGCTAAGGTGTTGGTAAATGGCTGGCTCTCCGATCAATTCCCGCTGGAGAGAGGGACCCGACAAGGCTGCCCCCTTTCCCCCATGCTGTATGCATTGGCTCTGGAGCCGTTGGCCATTATGGTTCATGCAGACACCAATATTCGAGGCCTCAGGATAGGGAATCTGGAAGAAAACATTGGGATGTATGCAGATGATACACTCCTCTACTTGGCCGACTCGGGTCCCTCCCTCGTAGCAGCCCTCCACTCCATAGAGCATATTGGTAGTCACTCGGGCCTAAGCATAAATTGGTCTAAATCCCAGATGCTTCCAAATGACCATTTCCCCTGCACTCACATCCCCCCCTCTGACGCTCCCCAGGGTCTCTGTAATCAAGTACCTCGGTGTGCAGATTACTAGATCGCTTACAGACTACACACTCCTGAATATTGAACCCTTGTACACTCTGATCAAGACTAAGACACAAAATTGGGCTCGACTACCCCTGAGTGTCATGGGACGCATCAGTCTAGTCAAAATGATACTTCTCCCAAAAATACTCTATCTGGTGTGGCATGCTCCCCTGTATATACCACAAACATTTTTCAAGACAATTGAATCTATTGTCAATTCGTTTATATGGGGACACAGCAGACATAAATTATCCTGGAAAATACTTAAGAACCCAGTGACATTGGGAGGAGTTGCTCTTCCAGATTTTCAGGATTATTATCTTGCCTCCCAATTATCCCACTTCTATCATTTTGACAAGAATGAGCTACCAAGATACCAACTACTAATCTGTGAACACCCTAATAACCCTGCTCATACCCCACTTCAGTCAGTCCTAAGGGCCCCATCGACAGGACATACTCCCCAAAACAAAGCAGGCATGTTGACATATCATCGAAGGGTGTGGCGGTTGGCACTACAAAAGCTTGGGACTCTGCTGATTCATTCCCACACCCCCTTTGGTTCAACACATGCATGCCTGAGCTGTTGTCTATCCCAGACACTGAGGTTTGGATACGCAACGGAATCTTGTATATACACCAGATTATGACCACCACGGGACTTAAAACATTCCAAACACTAAAAGACAAATTCTCACTTCCCAACCACCTCTTTTTCAGGTACTTACAACTTCGCCATGCTATACAAACTCAGTTTGCTGGTTCTAACCCATCCCTTATAGTCCCCTCCCAACTCCGTAGCTTTGGCCTATAGTGCTAAGACTAGATGGGAGGTGGATGTTGGACTGATTGAGGATGAGGATTGGGATGAGATCTAGGAAGATGTTAAAAAAGTTTCCCCTAAACTGTCAGACCGCCTAACACAGTTATATATTATACATAGGACATATCTGACTCCTCAGAGGTTAGTGCGCTTCAAACCCATGTATAATCCAGGATGCCGACTATGCGACTACACCCCGGGCTCCTTCTATCACCTCATATGGTCCTGCCCAACTACTCAAGCGTATTGGATACAAGTAATACGCAATGGGCTCCCCGGCTACCCTAGATCCTAAGATGTGTCTGCTCGGTCTGCTACCTGACTTAGATGCCGACAAACCCCTCCGTACCTTTTTACATGAAACGCTATTCTTGGCGAGAAAAGTGATTGCCCGTAATTGGATGCAGGCCTTACCCCCTACAATCCAGTGTTGGAAAAAAGAAATCAATGACACTCTCCCATATAAGAAGCTGATTTATGTACATACAGTACCTGACCGCGAGATTGTGTTTCCAGCGCGATACCATCGCGCTGGTTCTCGGCCACAGAGTACTGTGCATGTCGCGCTGGCTCACTCATCGGGAAAGGAAAACTTTGTTTTCCTTCCGCGATGAGTGACAGGCAGTGCTGACAGCTGTCTGGTATGAATCCTGATGCGGGAACACCGCGCCAAATTTTAAATGAAAAAAACGGCGTGGGTTCCCCCCAGGGGCATACCAGGCCCTTAGGTCTGGCATGGATTGTAAGGGGAACCCCCTACGCCGAAAAATTGGCATGGGGGTCCCCCCAAATCCATACCAGACCCTTATACGAGCACGCAGCCCGGCCGGCCAGGAAAGGGGGTGGGGACGAGCGAGCGCCCCCCCTCCTGAGCCGTACCAGGCTGCATGCCCTCAACATGGGGGGGTGGGTGCCTTGGGGGAGGGGGGTGCCCTGCGGGGCCCCCCCACCCCAAAGCACCTTGTCCCCATGTTGATGAGGACAAGGGCCTCTTCCCGACAACCCTGGCCGTTGGTTGTCGGGGTCTACGGGCGGGGGGCTTATTGGAATCAGGGAGCCCCCTTTAATAAGGGGGCCCCCAGATCCCGGCCCCCCACCCTGTGTGAATGAGTATGGGGTACATGGTACCCCTACCCATTCACCTAGGGAAAAGTGTCAATATAAAAAAAACACAGTACACAGGTTTTAAGAGTAATTTATTATTCAGCTCCGGGATCTTCTTCCAACTTCGGGGGTCTCCTTCCGACTTCTCCCGGTGTTCGGCATCTTCTCCCGGTGTTCGGCCTCTTCTCCCGGGCCCCGCTGCTATCTTCTTCCAGCTCTATTGCCAGCGAGGGACCCGGTCTGCTGCCGCTGTCTCGCCGCCGCTGTCTTGTCGCCGCTGTCTTGTCGCCGCTGTCTCGCCGCTGTCTTGCCGCTGTCTCGCCGCTTCTTCTCTTCTTCTCTTCTTCCCCGATGTTGACACAACGCTCTCTCCGGCTCAAATGCTGTCTGCGAGCTGTGGAGCCATTTATATAGGCGGTGACCCCGCCCCCTTACGATGTCATGGTCCCAGCATGCGCAGGGACTCTGGCGTCATAAGGGGGCGTGACCCCAGAGTCCCTGCGCATGCTGGGACCATGACATCATAAGGGGGCGGGGTCACCGCCTATATAAATGGCTCCGCAGCTCGCACACAGCATTCGAGCCGGAGAGAGCATCATGTCAACATCAGGGAAAAAGAGAAGAAGTGGCGAGACAGCGGCAACAAGAAAGCGGCGGCAAGACAGCGGCGACAAGACAGCGGCAGAAGACCAGGCCCCTCGCTGGCAATAGAGCTGGAAGAAGATAGTGGCGGGGCCTGGGAGAAGAGGCTGAACACCGGGAGAAGAGGCCAAACACCGGGAGAAGTCGGAAGGAGACCCCCTGAAGTTGGAAGAAGATCCCGGAGCTGACTAATAAATTACTCTTAAAACCTGTGTACTGTTTTTTTTTTATATTGACACTTTTCCCTAGGTGAATGGGTAGGGGTACAATGTACCCCATACTCATTCACACAGGGTGGGGGGCCAAGATCTGGGGGCCCCCTTATCAAAGGGGGCTCCCGGATTCCGATAAGCCCCCCGCCCGCAGACCCCAACAACCAACGGCCAGGGTTGTCGGGAAGAGGCCCTTGTCCTCATCAACATGGGGACAAGGTGCTTTGAGGTGGGGGGGCCCCGCAGGGCGCCCCCCTCCCCCAAGGCACCCACCCCCCCATGTTGAGGGCATGCGGCCTGGTACGGCTCAGGAGGGGGGTGCTTGCTCGTCCCCACCCCCTTTCCTGGCCAGCCGGGCTGCGTGCTCGGATAAGGGTCTGGTATGGATTTGGGGGGACCCCCACGCCAATTTTTCGGCGTAGGGGGTTCCCCTTACAATCCATGCCAGACCTAAGGGCCTGGTATGCCCCTGGGGGGGAACCCATGCCAGTTTTTTCATTTAAAATTTGACACGGTGTTCCCGCCTCAGGATTCATACCAGACAGCTGTCAGCACTGCCTGTCACTCATCGCGGAAGGAAAACAAAGTTTTCCTTTCCTGATGAGTGAGCCATCTCGGCGCTGGCTCCTGCGATGGGGCTCGCAGGTGTCAAATCTCGCTGAGAAATGCGGCGAGATTGACACAATATCGCGGTCACCTACTGTAGAGGATGCCCACTTAAATACGAGCAGGTCTGGAACAGATGGTTGGAGGATGGTAAAACATGTACTTGAAATGTTGTCATGTTCATCTCTTATATTCTTCTCTTCTCTCCCCCCCAAGATGACTTAATCTACTCATGTATATATTACTGATTTGGCCATGTTGGCTTATGTTATTTTATGTACCAAGCATATATTTTCTCAATAAAGTTGGTTTTCTAATTAAAAAAGTTCATGTGTGTGTAAAGGCAGGCGTTCCAATAATTTTGGTAATATAGTGTAATAGTCCACTATTGGATATTTAGGCTCCATGCACACTGGCTTAATACATTGCTGCTACTACAGGGGTTATGTGTTCTGCCTGTAGAATCAGCTCCATGTTCTCCTATGTCTCCATACACATTGGGAGGATTACAGACATATTGTGAGCTCAATGTATAGAGGCAGCAAAAAAACCTTCTGGTTCGTGTTTCTGATTGGAGCTTTCTGGCAGAAAAAATGCAAAACTTCCCTAAACTCTTCTGAACTTTGTACAATAAAATCTCTATATGTAAGTTTTTTCTGCCAAGAGAACTGACATTTTTTAAGCCCAGTGTGCATGGAGCCTTATGGAGCTTAAAGATGGAATTTGATGACATTCTCATATTTCTATATTATTTATGTGGTTTAGATATGAAACTGTCCCAGAATATTATTGTCTCAGTCAGTCCTGTTATACTCACTGTAATTTCTCTATCCGGCTTGTTCTCAGAGCTTTCATCAGATCCCTCAAATGAGGACCCTCCAGATTGTTTATAGACAGGTCCAGTGTCCTCAGTGTCTGGTTATTTCTTATTCCAGATGCCAGGTGGGGGCAGGAACTGTCTGTCAGGTGATTATCATACAATCTGTAGAAGAAGAGAAGAATGTTACCAAAAGAAAATGAATTTCTCCCCCAGGAATGAATGTAAATATTCTCTACATGAATGGAACTAATTTTTTGTTTATTGGAATCATTAATATGAGATCACTTTATAAAACACGATCGATCATCTACACTATTGGAGGATTTTTCTTTTTGTGGACCCCAATTACTAAATGTGACATGAGAAGTGGATGAGGTGGTGTGATCCATTCATTATTCCTGTATGGAGATTGGACCATACACACTCACACTGACCTCTAGGCTTTCACCTCCAACCTTCTGCTAAGTCTTGGATTCAGTTGTGGAGATTCACTTTGATGGTCACAGAAGTCTCATGTTGTGGAAACTTCATTTACTAAAAGTGAAACCATTGTACTTTGGGATTTCCTTAGAACCTCATGGTGGAGGATTTGATCTTATGGTGTGGAGAAGATTTTATTATTACCGTTCTTTATTTGGAACTTTTTTGAAATGTTGTACTAATATTTCTGCGCTAATTTTATATCTGCTGATTATAAATTCTCTTCATTAGTTATCAGTGAAATCGTCTCCATACCATTGTTATATATACACTTATAGGGAGTTTTGTGATGAGGAGTCTCACTTTTATTGTTATATTGTCACATTTATATTGTGTGAATGTTATATACTAGTGCTGCAGTCTTCATATTATACTAGATGTGATCATTCCACTAATAGGGATCAGATATAACAATTATATTCACTACAAAAATACACTTTCATACATGTGAGGAAGGGCAGATCTCCTCCAATCTATTCACAGCTACTTCAATCTATATAACATATAATGTACAAAAATACATAAACATGAAGAGCAACAAAGTTATCTTATAAAATTACAAATATCAAGAGAAAGTTCATAAATGTGTAAAAGCAGATTTCCTACAAACCATTCACCACTACTTCCACCTCCAATCACCATACAGTGACTTGTGTAGTAAGACCCCTTTCACACTGCAGAGCCGCTAAAACAGCCCTAAATCGCTGGTCATTTTTGTGGTGCTTTAGTGATGATTTAGCTGCACTTTTCGTGCCCTAGTGGGCCGGTGACAACAGGACCTTAAAGTGGACCTCCACCCATATTTTAAAGTAATTTCCCTCCATAGCCGCTATGTGTGCTGATAAAGAATTGGCATATTTTTTGCTTAAACTCATGTTATATACTGTATAGTAGTTGGCACTTTAAATAAGGGCAACCAGGCTCTTGTTGCCATGGTTACCAAAGCTTCTGTTATACACAGGGGGGAGGTGGCTGGAGCATCTCAGCTCTGATTACAGAGCCCGGGGGAGGGGACAGACACACCATGTACTGATTTATAATAGAGGAATATGATGGGGCAGTTTTGATGGGGCAATATGACGGGGCAGTTTTGATGGGGCAATATGACGGGGCAGTTTTGATGAGGCAATATGACGGGGCAGTTTTGATGGGGCAATTCTGATGGGGCAGTTTTGATGGGGGCAATATGATGGGGCAGTTTTAAAGGTGGCAATATGATGGGGCAGTTTTGATTGGGGTAGTTTTGATGGGGCAATTCTGATGGGAGCAATTTTGATGGGGCAGTTTTGATGGGGGCAGTTTTGATGGGGCAGTTTTGATGGTGGCAATATGATGGGGCAGTTTTGATGGGGGCAGTTTTGATGGGGCAATTCTGATGGGGAAAATTTTGATGGGGCAGTTTTGATGGTGGCAATATGATGGGGCAGTTTAAAAGGGGGCAGTTTTGATGGGGCAATTCTGATGGTGGCAATATGATGGGGCAGTTTTGATGGGGGCAGTTTTGATGGGGCAATTCTGATGGGGAAAATTAATGATGGGGCAGTTTTGATGGTGGCAATATGATGGGGTAGTTTTGGTGGGGCAATTCTGATGGGGCATTTTTGATGTGGGTAATTCTGATGGGGCGGTTTTGATGGGGGCAGTTTTGATGGGGCAATATGATGGTGCAGTTTTGATGGTGGCAATATGATGGGGCAGTTTTGATGGGGCAAATCTGATGGGGGCAATTTGGATGGGGCAGTTTTGATGGGGCAGTTTTGATGGGGGCGGTTTTGATGGGGGCAATATGATGGGGCAGTTTTGATGGGGCAATTCTGAAGGTGGCAATATAATGGGGCAGTTTTAATGGGGGCAGTTTTGATGGGACAATTTTGATGGGGCAGTTTTGATGGGGGCAGTTTTGATGGGGCAATTCTGATGGAGGCAATTTTGATGGGGGAAGTTTTGATGGTGGCAATATGATGGGTCAGTTTAAAAGGGGGCAGTTTTGATGGGGCAATTCTGATGGTGGCAAAATGATGGGGCAGTTTTGATGGGGGCAGTTTTGATGGAGCAATTCTGATGGGGCAATTTTGATGGGGCAGTTTTGATGGTGGTAATATGATGGGGTAGTTTTGGTGGGGCAATTCTGAAGGGGCAGTTTTGATAGGGGCAATATGATGGGGCAGATTTGATGGGGGCAATTTTGATAGGGGCAATATGACGGGGCAGTTTTGATGGTGGCAATATGATGGAGCAGTTTTGATGGGGGAAGTTTTGATGTCGCAATTATAAAGGGGCAATTTTGATGGGGCAGTTTTGATGGGGGCAATATGATGGGACAGTTTTGATGGGGCATTTCTGATGGTGGCAATATCATTGGGGCAGTTTTGATGGGGGCAGTTCTGATGGTGGCAATATAATGGGGCAGTTTTGATGGGGCATGAGATGGGTGTTGTGATACGCTTTGCTGGGGGCAATGTGATGCAATTTGCGGGGGGGTGTTGTGATGCAATTTGTGGGGGGTGTTGTGATGCATTTTGCGGGGACTGATGTGATGCCATTTGCGGGGGGGCTATGTGATGCGATTTGTTGGGGGTGTTGTGATGCGATTTGCAGGGGGCTATGTGATGCCATTTGTGGGAGGTGTTGTGATGCGATAAATTGTAATTTATTTCCTTATTCCTGGAGGGAGGAGGGGAGGAGAGGTTTGCATAGCTAAGGGGCAGCAACTTCCTTTTGACACTGCCGTAGCTATGGAAACCTGACCTGAAACCTATCACACTGCTTGTGCTGCACTGAGCATGTGCGAGATCTGCAAGGATGAGATCCAGGAAGAAATACACTCTGGCTTCAGATGCCCACACTTAAGAAGGCCACGGCCTGCTGGAAGTTTATAAAATAACAAACTAATGCTACAAACTAACAAAACGGATCTTAGTTTGCAGACTAACTTTACTAGAATACATTAAGCTTGTGTATTACAGGGGTATTTTTATTTAAAAAGTATACATTCGGCCAGAACACCGCTTTAAAAAAAGAAAAAAAACAGTTTTGTGGTGCTTTCAAAGCGCTTGGAAGTGCTGCCAATTCATTTCAATGGGTAGGGGCATTTTGGGAGCGCTATTTATAATGTTCATAACCCGCTCCAAAGATACTGCTTGCAGGACTTTTTCTAACGTCCCACAAGCGCACCGCCCCAGTGTGAAAGCACGCATAAAAATAGTTTTCAGGCGCTATTTCTAGCGCTAAAATGTCTGAAAAGTACCTCAGTGTGAAAGGGGTCTAACAAAAATACCAGAGATTCATCCAGATGAATTAAATGAATGTTGATCAACTTCCACCTCCTTACAGCAACTTCAATCAACCTCCCCCACACCGGTGAGCAAACAGGTCACTTACCAAAAGGTTTGTCCCCACAAGCAAGGCCCAGACACGCTTGTTTATATCCTTCCAGCAGCGCCACTCTGCTCAATCCGGCTTCTGATGAGAACAGACTGTGCAACGGAATGTCAGATCTCCAGGTAGTATCTCCAATATCACCCGAGGTATCCAGACATGGCCGCAATCACATTACGTAGAAAAGAAAAAGCCTCCATATTGCATAATCCTTAAATATATATAGAATCACAGATTGTACACTTCCATCATATACACGAGTATACACAGAACTCAGAGCACACACCGCTCCGGACTGCAGCCATGTATAATGGAATCCAGGCAGTGACATGGAGGCTTTTACTTTTCTATGTAATGTGATTGCGCCCATTGTCTGGACACCTCGGGTGATATTGTATGTTTGCACATTATATGTTATACAGACTGAAGTAGCTGTGAATAGGTTGGAGGAGATCTGCCCGTCCTCACATGTATGAAAATGCATTACATTTTTATTATTGATCACTATTGGTGGAGTTATCACATCTACATTAGAAGTGTTGGTATTCGGACACATTGTAGGTTGCAGATTTCTCATTTGTCTCATCAGACATTTTATCACTAAGTGTAAGGCTCTATACATAGCATTATATTATACTATTTGTACTTCTATATCAGACTTCCTGCTGGCGGCTGGTTTTCATTCATTAGATTTGCACAAAGTTGTTCATGTTTTTTAGTGCAGATATTAAATGTTTTATATTTTTATATCCAGCTTTAGAGAACTGTCTGATATTGGTGATATATAGAGACAACCAGGAGATGAAATATATATCCATTATTATTAGGTCTATGTAGTTTAGACATACACTATATTATCAACAGTATTGGGACGCCTGCCTTTACAAGCACAGAAACTTAAATGGCATTTCAGTCTTAAGCCTCGTACACACGATCAGATTTTTGGACGCCTGTTCATCCATTTTTTTGTGGCATGCTAGTCTCATAACGAAAGTGAAGAGGTTACTCTCCATATGAAAATTCCCTTCCGACAGAATACAACTTAAGAAGTGATGTAATGTGTTGAATCCTTTTGTATGTATTCTTTCGTTTCTTAGCATGCGTAGTCTTGCTCTCACAATTTATTTTGGGTGAAAACTGTACTGATTAAACAAAAATCAGATGCTGAGTTCACGTACGATACAAATGTTATAGTCTGCACATCTAGCTTTTGTCGGATGAAAAATCGGAATTGGCTGTCAAAAGCACCATACTAACAATCATGTTGGATTAGAAGGCCTGGCTTGCAGTCTCCGCTCTAAATAATACCAAAGGTGTTCTATTGGGTTGAGGTCAGGACTCTGTGCAGGTCAGTCAAGTTCCTCCACTCCAAACTCGCTCATCTATGTCTTTATGGACCTTGCTTTGTGCACTGGCAAATCATTTGGTGGAGGGGGGATTATGGTGTGGGGGTTATGGAGTGGGGGGAGGGGGATTATGGTGTGGGGGTGTTTCTCAGGGGTTGGGCTTGGCCCCTTAGTTCCAGTGAAGGGAACTCTTAAGGCATCAGCATACCAAGACATTTTGGACAATTTCATGCTCCCAACTTTGTGGGAACAGTTTGGGGACAGCTCCTTCCCTTTTCCAACATGACTGTGCACCAGAGCATAAAGCAAGGTCCATAAAAACATGGATGAGCTAGTTCGTGTCTAGCCAGCGTGAGAGATGGCTGCCTTCTAGCTGAGCTCCTGCTTCAAACCACCACAAGCAATGCTACACAGCGACAGATGTGATCCCCACCACCACCTATGGCTTCCCCAGAAGACTCTGCACTTGGGGCTGACCGAAAACGGGGTCCACAGCACCAAAACCAATTAAGATTAACAGATTATTATCCCTCCACAGGCGGCCGAATGTCCCAAGATGGCGCTGGCGGCGGAGTACACACGCGGACGGAGAAAGAGGAAATTCTTCAGATTCCAGCAGCTCATCCTCGGTATGTACCGCAATTGACTGCACAAACAGGGGGGAAACTCACATCTCCCCCCCTGATAGCCCCACTACACGCAGCCCTACTAAGTTTAAAAAAGCTAAGGGAGACAGGCAGGAAGAAGAATCTGACATGGAGGACAGCACAGCAGAGATCTCTAACAAAACTCCTCTAGAACACTTCCATTCCTCCTCTCAGCCTGTAACCATGACAGATATGAAAGACATGCTAATCTCCCTAAGAGTCTCTTTACATATTGATATGCTGCAAATGCTAAAACCCATTAAAGCTAAAGTGCAAGATCTACAGCACAGAATGACATATACAGAGCATAAAATGGAGGATGCTTTCTCTGCCCACAATAATTTAGTGGAGGCATTTAAAGAGCAACAAAATGATATACAGAGAATGGCGGCAAAGTTAACAGACATGGAAGACCGCTCACGGAGCAATAATATTACATTCTGCGGGATACCAGAATCCATCCCAAATTCTGATCTGAGTGGCTTTATACGCCAAATGCTACGCACACTATTGCTTAGCACAACTGACATTGAACTAACGATCGACAGGGCACACAGACTGCCTAAACCAAACTTTCTCCCGGACACAGTACCAAGAGATGTATTCGCAAGAATACATTATTATCATCTAAAAGAAGATGCTATGCGTGCCATACGAAACAATCCTCAAATGAATGGACAATATGCAGGCATTGCTTTATTCACCGATCTCTCACAAGCTACTATACAACATAGGAAGAAACTCCTTACAATCACTAAAGCCTTGCGCAACCATAACATTACCTATCGATTGGGGACCCCATCAAAGCTCACGGTGACCTACCAGGGCAAAACATTCAACATATTCTCATTGGAATCCGGCCTTCACCTTCTTAAAGAATGGTATATTCTCCCTGCAGACAAACCGACGGATGGACGAGAACCAACTAAAATTCAGAAAGACTGGTCTTAATCTCCAAATCAGGAATGCATTAAGATAAATACCTCGTACAATGCGACCATTGCGGTACATGGAGCCTTAAAACTCATTAGAAACCCAGGAACATTTTCCTTAACGCCATGTTGGCGTGGAATGAGCGCCCTCAAATGTCAAGCAGCTTAGGCTGCCTTTGGATACCGGGGCAGGCTCCGGGCTCTTTTTTACATTTTGTTTGTTTTTTTCTTTTTCTTTTTTGTCACGTTGATAACCTCATCTTTTATACTCTTATGTTTTTATGTTCAAGCTGCTGTTTTTTGTACGTCACCTACACAAGGGCAATTGTGCATATGATACAGAGTTACCCGACTTATACATAGTTGACCACGACTTTCAATACCAGTAGGTGGCAGCATCTCCTTTCCACTACTCTTACTTTTTGTAAGTATGACTCTATTTCTATACCTGGTAAATCCTTGGACAGCACTGATTATCTTATTCATTTATCTCAATACAAAGCGTCTGTAGTTCACATTCTAATTTCTGATGACTATTAAGTTTGTTTCACTCAATGTTAAGGGACTAAATAGCCCTTTTAAACGTAAACTCATGTGGTCGGAAGCCCAAAAACTGAAGGGAGATGTATTATTATGTATACAGGAAACACATTTTTCAGCTACTAAAGCACCAAAATGTTCTCATTAACAATATCCATATATCTTTTTTGCCAGTGCTGACACAAAACATAATGGTGTTCTCATAGCAATCAAAAATTACATTTCATTTTCTTTACAAGATGTAATCAAAGATCCTCATGGACGTTATATAATATTAATATTTACCATAAATGATGTAATGTATACTATTGTAACAGTATATGCTCCTAACAGAGGACAAATCACCTTTTTGAGGACTCTTCTCAAAAAGGTTTAGTCCCTATGTAAGGGAAATCTCCTCTTGTTAGGTGACTTTAACTCGGTGATTGATTCCCACATTGACTGCTCGCCTCCTAAATTACATCACAAGTCTGTACTACATTCCACTATTCATAAAGAAGCTCTATATGATGTTTGGAGATATCATCACTCGGAGGAAAAGGACTTTACGTTCTTCTCCAACCCACATAGATCATATTCTAGAATTGATCTAATACTTACAGATTTATCTTCCTTATACAAAACAAAACTGTCAACTATCAAAACTATTTCATGGTCGGACCATGCGCCCATAACAATGGAACTAGAAGAACAACTTAACATAACCCCCACAATTCTTTGGCGTAACAATACACGTATTTTTAATCACAAAATTCACCGAGATAGAGTAAAATCACAGCTAGAGGAATTTTTTCATTTTAACACCACAGAAGATACTTCAGCTTCTACTAACTGGTGTGCCCACAAGGCCTTCATCAGAGGCCTATTGTTACAAATCGCTCCAAGGGAAAAAAAAACAAAAAACACAAAAGATGAATTCTTTGTTAACAAAAATATACCACTTAGAGACACAAAATAAAAAAGATGTATCCCAAATTTTAATAGAGGAACTTAAAGAGCGTAGGTTGGACTTAAACAAATATTAATTACTGACTATGAGAGGAATTTGCAGCACATAAAAGCATCATACTCTTCTGGGAATAAAGCAGGAAAGCTGTTGGCTATTTCTATATTTGTTCAAGGTTATCTATTTGTTCACTTTTTGACATACCCTTCAGTCAGATGTAGACTGTTTTCTACAAGGTCACCATATATGTACCTAAATAAGACTGTCATCTTCTAAAGCATGTTTATGTATGAGAAGGGTAACATCCCTATTTCTTGACTCTGTCTTGGTCTGTATATAATATGACCTTTATTTCTATGACCTTGTACATGTTTAAAACCATTAAAAATTGAAAATTAAAAAAAAAACATGGATGAGCGAGTTTGGGGTGGAGGAACTTGACTGGCCTGCACAGGGTCCTGACCTCAACCCAATGGGACACCTTTGGGATGAATTAGAGCAGAGACTGTGAGTCAGGCCTTCTCATCCAACATCAGTGCCTGACCTCACAAATGTGCTTCTGGAAGAATGGTCAAACATTCCCATAGACACACTCCTAAACATTGTGGACAGCATTCGCAGAAGAAATGAAGCTGTTATAGCTGAAAAGGGTGGGCCAACTCAATGTTGAACCCTACGGACTAAGACTGGGATGTCATTAAAGTTCATGTGTGTGTAAAGGCAGGTGTCCCAATACTTTTGGTAATGTAGTGTAATAGTCCAGTATTGGATATTTAGGCTCCATGCACACTGGCTTAATACATTGTTGCTACTACAGGAGTTTTGTATTCTGCCTGTAGAAGCAGCTCCATGTTCTCCTATGTCTCCATACACATTGGGACGATTACAGACATATTTTGAGCTCAATGTTTAGAGGCAGGAAAAAACCTTCTGGTTCGTGTTTCTGATTGGAGCTTTCTGGCAGAAAAATGCAAAACTCTCCTAAACTCGTCTAAACTTTGTCCAATAAAATCTCTATATGAATTTTTTTTCTGCCAAGGGAACTGACATTTTTTAAGCCCAGTGTGCATGGAGCCTTATGGAGTCTAAAGATGAAATTTGATGACATTCTCATATTTCTATATTATTGATGTGGTTTAGATATAAAACTGTACCAGAATATTATTATCTCAGTCAGTCCTGTTATACTCACTGTAATTCCTCTATCTGGCTTGTTGTCAGAGCTTCCATCAGATCCCTGAAATGAGGACCCTCCAGATTGTTCATAGACAGGTCCAGTGTCCTCAGTGTCTGGTTATTTCTTATTCCAGATGCCAGGTGGGGGCAGGAACTGTCTGTCAGGTGATTAGAGGACAATCTGTAGAAGAAGAGAAGAATGTTACCAGAAGAAAATGAATTTCTTCCCCAGGTATGAATGTAACTATTCTCTACATGAATGGAACTAATTTCTCTTTATTGGAATCATTAATATGAGATCACTTTATAAAAGACGATCGATCATCTACACTATTGGAGGATTTCTCTTTTTGTGGACCCCAATTACTAAATGTGACATGAGAAGTGGATGAGGTAGTGTGATCCATTCATTATTCCTGTATGGGGATTGGACCATACACACTCACACTGACCTCTAGGCTTTCACCTCCAACCTTCTGCTAAGTCTTGGATTCAGTTGTGGGGATTCACTTTGAAGGTCACAGAAGTCTCACTCATGTTGTGGAAACTTCATTGACTAAAAGTGACACCATTGTACTTTGGGATTTCCTTAGAACCTCATGGTGGAGGATTTGATCTTATGGTGTGTAGAAGATTTTATTATTACCGTTCTTTATTTGGAACTTTTTTGAAAATTTGTACTAATATTGCTGCACTAATTTTATATCTGCTGATTATAAATTCTCTTCATTAGTTATCAGTGAAATAGTCTCCATACCATTGTTATATATACACTTATAGGAAGTTTTGTGATGAGGAGTCCCACTTTTATTGTTATATTGTCACATTTATATTGTGTGAATGTTATATACTAGTGCTGCAGTCTTCCATATTATACTAGATGTGATAATCCCACCAATAGGGATCAGATATAACAATTATATTCACTACAAAAATACACTTTCATACATGAGAGGAAGGGCAGATCTCCTCCAATCTATTCACAGATACTTCAATCTATATAACATATAATGTACAAAAATACATAAATATGAAGAGCAACAAAGTTATCTTATAAAATTACAAACATCAAGAGAAAGTTCATACATGTGTAAAAGTGGATTTCCTACAACCCATTCACCACTACTTCCATCTCCAATCACCATACAGTGACTTGTGTAGTAAGACCCCTTTCACACTGCAGAGCCGATAAAACAGCCCTAAATCGCTGGTAATTTTAGTGGTGTTTTAGCTGCACTTTTCGTGCCCTAGTGGGCCGGTGACAACGGGACCTTAAAGTGGAGCTCCGCCCATATTTTAAAGTAATTTCCCTCCAAATCCGCTGTGCTGATAAATAATTGGCATATTTTTCCCTTAAACTCACTGTTATATACTGTATAGTAGTTGGCACTTTAAATAAGGTCAACCAGGCTTTTGTTACCATGGTTACCAAAGCTTATTATACGCAGTGATGGGTGGTGGTTGGAGGTAGCTGGAGCATCCCAGCTCTGATTACAGAGTCCGGGGGAGGGGACAGACACACCATGTACTAATCTTACCAAGTCCGAAGCTTTGGGCATAGGACTACATTCCCGGCTACTTACATCCCTTAGAGAAAGCTTCAACTTCAAATGGACAACTAAGGCACTGAAATATTTGGGTACTCACATCCCCTCCAAAATGTCCCAGGTATTTGCGTTAAATTTCCCCCATTATTAACTGCGATCCGGTCCTTATTAACCAAATGGCAGACAGGTCTACACTCATGGTTCGGTAGATGCAATATTCTCAAGATGTGTATCCTCCCCAAATTTTTATATTTACTACAAGCTCTACCGATCCAGATCCCCTCATCATATTTTGCCCAGACTAATACATTATTCTTTGACTTCATTTGGGCCAATAAAAAGCCCAGACTTTCCAGATGACTACTTACCCTACCTAAACTTTACGGTGGTCTGGCAGTACCAGACCTCCGAAAATATTACTACGCAACTCATCTGGTCAGACTTATAGACTGGAATCGACATCGTTCTACTAAACTTTGGATTAGATTGGAACAATCTCAATGTGACATACCCCTGAACAGAGCACCATGGTGCTATGACTTACTTCCAAGTTACATGAAAAAACATCCCCTTATAGGTATGTAATGGAAATGTGTACGTTCTGTATATAATTGTATTGTATTTTGTATGTATTGCACACGGCCCTCACTGTGCAACATCACTAATAATGTTTTCAGTAAATGTTTACATTCTTTCGAGTCCTGATTAGAATAAGCCTGCCTATGTAACACCCGTTACGATAAACCTACAATTGTAATATTAATGTGATACCTACGTAATCATGTGCATAAAAACCTTCAATTGCGTCATAATAAAGCAGAACAGTAATTTGGAAAGATGCTGAGCGTATCTTTTGTGTCTGTTCCCTACTGCAGTAGTTATTATTAATTTGGAACCACTAATCAATATGAGGATAGGAGTTGCCTATCATCAATTTAATCAAGTCAGCATGGCGAGCCAGCCAGGAGGGGATTCCACGTGACCCTGAGTATCCGAAACGAGGAGCTTGAGACGATCCGGGAATTTCTGATAATCAGCCGGCTGAGGTAAGCCTTTTGCTTACATTTGAGTTATCAGACTTCCTTGATCGGTAAGGCATTTTCGGGACAAAGGGTACCTATTTTACTCCCCTTAATCGAACTGTATTGATTGGTGGTTATATGTTATGTTGTCCCTGTCTATTGTCTATTGGAGTGTTATAGATAAGAAAGGGAAGAATAGTGCTGTTCACAGGTATATGTAGTAAATCTGCTAGATAAAGTAGTTTAGAGGCAAGAGGGTATAGGCACACGTAGAGAAGAGAGAAGACTGGCCAGTCATTATGGGCATTGAATTAAGTAAGGGAATGAAGGGTAAGAGACCCTCAAAAATGCCCAGCGCAAGAGGAGCGCTATATATGAACCAAAGGTGCGGTTCCGCCTATACTGAGCCCCTAGATTAATGGTTAAAGTGGACAGGGATCCACAATGGGTAACTGGGTTACCAAGGTCCACAGGGACTAGGGATGAGCTTCGTGTTCGAGTCGAACCCATGTTCGACTCGAACATCGGCTGTTCGATCGTTTGTCGAATTGCGAACAATATGGGCCGTTCGCACCAAATTCGTGTGGCGCGTCACGGCCCATAATTCACTGCGGCATCGCAGTGCATTGCTTGCTGATGATTGGCCAAGCATGCACTATGACCCGCATGCTTGGCCAATCACAGCGCCGCCTTAACAGAGAGCCGTAATTGGCCAAAGCCAAGGAGGCTTTGGCCAATTATGGCTCAGGAGATTTAGTACACGCCCCACACTATATAAGGCTGCCTGCACGGCGGCCCTGTGCAGTGTATTCCGGTGTGCTGAGAAATAGAGAGAGAGAGAGAGACAGTGTCATTTCATTTGAGTTAGCTAGATTAGGCAGGACAGTCAGTCAGTTAGCTGCACTTAAAGTGTATTGTGTATATATATATGCATCCCAGGTGTTGCATATATATATATATATATATATATATATACACTGTATTCAGGTGTTGCATATATATATATATATATATACACTGTATTCAGTTTAGCTAGATCCGTTCCTGTTATCTTCTAGACTATTTACATTTAGTGCAGTGCGTCCTGCTCACAGTGTTCAGCTAGATCCGTTCCTGTTATATTCCTACTGACAGGCAGGCTTGTCTTGTTACAGTATTTTGAAGAAAATTACTGGTGTTTTTTTGATCCTATTAGTACCACAGTCAGGCAGCTAGACTATTTACATTTAGTGCAGTGCGTCCTGCTCACAGTGTTCAGCTAGATCTGTTCCTGTTATCTTCTTACTGACAGGCAGGCTTGTCTTGTTACAGTATTTAGAAGAAAATTACTGGTGTTCTTTTGATCCTATTAGTACCACAGTCAGGCAGCTAAACTATTTACATTTAGTGCAGAGCGTCCTGCTCACAGTGTTCTGCTAAACCTACAAGTTAGTGGGGTGCGTCCTGCTCACAGTGTTCAGCTAGATCCATTTCTGTTATCTTCTTACTGACAGGCAGGCTTGTCTTGTTACAGTAAATACAGCTACCTGAAGAAAATTGCTTGTGTTCTTTTGATCCTATTAGTACCACAGTCAGGCAGCTAGACTATTTACAGTTAGTGCAGTGCATCCTGCTCACAGTGTTCAGCTAAACCTACAAGTTAGTGGGGTGCGTCCACCTCACAGTGTTCAGCTAAACCTACAAGCTAGTGGGATGCGTCCTGCTCACAGTGTTCAGCTAGATCCGTTTCTGTTATCTTCTTACTGACAGGCAGGCTTGTCTTGTTACAGTAAATACAGCTACCTGTAGAAAATTGCTGGTGTTCTTTTGGTCGTATTAGTACCACAGTCAGGCAGCTAGACTATTTACAGTTAGTGCAGTGCGTCCTGCTCACAGTGTTCTGCTAAACCTACAAGTTAGTGGGGTGCGTCCTGCTCACAGTGTTCAGCTAAACCTACAAGTTAGTGGGGTGCGTTCACCTCACAGTGTTCAGCTAAACTACAAGCTAGTGGGGTGCGTCCTGCTCACAGTGTTCAGGTAGATCCATTTCTGTTATCTTCTTACTGACAGGCAAGCTTGTCTTGTTACAGTAAATACAGCTACCTGAAGAAAATTGCTGGTGTTCTTTTGATCCTATTAGTACCACAGTCAGGCAGCTAGACTATTTACAGTTAGTGCAGTGCGTCCTGCTCACAGTGTTCAGCTAAACCTACAAGTTAGTGGGGTGCGTCCTGCTCACAGTGTTCAGCTAAACCTACAAGTTAGTGGGGTGCGTTCACCTCACAGTGTTCAGCTAAACCTACAAGCTAGGGGGTGCGTCCTGCTCACAGTGTTCAGCTAGATCCATTTCTGTTATCTTCTTACTGACAGGCAGGCTTGTCTTGTTACAGTAAATACAGCTACCTGAAGAAAATTGCTGGTGTTCTTTTGATCCTATTAGTACCACAGTCAGGCAGCTAGACTATTTACAGTTAGTGCAGTGCGTCCTGCTCACAGTGTTCTGCTAAACCTACAAGTTAGTGGGGTGCGTCCTGCTCACAGTGTTCAGCTAAACCTACAAGTTAGTGGGGTGCGTCCACCTCACAGTGTTCAGCTAAACCTACAAGCTAGTGGGGTGCATCCTGCTCACAGTGTTCAGCTAGATCCGTTTCTGTTATCTTCTTACTGACAGGCAGGCTTGTCTTGTTACAGTAAATACAGCTACCTGAAGAAAATTGCTGGTGTTCTTTTGATCCTATTAGTACCACAGTCAGGCAGCTAGACTATTTACAGTAAGTGCAGTGCGTCCTGCTCACAGTGTTCAGCTAAGCCTACAAGTTAGTGGGGTGCGTCCACCTCACAGTGTTCAGCTAAAGCTACCTGTAGAAGGTTGGTGGTGTTCTCATACTAAAGGCAGGCAGTTGATTTTGCTAGCTGCAGTATCAGTACATATATATATATATATATATATATATATATATATATATATATATATATATCCCAGCTTAGTGCAGCTACAGGCCATTAGCATGTCTGGAAGGCCAAGAAGAAGAGGCAGACAGTCACAAGCCAATAAGAGAGGGCAAGCAGGCTCTGTGTCTAGTGCTGGTCGTGGAGACGGTGCATCCTCATCAGCACGTGGCCATGGGACACGCTTGGCCTTTTTTTCGGCAGCTGGCCATGTTGAGCCGCAACATGCGGAAGACTTGGTCGAGTGGATGACCAAGCCATCCTCATCCTCCTCATCCTCTCTCACCCATTCCCAGGGTACTTTGTCTGGCAAAGCAGCGGCCTCTTCCCTTGGCTCAATGTCATCAGTGACTCCTTCCCTAGCCCCACCATGTCCTCCTGAGGAGTCCCTCGAACTGTTTGACCACAGTGTTGGGTACATGCTCCAGGAGGATGCCCAGCGTTTGGAAGGCTCTGATGATGATACTGAGCTCGATGAAGGCAGTAACATGAGCACGGACAGAGGGGGTGCCCAAGAAGGACAGCAATCTGGCAGTCATGCTCCCCCTGCTGCAGCATACTGCCAGGTTTGCTCCAGTGATGAGGAGGGAGGGGATGATGAGGTCACTGACTCAACGTGGGTGCCTGATAGGAGAGAGGAGGAGGCGGCACATCACCAACGAGGCAGGATGCCCTCCAGGGGCTAGCCTAAGGGCAGCACATTGACTGCATCACACCCCAAAGCTCCACATGTGCAGGGCGCTGCAGTCTCTGCGCGTTATTCAAAAAGTTCTTTGGTGTGGGCCTTTTTTGAGACGAGTGCATCAGATCGCACCGCTGCTATTTGCAACATATGTCTCAAGCGTATCTCGCGTGGCCAAAACATCTCCCGCTTGGGTACCATATGCTTGACCAGACATATATTGACCTGCCATGCAGTTCGTTGGCAACACCAAAGAACAAAGAGGACCTCTCCTTGCTCCTCATCAGCTGAGATTTCCAACCCCACTAGACCTTCAGTCCTCTCTGAGACCTGCACTGAGAGGAATGAAGGTGTAGAATTAGGTGTGTCACAGCCAAGTACTTGTGGGCAATCTGATTTTGGTACACCGACGTCAATTTGTACCAGGCAAATTTCCCTGCCCCAGCTGCTGCACCGCCGAAAGAAGTTTGTTCCCAGCCATCCACATGCCCAGCGGTTAAATGCTAGCTTGGCAAAATTGCTAGCACTTCAACTGCTGCCTTTTCAGTTGGTAGACTCTGCCCCCTTCCGTTTGTTTGTGGAATGTGCGGTTCCTCAGTGGCAGGTACCCAAACGCCACTTTTTCTCACGGAAGGCGATTCCGGCTCTCTACCAGCATGTGGAAGGCAATGTCCATGCCTCGCTGGACAGGGCGGTCAGCGGTAAGGTGCATATTACCGCTGACTCATGGTCCAGCAGGCATGGACAGGGACATTACCTAAGTTTCACGGCGCATTGGGTGACTCTGCTGGCAGCTGGGAAGGATGCAGGACAAGGTGCAGTAGTGTTGGAGGTTGTTCCGCCACCACGCCTCCAAAATGCTAATGATTGTGACACACCTCTCTCCTCCACCCCCTCCTCTTCTTCTTCCATCATGGCCTCTTCCTCGGAACCAGCGGTGCTCCGTAGTCATTCAAGGGGCTACGCAAGTACGCAGGCCAAAAGATGCCATGCGGTGCTTGAGCTGGTGTGCTTGGGGGACAGGAGCCACACTGGGGCAGAGGTTCTGTCAGCTCTGCAGGGGCAGGTTCAGAGGTGGTTGAGGCCACGCCAACTTAAGGCAGGAATGGTGGTTTGCGACAATGGCACCAACCTCCTCTCTGCCCTCCGACAGGGACAAATGACCCATGTGCCCTGTTTGGCTCACATCCTTAACTTGGTGGTGCAGCAGTTCTTGGGCAGGTACCCGGGCTTACAGGATGTCCTGAGTAGGGATGAGCTTCGTGTTCGAGTCGAACCCATGTTCGACTCGAACATCGGCTGTTCGATCGTTCGCCGAATTGCGAACGTTATGGGCCGTTCGCGCTAAATTCGTGTGGCGCGTCACGGCCCATAATTCACTGCGGCATCGCAGTGCATTGCTGGCTGATGATTGGCCAAGCATGCACTATGACCCGCATGCTTGGCCAATCACAGCGCTGTCAGTAGAGAGAGCTGTAATTGGCCAAAGCCAGGGTGGCTTTGGCCAATTACGGCTCAGGGCATTTAGTACACACCCCACACTATATAAGGCCGCCTGCACGGCGGCCCTGTGTAGTGTGTGTTCCGGTGTGCTGAGAGATAGAGAGAGAGAGAGACAGTGTCATTTGATTTGAGTTAGATAGATTAGGCAGAACAGTCAGTCAGTTAGCTGCACTTACAGTGTATTGTGTATATATATGCATCCCAGGTGTTGCATATATATATATACACTGTATTCAGTTTAGCTAGATCCGTTCCTGTTATCTTCTATCTAGACTATTTACATTTAATGCAGTGCGTCCTGCTCACAGTGTTCAGCTAGATCCGTTCCTGTTATCTTCTAGACTATTTACATTTAGTGCAGTGCGTCCTGCTCACAGTGTTCAGCTAGATCCGTTCCTGCTATTTACATTTAGTGCAGTGCGTCCTGCTCACAGTGTTCAGCTAGATCCGTTCCTGTTAAATTCCTACTGACCGGCAGGCTTGTCTGGTTACAGTATATAAAGCTACCTGAAGAAAATTACAGGTGTTCTATTTGATCCTATTAGTACCACGGTCAGGCAGCTAGACTATTTACATTTAGTACAGTGTGTCCTGCTCACAGTGTTCAGCTAGATCCGTTCCTGTTATCTTCCTACTGACAGGCAGGCTTGTCTGGTTACAGTATATAAAGCTACCTGAAGAAAATTACAGGTGTTCTATTTGATCCTATTAGTACCACGGTCAGGCAGCTAGACTATTTACATTTAGTACAGTGCGTCCTGCTCACAGTGTACAGCTAGATCCGTTCCTGTTATCTTCCTACTGACAGGCAGGCTTGTCTGGTTACAGTATATAAAGCTACCTGAAGAAAATTACAGGTGTTCTATTTGATCCTATTAGTACCACGGTCAGGCAGCTAGACTATTTACATTTAGTACAGTGCGTCCTGCTCACAGTGTTCAGCTAGATCCGTTCCTGTTATCTTCCTACTGACAGGCAGGCTTGTCTGGTTACAGTATATAAAGCTACCTGAAGAAAATTACAGGTGTTCTATTTGATCCTATTAGTACCACGGTCAGGCAGCTAGACTATTTACATTTAGTACAGTGCGTCCTGCTCACAGTGTTCAGCTAGATCCGTTCCTGTTATCTTCCTACTGACAGGCAGGCTTGTCTGGTTACAGTATATAAAGCTACTTGAAGAAAATTACAGGTGTTCTATCCCAGCTTAGTGCAGCTACAGGCCATTAGTATGTCTGGAAGGCCAAGAAGGAGAGGCAGACAGTCACAAGCCAATAAGAGAGGGCAAGCAGGCTCTGTGTCTAGTGCTGGTCGTGGAGACGGTGCATCCTCATCAGCACGTGGCCATGGGACACGCTTGGCCTTTTTTTCGGCAGCTGGCCATGTTGAGCCGCAACATGCGGAAGACTTGGTCGAGTGGATGACCAAGCCGTCCTCATCCTCCTCATCCTCTCTCACCCATGCCCAGGGTGCTTTGTCTGGCAAAGCAGCGGCCTCTTCCCTCAGCTCAATGTCATCAGTGACTCCTTCCCTAGCTCCACCATGTCCTCATGAGGATTCCCTCGAACTGTTTGACCACAGTGTTGGGTACATGCTCCAGGAGGATGCCCAGCGTTTGGAAGGCTCTGATGACGATACTGAGCTCGATGAAGGCAGTAACATGAGCGCGGACAGAGGGGGTGCCCAAGAAGGACAGCAATCTGGCAGTCATGCTCCCCCTGCTGCAGCATACTGCCAGGTTTGCTCCAGTGATGAGGAGGGAGGGGATGATGAGGTCACTGACTCAACGTGGGTGCCTGATAGGAGAGAGGAGGAGGAGGAGGAGGAGGAGGAGGAGGAGGAGGAGGAGGAGGAGGAGGCGGCAGCACATCACCAACGAGGCAGGATGCCCTCCAGGGGCCAGCCTAAGGGCAGCACATTGACTGCATCACACCCCAAAGCTCCACATGTGCAGGGCGCTGCAGTCTCTGCGCGTTATTCAAAAAGTTCTTTGGTGTGGGCCTTTTTTGAGACGAGTGCATCAGATCGCACCGCTGCTATTTGCAACATATGTCTCAAGCGTATCTCGCGTGGCCAAAATGTCTCCCGCTTGGGTACCACATGCTTGACCAGACATATGTTGACCTGCCATGCAGTTCGTTGGCAAGCGTATCTAAAAGACCCACACCAAAGAACAAAGAGGATCTCTCCTTGCTCCTCATCAGCTGAGATTTCCAACCCCACTAGACCTTCAGTCCTCTCTGAGACCTGCAGTGAGAGGAATGAAGGTGTAGAATTAGGTGTGTCACAGCCAAGTACTTGTGGGCAATCTGCTTTTGGTACACCGACGTCAGATTGTACCAGGCAAATTTCCCTGCCCCAGCTGCTGCACCGCCGAAAGAAGTTTGCTCCCAGCCATCCACATGCCCAGCGGTTGAATGCTAGCTTGGCAAAATTGCTAGCACTTCAACTGCTGCCTTTTCAGTTGGTAGACTCTGCCCCCTTCCGTGAGTTTGTGGAATGTGCGGTTCCTCAGTGGCAGGTACCCAAACGCCACTTTTTCTCACGGAAGGCGATTCCGGCTCTCTACCGGCATGTGGAAGGCAATGTCCATGCCTCGCTGGACAGGGCGGTCAGCGGTAAGGTGCATATTACCGCTGACTCATGGTCCAGCAGGCATGGACAGGGACGTTACCTAAGTTTCACGGCGCATTGGGTGACTCTGCTGGCAGCTGGGAAGGATGCAGGACAAGGTGCAGTAGTGTTGGAGGTTGTTCCGCCACCACGCCTCCAAAATGCTGATTGTGACACACCTCTCTCCTCCACCCCCTCCTCTTCTTCTTCCTCCATGGCCTCTTCCTCGGAACCAGCGGTGCTCCGTAGGCGTTCAAGGGGCTACGCAAGTACGCAGGCCAAAAGATGCCATGCGGTGCTTGAGCTGGTGTGCTTGGGGGACAGGAGCCACACTGGGGCAGAGGTTCTGTCAGCTCTGCAGGGGCAGGTTCAGAGGTGGTTGACGCCACGCCAACTTAAGGCAGGAATGGTGGTTTGCGACAATGGCACCAACCTCCTCTCTGCCCTCCGACAGGGACAAATGACCCATGTGCCCTGTTTGGCTCACGTCCTTAACTTGGTGGTGCAGCGGTTCTTGGGCAGGTACCCGGGCTTACAGGATGTCCTGAGGCAGGCCAGGAAAGTCTGTGTGCATTTCCGCCGGTCATATAATGCCAGTGCTCGGCTGACGGACCTCCAAAAGGAGTTTAACCTGCCCAAGAACCGCCTAATCTGTGACATGCCCACCAGGTGGAACTCAACGTTGGCCATGCTGCAGCGGCTGCACACGCAGCAGAGGGCCATCAATGAGTACCTGTGCGACTATGGCACCAGGACAGGGTCAGGGGAGCTTGGTTTTTTTTCCCCACGCCAGTGGGCCATGATCAGGGATGCATGCACTGTCCTGTCACCATTCGAGGAGGCCACGAGGATGGTGAGCAGTGACAGTGCATGCATCAGTGACACTGTCCCCCTTGTCCACCTGTTGGAGCACACGCTGCGTGGAATAATGGACAGGGCACTTGAGGCAGAACAGAGGCAGGAAGAGGAGGACTTCCTTAGCTCTCAAGGCCCCCTTTATCCAGACAGTGTTCCTGCGTGCCCGCCGATCACACAGGAAGAGGAGGAGGAGGAAGAGGAGGAGGAGGAAGATTGTGTCAGTATGGAGGTGGAGCCTGGCACTCAGCATCAGCAGCAGTCTTTAAGGGATCAGTCCCAAGAAACACATGGACTTGTACGTGGCTGGGAGGAGGTGGCTGCGGACCATGTCGTTCTTAGTGACCCAGAGGACTCCGGACCGAATGCCTCAGCAAACCTACGCTGCATGGCCTCCCTGATCCTGCAAAGCCTGCGTAAGGATCCTCGTATTCGTGGTATCAAGGAGAAGGACCAATACTGGCTGGCAACCCTCCTTGATCCACGTTACAAGGGTAAGGTTGCGGACCTTATCTTGCCATCGCAGAGGGAGCAGAGGATGAAACATCTTCGGGAGGCCTTGCAGAAAGGTCTGTGCAACGCGTTCCCAGAGACTGGGAGGTTACAAACTCCTGTTTCTGGACAACGTGTTGCTGAGGCTTCGGTCAGTCAAAGAAGGAGCGGTGGAGAAGGTGGCCGTCTGACCGATGCGTTCAGACAATTTTTTGGTCCGCAGCCCCAAGGTATGATCGGTTCCAGCAACCATCGCCAGCGTCTGTTTTACATGGTGCAGGAATACCTAGGGGCAAGATCAGACTTGGACACCTTTCCCACCGAAAATCCTCTGGGTTACTGGGTCTTGAGGATGGATCACTGGCCAGAGCTTGCACAGTATGCAATTGAGCTACTGGCCTGTCCTGCATCCAGCGTTCTTTCGGAACGCACATTCAGTGCTGCTGGAGGCGTGGTAACCGATCACAGGGTGCGTCTGTCCACCGACTCGGTCGATCGGCTGACCTTCATAAAAATGAATGAGTCTTGGATCACCACCAGCTACCAAGCACCTGATGCTGATGTAACCGAATAATTTTTTTTGAAATCTCAGATCCCTTCAAAGACTGCCTATGCTGATGCTGAGTGACTATCCCTGAGTAATTATCCTCTTCCTCCTCAATCATCACGCTGATAGCTTGTAAGAACATTTTTGGTTCTGGGCGCCACCACCAGTGCCTAAGGCACAATTTTTCAGCCCCTGTTTAACAGGGGCGTGTAATTACAATTTTTGATGTAATACTTTGCAGCAGGGCTCGTTCCTGCATTCCAACTAGAGTGTCTGTGAGGGGTTGCAGTGTTGTGGCACCAGCACCAGTGCCTAAGGCCCAATTTTTCTGCCCCTGTCTAACAGGGGCGTGTAATTACAATTTTTGATGCAATACTTTGCAGCAGGGCTCGTTCCTGCGTTCCAACTAGAGTGTCTGTGAGGGGTTGCAGTGTTGTGGCACCAGCACCAGTGCCTAAGGCCCAATTTTTCTGCCCCTGTCTAACAGGGGCGTGTAATTACAATTTTTGAAGCAATAATTTGCAGCAGGGCTCGTTCCTGCGTTCCAACTAGAGTGTCTGTGAGGGGTTGCAGTGTTGTGGCACCAGCACCAGTGCCTAAGGCCTAATTTTTCAGCTCCTGTTCAACAGGGGCATGTAATTACAATTCTTGATCTAATATTTCACAGCAGGGCCCTGTGAGGGCTTACAGTGTTGTGGCCACAGCAACACCTAAGGCCCAAATTTCTGCTGAGTATATAGGGCAGGACCCTACTTTCAAACATCTAACTTACAAACGACTCCTACTTGCAAACGGAAGGAGACAACAGGAAGTGAGATGAAATCTACCCCTAGGAAGGGAAATTCTCTCCTGTAAGAGTTAATATGGGAAAACAAGTTCTCCTTTCCACTGATGCTTTCCAATCCTTGTTCCACAAAAAAACCCAAATTTTCAAAAAACATTTTTCATTGGGACAAAAAAGTGAGGTGAAATCTTCTGAAGAGGAGGAAAGACAGCAAAACAAATGTCACAGGGGTGATAACCCTTCCCTATGTTTTCCAAAAAGCTTAGAAAAGATTTTTTGGCTGGAGCTAAACACGTTAAAAATGTTCAAAATTACAAACAGATTCTACTTAACAACAAACCTACAGTCCCTGTCTTGTTTGCACCGCCTGTATACTGCTGTTCAGAGTATATAGGGCCTGGTGGCCCCACACCTTTCCTTATTTTAATTTGGGTGCGGGGTTCCCCTTAATATCCATACAAGACCCAAAGGGACTGGTAATGGACTGGGGGGTACCCATGCCGTTTGTCTCACTGATTTTCATCCATATTGCCATGACCCGACATGACATTAAACCCGCAAGCAGTTTTAAATGAGATTTTTTCCTTTAAAAATGACATTTGGTGCAGGGACTGTTCTAAACATGGGAAACACGCGTCACTTTACAGGCATACTATAGACACCCCCCAGGTACGATATTTAAAGGAATATTTCACTTTTTTTTTTTTACTTTAAGCATCATTAAAATCACTGCTCCCGAAAAAACGGCCGTTTTTAAAAGTTTTTTTTGCATTGATACATGTCCCCTGGGGTAGGACCCGGGTCCCCAAACCCTTTTTAGGACAATACCATGCAAATTAGCCTTTAAAATGAGCACTTTTGATTTCGAACGTTCGAGTCCCATAGACGTCAATGGGGTTCTAACGTTCGTGCGAACTTTCGGTCCGTTCGCGGGTTCTGGTGCGAACCGAACCGGGGGGTGTTCGGCTCATCCCTAGTCCTGAGGCAGGCCAGGAAAGTCTGTGTGCATTTCCGCCGGTCATATAATGCCAGTGCTCGGCTGACGGACCTCCAAAAGGAGTTTAACCTGCCCAAGAACCGCTTAATCTGTGACATGCCCACCAGGTGGAACTCAACGTTGGCCATGCTGCAGCGGCTGCACACGCAGCAGAGGGCCATCAATGAGTACCTGTGCGACTATGGCACCAGGACAGGGTCAGGGGAGCTTGGTTTTTTTTCCCCACGCCAGTGGGCCATGATCAGGGATGCATGCACTGTCCTGTCACCATTTGAGGAGGCCATGAGGATGGTGAGCAGTGACAGTGCATGCATCGGTGACACTGTCCCCCTTGTCCACCTGTTGGAGCACACGCTGCATGGAATAATGGACAGGGTACTTGAGGCAGAACAGAGGCAGGAAGAGGAGGACTTCCTTAGCTCTCAAGGCCCCCTTTATTCAGACAGTGTTCCTGCGTGCCCGCCGATCACACAGGAAGAGGACGAGGAGGAGGAGGAGGAAGATTGCGTCAGTATGGAGGTGGAGCCTGGCACTCAGCATCAGCAGCAGTCTTTAAGGGATCAGTCCCAAGAAACACATGGACTTGTACGTGGCTGGGAGGAGGTGGCTGCGGACCATGTCGTCCTTAGTGACCCAGAGGACTCCGGACCGAATGCCTCAGCAAACCTACGCTGCATGGCCTCCCTGATCCTGCAAAGCCTGCGTAAGGATCCTCGTATTCGTGGTATCAAGGAGAAGGACCAATACTGGCTGGCAACCCTCCTTGATCCACGTTACAAGGGTAAGGTTGCGGACCTTATCTTGCCATCGCAGAGGGAGCAGAGGATGAAACATCTTCGGGAGGCCTTGCAGAAAGGTCTGTGCAACGCGTTCCCAGAGACTGGGAGGTTACAAACTCCTGTTTCTGGACAACATGTTGCTGAGGCTTCGGTCAGTCAAAGAAGGAGCGGTGGAGAAGGTGGCCGTCTGACCGATGCGTTCAGACAATTTTTTGGTCCGCAGCCCCAAGGTATGATCGGTTCCAGCAACCATCGCCAGCGTCTGTTTTACATGGTGCAGGAATACCTAGGGGCAAGATCAGACTTGGACACCTTTCCCACCGAAAATCCTCTGGGTTACTGGGTCTTGAGGATGGATCACTGGCCAGAGCTTGCACAGTATGCAATTGAGCTACTGGCCTGTCCTGCATCCAGCGTTCTTTCGGAACGCACATTCAGTGCTGCTGGAGGCGTGGTAACCGATCACAGGGTGCGTCTGTCCACTGACTCGGTCGATCGACTGACCTTCATAAAAATGAATCAGTCTTGGATCACCACCAGCTACCAAGCACCTGATGCTGATGTAACCAAATAATTTTTTTTGAAATCTCAGATCCCTTCAAAGACTGCCTATGCTGATGCTGAGTGACTATCCCTGAGTAATTATCCTCTTCCTCCTCAATCATCACACTGATAGCTTGTAAGAACATTTTTGGTTCTGGGCGCCACCACCAGTGCCTAAGGCACAATTTTTCAGCTCCTGTTTAACAGGGGCGTGTAATTACAATTTTTGATCTAATACTTTGCAGCAGGGCTCGTTCCTGCATTCCAACTAGAGTGTCTGTGAGGGGTTGCAGTGTTGTGGCACCAGCACCAGTGCCTAAGGCCCATTTTTTCTGCCCCTGTTTAACAGGGGCGTGTAATTACAATTTTTGATGCAATACTTTGCAGCAGGGCTCATTCCTGCGTTCCAACTAGAGTGTCTGTGAGGGGTTGCAGTGTTGTGGCACCAGCACCAGTGCCTAAGGCCCAATTTTTCAGCCCTTGTTTAACAGGGGCATGTAATTACAATTTTTGATGCAATACTTTGCAGCAGGGCTCGTTCCTGCGTTCCAACTAGAGTGTCTGTGAGGGGTTGCAGTGTTGTGGCACCAGCACCAGTGCCTAAGGCCTAATTTTTCAGCTCCTGTTCAACAGGGGCATGTAATTACAATTCTTGATCTAATATTTCACAGCAGGGCCCTGTGAGGGCTTACAGTGTTGTGGCCACAGCAACACCTAAGGCCCAAATTTCTGCTGAGTATATAGGGCAGGACCCTACTTTCAAACAACTAACTTACAAACGACTCCTACCTGCAAACGGAAGGAGACAACAGGAAGTGAGAATAAATATACCCCTAGGAAGGGAAATTCTCTCCTGTAAGAGTTAATATGGGAAAAACATTTCTCCTTTCCACTGATGCTTTCCAATCCTTGTTCCACAAAAAACCCAAATTTTCAAAAAACATTTTTCATTGGGACAAAAAGTGAGGTGAAATCTTCTGAAGAGGAGGAAAGACAGCAAAACAAATGTCACAGGGGTGATAACCCTTCCCTATGTTTTCCAAAAAGCTTAAAAAAGATTTTTTGGCTGGAGCTAAACACGTTAAAAATGTACCCGTTCAAAATTACAAAGAGATTCTACTTAACAACAAACCTACAGTCCCTGTCTTGTTTGCACCGCCTGTATACTGCTGTTCAGAGTATATAGGGCCTGGTGGCCCCACACCTTTCCTTATTTTAATTTGGGTGCGGGGTTCCCCTTAATATCCATACAAGACCCAAAGGGCCTGGTAATGGACTGGGGGGTACCCATGCCGTTTGTCTCACTGATTTTCATCCATATTGCCAGGACCTGACATTACATTAAACCCGCAAGCAGTTTTAAATGAGATTTTTTCCTTTAAAAATGACATTTGGTGCAGGGACTGTTCTAAACACGGGAAACACGCGTCACTTTACAGGCATACTATAGACACCCCTCAGGTACGATATTTAAAGGAATATTTCACTTTTTTTTTTTTTTACGTTAAGCATCATTAAAATCACTGCTCCCGAAAAAACGGCCGTTTTTAAAAGTTTTTTTTGCATTGATACATGTCCCCTGGGGTAGGACCCGGGTCCCCAAACCCTTTTTAGGACAATACCATGCAAATTAGCCTTTAAAATGAGCACTTTTGATTTTGAACGTTCGAGTCCCATAGACATCAATGGGGTTCTAACGTTCGTGCGAACTTTCGGTCCGTTCGCAGGTTCTGGTGCGAACCGAACCGGGGGGTGTTCGGCTCATCCCTAACAGGGACTAAGAATCGTGCAGAGTAAACAGCTAGAGAAACAGCTATCTATGTGATAAAAAACAAATACTGCGCTAACACAATAAAAAGAGCTGCGACTAAAGGTAGTAAACCGTAAATCTAATATAATTAAAAAAGTCGCGCTAAAAAAAATGAGAATAGCAACAATCTAGTGCCTGAAGTGATAAAAAGTGAGTTTGAGTGAAAAAATAATTAAAACAATTCCCAATGTATATAAACACCACAATGAAATGGAATAAATGATAAACATAAAAAAGATTATTTTCTATGTGAAAAAAAATATTAAATATAAAATATAAATTAAAATTACATGGTTAAATGTGGACGGCAAAAAAAATATTTTCCAGAACACTATTACCACGTGCAACAATATAAAGAAATGGTGCAGAGACACTGAGCATATATCCTGTGAAAAGCAAAGATTAAGCAATATAAATTATAACCAAACTTGTGTAATCCATAAAAAGTCCAAGTCCAGAGGAACAGTGATTATTGAAGTTTGTGCATATTGTAGAAAACAGGCAAGTAGATATCCCCCAGTGCTAGGTGAATGCAGAGATAAAACTTGCTGAAGTGACAAAAAAAGGTGCATGGGCAGACCTCCACCATTTAAAACTGCTGCCTCTTACCAGAGAGAGTTGGTCTCTAGATTATAGGAGACCTAGAGGGCGGATGGCTGCAACCCCAGCCAGGGATCTAAACAGCAGACACTCGCATCCCGTGACCACGTCCTGTTGTGACGAAACGACGTAGGGAGGAGGAGCTACGTCCCGACAACACTGCGATCTGTACACCCGGAAGACACGGGGAGTTTATTAGCCGGCCGGTGTTCTGATGCTTGTTTTTACAACCACTTTGTAAGTGCAATCTTTACTCTTTATTAAATAAAAGCCGTGGATTTTATGCTATGTGGAGCCTTTATTTCTTTTATGGGGATCCATCCTATTCTATTTGCTGTGTGTGACGGAGCGAGTTCCGGGTTTCGGATGACAACAAGTGTCTGCTGTTTAGATCCCTGGCTGGGGTTGCAGCCATCCGCCCTCTAGGTCTCCTATAATCTAGAGACCAACTCTCTCTGGTAAGAGGCAGCAGTTTTAAACGGTGGAGGTCTGCCCATGCACCTTTTGTCACTTCAGCAAGTTTTATCTCTGCATTCACCTAGCACTGGGGGATATCTACTTGCCTGTTTTCTACAATATGCACGAACTTCAATAATCACTGTTCCTCTGGACTTGGACTTTTTATGGATTACACAAGTTTGGTTATAATTTATATTGCTTAATCTTTGCTTTTCACAGGATATATGCTCAGTGTCTCTGCACCATTTCTTTATATTGTTGCACGTGGTAATAGTGTTCTGGAAAATATTTTTTTTGCCGTCCACATTTAACCATGTAATTTTAATTTATATTTTATATTTAATATTTTTTTTTCACATAGAAAATAATCTTTTTTATGTTTATCATTTATTCCATTTCATTGTGGTGTTTATATACATTGGGAATTGTTTTAATTATTTTTTCACTCAAACTCACTTTTTATCACTTCAGGCACTAGATTGTTGCTATTCTCATTTTTTTAGCGCAACTTTTTTAATTATATTAGATTTACGGTTTACTACCTTTAGTCGCAGCTCTTTTTATTGTGTTAGCGCAGTATTTGTTTTTTATCTTTCTAGTTTTCTGTACCTTTTTATTGCTGCTTACATTTATACAGTTGGTCTTTATCCAGTTGGCTATCAATATCTAACTAGCGATATGGACATTTTTGAATTTAGGGCCACGAGGGTGGTGAACACCGACGGTGTCTTTGAACCCTTTAAAAATGGAGATAATGACATTGGGGGATTGTTCACACGATTAAAAAATCTGGTAGTTTCAGAGATCCATACACAATGGGACATTGCATTTCTGGAAACATATGTCAAAAAACACATGGTACCCCGCAGCCTCAGGTGGGATGTGGGCCCTCAGAAAGGAGAGAACGACTTAGAGGGCTGGTACAAACATTTTAATGAGGCGGGTATCAGCCTCCTGAGGTTCCTACTTGAAAGGAAGGCCAGTAAATTGGCCAGACTGGATGAGGAAATTAAGCTGATCAAAGATAAACTTACCCCCTTTCAAACGGGAGAAGAGTATCTAGACAGATCTAAGGGTTTGCTTAAACTCTTAGAAAAGGAAGAAAAAGAACAGAAACTAAAGAAAAAGAAAAAATTCAATAGAGATATAGCAGATTATGAGTCCCACACAGTTTTTGAATGGCAAAAGAAATTACTTGCCGAACAAAATAATGAGGCCACCCAAGCGATGGACACTATTCCATACATGGACAGTCAGGTTATGACTGCCTCTCAGGGAGGTCCTTTCAACAACATTAGTCATGTTGCGGTACCCCCTCAGGGAGCCCGTGCATATTCTGGCAGAGTTCAGCCACTCCCCCAGAGGATGGACAACAAACGTCCTCCTGCTTCGTACCCTTATCCAGGCCAAGCTGGGTTAGGGGCACAACGCTCACAGGGAGAACCTTTCTCTCACCAGCCCTATAGGTATGATTCCCCCAATCGCTGCTTTCAGCGTGGCCGTGGAAAAGGCCCAACACGGGGCCCACCCCCAGTACGGGGATGAGGTACTGCATTTAGACACAATAATGGGTACAATTACACTAATTATGTCAATAGTGGTCATCCACAAGGAGGCCATTTAGACCAACGCACGTCTATTCCACCTCACCTCCGAGGCCCTGGGTATGTTCGCCCGAGTAATTATGGCGAGCAACCCGTAGTACATTATGAGGGAGACCACAATACCGTTTATAATGTACCAGTACAGAACAATTTTTCACCTTTGGGGGACATTCGGTACCCCGAACAAGGCCCCTATCAACCATCTCTTGGAGTAAGAGAGGGTGATGCTAGTTCCAGTAACCAATATGCTTTTAACCATGCTGACGGTGCCGAAACTGACATCACATACAACTCAGGACATCAAAACTGGGATTTTCCCAGGCCCAATCAGGGCACAAAAAGACTAGTAGAACTAAAAGAGGAACTAGAGGGGGGAGGCGCATTAAGTCCCAAAAGACCAAGGACATAGATGGGAATGGGATATTTAATCTCAGCTCTCAGACATTGACTGACTCTGAGATCAGAGTCCTGGACAAAGGTTTAAAATTTGCCCCACCCCGGAACATCAACAAGTTCCAAACTTACATGGACATCCACAAATATGTTAGAAAACTTAACATCCAAAGATATTTAGCTTCAAACTCTGCCAATCCATCCAGAATTTCGAGCGATGGCTTTTCCCACTCAGGCTTGTCCAACGCATCTTTGTTTAAACCCCCAGGCCATCTCCCTCCCTCACTTAAGGTTTTTAGGGATTTAGCCTTAAAAGAGCTAGACGAAATGAATGTGAAATATGTGAAGAGTAAGAAAGATATCCAGTTAGGCATAGAATCTTTGTGTAATAACAAACAGCTTGTTGTCCGCCCTGCGGATAAAGGCGGTGGGATTGTCATTTTGAACAAAAGCGACTATATGCATGAAATGTATCGCATTTTAGGTGATGACACTACTTACACCCGGTTGCCATCTAACCCTAATGCCGCTTATAAAACTGAATTAGAACTTCTGGTTACCAGGGGTCAGAGTTCTGGTATCTTGAACAAAAAAGAGAAGTCCTTTTTGGTTCCTAGGGCCCCTAGGGTACCGATAATCTATTATTTACCAAAGATACACAAGAGTCTAATTTGCCCCCCGGGACGTCCCATAGTCAGTGGGATCGATTCTATCACGTCCCGGGTGGGCAAATATATAGACTTTTATTTGCAACCCTTGGTACGTACCATGAGATCCTATGTTAAAGACACTCGGGACGTTATCAATCTCCTCTCGAACCATACACCGAGCGAAGGGATGTTATTGGTGACAGCCGATGTCACTTCGTTATATACGGTCATCCCCCATCAATTGGGTTTGGAGGCTGTGTCTGACCACTTACACCGACTGTCTAACCTCCCTGAGCAACAAATTTTGTTTATTATGTTGCTGCTGGAGTTTGCAGCGACGCATAACTTTTTTTGGTTCGATGGAAATTATTACCGTCAGGATAGGGGGGTTGCAATGGGGGCAAAATATGCCCCCAGCCTGGCCAATTTATTTACGGCCAGGTGGGAGGAGGATGTCGTCTATGCCCAGCCAAGACCTCAGGTGGTCTTGTGGGTTCGCTACATAGACGACATCCTCCTCCTGTGGGACGGCACGACTTCTGACCTATCTGAGTACATGTGCTTCCTTAATAACAACGACAGGGGCATTCAGCTTAATTATGAAGCCAGTCCGGAACAGATTAACTTCTTGGATCTCACTATTTCCATCCACAACAATCAATTTGTCACGTCTACATATTTTAAACCAACTGATAGGAACTCTTTTATCCCCCATGATAGCTGTCACCACGCCTCATGGATTAAATCTGTACCTAAGAGTCAGTTTCTCCGGTTAAAACGGAACTGTACAGATGCTGTCACATTTAAGAATCAGGCACTTATTCTGACTCAGAGGTTTGTCGCGAAGGGCTATTCTCCAGACTTTGTGGCCAATACGTTAGACCAAGTCGAGAAAGTGGACCGAAAAGATCTGCTTGTTGAGCGAGCTAAAGATCCGATCAACGCTTCATTTCGTTGCCCTTTTGTCACTGACTTCACGTGCCAACATGCCAAAGTTAAGCGTATTATAAATAAGTATTGGCACATTTTAAAAAATGACAGGATACTGACATCCATCTTGCCAGTTAAACCCCAGGTAGTTTTTAGGGGGGCACCTTCTCTCAAAGACAAAGTGGCACCCAATATTTTCGACCCTCCTATTTGGAGACCTAGTTTCTTCTCTGAACTGACAGGATACTTCCAATGTAGGAGGTGTCAGGTATGTTCGCTAAACGGCTGTAGGAGTAGAAGGTCGGTGAATTTTACTTCTACCAGCACACGTAAATCTTTCACTATTGAGCCTTTTATTACATGTTCTACCACGGGGGTCGTCTACTTACTGCAGTGCCCTTGTGGCCTGCAGTATGTGGGCCGGACTAAAAGACCCCTGCAGGTAAGATTAAACGAACATATTAACAACATCAGGAGAGGATTTACCAAACACTCTGTATCAAAACATTACCTGACAGCTCATAGCAGAGACCCCACAGGTACAATTTTTTTGGGGATAGACAAATTCAAGCCCCACCGGAGGGGGAGTGTTTTGGTACGAACCATCTCTAGATTAGAGATGGCCTGGGTCCACAAATTGAAGACCTATACCCCCTTTGGCCTTAACATCGATGTCGATGTTAATTCCTTTATAGACAATTCTTAGAGGGTGAAGGTTAATTAGTCATCATTAGCTCTTCTTACTCATTCACACAATCTTAATTTTTTATTATTCTTTTTTTTGATCTATATATTGCATGTGAGATATGATATCTTTCTGTTTAATCCAGAGAGGCGCTCTAGAGTTTTTTGTACTGTAAGTGCCCTCTTGTTTCAGGGAAACTGTTTTTTATTTGTTTTTTCATTTGTCTTTTATTCAATTTTTATTTTTATTAATAACTGTTCATATTTATCCTTTGGTGTGGCCGGTTTGCTCGTGGTGGCTCCCGACATTCTGGTTGCTGTATGGATTATTTGAGACCCTAGAGCATGTCTGTTGTGACCGATTGGGATGCACACTGAAGATTCTGGCAGAGTTATGTGTGTGCGCTATATTAATTAAAAAGAATATTTCACATATTCATTAGTCTCTCAAGCGATAGCAACTTATTATGTAGTTTATGGATTTTTTCTCTCCCATAAGAGACCCCTTTTACACCTCACATTACGTTATTCCTTTCATACAGGTAATGTTTTGTATTTGCCCTCAGTGTTTCCCTTAGACAAGATGGCGCTTCAATCACTTCCTGTGTAAAGAGATGCTGTTATTGTGTCTATTTAAGCGGTGCGTCGGGACGTTGCTCGCATCCCGTGACCACGTCCTGTTGTGACGAAACGACGTAGGGAGGAGGAGCTACGTCCCGACGACACCGCGATCTGTACACCCGGAAGACAAGGGGGGTTTATTAGCAGGCCGGCGTTCTGATGCTTGTTTTTACAACCACTTTGTAAGTGCAATCTTTACTCTTTATTAAATAAAAGCCGTGGATTTTATGCTATGTGGAGCCTTTATTTCTTTTATGGGGATCCATCCTATTCTATTTGCTGTGTGTGACGGAGCGAGTTCCGGGTTTCGGATGACAACAAGTGTCTGCTGTTCAGATCCCTGGCTGGGGTTGCAGCCATCCGCCCTCTAGGTCTCCTATAATCTAGAGACCAACTCTCTCTGGTAAGAGGCAGCAGTTTTAAACGGTGGAGGTCTGCCCATGCACCCTTTTTTTGTCACTTCAGCAAGTTTTATCTCTGCATTCACCTAGCACTGGGGGATATCTACTTGCCTGTTTTCTACAATATGCACGAACTTCAATAATCACTGTTCCTCTGGACTTGGACTTTTTATGGATTACACAAGTTTGGTTATAATTTATATTGCTTAATCTTTGCTTTTCACAGGATATATGCTCAGTGTCTCTGCACCATTTCTTTATATTGTTGCACGTGGTAATAGTGTTCTGGAAAATATTTTTTTTGCCGTCCACATTTAACCATGTAATTTTAATTTATATTTTATATTTAATATTTTTTTTTCACATAGAAAATAATCTTTTTTATGTTTATCATTTATTCCATTTCATTGTGGTGTTTATATACATTGGGAATTGTTTTAATTATTTTTTCACTCAAACTCACTTTTTATCACTTCAGGCACTAGATTGTTGCTATTCTCATTTTTTTTAGCGCGACTTTTTTAATTATATTAGCTATCTATGTGAGCAGGATGGATCAAGGGTGACATTAACACTAGACAGAAGGGACATTTTCATGTTAAGTTGTGGGATGAATTTGGGGCCAGGCACTACAACTATTAGAGTCAGAAACAGAGAAATGAGAGTTAAAACAGAATACTTTATATGTTGTCAGAGAGGGAAGATGGGATGAGCACTCTGGCTGACCGTCTGATCATAGAAGCTAGATATAAAAGATATCTGAACAAAATAAAGAAAGTAGAATTTAGACAGGAAAATATTAATGAGAGTTAAAAGAAAGTGAGAGAGATATTGGTGTGTGTGTGCGAATGCTGGGACCTTTAGTTCTATTGCTTGTGTGTGTCATGTACGCAGATGTGACCCCCTCCTTTGTGCTCTCATGAAAGAATGTCCCTGAGAGGTCAGTGATAAGCTGGAAGGACACCATGCCAATTCCAGTTTCTTAGACAAAACATGTGCCGGGTTAAGGAATCTAATGGTAAACAATGTGATCACAATTATTTTGAATCTGTTTTCCAGACATGGTAAAATGAAGGTTACATTTAACCATGTATTACACAAATTGAATATCCTTTGATAGTGGAAACACTGCATTTAAAAAAGGGAAATTAAGTAAAATTAAGTAATAATGAGTATTAATTTCTAATATGAGTTTAACAATTTTATTAATAATATAGATATATTGAAACTGGTTTAGGCAACCTTTGGTTGGAAATGAAATTCAGGTTAATGGGGAAATTTGTAATGAATGAGATTAGTTTAGATTAAGATAACAATTTTGTAATTTTACATTTATAGAATAAGCCCTGAGAGAAAAAAAAGATTAAGATGAGGTTGTTATTTTGAATAAAGCTGCCATAATATTTAACAAAGCCAAGATGGATGGGATACATAAGAAGTTCTTCTACAAACATGAAATTTTAAGGTTTTTGATAATAACTTGATGTGCGGTCCATGATGTAAGAGTAATAATAAATAAAATTTAAATATAACAGACCCATCACATCAAGTCCACACACCCTGTTAGGATAGATGCCACCTGCAGCCAGTTGTTTTATAGTTTTTGATGCTTTCTGGTCCATCATACAGATTGTTGATCCTTTTGTTTTATTTATTTTTATTTTTGAAATCCAAAGCAGAATGTGTGGATTGTGAAATGATGTGCCCCCTTTCCTTGTAAGTGCAGTGGTATAAGCAGAAGAATATTTTGGATTTATGGACATCTCTCCATGACCACAGGGTATTCTTATCATTTATTATAATATTGCCAGGAAAAAGTTGTCTTTTGAAACATGAAACTGGAATTCTTACACAGACAGCATGATAGAAAACAAGCCATTGTAATATATTTATGCAAGCTGGACCCAGTAATGAAGGGTTCATCCCGATATATCAGAGCTGTAGCTTTATGCAAAGGTGCTATTAGACAAAGTTAGATATTGTTTTGGTCAAACATTTAATTTTTAATGGTCCGACATTCTGTGCAGCAGATATACAGCTAACTAAATGTTTGTCTAATGAAAGGTTTAAAATATGAGTTTGTTTATGTACAAATCTAACAATGAAATATGCGTACATTTGAATCCAGCCACCTTATTGCCTCTATTGGAGGAGGCTGGAGACAAAGGAAGACACATGTGTTAAATTGATGACGTAGGAATCAGCTGCTGTGAGCCCAGTGCAGGACACACTCCCTGAAGACCCAGATATTAAATTTTTTGTAGATTTGAGTATGCAGTTTATCACCCAGAAGGATACTCTGTATTCAAAGTCATTGGATCTTTTTTCCCCAGCTCAAGAAGCAGAGCTCCATGTTTTAGCAAAGCCTGTGAGCTATAAAAAGAATGTATATTTATATAGATAGTCGAGATATAGAGAGCTTTTGGTTCCATTTGAAGGGCCAGAAGTTTGTTTTTACTTCGGCAGGTAAACCAATAAAGCAGGCCAAGTTAATTTGATTGGCTGTTTTCAGCCTTCCAGCTTCTTGCTGAGGTAGCCATATTAACTTTCACACATGGAAGCAGACCAGGCGACTAAGGATGCTGCATTTACAGCCCCGGACACTTGATGGGTCTGTGCAACTCACAGATTCCACCCTAGTTCTGGCCCAGTATAGCTGGGATTAATAATTAAACTTTAAGGACCCCAGAACGAGAAGAACAAGTGGTCCACAGGGGGCAACTTCTTATGAAACAGGACTTTGGAAAAGGTGATCATTTATGTCTGCCAGCCACTCTTTTCCCTCCAGCTTGACACATGGACCGTGTCATCAGCCACAAGCAGTTATGGCTGCCTTAGTAAATGAGCATGGGATAGAGCCAGGGTGGTCCACAGTTGTTTTTATAACATACCACTTCTTGTTTTACCTGTTACCAAAGGTGTTACCAAAAGCTGAACATCCCTTCTAGAGATTACAAAAAAATATATCCAGATGCCCAAGTCAGGATCTTACAAGTATGTATTTTGTCTGTATGGACATGTTTTTTGGATGTCCAGTGGCAAATGCTACTGCAAAGGCCACAATAAAAAAATGTTATCAGAAGTAGTTTGTAAGTACAGAGTGCCAGAAAGTACAGAGAGTAACAGAGGAAATAATTTTTTATAGGAGAGTCCTTAATAGAAGTTTTTAGGTTTCATTTTTACACCCCCTACTGTCTACAATGTAGTGGACAAAGTAGAGTAAGAAACTAGAAAACTTTTGCCTGAATGTTTTCTTATATTTGATGAAGCCCCTAAGGGGGATGGTGGACTCTCTCCCTATGGGATTTGGTTTGGGAGTGTGTTACTCGCTTGCTTATATTTTGTCTCAGCAGCTGAAGTCCTCGATTCAGATCTCACAGAGAATGTTGCTGATCTTTTAAGGTTTTTGACAAACTAATTTATGTGTTTTCTCCCCAATTCCAGATCCTAAAAGTTTGGAAGGATCTAAAACTAAAGCCAGGTGACTTTTGGATTGTTAAGAGACATTTATATATAAGGAAATGTTTGGAGACTCAATACAGCATCTATTTCATGTACAGTTTTTGCAAAACTTGAAAGAAAAGTCACCTGGATCCACACCAGACACTGCAACAATGACTAAATTAAAGAAATCTCTGAGTTTGATTTGTTTCCCTCTTGTGATCACAGTCTAGGGTACTTTTTGATTAAATTACTTTAATTGTAAGGGATATATATATTTGAGAAGTAGTTCAGCCATGTTGAAGTCATATTTTGTCTTTTGTACGTCTTCCATTTTATGTAGAATTGTCTGTGTTTACATATGCTGATAAGTCAGCATGCTCACAATTAAGCTAGAAGGCCATTCTGGCCACAGGAGTGTACAGCCAGTACTCTGTAAATATGTTTTATCAATCATTTGTTTTTCACAATGAAAAGTCATTTGGTAATGAAAAAGTTGCTCAGCTATTATTTTCTCCACAATGGAGTTTTTTGCCTCTTTGGCCAGAACTACCTCCACCTAAGCGTGTGGAGGTTCCAGGTTAAAGGTTATAGCAGGTATGGTTAGTGATCAAAATATTGATCAAAAGAGGGGAGACTGTAATGGAAATGTGTACGTTCTGTATATAATTGTATTCTATTTTGTATGTATTGCACACGGCCCTCACTGTGCAACAGCACTAATAATGTTTTCAGTAAATGTTTACATTCTTTCGAGTCCTGATTAGAATAAGCCTGCCTATGTAACGCCCCTTGTTACGATAAACCTACAATTGTAATATTAATGTGATACCTACGTAATCATGTGCATAAAAACCTTCAATTGCGTCATAATAAAGCAGAACAGTAATTTGGAAAGATGCTGAGCGTATCTTTTGTGTCTGTTCCCTACTGCAGTAGTTATTATTAATTTGGAACCACTAATCAATATGAGGATAGGAGTTGCCTATCATCAATTTAATCAAGTCAGGTATGACGATGCGCATATGCTCGACCCTGTTCATACGGTTCCACCTTACATCATCAATATCACCAATCCGCCCGATTTTAGGCATGCCAGAGTTCACTCCAGGGTACACAGATCCCTTGTTTCTATCCCTAAACAGTTCTAATTACTTCCAGGCCTCTCACTTTCTCCTGAACGGAAAATGGCCTACTATAGTGGAACTTAGGAACCCAGCCAGCCCGTTTCAGTTAGACTTTTTGAGGTCTCTCCAACTCGATCATTTTCTCAAAACATTGCCACCTCCCGATGGCTTTGGAAAGCCTCTGATGACATATGAAATATATTGTACGGAAGAGGATTCCATGCCACATGCCTTATCAGCCACATACCAATTGTTAATTACGCCTCCAGACAACTTCAGCTTGCAAAGCTTAGAATCCTGGGAACGGGACTTGCAATGTAAATTCACGTCACATCAAAAGCAGAAAATTCATTTCACATACAGATCCTCGATCTGCACAAAAATGCAGGAGACTAACTATAAACTGATCACTAGGTGGTACAACACTCCTGTAAAATTACATAAGATGTTCCCGTCCACATCGGATAGGTGTTGGAGATGCCATGGTGATCGTGGCACCATCCTCCACATTTTTTGGACATGCCCATTGCTGGAGCGGTTCTGGAGAACCATCCAAAACATTACGCAGAAGTTCACCGAACGAACCATGTCAAACGATCCTGCCCTCTTTCTGCTCCACGCCACCACCTTGGCTAGTAAAGTGTACAAAAAGTCACTGGTTCGGCATTTGCTAGATGCTGCCAAGGCGTGTATTTCCTTGTTTTGGAAGTCTATGCAGCCCCCTTCAGTTGGTGTGTGGATCAGAAAGGTAGAAGACATTAAGAGAATGGAGGATCTGATTCTGACAGCTAGAAATCAAAATGAATTGTTCACCAGGACGTGGTCCGGGTGGAACATGTTTATTTTTTCTGATGAAGGACAGACGCTTCTAGATGGGAACTCATCTGCTTAGTGGAGGCCACCTACGATATGCTTCTGTTTGTTTACAGTATACAGCATTAATTCATCCTGAACCTGACTGGTGACGCACGTAGTAGCCATCTCCTTGTCCCCTCCTCCCCTCCTTTTCTCCCTAACCCTTCCTGTCCCCCCCTTGATCCCCAATACTATTTCTGTTTATCCTTTACTTTTTATCTCCTATTTCTTTGTTTTTATTTAAGCTATCTTCTCTCTCTATAGTTTTAACAGTATTATGTAAATGAAAATGGGAAACAGAGAGGGTTGGCTCCACTCACATATTCTTTCTTTGTCATACGTTTAAGGCTTATTAGTGTTACATAACGGTTTACTTATAAAGAAATAATGTTTGCTGTATCTATACAAGTTGGTTTTGAACCACTGGAGGCTGCACCCTCAAAAAGGAAAGTTTGTATATGCCTTTTGTAAGCATGTTGGACCTACATCCTCTCTTGTTCTTTAGACTTATAATTTGAAAAAAAGACACACCATGTACTGATTTATAATTGAGGAATATGATGGGGCTGTTTTGATGGGGGCTGTTTTAATGGGGGCAGTATTGATGGGGCAATTATGATGGGGCAGTTTTGATGGGGCAGTTTTATGGGACAATATAAAGGGGCAGTTTTGATGGGGCAATTCTAATAGGGGCAATTTTGATGAGGCAGTTTTGATGGGGCAATTCTGATAAGGGCAATTTTGATGGGGCAATTTTGATGGGGGCAGTTTTGATGGGGCAATTCTGATGGGGCAATTTTGATGGGGCAGTTTTGATGGTGGCAATATGATGGGGCAATTTTGATGGGGCTGTTTTGATGAGGCAGTTTTGATGGGGCAATTCTGATGGGGGCTATTCTGATGTGGCAGTTTTGATGGGGTGCAGTTTTGATGGGGTGCAGTTTTGATGGTGGCAATATGATGGGGAAGTTTTGATGGTAGCAATATGATGGGTCAGTTTTGATGGGGGCAGTTTTGATGGGGCAATTCTGATGGGGCAGTTTTGATGTGAGCAGTTTTGATGGTGGCAATATGATGGGGCAGTTTTGATGGGGCAATATGATGGGGCAATTCGGATGGGGACAGTTTTGATGGGGCAATTTTGATGGGGGCAGTTTTGATGGGGGCAGTTTTGACAGGGCAGTTATGATGTGGCAATATGACGGGGCAGTTTCTATGGGGGCAATTTTGATGGGGCAGTTTTGATGGGAGCAATATGATGGGGTAGTTTTGATGGGGGCAATATGATGGGGCAATTTTGATGGGGGCAACATGATGGGGCAGTTTTGATGGTGGCAATATGATGAGCCAGTTTTGATGGGGCACTTTTGATGGGGCACTTTTGATGGGGCAATTCTGATGGGGCAATTTTGATGGTGGCAATATGATGGGGCAGTTTTGATGGGGGACGTTTTGATGGGGCAGTTTTGATGAGGACAGTTTTGATGGGGCAATTCTGGTGGGGGCAGTTTTGATGGGGAAATTTTGATAGGGCAGTCTTGATGGGGGCAATATGATGGGGCAGTTTTGATGGGGCAATTCTGATGGAGCAGTTTTGATGGTGGCAATATAATGGGGCAATTCTAATGGGGCAGTTTTGATGGGGGCAGTTTTGATAGGGGCAGTTTTTATTGTGGCAATATGAAGGGGCAATTTTGATGGTGTAATATGATGAGCAGATTTGATGGGGCAGTATTGATGGGGTGCAGTTTTGATGGTGGCAATATGATGGTGCAGTTTTGATGGGGCAATTCTAATGGGGGCAATTCTGATGGGACAGTTTTGATGTGGGCAGTTTTGATGGGGGGCAGTTTTGAGGTGGTAATATGACGGGGCAGTTTTGATGGGGCAATATGATGGGGCAGTTTTGATGGGGCAATTTTGATGGGGCAATTCTGATGGGGCAATTTTGATGGGGCAGTTTTGATGGGGCAGTTTTGATGGGGCAGTTTTGACAGGGCAGTTTTGATGGTGGCAATATGATGGGGCAGAATACTAGATTGGGGAGATTGGCGCTGTTCAACTATATATGCACTGAATAATGCTCATAAATATATAAGTGTGAAAAGATAAATAAAAATAGGTGTAACGAGAGTGTGAGAAAAATTATATGTACATATGTATAATGCTCTGACGGCAATATATAACAATAAAGTGCAATGTACAATAACACATGTATGCTAATACATCAATAAAAATCTGTGAGCAATCCAAACACTGATAAAAACAAGTGGTGAAAAAATTCAATCTAAACCATTCCAAAAAATATATATTGAAAAAATGTCCAGTGTTGATAAAAACTCCTTAGTTCATAAACAAAGTGATGAAGGAAAACGTTAAATGTGAATACTTAGTTCATAAGCAAAAGTGGTAATGAATTAGTGTCCCCAAAGGAAAACTTATTGAAAAATTCTTCTTAAAAAACAGTGATGTGTCCCTTCAGCCAAGTGACAGTATTCTTGGTCTGGCAAGTGCTCCCCGCCTTTCCAAAGCACCCCCACTCGTGCCCTCACTTACCGGAAAGCCTCACCCCTGCAGGGGTAACAGGCATGTAAACTGAATCCAGCAGCGATGGTCCGTGATGACAGTCCTCAGTCCTCCTCTCCTTCTCTGGTGTCCCGATCACCTCTGGTCGCTCCCCGGCATTAAACATCCATATGTGGCAAAACAAAAGTGAGCCTCATAGCGTGAATCCGAAAAAAGATATATTTTATTATCAAAACACACTGATTAAAAGGAGCTGACAATGCTCCGCTGACCGTTACAAAGCCAATAATAGAATATGCAGCGTAGTGTAGCGTGCGTTCCACCGTGTTGCACATTCTATTATTGGCTTTGTCCCGGTCAGCGGAGCATTGTCAGCTCCTTTTAATCAGTGTGTTTTGATAATAAAATATACCTTTTTTCGGATTCACGCTATGAGGCTCACTTTTGTTTTGCCACACACATGGATGTTTAATGCCGGGGAGCGACCAGAGGTGATCGGGACACCAGAGAAGGAGAGGAGGACTGAGGACTGTTATCACGGACCATCGCTGCTGGATTCAGTTTACATGCCTGTTACCCCTGCAGGGGTGAGGCTTTCCGGTAAGTGAGGGCACGAGTGGGGGTGCTTTGGAAAGGCGGGGAGCACTTGCCACACCAAGAATACTGTCACTTGGCTGAAGGGACACATCACTGTTTTTTAAGAAGAATTTTTCAATAAGTTTTCCTTTGGGGACACTAATTCATTACCACTTTTGCTTATGAACTAAGTATTCACATTTAACGTTTTCCTTCATCACTCTGTTTATGAACTAAGGAGTTTTTATCAACACTGGACATTTTTTCAATATATATTTTTTGGAATGGTTTAGATTGGATTTTTTCACCACTTGCTTTTATCAGTGTTTGGATTGCTCACAGATTTTTATTGATGTATTAGCATACATGTGTTATTGCACATTGCACTTTATTGTTATATATTGCCGTCAGAGCATTATACATATGTACATATAATTTTTCTCACACTCTCGTTACACCTATTTTTATTTATTTTTTCACACTTATATATTTATGAGCATTATTCAGTGCATATATAGTTGAACAGCGCCAATCACCCCAATCTAGTATTCTGTCTGATTAGAATTTCACTTAGGTGATATTCTGTGCTGGGGGGCTGCAGTTCTTTTACTTCCTAAGCGCGGAACTATTATTTCTAATATGATGGGGCAGTTTTGATGGGGCAATTCTGATTGGGCAATTTTGATGGGGCAGTTTTGATGGTGGCAATATAATGGGACAGTTTTGATGGTGGCAATATGATGGGACAGTTTTGATGGGGCAATTCCGATGGAGCAGTTTTGATGGTGGCAATATGATGGGTCAGTTTTGATGGGTGCAGTTTTGATGAGGCACTTTTGATGTTGCAATTCTGGTGAGGGCAATTTTGATGGGGCAGTTTTGATGGGGCAAAATGATGGGGAAGTTTTGATGGTGGCAATATGATGGGGCAGTTTTGATGGGGGCAGTTTTGATGGGGCACTTTTGATGGTGGCAATATGATGGGGCAGTTTTGATGGGGCAGTTTTGATGGGGGCGGTATTGATGGGGGCAATTTTGATGGGGCAGTTTTGATGGAGGCAGTTTTAATGGGGGCAATATGATGGAGCAGTTTTGATGGGGCAATTCTGATGGGGCAGTTTTCATGGGGCAGTTTTTATTGTGGCAATATGAAGGGCCAGTTTTGATGGTGGCAATATGATGGGGCAATTTTGATGGTGGAAATATGATGGAACAGTTTTGATGGGGCCAGGATTGATGGGGCAGTTGGTGGCAATATGATGGGGCAGTTTTGATGGGGGCAATATTGATGGGGCAGTTTTGATGGGGCAGTTTTGATGGGGCAGTTTTGATGGGGGCAGGATTGATGGGGCAGTTTTGATGGTGGCAATATGATGGGGCAGTTTTGATGGGGCAGTTTTGATGGGGGCAGTTTTTATGGTGGCAATACGATAGGGAAGTTTTGATGGTGGCAATATGATGGGACAGTTTTGATGGGGCAATTCTGATGAGGGCTTTTCTGATGGGGCAGTTTTGTTGGGGGCAGCTTTGATGGGGAAATTATGATGGGGCAGTTTTGATGGTGGTAATATGATTGGGCAGTTTTGATGGGGCAGTATTGATGGGGCAAATCTGATGGGGGCAATTTTGATGGGACAGTTTTGATGGGGGCAGTTTTGATGGGGCAGTTTTGGCAGTTATGGGGTGTTGTTATGCAATGTGTTTGGAGTGTTGTGATGCGATTTGCAGGGGGTGTTGTGATGCGATTTGTGGGGGTTGTTGTGATGTGATTTGCTGGGGGCTATATGATGCGATTTGCTGGGGGCAATGTGATGTGACTTGCAGGGGGTGTTGTGATGCAATTTGCGGGGGTGTTGTGATTCAATTTGCTGGGGGCAATGTGATGCGATTTGCGGGGGGCAATGTGATGCCATTTTTGAAGGGTGTTGTGATGCGATTTGCTGGGGGCGATGTGATGCGATTTGTGGGGGGCAATGTGATACCATTTGCAGGGGGTGTTGTGATGCAATTTGAGGGGGTGATGTGATGCCATTTGCGGGGGCGTGTTGTCAAGCAATTTGCTGGGGGTGTTGTGATGCAATTTGCGGTGGGCGATGTGATGCCATTTGCGGGGGGGTGTTGTGATGCAATTTGCGGGAGCGATATGATGCCATTTGCGGGGAGTGTTGTTATGCAATTTTCTCGGGGTGATGTAATGTCATAGAAATTCATCTTTACTTGGTCTACGCCATTTGCAGGTAGGCAATGCAAGAAATAATGCAATTGTAATTTATTTCCTTATTCCTGGAGTGAGGAGGGGAGGAGAGGTTTGCATAGCTAAGGGGCAGCAACTTCCTCTGACACTGCTGTTGCTATGGAAACCTGACCTGAAACCTGACCTGAAACCTATCACACTGCTTGTACTGCACTGAGCATGTGTGAGATCTGCAAGGATGAGATCCAGGAAGAAATACAGTCTGGCTTCAGATGGCCACGGCCTGCTGGAAGTTTATCAACATCAATACCGGGCACTTTCACCCCCTTCCTGCCCAAGCCTTTTTTCAGCTTTCAGCGCTGTCACATTTTAAACAACAATTGCGCAGTCATACAAAACTGTACCCCAATGAAATTGTTATCATTTTGTACCCCACAAATAGAGCTTCTTTTGGTGGTATTTGATCGCTTTTTGTTTTTTGCACTATAAACAAAAAATAGTGACAATTTTGAAAGAAACGCATTATTTTTTACTTTTTGCTATAATAAATATCAGTTTTTTTTTTTAAATGTCCTCGTTTCAGGCCAATATGTATTCTTCTACATATTTTTGGTAATAAAAATCGCAATAAACGTATATTGATTGGTTTGCGCAAAAGTTATAGCATCTACAAAATATTTTGGCGGACATATCGGACACTTTTGACACATTTTTGGGACCATTCATATTTATAAAAGCGATCCGTGCTATAAAATTGCACTGATTACTGTATAAATGTGACTGGCAGGGAAGGGGTTAACACTAGGGGGAAATTGAGGGGTTAATTGTGTTTCCTAGGGTGTGATTCTGTAGGGGGAGGGGACTCACAAGGAGAGGAGACGATCGGTGTTCCTCTGTATAAACAGGAAGCAATCAGCGCAAACAAATAGGTAAAATGAATGGATGCAAGCTGAGCACTATAGGTAATCACAAGGCCTATAAACAATCAATAAAACAATGTTAGTGCAGCACAATAATATGAGCGAAAAAGTCAATTTCAAAATATAGGGACTCAGATGTCCAAAATGAAGAATGGCAAGTTCCCTCATGATTGAAAAGGAAATAAATTCTCCAGTGGTAAATCGGTGACAATATCCTCCACAACAGACAAACAGAAGCGCTTACTGGATCAGGTGGACCTCTTATCATAGAAGGTCAGAAACGCATATATCCACTGAGAGATGAAGGCACACTCCAATGCAGCTGTGGGGGTCCCCAATCCAACACCATGAGACACCGATCCAGCAGTGAGATGCAGCGGTATTCGTTCCCAAAGCGGCAATAACAATGTGGATACGCAATGGTCCAAAAAAGAAAAAAACACTCTAATGCCCCGTACACATGGTCAGACATTGATCGGACGTTCCGACAACAAAATCCATGGATTTTTTCCGACTGATGTTGGCTCAAACTTGTTTTGCATACACACAGTCACACAAAGTTGTCGAATTTCCGATCGCCCGAACGTGGTGACGTACACCACCTACGACGAGACTAGAAAAGGCCAGTTCAGAACCAAGCGCAGCACCCTTTGGGCTCCTTTTGCTAATCTCGTGTTAGTAAAAGTTTGGTGAGAGACGATTCGCGCTTTTTCAGACTCGTGGCTTTCAGATCGTTTTCTGCGGTTCAGTTTGTGCTTGTGGGTTTGTATCTGCTCTTCAGTGCGTGCAGCAAGCAACGCGTGACTCTTGTCATTGTGTTCTTGTTCGTTTGTTACTGTTTTTCAGGTCACTCTTCACAGGCCTTGCTTTTCTTCAGTGCGTTCTGTTACTTCGTTCTGAGCAGCCGACCGTTTTCTAGCCATGTTGCTTATACGTACTCCTTGTTCAGTTTGTGCTGTGCGGGGGTTTGGTGTTGGGGTCCTTACTTTGACACAAGTCCAGTCCATGAACAGGGTGGGGAGGAGTTCATGGACCAAGAATTTGTTGCTCCAGCGTGACCAGTTCTGTCACATGCCTTTGCTCCGTGAGAATAATCCTTATGATTTCAGGAACTTTCGCCAGATGACGGACCCTTTATTTCACCATTTGTTGGCTTTGCTGGCCCATTATATTAGCAGGCAGGACACCTGTATGAGGCAAGCCATCACTCCGGAGCAGAGGCTAGTCGCCACCCTGCGGTACTTGGCGACGGGGAGAAGCCTGCAGGACCTCAAGTTCTTGGCAGGCATCCCCCCCAGGCTCTGGGGATCATTATCCCAGAGACCTGTTCTGCCATCATTCAGGTCCTGCAGAAGGAGTATATTAGGGTAAGATTTGTATCCTTTAACATCACATTTTATTGTATTTAATGTTTGATAATATATTGTATTTCTTTCCTCATTCCCTAATTACCATAATTGTAATATGCTGTGAATTTCCCCGTTGTCCTCATGCATGCTGGATTTTTATGTAATTATTTTTTGTCCTTCATACATATTTGCCTTCACTTACCTCCCCAGCATGCTCTCCTGGCCCTATATTCACCTTAATGTAGTTAGTTAACAATGTATTTTATCAGCTCCATACCCTGTTTCCCCAAAAAAAAGACCTAGCGTGATTGTCAGTGATAGCTGCAATATAAGCCCTACCCCCCAAATAAGCCCTAGTTAAAGTCCTTGTAGGTCTTATTTTCAGGGTAGGGCTTATTTTCAAGGAAACAGGGTAGGGCTTATTTGGAGGGTAGGGCTTATATTGCAGCCATCACCGACAATCACGCTAGGTCTTATTTTCGGGGAAACAGGGTAGTAGTGCTTTACCCTAAATAACCCCAAAAATGTTTTTAAATTTGATTGGTGCTTAAAATTCACACAGAGTGCCAGAGGCTTTTTTTGTGGGTCCCCAAATCATTTGGAACCCTCCCTCCCCCCAACTGCTAAGTCAGCTGATACCAATTCTCTATCTATCCTCAATCATTTATATGCTGACTTTGCCAAACCCATACACACTATACCCATCTCTTTTGTTGTCAGATGTATGGATGAATTCCCCAAAGCATGTAGTGCAAGGGCCTGCCTGTATACTTTCAAATGGTACTGTTGCAAGTTTTTGTATACTATTATTATCTTGATAGGTAATAGCAGAATTTCCAAATGTGCTAACATTTGTACAGTGTGTATTTATATCTTTGTATTATGACACTTCTTACCTGTCCAGTGGGCTGCCAATAGTGTAAAGTAAGGAGGGGCTGGCCAAAGTAGTATCCATTATTTAGGCATTCATCTCTCAATGAAGTGGAGAGGGTTACCTGTCCAAGAGCTCCCCCCTATAATGTTAGAAATGGCCCATGAGAGGGAGGGAGGGGGAATCTGATAAATGTACCTTATACTTTGGTCTTTAAAAACTCCCTCAAATAAATGTTATCTTGATGTTGGCCAAGAATGTTTGTGTCTAATCTGCTTTCCCTGTTTATGTGCAAAATGACTATTTTTTTTATTGTTTGACTCCACAGTTTCCTTCCAACCCACAGGAATGGCAGACTGTGGCCTCCCACTTTGCCCAGCAGTGGGACTTTCCTAACTGCGGAGGTGCAATTGATGGGAAACACGTCCACATCGTCCCACCACCAAACTCGGAGTCATACTATTACAACTATAAGGGGTTCAATAGGATTGTGATGTTGGCGGTGGTGTCGGCTACTTACGAGTTCTTGTATGTGGACATGGGGAAGAATGGCCAGATGTCAGATGGTGGAGTCATCGCCCAGACGGATTTCTACAGGTGTCTCCAGAATGGCAGCTTGGACTTGCCACCTCCAGAAGACAATGTGGAAGGACTCCCATTCGTCTTCTTTGCTGATGAAGCTTTTGTGCTGGGGGACCATCTTATGCGGCCATTCCCGATGAGGACCCTCACCTCGGACCAGAGGGTTTTTAATTACCGGCTGGCCAGAGCCAGAAGAGTGGTGGAGAACACGTTTGGAATCATGGCCAGCTGGTTCCGCCTATTTCTTACACCCATACACATGGCGGAGTACAAACTGAATCATATCATCCTGGCGTGCTGTGTTCTCCACAACTTTTTACGGCAACATTCTGCCAACTATGCTGGCTCAGTTGGGCCTGAGGCTGGAATTCAAAATGAACCAACCCTGATGGTGCTTGAAAGTGGCCATCCTGGCTTGCCCCCCCTGAGTGCCTGTGATGTCCGTCTAAGATACCTTGAATACTTTGCGGGTAGGGGGGCATATCAATATGCCAGACAATGTCTGAAACCTTGTTCAAATAAAAATAACATTTTAACTACTAAAATCTTTTTTTCACATTTACTGCTTGTGTTTCTTTTAGCTGACCCTGACAGAAATGTGGTGGGTCCTGAAAATGACGTGATTGTGTAACATTACAAAGCACTGTTGGGTGTTATTTACTAAAGGCAAAGAAACTTTGCACTACAAGTGCACTTGAAACTGCAATTGTAGTGCAAAGTGGATTTTCCCTTAGGAAATAACCCCTATTGTCACAGAAAACACCAATTGGAGCACCACAAAAGTTTTGGAGCGTTGAGACAATAATCCACACATTCTTGATTAACAATCTTTTTAATACCAGCACAATCACATGTGCATTTGTAAAAGGTTTTTAAAATAAACCAACATGTTTGTTGTATAACAATTTTTGGGGTCACATTAGAAAAAGTAGAAATGTCCATTTAAGATAAAACAGGCATGTTTAAAACCAACAAAAAAGACACAAATCTTGAACTTACAAAGTTCACATTTGGTAGAACTTGAAGGCAATATCAGACTCCTTCCTCCTCCTCCTCCTCCTGTTGTCTTTGGTGGGTCTCCACTTCTTCATGAGGTGGGGGGTCTGTGGTCTCCTCGGATGAGGGGTGTCCTCCAAGTCTTTTATCCCCTATGTAAAATAAATAGGTATATTTAGCACACAGATATTTGATGGCAGAAATAGGAATAGGAAACATTGCTTGGAAGTGGGGTACAATTGTCTGTTTTGGCAGAGTTCCAAGATGTTGAATTTTTATTGTCCTTTGTCAGGCTTGAATACTTACCTGTTTTGTGCAAGCTTTCCCAGATGGAGTCACCCCTATAGTATACACTGGAGCACCTGTGTGGGCCCCCTAATAAAAAGGGTGTTCTTGTATCCCACACTAGTGCTCCAGCGTCCAGATGTGTAAACAGCTGCTGAGTGTCCTCTCCTTACACAGAATCTAGTTTGCATTAATTTCTAGTTACAAACCCATCTACACAACCAATTTTTTTTCAGACAAGTAGGCCCTTAAAAATGTTTGCAAATGCATATGGCCAAAACAATGGTGTTTTCTAGGCCGAACGAACACTGTTTCATACGAACGAATAATGTGCCCATGAACATGAAAGTTGCCATTTTAAACTGTACAACAGTTAAGAAAAGCACATGGAGCAGAACGAACGTAATAAAAATAAAGAATAGGAACACAGCACAACTACTTACTTTTTTGCAGCACTCTCCTGATCTTTCTGTACTGCTCGTGCTCCCTTAATTTGAGGTCCGACCACCGGTTCCTGAGCTGATCCTTGGATCGTCGTACCCCAAAATTCCTGTGCAGACTCTTGACCACTTTCGCCATGATCTTGGCCTTTCTCACATAGGGGTTGGGGTAAGGTCCATACTTCCGTCATAGTCAGCCCTCTTCAGTATGTCGACCATCTCCAACATCTCCCCAAAGGACATAGTCAATGCCCTAAATCGTCTCCTTCTGGATCGGGATGTTTCAGGCTCCAGGCTTTCCTCCTCCTCGTTGGTGTAATTATCTGACACCTGCTGTGTCTCTGCCATGTGCTCTTCCCCCACTGCGACGAATGAGAAGGGGCGGGGAATAGACTAGAAAGAACGTAAGGGGCGGACGGAGTTTCACACATGCGCAGTGTCTATAAAGCGTAACATGCGTGCGTAGTACGTATGATCTGTGAGCGGAGGAAGGAGTAACGGAGGCACCGATCGTGATAGCGAAGGTAAGATTTAACAATGGGGCCTATACTGCTTCTAGATTGAGGCCTGTATTTGCACAAGTTTAGAAGACTTTAGGCTGACATTAGGGTTTGTCTTGTGTTGTGTCTTGCAGTGAAAATGGATATCTTGAAGGATCAGGACTTTATGCCAATCTTCATAGATATGTTCAGGGAGCTGCCCTGTCTGTGGCAGATAAACCACCCTGAATATAAGAACCAAACAAAGAGGAGGGCAGCGCTGGATAATTTGTTGGAATTTGTGAAGATGGTAATCCCCACAGCAGACATCACCTATTTGAAGATCAGAATTGGTGGCCTGAGGAGCACTTATCTAAGGGAGCGCAAGAAGGTCCAGGATTCCCAGAGATCAGGAGCAGCAGATTACATTTATGTCCCCAGGCTGTGATACTATGATAGGCTGCATTTTCTGTCAGGTCAGACTGAACCCAGGCCAGCACTCTCGACTCTTCTTTCCACGCTTCCTTCCCCCCCAGCTGAGGCTTCTGACGCCCAACCTGGGGCTTCCAGACAGCAACATGGGGAGGAGCCCAGCTTGAGCCAGGTATAGCATTCTTCTAAATATTGCCGGTTGTCCAATCAATGATGTTAACTAGATGTTAGTTTGGAGTACTAATTTATGATTGTGATTGATGAAGCAAAAACTAAAACCATGTCCCTTTTTCATACACAGGAAAGTCTCAGCCAGGAGGTGGCCATGCCAAGCAGGCTGCCTGATATCCAGGTCCCTCCCCTCCACCTTCAAAGACAAAGTGGCAGGAAGAGGAGTAACCTGGAGGAGGCTGCCATAGGCCTCTTTTGGAAGGCTGAGGACTGAGAAGACTGAGGCCCTCAGAACACCCCACAGTGTGGAGGAGGACTTTGCTGGCATAACTGCATGCAAAATGGAGGAGGTCCAACGACTCCTGTGTGTGAGTTCTTAATTTTGGAAGCTCTAAATAAGGGGTTGAGGGGCCAAATCACATGTGCAACCCACATTTGGGATCTCACCCATAGTCCTCCTCCTCCTCCTCCTCCAAGTCTTACTCCTCCTCCTCCTCTTCCAGGTCCTACTCCTCCTCCTGCCACATCTCCAACACCAGAGCCACAGCTGGGAAGGAAGTGTGGAAGGAAGACCAGAGAGTGATGACCTGGGTTCAGTCTGGTCTGGCAAAATATGCAGCCTCTTGTAGTACCACAGCCTAGGGACACAGATGTCATCTGCTACTTTCAAGATCCCTGGGACTTCGGGATCAGACTGCACTCCCTTAGATATGGACTCCTCAGGTCACCAATTTTAATGTAAAATAATTGATGTCTGCCCTGGGGGTCCAAGGCTTCGCCAATTTATGATGTTTCTCCAGCATTGCCCCCCCTCTTTGTTTGGATGTGAGCCCTTAATAAAGGAATTTTTGGTTTCAATTATACTTGCCTATGTGTGTTTCCCTTCAAAAAGGACAGTTTGTTTGTGAGGAGGCAGGTACATTTCAAAAATACAATGTGAAATTAACAAGAGACACCAACACCAAACAATCTCCTTGAGATTAAATAATACAAGATAATAATGGTGTTGTGGTAACTTGACACACAAAACACACACAAAAATATTCTGGAGTAAAACCAATAAAAAATAAAAAAAAACATCAGCCTTGAAACAAATACAAACCCAACAAAAAATATAAAAGAAAAAAGAAAATATTCAGCCTTGAAAAAAATACAAAACCAAAATAAAAAAGACAAAAAAAATTTGGTCAGATGTGACAATTCATAATATATTGAGGGAATCACGATAAATAATAAAGAAATAAGTTTGTGAGAAGTCTGTGTGAATATCAGCAGCAAAACTACTTCGCTCTTCCTGCATTATAAAGAAGAAGAGAGTGCGCTGTATTAAACAATTTTAAACACCGCAGCCTGACAAAAGTGCTCTATCTATTCCGAGCGCTAATTTTACCAGACCGAGCTGTTCTGTCTCGGAATTTCTCATGCAAACAGCTGAGAGATGGCAGCGGGTGATGTGCATAGTATAAGCTCTTCCCCCGTATGCGGTGTTACGTCCAATAGGACTTCGTCAGCGAGGGTGGAGCTAGTGAGTCACCCAGAAGCCTTAAATAGAGCGCTGGTGTCTGCAAGGTATGTAACAAAAGCCAGAAGTGGACACTGCACCTAAAAATGGCAACATTACCCAGCGGGGACACCAGCTAATAGGAAAAATATCATAAAAACATAAAAAATCAATCAATCCTCACTGACCCCAAGGAACCAAACGGATCATTAGGCAGTGAAGCAGATTAAAAAACTCATATTATGTATCCGCGGCCATCTATATACAATAACTATACCACTTGAAAACTTCTCCCTTAGAAAAATCACCAGAATCTCTGATGTATTTATTTATTTTCTTCTCTTGTGTGATACTGTGGGGGTGGTATATATTCTGCAATGCGATTGTGGACTCCAGTATGTGGGGAGAACTTCTAGACCCATGGCAGTCCTCATAGCAGAACATGTAAATAATATTAAAAGAGGTGTGAAAACACATAACGTGTCTAAACATTTCAGGATTTTCCATAACAGGGATCCGAGAAGCTTACAATTCTGGGGTTTGGAAAAAGTTACCAAACACTGGAGAGTGGGTAATTATATATGGCAGTTGAGTCAGTGGGGGTCATTTCTGGTTTAAATAGCGGTGAGGTGGGGGGCTCCACACCCCAGATGAAGGCTCGTTAGCCGAAACATGTTGGGTGGACCCCTTACGATTACCGCGACTGATCTATTTTGAGCTGTGTTACGATCTCCTAACATGTGAGTGTCTTTTTTACTATTTTAATAAATTAATGTTTTTTAAAACGATATCATGCCATTTGAGCTTTATTTCTCTCATGGTATTTAAAAACATCCGGTTGGCCTGTTGGAACGTTTGGGGACGTTTGAAGCTGTGACGAGTTCCCTCCCCCCATTTGAAGCTGAGGATACCTGATGATCCATCTTGCCAGCCCTGGTGGCTAAATAAGCTTTCTTAGACTTGTAAGACGTAGGTCTTCTCAAGTCACCTGTTTCCCGTAAGCCTCCCCTGATGCTCCGGTGATGGTCCCCGCCACTTATTTAGACGTCCCATTCATTTGGTGTTCTATCTATCCATCTACCAGAAGTTTTCCATTTTTGTCTTCATCATTCAACCCTCAGAGACTCCTGGTGGTGGTTTTCTATTCCCATTAGGAATACAACTGTCAACGTCCATGGACTTTTTTGGTTGATTTTCCACGTATTTAGGATTTGTTTTTGTTCACTACACTGTTTTTTATCACTGGTTTATTACAATTACTATATCTCATATGTTATTTTGAAGCACTCAGTGCATTTCTGATTGTATTCACTTATTTTATATGTAACTTTGAAGTATTTAGTTTATTTTCTGGCCCTTAAGGGATGGCTAGAGCTTAGTTCACTGTTTTTTAAACCTTATAATATTTACACACATAGCGCTACACTATATATTTTCTATTTAAAAAGTTACCAAACACTGAAGAGTGGGTAATTATATATGGCAGTTGAGTCAGCGGGAATCCCTGTGGATCCATGAAACCCGGGTTGCGGTCCCTAGGGTGTTAAACATTGAGTTTGATCTCAACTGCTTTATATCAGACAAATAAGATCAGATAGGTTTGTGCTCATTTTTTCTTTTTCCCCTCTCTTATGTGTACACTGGATTTTGATATTGTTATTGTATAGAGATGGCCGCGGATAATATGAATTTTTTAATCTGCTTCACTGCCTAATAATCCATTTGGTTCCTTGGAGTCAGTGAGGATTGATTGATTTTTTATGTTTTTATGATATTTTTCCTATTAGCTGGTGTCCCCGCTGGGTAATGTTGCCGTTTTAAGGTGCAGTGTCCACTTCTGGCTTTTGTTACATACCTTGCAGACACCAGCGCTCTATTTAAGGCTTCTGGGTGACTCACTAGCTCCACCCTCGCTGACGAATTCCTATTGGATGTAACGCCACATACGGGGAAGAGCTTATACTATGCACATCACCCGCTGCATCTCTCAGCTGTTTGCATAAGAACTTGCCTTTTATCTATTGAAACTTTTCATTGATATTTTTATTGCGTGCGCTTTGTAGCGCTTTATTTTATGCTTTTTTACCTACTTGAATAAACCTATGGAGTACACTTAGAGCATTTTTTCTTTTTGGGACCGTTGTGTCTCCACATTATTATTGCCGCTTTGGGAACGAATACTGCTGCATCTGACTGCTGGATCGGTGTCTCATGGTGTTGGATTGGGAACCCCCACAGCTGCATTAGAGTGTGCCTTCATCTCTCATTGGATATATGTGTTTCTGACCTTCTATAATAAGAGGTCCACCTGATCCGGTAAGCACATCTGTTTGTCTGTGGTGGAGGATATTGTCACCGATTTACCACTGGAGAATTTATTTCCTTTTCCATCATGAGGGAACTTGCCATTCTTCATTTTGGACATCTGAGTCCCTATATTTTGAAATGGTGTCCCTCTGTACTGGGGACACACCATCGGTCTCCTCTCCTCTGAGAGGACCTGGATCTGTGTGTTTACACTAGAGATGAGCTGAACAACCCCGGTTCGGTTCACACCAGAACCTGCGAACGGACCAAAAATTTGCGCAAACTTTAGAACCCTATTGAAGTCTATGGGACTCGGATGTTCAAAATCAAAAGTGCTAAATTTAATAGTTAATTTGCATGGAATTATCCTAAAAAGGGTTTGGGGACCTGGGTCCTGCCCCAGGGGACATATGTCAATGCAAAAAAACTTTTAAAAATGGCCATTTTTTCGGGAGCAGTGATTTTAACCGCTTCCCGACTGGCTCACGATGATATACGTCGGCAGAATGGAACGGCTGGGCAAATCGACGTACCTGTACGTCCATTTAAATTCCCCGCCGTGCCATTGCGTGCGCGCCGGCCCGCGCGCCCCGGCCGGGAGCTCTGTGAGTCGGGTTGCGGGTCCCGTGGACTCGATCGCCACGGGGATACCCGCGATTGCCTCACGGAGAGGACGAACGGGGAGATGCTGATGTAAACAGCATCTCCCCGTTCTGCCTAGTGACAGTGTCACTGGATCTCTGCTCCCTATCATCAGAGCAGAGATCAGTGTACTGACACATACAGCCCCTCCCCCCTACAGTTAGAAAACACTCCCCTAGTACTGATTAACCCCTCCCCACCCCCTAGTGGTTAACCCCTTTACTGCCAGTGTCATTTACACAGTAATCAGTGCATTTTTAATTGCACTGATCGCTGTATAAATGACAATGGTCCCAAAAATGTGTCAAAAATGTCCGATGTGTCCGCCATAACATCGCAGTCACAATAAAAATTGCTGATCGCCGCCATTACTAGTAAAAAAAAAATATTAATAAAAATGCCATAAAACTATCCCCTATTTAGTAAACGCTATAACTTTTGCGCAAACCAATCAATAAACGCTTATTGATTGGGGGGACATATATCAATGCAAAAAAACCTTTTAAAAATGGCCATTTTTTCGGGAGCAGTGATTTTAACCGCTTCCCGACCAGCTCACGACGATATACGTCGGCAGAATGGCACGGCTGGGCAAATCAACGTACCTGTACGTCCATTTAAATTCCCCGCCATGCCATTGCGTGCGTGCGCACCGGCGGCGGCCCGCGCGCCCCGGCCGGGAGCTCTGTGAGTCGGGTTGCGGGTCCCGCGGACTCGATCGCTGCGGGGATACCCGTGATCGCCTCGCGGAGAGGACGAATGGGGAGATGCTGATGTAAACAGCATCTCCCCGTTCTGCCTAGTGACAGTGTCACTGGATCTCTGCTCCCTGTCATCAGAGCAGAGATCAGTGTCCTGACACATACAGCCCCTCCCCCTACAGTTAGAAAACACTCCCCTAGTACTGATTAATCCCTCCCCACCCCCTAGTGGTTAACCCCTTTACTGCCAGTGTCATTTACACAGTAATCAGTGCATTTTTAATCGCACTGATCGCTGTATAAATGTGAATGGTCCCAAAAATGTGTCAAAAATGTCCGATGTGTCCGCCATAACGTCGCAGTCACAATAAAAATTGCTGATCGCTGCCATTACTAGTAAAAAAAAAAAATATTAATAAGAATGCCATAAAACTATCCCCTATTTAGTAAACACTATAACTTTTGCGCAAACCAATCAATAAACGCTTATTGCGATTTCTTTTTACCAAAAATATGTAGAGAAATACGTATCGGCCTAAACTGAGGAAAAAAAAATGTTTTTTTATATATTTTTGGGGGATATTTATTATAGCAAAATGTAAAAAATAATGCATTTTTTAAAAAATTGTCACTCTTATTTTGTTTATAGCGCAAACAATAAAAATCGCAGAAGTGATTAAATACCACCAAAAGAAAGCTCTATTTGTGGGGAAAGAAGGACGTCAATTTTGTTTGGGGGCCACGTCGCACGACCGCGCAATTGTCAGTTAAATCGACGTAGTGCCGAATCGCAAAAAGTGCTCTGGTCAGGAAGGGGGTAAATCCTTTCGGGGCTGAAGTGGTTAATGATGCTTAAAGTGAAAAAAAAAAAAGTGTTCCTTTAAATATCATACCTGGGGGTGTCTATAGTATACCTGTAAAGTTGCGCGTGTTTCCCATGCTTAGAACAGTCCCTGCACAAAATGACATTTTTAAAGGAATAAAAGTCATTTAAAACTGCTTGCGGCTTTAATATAATGTCTGGTCCCGGCAATATGGATGAAAATCAGTGAGACAAACAGCATGGGTACCCCCCCAGTCCATTACCAGGCCCTTTGGGTCTTGTATGGATATTAAGGGTGACTCGGTTAAATTGGTGATAGGCAACTCCTATCCTCATATTGATTAGTGGTTCCAAATTAATAATAACTACTGCAGTAGGGAACAGACACAAAAGATACGCTCAGCATCTTTAAAAATAACTGTTCTGCTTTATTATGACGCAATTGAAGGTTTTATGCATATGATTACATAGGTATCACATTAATATTACAATTGTACGTTTATGGTAACAAGGGGCATTACATAGGCAGGCTAATTCTAATCAGGACTCGAAAGAATGTAAACATGTACTGAAAACATTATTAGTGCTGTGTGCACAGTGAGGGCAGTGTGCAATACATACAAAATACAATACAATTATATACAGAACAGACAAATTTCCATTACAAGGGGAACCCCACACCCAAATTAAAAAAAGGAAAGGTGTGGGGCCCCCAGGCCCTATATACTCTGAACAGCAGTATACAGGCGGTGCAAACAAGACAGGGACTGTAGTTTTGTTGTTAAGTAGAATCTCTTTGTAATTTTGAACTGGTACATTTTTAAAGTGTAGCTCCAGCCAAAAAATCTATTTTTAAGCTTTTTTCGAAAACATAGGGAAGGGTTATCACCCCTGTAACATTTGTTTTGCTGTCTGTGCACCTCTTTAGAAGATGTCACCTCACTTTCTGTCCCAGTGACAAATGTTTTTTGACAATTTGGGGTTTTTAGTGAAACAAGGATTGGTGATAAAGCATCAGTGGAGAGGAGACACATTTTTCCCATATTAACTCTTACAGGAGAGAATTTCCCTTCCTAGGGGTAGATTTCATCTCACTTCCTGTTGTCTCCTTCCGTTCGCAAGTAGGAGTCGTTTGTAAGTTGGATGTTTGAAAGTAGGGGACTGCCCTATTTACTCTGCAGAAATTGGGGCCTTAGGTGTTGGTGTTGCCACAACACTGTAAGCCCTCACAGTTACTCTTGGTAGGCGCAGGAACGGGCTCTGCTGTAAAATATTAGATCAAGAATTGTAATTACATGCCCCTATTGAACAGGGTCAGAAAAATTGGGCCTTTGGTGGTGGTGGTGGTGCTGGTGCCACGACACTGTAAGTCATCACAGTTACTCTTAGTGGGCACAGAAACGGGCCCTGCTGTGAGATATTAATTCAATAATTGTAATTACATGCACCTGTTGTACAGGGGCAGAAAAATTGGGCCTTTGGTGGTGGTGGTGGTGGTGTTGCCACAACACTGTAATTCCTCACAGTTACTCTTGGTGGGAGCTGGAACGCGCCCTGCTGTGAAATATTAGATCAAGAATTGTAATTACATGCACCTGTTGATCAGGGGCAGAAAAATTGGGTCTTTTGTGGTGGTGGTGCTGGTGCCACAACACTGTAAATCCTAACAGTTACTCTTGGTGGGCACAGAAACGGGCCCTGCTGTGAAATATTAGATCAAGAATTGTAATTACATGTCCCTGTTGAACAGGGGCTGAAAAATTGGGCCTTAGGCACTGGTGCTGGTGCCACAACACTGCAACCCCTCACAGATACTCTAGTTGGAGCGCAGGAATGAGCCCTGCTGCAAAGTATTGCATCAAAAATTGTAATTACATGCCCCTGTTAAACAGGGGCTGAAAAATTGGGCCTTAGGCACTGGTGGCGGCGCCCAAGCTAACAGCATGATCATTGAGGAGGAAGAGGATAGTCACTCAGCATAACAGGATAGTCACTCAGCATCAGCATAGGCAGTCTTGAAGGGATCTGACATTTCAAAAAAATTATTTGGTTACATCAGCATCAGGTGCTTGGTAGCTGGTGGTGATCCAAGACTGATTCATTTTTATGAAGGTCAGCTGATCGACCAAATTGGTGGACAGGCGCACCCTGTGATCGGTTACAAAGCCTCCAGCAGCACTGAATTTTCTGAAAGAACGCTGGATGCAGGACAGGCCAGACTCGAAAGGCGCCGACTAGACCCGAGTAGATCCAGAAACACCCGATCAAAACACAGAAGAAGCAGCAGGATCACAAAAAGCGTCAGATTATTGCCAAGTATCTCCAAGTGCCTCCTAACCTCTCAGAACCTTCTGGACTGCTAAAAAATACTCTTGATTCCTTTTTGATTATGCCTAATATGTGTCTATAACAAGGAAGAGAAAACTTAAGCGAGAGGTAAGGTGGGGAGTGGGAGCAGAAGACAAAAAGAAAAAAAAATTGTGTAAAGAATAAATAAATGTATAAGTCAAGAATGTGTGGTTAAAGGAGACCCCAGGAAGAAGAAGTGAGAAGGCAGAAAGGAGAGGTGGAGGAGAAAACTGAAAAAGAAAGAAATTATAAGATACTAGGAGACCGTCATTTATTTGGTCTTGCATCTAGGCAATATAAAGGGGAAGAGTCCTTGGTGGAGGAAAAAAGGAAGTAAGGGGGAAGGAGGAAAAGAGAGGGGGACAATGGAAGACATCTAAAGGGAATACGTGGTTATAAAAGGACTGTGGTATACACATTTAGTCGTTACTTCAAGACACACTATTGAATTTCATTGTTTGGCACTACATGTTGAAAGAGTAATTTGCCATTGAAAGCTGTGGTTCACCTTGAAAAGTTGGGATTTTTTTTTTTTAAGAACCGTTTTTCCTCAGTGGAGTGTTCTCAGAGTGAAGACCGGAGAGCAGAGATGGTCGGCTAAAATAAGCTGGCTGGACGAACTGGTCCCCTGAGAAAATACCCTAAAGAATTTATTCGAAAGTGGTTACCTGGGGCTCTCTTGGTTAACTGTTGGGATGAGGGGAAAAACAACAAGAAGTGCGGGAGCAGTTGCCAAATCACCCAGGGCTAGCTTTGGCCCAAGCCCTGGCCCCATGAACAGATACGTATTGCAAGGAAACGGAGAAGGAGAAAGGCAACCGGGTATAAAGGGCCGACAGACAGACACAAACGAGAAGGATAATAAGGAGAAAAAGGGCCAGAATAAAACAGTAGTAGAAACTAGCCATCTCAGAACCTAGAATGGAACTAGAAATGGAGGGAGAAGAAAGAGGAAGGGAGGAAGGCCAACACACGCTCCAGTTACCCACAAAATATGACATGGAAAAAATGTTTGCGGACCTAGAAAACTCCCTGAAAGCAGAGATGACAACATTACACAAGGATATGGGACACATTCTATCAAGAGTGGAAGAAGTGGAGACTAAAGTAGATTCACACTTAAAAATGATAAAAGAACTGAAAGGGGAAATAAAGATATTGAACAAGGAACAACAAGAACAATCCTATAAAGTGGAGGAAATCTGGGGCGGCAGAGTGGTGCAGTGGGTAGCACTCTCACCTAGCAGTAAGAAAGGTCGCTGGTTCGAATCCTGACCACGACACTACCTGCCTGGAGTTTGCATGTTCTCCCTGTGTCTGCGTGGGTTTCCTCCGGGTACTCCGGTTTCCTCCCACACTCCAAAGACATGCTGGTAGGTTAATTGGATCCTGTCTAAGTTGGCCCTAGTATAGGTATGAATGTGAGTTAGGGACCTTAGATTGTAAGCTCCTTGAGGGTATAGGGACTGATGTGAATGTATAATATTTATATGTAAAGCTCTGCGTAAATTGACGGTGCTATATAAGTACCTGATATATATATAAAAATAAATAAAAATAAATAAAATTCTAAGAATTTGTGGTCTCCCTGAAGCAGAACAGGCAGAAAATCTAATAGGAATAATGGACAACATGTTCAATGCTATTTTGGGAAAGTAAGAATCTAATATAATGAAGATAGAAAGAGCATACCGATTAAGAAAACCTCAAGGGCTCCCAACGAAAACACCAAGAGATATAATAGTCCGCTTTGAAAGATGGGAGGAAAAAAATCAAATCTGGATGAATGTGAAGAGAAAATCACCAATTGAATATGCAGAAGCTAGGCTACAGATTTTTCAAGATCTGTCCCAAGAAACGTTAAGAAGAAGAAGGACGTTAAGACCTCTACTGAACATTCTCCAGGAGCAGGAAATTCAATACAACTGGGGCTTTCCAGCATGCTTAATAGCAAAGAAAAAAGAAAGAAGTGCTAGGCTAAGATTTACAGAAGAGATACCGGACTTCTGCAATAAATTAGAAATCCCGTTACCAGTAATTGGTAGGAATGTAAATGACAAGAACAAACAGAGATATGAGAGGATCTTCAATGGCAATTAAGTTCTAGGAACAGAACACATGAAGCTGAGCCCTAAAGGGAATAAGTGTTTGAACAGCAACGTGAAAATCTATAAAGACAAGATGTGTAGCCTCTAAGTTGGGGGGGGCTGGGAGGGGGGGCGGGCTGTGGCGAAGGGCGAATGATAGGAAAAATAGAAAAAGAGGGTAAAAAATAAATAAAACAAGATAGAGGCAGGAGGGGGAGATAGGGATTCACAGTGTGGTCAGGGGGTTACCCTCTCTGAATAGAGTAGAGAGGGGCTCAAAGAGTCTTACAGATTTTCACCTCAGACCTAGCAGGGTAGTGGGGGCAAAATTGAGCCCCATAAAACAAAAGTGCTCACTGCTCTAGAGACCATGGGGTCAAAGCACCCTCAACAGGGAGGGGGAGGTGAAGGGAGGGGGAGGGAGAGGGGATTTGGGGGGATGGGGGGAAAGGGAGGGAGAGATCTGGTTTGCACAGGTTACTATTATGCTCAGTCACCTTGAAATGAGGCTGTGGAGACCCTGCGGGTCGGCCCGGGGGTCCTCTCTCCCGGTCCTCTAATTTTGAGAGGACACGTGGGGTTGGAGGAAAGAGGATTGAAGGGAAAGGAAAAAAATGGAAAATATGAATAGCATAAAAATCTTGTCCTATAATGTCCGAGGATTGAACTCCCCAGGGAAGAGAAACATAATTCTCTGAGAACTAGAAAAAGCAATGCAGAAATAATATTCCTGCAGGAGACGCACATCACTCAAAATTCAAATATAAAAATGTATTCTAGAAACATACCAACATGGTAATATGGAGACTCACCAATAAAAAGGGCCAAAGGGGTGGCCATTGGAATAGGGAAAAATCTATGTTTTCTAATAGAATGAAGAAAAGTGGACCCTGAGGGACGCTTCCTTTTTATTACAGGCTCCATACAGGGAGTAAAATATACACTCGCTAATGTTTACTGTCCAAAAACAAACCCCAAAAAATATCTGATAGACATATTAAAAGTCTTAATGGAATTTAAGCAAGGCAAAATAATACTGGCTGGAGACTTTAATTTTAGCATGGACCATGGAATGGATAGCACCTCCACAGCAATAGACAGAGAAATAAGACAACTAAAGAAACTAAAGAGAAAATTACATGAATATCAATTTATTGATCCTTGGCAAATCCAACACCCAAGTACAAAAGATTACACTTTTTACTCAACTGTACATGGAATCTACTCCAGGTTAGATTACATTATGGTTGAACATAGAAACTTGGAAGAAATAGTAGAAACGGAAATAGGAATGATAACAGCCTCGGACCACAGCCCAGTAATGCTGAAAATTAAAATGCAAGGAGAAGTTCCCGAGAAAGGACCATGGAGAATCAACGAAGATGTGATTAAAGGCAATGAGATGGAAAAAATTATAATAGAAGAGATTAAAAGATACTTTAAGGAAAATGACACCCCAGAGGTATCAAAAGCAACGATCTGGGAAGCGCATAAAGTCATCATAGGGGCAAATTAATAGCTATTGGGGAGGGAAAAAAGCAGGAAAAAAGATAAAACATGCAGCAAATTATAAAGGAAATATATGAATTAGAGAAAAAACATAAAAAGCAATCAGATTATGAAATATACCGGTTATTAATTAAAAAAAGAGACTAGTTAAAGGAATTGATGGAACAAGAAGAGAGGAGGGAATACAACCGGGTTCACGGTCAAGTATTACAAAAAATTCCAAGAACAACTGATCCCTAAGTTACAAGAATACCTGAATAATATAGGCGAAGAAAAAGAAATAAGAAGAGAATCGCTACTAGCCCATATTACAATATTGCCCAAGGAAGGGAAGGATAGAACCAACTGCCCAAGCTACAGACCTATTGCCCTGTTGAACGTGGACACAAAAATATACGCAAAAATCCTAGCCACCAGAATAAAAAAATTAATTCCACTCTGGATTAACCCTGATCAGACTGGATTTGTTCCGGGGAGACAAGGAAGGGACAACAGTTTAAAAACAATACTGATGCTACACAAAATGAGTCCCCAGCTCTATTTCTGTCATTAGATGCAGAAAAAGCATTTGACAGGGTGGACTGGGGATTCATGATGGACACGTTGCGCCATCTGGGACTAGGGACAAAAATGATGAAGTGGATAACAAATTTATATAACGGCCCGACAGCAATGGTAAAGGTGAATGGTAGACTCTCTCCTTTGATCGAGATGCAGAATGGAACACGGCAAAGTTGCCCGCTCTCTCCATTATTATATGTATTGGCACTGGAACCATTGTTAGCGATACTCCGTAACAACCAAGATGTGAGAGGGGCAAGAATTGGAGAAAAAGAACATAAGATCGCGGCATATGCGGATGACATCTTGATGTATGTAACCAACCCAAGAGTGACACTGCCAAACATATTGAAAGAAATAAAAAAATATGGAAACTGTCAAACTTCAAAATAAACCCAATAAAAACAGAGATATTAAACATAGGATTGGGGGAAAAAAGAAGTCCAGTCCCTACAAAAAGAATTTCCATTTACCTGGGTAAAAGAATTAAAATATCTTGGAATCAAATTAACCCCAAGGGTTGAAAAAATCTATTGGGGAAATTATATTCCATTGATCAATGAGGTGAAAGAAGAAATAAAAAAACTAAGTACACAACCACTCTCATGGATTGGAAGAGTAAATATGTATAAGATGATGGTCCTCCCAAAAATAATTTACAAAATCCAGATGTTGCCAGTAATGATCCCACAGAGTTTCTTGAAAATAATCAAAACAATTTTGTTAAAATATACCTGGTTCAATAAAAAACCAAGAATTAAGTATACGCAGATAACAAGGAAAAGGGAGAATGGAGGATTAGCTACCCCAGACATAAGTAGGTACTACAAAGCAATTGTTTTAACGCGTATGTTTGAGTGGACAAACGAAAATAGTGAAAAAAGTGGGTAGAAATAGAAAACACAATAAGTAAAACCACACTGCACAAAAACATATGGATACCACGAAAGTTCAGACTAATGGACACGGAAACTCACAAAATAACAAAAAATGTTTTTAAAATTTGGGATATAGTACACTTGAAGTGTGAATGGAGACACAATTCACCGCTATTAGCACTCACAGGAACAAATTTCTTTACCCCTGGGAAGGAAATATTTGCAGGTCAAGGAATAAGAAATCCACAATTGAAAGATATCACTATAAACAGTAGGATTAAAACACGATTGGAATTAGAAGAAATCGGCAGGAGGCGGAGCCTAGCGGAGCAGACATGCATTGTTACAGCTCCACACCGCTGAGGAGAGAAGAGAAGGACAAAGCGGAGCCTGCAGGCTCAAAAGGTATCCATTTGAACCTTTTTGCCCCAGGGAACAAACTGTGAATGTTTGGGCAGGAAATATGGTACTGGGAGGAAACCGTGGCAGAAATAAAAATCACCTCACAAAGAGCTCACAGGCACTCACTGCAGCTGAAGCAGCTCCAGTCACCTCACAAGATACAGCATCAGGGCGCTCTCACAGACAGAAAATGTCACAGCAAGACTCTCCATTTGAGTCAGATACAGAACAAATCCTCTCACAAACTTCTCCACAAGCCTCCTCAGTATCCCCAGTAATATTATTACAATTTGAAAAGATGCTTCATAAGGCTTTAAAACAAACCTCAGACCAAATAACAAAAAGCCTAACCAAAGAAATAAGAGAGCTGGGAAACCGCACAGCAGCCTTAGAAATAAAAATGGATGAAATTGAAATTACAACCCAAGAAAATATAACAGAATTGGAACAATTAAAAAAAGAGAATTTAATACTTCAAACTAAGCTCGAAGATTACGAAAATCGAGCCAGACGTTCAAACTTGCGCATAAGGGGAATACCTGAAACTGTGACAGACCTGCAATCTACTATTATTGCTCTATTACAAGAACTAAATCCAGATATCCCTATTGAACATTTAGAACTGGACAGAGTACACAGAGCCCTCACAGCCAAAAAGAAAGATGGACCCCCACGTGATCTAATCACAAAATTTCATTATTACAGAAAGAAAGAACAAATACTAATTGCTGCAAGAGAAAAAAAGGAACTTAATTTTCAAGGACACAATTATCAAATTTTTGCTGACCTATCCCAACTTACTATTACTAAAAGATGATCCATGAAACCCCAACTAATGGAACTGCAACGCCACAACATTATGTATCAATGGGGCTTCCCCTTTTCAGTCAGATTTAACTACCAAGGTACAATTTACAGAAGCAGATCAGCAGATGAACTACAACAAACCCTTTTAAAATTAAATCTGACAGAACCCACAAGCAGCAACACTCCCACACGCAGAAGAATGGCATCATCTTCACCTTCAGGCAGCACCTAGAAAATTTCAGAACAAAATGGGAATCATCATTCTCACAAAAGAGGCCGTTATGCCACATCATCCATGGACCAAGAAGATTCAATGGACTGACATCCTAATTCCTGATATCTCTTCATTTATTATACTAAGAGATGGTTCTCTATAAAAAAACTATATTTATAACTGAATGTAACTGCATTCTGATAGTCACACACTGTGTGGGATCATGTTACAATCCAGTTATATTTCTTATTACGTCTGATTCATATAGCCTAAGAATATATAAGTGAAATAAGGAAATTCTTGTTCAGTTATATTATCGGGTAATAACAATAGATTTATTACTTTTTAGAACAAATATGTTCAATAATCCAGAAGTAATGGAAGCTTTTTCTTTCTTTTCTTAAAACAAATATATTATTACCTAACTAGTTCCTAGAACTATGTTTTTGTTTATTCCAATCTGAAGCAATACAACCTCAATTTTATGAGTTAACATACCTAAACAGTTACATATGAATAAAATATGTAATTGTTTACTCTAAAAGGGTTAAAATCCCAAAATAATTCAAACTATCTTCATCAATACCAAAGTTATTAACAGTACCTTTCTAACTGAATTATTTAGCCTAGGGCAAGACTAACCATATACAACCACCCTGGAATAAATAATTTCAACAAAAACTATATTCTGCACTCCAATTAATGAAACATTATTTTGATGTCTTTTGACATAGCACTTCTCTCCTGTAAGCGGAAGATCCGTGTACCCCCATTAGCCCTCCTCATTCTCCCAACCATATTATGTGGGAGTGTGACGAAGGCACTTATTCCCCTGAGAGAGATATTTATTCTCTTTCACGGGTAAATTGTGATTACTTGCAAAAAATAATTTATACAATGTATCATCTAATCTCATATGATTTTTGTTTACTCTTTACTCCAGAATTCACTGGTTTCTTTTCTATCTATTCATCTCTTCAGTCCACACAGGTTGATTTGCGCAGTCAGCTCTGCATAACAAAAAGTAAGTCAAAACTATTTGATCTATTGCCATGGCACCACTGAATATACTTTCCCTGAATGTTCAGGGAATAAATGTCCCTCAAAAAAGGACCAAAGCCTTCCGTACTTTCCATAACAAGAAGGCTCACATAGTATGCCTCCAAGAAACACACTTCACCAAAGATTCTACTCCAAAATATATTTCTCCTTTTTATCAACAAATTTACACGGCTTCTGCCTGTACCAAGCAAAGGGGAACTCTAATTGCATTTCACCGATCCACACCATTCACCTTATCATCAGAAATTAAAGACCCAGAAGGTAGATACCTGATACTCATGGGTTATATAATGGATACAGCAATCACAGTGATTTCCTACTACGCTCCTAACAAACAACCTACACCATTCCTCTCACATATATTACAAGTGATTAATACACACAAAATAGGAACAGTGATAATGTGTGGGGATTTGAACCAGGTCCTCCTCCCATTTCTAGATAAATCACCTTTTACACCATCCAAAATAACCTCTAGATTACCTTTTTCTCAACTTCTTTCCAAATACAATCTGGTAGATTCATGGAGAGAAAGTAACCCAGTGAAAAAAAAATTCACTTATTTCTCGCACCCTCATCAAACCTTCACCAGAATAGATCATATTTTTCTAACAATAGGAATGATACCAGAAATTATTGCATCAGATATAATTCCGATTCCGTGGTCTGACCATAATGCAGTATACACTACTATAGCCTCAGCCATACCAAAAGCACATGACCAAACGTGGTACTTACCGGACATAATGCTCAAACACCCACTACATCAGATGGCCATTGAACAAGCTTTGAAGGAATACATATCAATTAATAATACAACAGACATCTCCCCAATAACACTGTGGGAAGCTCATAAGCCTGTCTTGCGTGGTACAATACAAAGACAAATGGCACTATTTAAACGGGAACGCAAAAATCTAGCAAAAAAACTAGAACACAATTTTAATGCAGCCTACATATCATTTCAAGATAATCCATCTCAGAGTACAAAATCTCATCTGGAAAAATCTAGATTGGAATACGATCTATTTCTCACTGAGTCAGTTGATAAATCCCTCAAACGCTCCAAACACAATTTCTACATGAATACACACAAACCAGGTACATATTTGGCTCGGGCATTAAATTCAACTTACAAATCTTTCAAACCAATACGTTTGAAATTATCAAAAAATGTTTACACTTGTAATCCAGTTAAAATAGTCCATAAATTTCACTCACATCTCGCAACTTTATACAAGACAAACAATGCATTTAATCCTACAGAGGCTGAATCCTTCTTCTCAAAAATAACCTTACCTGAGTTATCTCAGAATCAAAAAAGCAGTTTGGATGAGCCTATAACTATAGATGAAGTTGCTAACGTCATAAAAGACCTAAAACTTAACAAAAGACCAGGCCCAGATGGCTACTCGGCTTTATACTATAAAACATTCTCAGAAATACTCTCTCCCATTCTCACTGAAACTTTTAACAAACTTCTAGATGGACATTCTTTTCGGCAAGAAACACTAATGGCAATTGTTTGTATGATCCCAAAACCCCTTTCTGATGATACTTCCTGTGTGAATCATCGGCCTATCTCTCTGTTAAACCTCGATATTAAATTATTAGCAAAAATAATCGAAAAAATGCCTCAATAGCATTATAGGAAAATTAATACATAGAGATCAAGTAGGCTTCATGCCAAATAGACAGGCAGGCGATAATATACACAGGGCAGTGTTATTGGCACATATTGCTGAAAAACGGAAAATCCCTTTATGTTTTTTATCTCTCGATATTAAGAGGGCATTTGACACAGTATCCTGGCAATATATGCAATATTCATTACAAAAATGGGGTTTTGGACCCCACTTTTTAACATGAATCAAAGCATTATATAATAAACCCAAAGCCTATATAAAATATGCTGGATACAAATCTGAAGCCTTTAATATCGAAAGAGGTACCCAACAGGGTTGCCCATTATCTCCCTTATTATTTGCCCTTATACTCGAACCCATGGCCCAATACATCAGAACAAACCAAACTATAACTGGCATTGAAGTAGGAGGTATTACAAACAAACTATGTATATTTGCAGACAATATATTACTTTTTCTATCATCACCACAGGTCTCTGGTCCTAACTTAATACCAGCTCTTGATGGATTTGCAGCCCTATCCGGCCTTATGATTAATCCTAAGAAATGCCTAGTGCTTAATATTTCACTCACAAACATGGAATTGATCCCGGCTAGGGCTGCACTCCCATTCACATGGGCAGAAAAATCAATCCCATATCTTGGAATTCATTTAACAGCATCTCATTCTGACTTATTCTCAACCAATTATCCTCCTGTATTAAGACAGATCACAAATCTAATAAAACAATGGTCGCAACTTCCTTTATCCTGGATAGGGAAGATTAATGCAATCAAAATGACTATTCTACCCAAATTGCTTTATCTATTCAGAGTCCTCCCTATTCCAATTCCTTCCTATTTTTTGAGAATAGTACAAAAAAGAGCAACTTCGTTTATATGGGGCTCTTCTAAACCACGTATACCTATACACACACTACATCTTCCCAAAAATAAAGGAGGCATGGGATACCCTAATTTTACTAACTACTACAGAGCAGCACATTTGGCCAGTCTGTCCAAATACCATGCAAAACAGGAAATCCCATTATGGGTATTTATAGAGGCTTCAGAAAATGACCCTCTATTAATATCAAGTTTATTATGGCTTGATCCTAAAGACTGCTTTAAAATTCATAATCCCATAACTAAACACTTCTTATCTCTCTGGGATAAACTAAAAACCAAATATCAGTTACAATCTCCACACAATCCTCTCCTTTCTTTTATCAGAAATCCGGCCTTTTATCCGGCATCGATCTACCCAAATTCTTTTAAAGCTTGGACAACATCAGGCATTCAGACACTAAATGACTTCATAGCATCTAAATCATTCCTTTCATTCCCATCACTTAGAGAAAAATATGATCTACCAAACTCTGAGATATTTAGATATATCCAAATCAAAAATTTCTATACACCATTCCTAAAGGGGGATACACCATTATCCCAATTATCCATTTTTGAATCAATCTGTACAAAAGATCCATTTGCTAAAGGTACAATTTCATCACTTTATAATCAATTATATGGAGTAGCAAATCTTAATAGACCCTCTTACGTTCAGAGGTGGGAGGAGGACCTGGGACGAACTTTAGAAGACACGGACTGGTCTAACATATGGCTCACATCTAAGTCATCTTCACCCAACATCTTAGCACTGGAGACAAATTATAAAGTCCTAACTCGCTGGTACCTTGTACCCGCTAGAGTGGCAAAATATTCACCTAATACCTCAGCTCTTTGTTTTCGATGATGCCCAGAAATAGGCACATATTTACACATATGGTGGACGTGCCCAGTAATCCAAACCTTCTGGAAGGAAGTCTTCGTGATTGCATCTAAAATATTTTAAAAAATAATACAACCAGATCCATATTTAACTTTACTTAATCTAAAACCGGAAGGGTTAACACTCTCTCAATTCAAACTTATGATCCAACTAATAACGGCTGCAAAACAAACGGTGGCCAAGGCATGGAAATCTCCTACATTGGTACTAGCAGAAACAATTCACAGAATGAATAATACAATGTCCCATGCTAAGATGGTAGCCATCGATCAAAATCAAATTCCAAAATTTGAAAAACTTTGGCATCCTTGGATAAAACAACAGTTCCTGTCAAACTTCAATGACTCTGTCCTGTTGCCATGGTAACAGATTAAATGACTTACAGAGACACCCATTCTAAGGCTTGAAAGAGAACTAAAAAGAATAATAATCTGACGAGCGGGACAACCTTGTGGACCATACTTCTACCTTTCAACCCTTTTTCTTCTTTCTCTTTCTTTTTCTCCACCTTACGATTAAAGCTCATTATCAGAATTTATTTGACCTATATACACTCTACTTGTAAGCAATATGTATAGTAGGTATAAATCATTTAAATACCTACAAAAGTAACTAAGGAAATGATATATATCTTTAATTTTGGTTTACGTGAACCCAATGTTTAATATTTGAAATTTCATGATATTTACCTATATAAACCCTACTGTAAAACAATGAGCTTACTTTATAGATCCTTGTAAACTTACTTTATGTATCTTTTTAACATTGTATACTCAATAAACTTCTTTTGACAAGGAATTAGAAGAAATCAATGGGTGGAAGATGAGTGAATGGAATTATTGTCAACTAAGACACTTAGTAAACACAATACCACATCCACTTAGAGAAGAAGAGAAATTAAATGCATTTTAGAAGCTATGTTTTGGCAAAATATCATTGAAAAATGGAATATCAAGAATATACGGAATATTAGCAGACCTGGATGGACAAGAAAGACCTGAGTATATAAAACAATGGGAGAGAGAAATTAATCTAAAACTTGAAGACCAGAAAGTGGAAAAAATGATAGAAATGGGATACAACAATGCCTGGGATATGAAGACTATTGAAATGAATTACAAATTGGAAGCAAGATGGTACTTGACACCAGTAAGAATTCATAAATACCAGCAAGAAAAAACACCCCTATGCTGGAGAAAATGTGGTCAAAAAGCAACGATGACACATCTATGGTGGGGATGCCCTATAATAGCGGACTACTGGCACGAAGTACTAAAAAATATAGGGGAAATAACCGGTGAAAAAATAGAACAAAATATATGGACCTGCTTTTTTTGTGGTCAGTGGATCCGCGCTACAGGCTATGCTTGCAACTGCAGCCCCCCTATGCAGGCAGGGGACACCAACGTGTACCCTCAAAAAATAGGTATAAAAAATATATATAGGGAGTGGCGCTGTGCATAAGGGAATTAGTGGCGTATAGTGATTGTCTAATAATTATGATGAATGTGTCTATAAGACATAGTATAGAGAATGGCAAAAACGGAAAAGATTTGGATACAATAATATATATCCCACATGGGGATCAGTAGGTGCTGATAAAAAAAAGTAGTATGGATACAAGTAGGTGTTCAATACAACCTTAATCCCATTAAACAAATAAAACACTAGTGATCTCTAATGGTGTAATATAATGTGCATGATAAGTGCCGAAATATCAGGTGCAATCCAATTGAGTGTTTCAGCACCTGCTGGAATGAACTACAAGTGAGGTATGAAAGAGGGGGTATCCGCAACCCTCTATGGTGCAGTGCTGAGAAAAAAATTAAATAAAAATATATGTGAAAAATATATATATATATAAAGTATACGTAAAAGTGAAAATTAATAGCAATAAAAACTGGTAGTTAATAAATTAATATATAATGTAACTCTAATAGACTGGTAATAACACAGTTAATAGCAGCACTAGGTCTCATGTGAAATAACGCAAATAAGAATAAATCTCATGTGAAATTACAAAAGTTCATGTATTGTCTTCCACCCGACTTCTTCCAGATTTTCTAAAGACACAATCCCCCCTGATGTGATTCCACTCACCGGAACGCTATACCCCTGCAGGGGTATAAGCATAAGATGTTTATATCCCAGGTACCGATCAAATCCGGGTGCCGATCGGATCCTTGTATGGTGATATCCTCTCGATTCTGGTTCCCCAATCCAGATCAGCCTCTTCAACAAAGGAAGGAAATGGGGGAAGTTTATAATCCCCTGTTGCGATACTATCTCCAGCCGGACATCCGCTCCAAAGATGTTATATGGAATAAAGAAATTTTGTCCACATAGCGTAACTCCTTTTAAACCATTTATTTTTATTTTTTTAAAAATCATACAGTCCAACAAAGCGGAGTTAATTCCAAGGAATGAATTTAAAAAACGAGGAGGGAGCGTACAAGCTCTCTAGCTCCCCTTGCTGTCCCGGGACGCAGCGTTGTTCGCAACTGCCGCTTGCGTTCCACCGGTCAGCTGGCAAAAACCACAGGAAGTGACGTTGTGCGTACCAAGATAGTCCCGCCTTACGCATTTCATCACACGGACGTCATCGGAGGCGCTGCCATCTTGGTCCTCTCAACGCCTTATATCTGGGTGCAGTACATGCCGCGGCCAATCATACGTCGGATGCCAAATAACGGACATCGTGTAAGGCCAATCAAAAAATTCGCTCAATTATGAAGATGAGAGCCAAAACATATTCCTTTGCAACCTCGCTTAACCAGAGGAAAATACTATGTGAGCGGGTAACATCTCCTTGGGCGCCATCTAGTGGAATATTTGTAATTAAAGATCTTGTATATGTAGAATGGCGGCCATGGAGAAATGTATTTTGCAATCCAGATATTAGCCTGTAAACCTTTTAGAACGTATTGTAAAAGAAATGAAGAACCTCCTTAGAGTGGAAAATACTTATAAGAAACTCAAAGGAAACCCCAAACAACTCTACAGTAAGAAATTGAAAGCTCTCATCAGAAAAGGGAAAGATAGAGGAATTCTAAATAAGAAAGAAGCTAAATACCTGATTAGCGAGTCCACAAAGACACCAGTCATATACCACTTACCGAAAGTGCATAAGCGATTGGAGAAACCCCCAGGAAGACCGATTATAAGTGGGATCAACTCCCTGTTCTCTAGACTGGGAGAATACATTGATTGTTTTCTGAAGCCAATGGTAACCAAAGGAAGGCCGTATTTAAAGGACAGTACGCAATTGATCAATGAATTAAAAAATATAACTGGGGCTGGAGATTGCCTCCTAGCGACGATAGATGTGAACTCCTTATATACTAGTATTATACAAAAACATGGCCTAAAAGGAGTAGAGAAAGCACTTCATGAAGACGCCAATCTTAAACAAGAACAGATTAATTTTATTTTGGAAGCCTTGAAATTAGCAATGGAAAGTAATTATTTCTGGTATCAGAAGGACTACTATGTCCAAACTAAGGGCGTCGCCATGGGAGCCAGATATGCCCCGAGCGTGGCTAATTTGTTCATGGACATGTGGGAAGAAGAGAATATATACAAGAGCCTACGCCCGGAGATTGTATTCTACCGTCGCTATATTGATGACGTGATCATAGTGTGGAGGGGCACGGCAGACTCATTCCAGGATTTCTTAAGAGCAATGAATCAAAATAAATACGGCATCTCCTTTAGTGGGAAATGCGATCCCCAAGAGATAGACTACCTAGATGTACAGATTTTTAAAGAAAACAACGAATTACACACTAGAACTTTTTTTAAAGCTACGGATCGCAACGGTTATATACCAACATCTAGTTGCCATCACCCGAAATGGAAGCAGAACATCCCGAAAGGTCAACTAATGAGGCTACGAAGAAATTGCCACAGGATAGACGACTACTACGTACAAGCTGATACTTTAATTAAAAAATTTAATCGACAAAGGATACCAGAAAGAACCTTTAATTAAGCAAATGTTGGAAATAGGGGGCCTAGATCGTGATCTCCTATTAAGAAAAAAGGAGAAAGATGACAACCGTAGCAAGATGGATATGGCTTTTATCACTGGTTTTAACAATCAATACCGTTCGGTCGAACACATTTTTAGAAAATATTGGCCTATTTTAAAATCCGATAGAACCTTGGTGAAGATACTCCCAAAAAAACCAAGATTTATTTACAAAAAGGCCCCTAATCTGAGGAATCAGTTGGTGCACAATGTGATCGACCCACCTAAAACGGTTAAATTGTTCCCTGAAATGAAAGGTTTTTATAGATGTCAAAAGTGCCTACCCTGCCGTGTGAGTAAAAAACAGCCAAAGAGAAAATTATCCTTTAAGTCAAGAGGAGGAAAAGAGTACCAAATCAGGGAATTGATCACCTGCGAAAGTACCCACGTCACATATGTGATTGAATGTCCCTGTCGGCTACAGTATGTGGGAAGAACCACTAGACCTCTCCGCGTTAGGATTAGAGAACACATTAATAATATTAAAAAAGGCTTCCCAAAGCACAACCTCTCTAGACATTTTGATGAGGTCCACAATAGAAATCCCACAGGATTAATTTTTTACGGTATAGATCTGATTAAAGACCACTGGAGAGGAGGCAACAAAAGAATAAAAGTTTCCCAGAACGAAACTAAGTGGATATACCATCTAGGGAGTCTGGTCCCTAGAGGATTGAATGTGGACATCGATCTGAATTGCTTCCTATCTAATTTTTAAATGGGTGGGCCTTATATGTATCCTTATCTCACTTCTAAAATTGCTCTATCTTACTTCTATAATTGCTCTTGAAATGCTTTTTATCTAATTTTAAATAGGGGTTTTTACATGCGTCCCCACTTTATCTCCGAATCTCCTGAAGTATTTTTTCTATCTTACTTCTATAATTGCTCTTGAAATGCTTCTTATCTAATTTTAAATAAGGGTTTTTACACGCGTCCCCATTTCATCTCCGAATTTTCTGAAGAATTTTTGCCTATGCTATAATAATAATTTTAAAAGAAAGTGTATAGATTAAAGTTTTCAATGGTTTTTATGGGGGTTTCGTCTTTTCATATATATGGTATATTTACCTATTCCCCCTCTCTCAGTTCACACCTGCTCTGAGTACACAATACTCTTGTCGGTTTTGCATAATAAGTTTTTATATTTTGATAATTTAAACATTTCTATGTAGTAGGTTTTATTCCATTCCCAATCTTACTTATTGCATATTTTTAACTGATATTTTAATTTTATTATTTTTATTTAGTTTTCATTTTTTATTTAATTTTTATTTAGTTTTCATTATTTATATATATTTTTTATATATATAATCTTATCCTTTGCCATACCCTATTTTAATATTATACCTCCTGAGAAAATGAGAACCAATATATTCATATCACCTCTTTTGGGTTTAAGTTATCTGAATGTTATGTAATACGTTGTAAAAGGTTTACAGGCTAATATCTGGATTGCAAAATACATTTCTCCATGGCCGCCATTCTACATATACAAGATCTTTAATTACAAATATTCCACTAGATGGCGCCCAAGGAGATGTTACCCGCTCACATAGTATTTTCCTCTGGTTAAGCGAGGTTGCAAAGGAATATGTTTTGGCTCTCATCTTCATAATTGAGCAAATTTTTTGATTGGCCTTACACAATGTCCGTTATTTGGCATCCGACGTATGATTGGCCGCGGCATGTACTGCACCCAGATATAAGGCGTTGAGAGGACCAAGATGGCAGCGCCTCCGATGACGTCCGTGTGACGAAACGCGTAAGGCGGGACTATCTTGGTACGCACAACGTCACTTCCTGACTTTGTGGTTTTTGCCAGCTGACCGGTGGAACGCAAGCGGTAGTTGCGAACAACGCTGCGTCCCGGGACAGCAAGGGGAGCTAGAGAGCTTGTATGCTCCCTCCTCGTTTTTTAAATTCATTCCTTGGAATTAACTACGCTTTGTTGGACTGTATGATTTTTAAAAAAATAAAAATAAATGGTTTAAAAGGAGTTACGCTATGTGGACAAAATTTCTTTATTCCATATAACATCTTTGGAGCGGATGTCCGGCTGGAGATAGTATCGCAACAGGGGATTATCAACTTCCCCCATTTCCTTCCTTTGTTGAGGAGGCTGATCTGGATTGGGGAACCAGAATCGAGAGGATATCACCATACAAGGATCCGATCGGCACCCGGATTTGATCGGTACCTGGGATATAAACATCTTATGCTTATACCCCTGCAGGGGTATAGCGTTCCGGTGAGTGGAATCACATCAGGGGGGATTGTGTCTTTAGAAAGTCTGGAAGAAGTCGGGTGGAAGACAATACATGAACTTTTGTTATTTCACATGAGATTTATTCTTATTTGCGTTATTTCACATGAGACCTAGTGCTGCTATTAACTGTGTTATTACCAGTCTATTAGAGTTACATTATATATTAATTTATTAACTACCAGTTTTTATTTCTATTAATTTTCACTTTTACGTATACTTTATATATATATTTTTTCACATATATTGTTATTTAATTTTTTTCTCAGCACTGCACCATAGAGGGTTGCGGATACCCCCTCTTTCATACATCACTTGTAGTTCATTCCAGCAGGTGCTGAAACACTCAATTGGATTGCACCTGATATTTCGGCACTTATCATGCACATTATATTACACCATTAGAGATCACTAGTGTTTTATTTGTTTAATGGGATTAAGGTTGTATTGAACACCTACTTGTATCCATACTACTTTTTTTATCAGCACCTACTGATCCCCATGTGGGATATATATTATTGTATCCAAATCTTTTCCGTTTTTGCCGTTCTCTATACTATGTCTTATAGACACATTAATCATAATTATTAGACAATCACTATACGCCACTAATTCCCTTATGCACAGCGCCACTCCCTATATATATTTTTTATATGGACCTGCTTGTTCCATGACTATAAAAAATCAAGGAAACAATACATGAGATCAATGGTTCTGAGTCTTCTGAACGCCGCTAAGGGTCTGATCCCAAGATATTGGCTAAAAAGTGGAAAACCAGATATTAGAGAATGGTTTGAGAAAATAGATTATTATTGTAAAATGGATATGCTGAGAAGCAGAGAAAGAGGAGATAATAAGCGCAATAGTCTCTGGGAGGGATGGAAAAAATATAAAACCTCGGATATATACTTAGACAAGATGAAGGAGGCAACAGGTACAGAGCTAAAATTACATAAAATATAAGGAGTAAACCAGACATAAAAGAGGGGAGGGGGGTAACGTATAAAGGTATAGAGGTAGTTACATATTATGGAGCTTTTTTTTTTTCTCTTTACCTAAATAAAGATATACGATGGGAAAACTAATAAATAACACTGGCCATCTCCTCCCCATATTCAGGTGTCCCACATCAGACCCAATAATGACCAACTGAGAAATGCATCCCAGCTTAGTCTCTCTATAAATTTATGGCAGCTTATGGGGTGGCGCAGACAGGGGCAAGGTGCAGACATCATGGCTCTGTCCTGAGTGGCTCTGTCACGAGTGATGCGCAATTTCACTGACGCAGTTTAACGAAAGCAGGATAACTAAAGCTGCATGAACAACAAGAACTCTGCTCCACTCTGCAAGACGACAAGCAAACCAGCTTTGACATTTATTTTATAATAGGTTAGTTTCCCACTCTCTATCCACTAACATGCTCCTTATTCTCTTCCTTCTCACATTGGTGTCTTCTATCCTGAAATTATCTTTACTCTACCCCTCCTCTCTTCCCTACAGCATGCACATATCACCCTCACTCCTACCCTTTCCCTACTATGGCACCCATCATCTCCTGCAGTTGCTGCACCCACATGCTGACATAAACACCAGGGCCACTAGACACGTGCGCTCATGCACATCCCACTCCCACCTTGCCTTCCTCACCCTCCTCCTTCTCCTAGTCTCAGGTGACATTTCTCCTAATCCTGGTCCGCCATTTTCCAAATGCAAGCCACATATCCAATACCCCTCACCCTCTGGCAACCACCACAATCCAGTTTAATTTCTATCCCCCTGCTTCCTCAAAGCATCCCACCAATCTCATGTGCCCTTTGGAACGCCCGCTCCATCTGTAACAAGCTAACATCTTACATGACCTCTTCATCTCTCATGGCTTGAACATACTCGCCATAACAGAAACCTGGCTTCAAAATTTTGACTCAGCTTCTCCTGCTGCCCTCTCCCATGGTGGTCTCCATTGGACTCACTCCTCCAGACCCAACAGACAGAAAGGAGGTGGAGTTGGCTTCCTTCTATCCCCACAAAGCACCTTCCAAGTCCTTCCTGTCCCTCCCTCTCTATCCCTCTCTTCTTTCGAGATGCACTGTATTTGTCTGTTTTCTCCCATTTCTCTGAGGATTTCAGCAATTTATAGGCCTCCAGGACCGGTATCGCGCTTTCTTGATGACTTTGCTGCCTGGCTACCCTACTTTCTCTCCTCTGAAATACCCACCATTATTGTTGGTGACTTTAAAGGGGTTGTAAAGGTAAAAATTTTTTCACCTTAATGCATTCTATGCATTAAGGTGAAAAAACTTTTGACAGTACTGCCGCCCCCAGGCCCCCCGTTTTACTTACCTGACGCCTCGAATCTTCGCTGCTCGTCCTCGTCATATTCATTGCAGCTCAGCCTGGTCGCTGATTGGCTGCAGTGGATGGATTGAAAGCAGCGCAGCCATTGGCTCGCGCTGCTGTCAATCACATCCGATGACGCGGCGCGCCGGGGGGGCGGGGCCGAGTGATACAGCGAGCGGCTATAGCCGCCGGCTGTATCACGGGAGCGCGCCCGCAAGCACTCACCACCGTGCGAGGGAGCTCGCATTAAGGTGGTAAATGCTTGCGGGGAGGAGCTGAAACAGCCGCCGAGGGACCCCAGAAGACCAGGTTCGGGGCCACTCTGTGCAGAACGAGCTGCACAGTGAAGGTAAGTATAACATGTTTGTTATTTAAAAAAAAAAAAATTAACTTTACAACCCCTTTAACATTCCTGTCAATGTTAACAGCCCAACTGCAGCTAAACTTCTCGACTTAACCTCATCTTTTGAACTAACCCAATGGACACAAACTTCCACTCACTCCAATGGTAATACCCTTGACTTTGTATTCTCCCATCTCTGCAACCCTGGCAACCTCACCAACACCTTTCCTCTATCTGATCACAACCTCATTACTTTCACTGTATCCTTGCCTCCAACCACCCATCCCTCCAAGCAGCAAACAATTACTTGTAAAAACCTTCCCCACTTAAACCCTTCTCTTTTCTATTCTGCTACTGACCACCTATATGACATAATCTCTGCCCTGTCCTGTCCTGACCTGGCCACCTCTGTCTACAACAGTTCACTCTCATCATCACTAGATGCACTTGATCCTCTAACCACACGCAGAATCAGGCCCCGACCGTTACAACTCTGGCAAACTGACAACACTAGAAATCTCAAGAGACATTGCCGTGCTCTTGAACGACTGTGGCGTAAAACCAAATGCCTGCAAGACTTCACCCTATATAAATCTGCCCTTTTAAAATACAATTCATGCCTCCATGCTGCCAAACAAGCCTACTTTGTCTCTCTTATTAATTCCTTGTCATCCAGTCCCCGTCGGCTCTTCTCAACCTTTAACTCTCTGCTTCGTCCACCACCCCCTCTACCCACTAACTCACTCACTGACCAAGAGATTGCCAATCACTTCAAAGACAAGATCGATGCAATTCGTGAGGACATCTCCACTGTGCGTACGTCTTCCCCACCCAACATACCTTGCCTAGCAGCACATTCAACACTCTCCTCTTTTGAATTGGCTACTACGGAAGAGGTTACAAAAATTTTCTCGGATGCCCACCTAACCAATTGTCCCTTGGATCCTGTTCCCTCACAACTACTACGGTCACCCTCTTCTTCTATCCTATGCTCCCTCACCCACATCTTCAATCTCTCCCTCTCTAGCGGCATCTTCCCCTCCCCTCTAAAACATGCGCAGATCACTCCCATTCTTAAAAAGCCCTCAATGGACCCTACCGACCTGAACAACTTAAGACCCATCTCATTGCTCCCATTCACCTCTAAACTTCTAGAATGCTTAGTCTACAACCGCCTTAGCTCCTACCTCAATGAAAATAACCTTCTTGACCCCTTACAATCTGGCTTTCGCTCGCAGCACTCCACGGAAACTACCTTACTAAAACTCACTAACGATTTACTAACTGCTAAAACCAACAGCCAGTACTCCATACTCCTACTACTTGACCTCTCTGCGGCCTTTGATACTGTTGACCACCCGCTCCTTCTCAATAAACTACATTCCCTTGGCCTCAGAGATTCTGCTCTATCCTGGTTCTCTGCCTATTTATCACAGCGCTCCTTCAGTGTCACCTACAACTCTGTCTCCTCCTCTCCACTGCCCCTTTCTGTGGGGGTCCCCCAAGGCTCGGTTCTTGGACCCCTTCTCTTCTCTATCTACACCTCCTCCCTTGGTCACTTAATAACTGCCCACGGCTTCCAATACCACTTATACGCTGATGACACCCAAATCTATCTGTCTACTCCTCACTCCTTCAGTCTCCTCTCGCATTACTAACTTACTAACTGACATATCATCATGGATGTGGCACCACTTCCTTAAACTAAATCTCTCTAAAACTGAGCTATTAATATTCCCCCCACCCATGCCCCCCTCCATGACTTTTCCATCAAAATCAACAATGCAACTATCAGTCCCTCCCCTCACGCCAGGGTACTCGGTGTAATCCTAGACTCTGACTTGTCATTTCAGCCTCAAATCCAATCGCTGTCAAAAGTTTGTAGAATTCACCTCCGTAACATCTCTAAAATTCGCCCTTTTTTAACAAATGAAACCACCAAGCTCCTCATTCACTCCCTTGTTATCTCTCGCCTTGACTATTGCAACTCCCTTCTCATTGGCTTACCTCTCCATAGGCTATCCCCTCTTCAGTCTATCATGAATGCTGCTGCCAGACTTATCCACCTTACCAACCGCTCAGTGTCTGCCAACCCTCTACTTCAATCCTTACACTGGCTCCCAATCACCCAGCGAATTAAATTCAAAATTCTAACCACAACATACAAAGCCATTCACAACTCTGCCCCAAGCTACATCACTAATCTTGTCTCCAAATATCACCCAAATCGACCTCTCCGCTCTTCTCAAGACCTCCTGCTTTCAAGCTCTCTCATCTCCTCCTCCCATGCTCATCTCCAGGATTTCTCCAGAGCCTCTCCTATCCTCTGGAACTCGCTACCTCCATCTATCCGGCTATCCCCTACTCTTGCTACCTTCAGGCAATCCCTGAAAACTCATCTCTTCAGGAAAGCCTATCACGTCTCCAACTAATCTCCTACCACTTCCACCAGCTCATTCCCCACAGTTACAACCTTTTGTACCACCTGCCCCACCCTATTAGATTGTAAGCTCTTCTGAGCAGGGCCCTCTTAATCCTATTGTATTGTATTGTATTGTATTATAACTGTATTGTCTCCCTTTTATATTGTAAAGCGCTGCGTAAACTGTTGGTGCTATATAAATCCTGAATAATAATAATAATAATAATAATAATAATAATGTCGTTCCCCCCACATGAAGCACTAAAACATCTGGAGCCCTGCCCCAACAAGCAAACTTGTGGACTTCTGACCTTACCCTGTTCCACAGCATACCCGGAAGCCCGATCCACCTGACCTGTGCCTCCAGTCTTGGGATACCTAGTTGCCTACCATTCAGCCGAACATCGGCCCTTTTGTCCCCCCAGAAAATGAATGAGTGGCCCAAGATCCAAACCAGGGCCACTGAGTCACCTGTAAAGCAAGATTGACAAACACCACAGTAAGTTACCCCCAACCTTAAACTCTATCCCCTAACTGAAAACCCCCCCGTTATAAAGCTTGAATCTATCTGAGTCCCACCTACCAATGCGCTTCACTGTTTCAAAACTAAGACCCGCCCTAGCAGCCTCTGTAGCAGCACCTATACAGAAAGAGTGGGATGAGTTCCTGGTAGGATCGTGGCCGGCCGCCGATAAACATTTTTTGAACACTGCTATAAATTGAAATTTTGACAAGGACCACCTGTCTGCATGAATCAAAAATGAGCCTGGTAATCTCAGATGCATATCCCTGCTGTTACCACCGCTGTTACCGGACAAATGTGTGACTTCGCAATCCGGAAAACCTCCAGTTGCACTCCCTTCCCAACCTGATCAGTTTTTGACCGTTTAATACATATCCTAACCGAATCGGTCGAATACTCCAGATCATCCCATTGAAGCCCCCCGTTGGCCCACTTGGACGGGCTAACCAATTTGCTTACCCGTAAGGCCCCAAAGAACGCTAATGCAAAAGTCGCATGGAATAAAGCGCTTTCAAATGTACGATACCTGTCGAAATAGGCCGCGTAACATGTCAAAAGACACCGGGCGCCGACCATCACTCTTTCTATGCTCTTTCCTGTATCCTTTCACTGCTTCTTTCACCCAGAAGTCTTTTGTATGGTCTCGCAGCCCTTGTAATTTAAAAAGAAAGGCCAAACCTGCCAGTTCCTTATCAATGGCAGCTGCCGAGATGCCCCTCTCAAATCCCATATTACTGATGGGACCTGACATCCAAAGAGCGCGCCCGTTAAATGATTCTATGGTCACTGTTAAGCATCACAAAGTGAGTAGGGGCGTTGACCCCCACAGTCGCTGCCGACAACTGCCGGCAAAAGATCCTGCCCATGGGAATTATTCGGCAAGCAAAATTCAGCTTACCCAATAACGATTGTAGCTGCCTCAATTGCACCTTGCGCTTACCAATGGTGCCACGCACCTCTGCCTTGAGAGTTTCAAGCTAGTCCGACAGCAGTCGGCACTCCATTCCCATGGAATCTACCTCAATTCCCAGAAAAACAATATTGGACGTAGGGCCCACCGTTTTTTCCAGTGCTAATGGGACCCCAAAACGCTCTGCTATGTGCTGTAACGTACCTAATAAGACTGCACAAACGTTGGAACCCGCTGGGCGAACACAAAGGAAATCGTCTAGGTAGTGGATGACCGAATTGATCCCAGAAATGTCCCGTACCACACATTCCAGAAACAAACTGAACTTTTCAAAGAAAGCGCAGGAGATAGAACACCCCATTGGAAGGCAGCGATCCACATAGTATGCCCCATTCCATGTGCAGCCTAGCAAAGGGAAACTTTCCGGGTGAACCAGCAAAAGCCGGAAAGCAGATTCAATATCCGCTTTTGCCATGAGTGACCCCCGCCTGTAGCGACGGACCCATGATATCGCTGCATCAAAGAAAGTATACGTAACTTCACACTCCTCCGGCGCAATCGAATCATTGACTGACCCACCCTTTGGAAAGGAAAGGTGATGAATCAACCTGAATTTATTTGGCTGCTTTTTTGGAACCACTCCCAATGGGGATACAACCAATCCCGGAAGTGGGACAGAAGTAAAAGGGCCAGCCAATTACTGCCGCTTCAGCTCCACTTGTCGGTGTAACCGAATCTCCACTAACCGCGACCGTTGGTGTAGACGTAATCACCGCAGCAACTTTTTTCTGTGGCGTAGCCCACGCCCGCACTGATGACGAACTGTCCCCTGTAGTCGGCTCAAAGCACAGTACTAAATCCCGCAAACCTGCCAATAAATCTTGCAGGCCTGTCCTTCCCGCCCCATCTCTTGCCTCCCTGGGTTGTTCTGCAGGTGGCCTAACCACACTCCCCCCGCCCAACCCCCCCAGAGGAACCCCCTTTCCTGCCCTGCTCTAATAACTTTTCTAAGAAAGAAGAAATAGTTAAAGTAGAGCTGCACTCACCGGGCTGCCCAGGAAAGGGCCCACCAGCCGCCACTCCGGAATCCACCACTGATGAATGTCCCTGGTCCTCGTCCCTCTCCAACCCGGACAGTTCCTCTTCCGATCTGTCGCTGACCTCCTCCTGACGAATGACCATTGGCTGCACTCCAGAGGGACCCGCTCTGGCTGCCGGGGGTCTGCGCTGTTGCTCTCATCCTACTCTCTGCGTTGTCACACCAGACCTGTGTCCTGCCCGCCTGGATGGACTTCTGTGCCGCCGACCAGACTGGGCCTCTGTTGTTCTCCCTCTGCCTCTGCTCACCAACGACACTGCGCTTCTCACGATCCTTCCTCTGGATGGCACAGGGCTGCTGGCTGCCTCGGCCACCTGGCCAGCCCCCCGATTGACGGATGATGAACGCTGGTCCGACTGGCTGCTCGAAGCCTCCTGCGACTCACCAGCCATCCGCTCCTGACATCTGCGATGAGCTGAGGGGGGGAACCGTGGGTTGCGCTGGTCTCCCCCATCCCTGCACTCCAGTGTCTCTGCTGTGTCCTCCTGCAGTCACCTCTTCTGGCTCCTTGAGCCTGCTAATCAATGGGGGGTGGCTGGATCGATCCTCCTCTGGCTTGCTGCAGTGGCCTCTGACCCCTAGGAGCGAAGTCAGGGCTGAAGCGCTCCGGCGGCCTGGAACGGCGTGCACATGGAGCCTCCGGGGCCCCCCCGTTCGTCGCCGCTCTGTTCTCTGACCTGATGGCTGAGACCTGAGCCTGCAGCCAGTCTGCCCCTTGTGCTGCCGCCACCGCTCCCAGCTGTTCTAGTATCGCCGCTGCTGATAAAGCCGACATTATGGGAGAAGCAGTGAAGCGATGGGAGCGTGTGTTAATCTTTCTCCCCGTCGCTCTCCACTGACATCACTTCCCCCTTCTTCCTCCTAATCTTCTCCCAGCGCAGCCTCCTCTGCTTTAGCCACTCACCCTTTCTTAAAGGGGGAACAGTGTACAACAGCATGACTGTGCAGTCTGCACATGTCATGCTGTTCCTGCGCTGATCCCCTTCTATCCTCTGCTCCGGGACCTCCTGTATTGTACTACTGCTTTCATATTGATTCCAGTAAAGGTTACGTTTCCTGGTTAAGTACAACTTGTGTGGAGTGTTGTTCCTTACCCAACAGGTGGAATATTGGATACCCAGGTAATAACAAAGGTATACTGTTATTATACTGTACATTGTGAGGTTATTCCTATCATTAGCTCCACACTAAGACTGCACCACAGTTGTGTCAAGGGGCGGAGTCAAGTCATTGGGGGTGGTAAGGCAGAGTACAGGCCCAAATCAAAAATATCAGCAGCTCCTTCGAGGGTCAGTGCTTCATATTTGTGTTGCTGCAGAAAATGCTTGTGTTCTCTCTGAGTGCTATAAGGAGGGAGGGTGGGGAGGGGCGGTGTTGCCTGCTTCCTGGGGTCCAGATACTTTCCTGTCCCAGCTGTCTCTGTAGTGCCTTATTAACTTCCATCCTCATCTATGGCTCCCTTAATAATTAAATTATGGAAGAAAAGCAGCGCCAACCTAAGTGCAGTACTGAAGCATAAACATTTTATTACAAGTTGAAATGCACTCACTCAGAGTAAGGTAGATACAGGCACATCAGGTAAAAAATCTGTCCGGGAGGCTGTGTGGTGGGCAGCAGGGCTCCACAGGGGGCGATCCTATATGCTGGAGTGTGTTACACTTGTCTCTTTGTCCCGTCTGGCAGCGCCGGTGGTAACCAGTGTCACAGGCTGGGTTGAGACAGGCACAGCGTGGATCGTCTGTTCCTAGTTGTATTTCCCGGGTATCAGTGACGCTGGGGGCGTGCACGCGTTCGGAGCATGCGTGCTCCTTCATCAGACATAGCATCCATTCATTTTGGAAGAGGTATAAGTAGGGCGGGCGGGCCAATTGCATCATTGGCTCCGCCTACCTCGTATTGGGCTTAAGGGAGCCGTGGGAGGGGTGAACAGTGTTGAAGAACATGATGACAGAATAGGGGGTGGAGAGTGGAGGAGACGAGGAGGAAATAGCAAGGGAGGTGAAGAAGTGTGTGGAGGGAGGGGGGAGGGAGAGAACAGCAGAGGGATGTGATAACATGGATATGTGCTTATTAGAAGGCAGTTGCTATGAGGTGAATGAAGACGAGATGAAGAGTGGGGAGGGTGGGATGGGGTGATATCATGGCCATGGGATGAAGAGGATAATATGTGGAAAAAAGGGAAAATTTAAAAATTGGAAAAAATAGAAATAAAGGATAAAAAATATAAAAAATATATATATGTAGTAAAAATAAATGGGACTGATGATGAGATGAAAATGGGAGAAATAGGAGAATTTTTTTATAGTGGGAGTTGTGGGCTTATAAATGGGTAGAGAATTGTATATAATAAAATATATGAAAAATGTAGAAAAGAAGGAGTGTATATAGAAAAATATACATATAAAGATATACATAAATACATAAAAAAAATATATAGGATAAGGATAAGAGACACACTCATTTATATATATATATATATATATATATATATATATATATATATATATATATATATATATATATACACACACACACATATATACATATATATATATATACACACACACACATATATACATATATATATATATATATATATATATATATATATATATATATATATATATATATATATATATATATATATATATATATATATTGTACAGGACGCCGTGGCTGGGTCCTGTTTCCCCTCTGTTTGGACTGTGGTCCCTTTAAGGGAACAAAAAAGGGTTAACTCACCTGTCAGAGGAAGTGGGTTTAAAACAAGACAGGAAGTTAGAGAGGGTGTGGAGGAGTGTAGAGGAGAATGTGGATGGTGGATGGTGGATGGTGGATGGTGGATGGTGGATGGTGGATGGTGGATGGTGTTTTGGTGTGCAGCAACAGTGAATAGCAGTGGCCTGCCTGGATGCCTCCTGCTAGGGGAATCTACCTGCAACAGAAACTAAGGACTGTTTAACTGCAATAGCAGTTCTGGACTTTGCAAGTCGGTGAGACTGAAACCTTTTTCTTTTGTTTTTGCTGCTGTAAAGCTATTTAAGTTCAATAAATCTCCTATTGAGTGAAAAGCCTGTGTCCTGTGATCTAGCTGGTTCCCCAAACATTACAAGTGGTGCTCGAATGCGGGCAGGACAGAGTAACAGGCATTTTTCTTGCTGTTTTCTTTTTTTGTTTGTGTATTGGACTTAAAACTGACATTGAAAGGGAAAGTACAGTGGATTTATGTCCTGGGTTAAAGCCGCACAAACCCTGAAAGCTGAAGCAATGGAGGAGCTAATTAAACAGCTGGCCTTGGCTAATATACAAGCGCAGACTCGCCATGAGGAAGCTAATCAGAGCTTAACAACCCAGCTGAGGTACAGCAAGAAAACACTCGCCTGTTGGTGGCCCAGTTAGCAGCCCAGCAAGCGACCCAGCAAGAGGTTATGCAGGGTCAGGTGACTGCCTTAAAAGAAGTAGTGCAGCAGCTGTCTCAGGGCCTGCGAGCAAGCGGCTGTTGCCCCTGGCAACCAGGTGACCGTGAGGGCAAGCCATTTTTTGCAGAAGTTGTCCCTGAGTGATGATGTAGAGGCATTTCTTGCTACATTTGAGAGGACAGCAGAGAGAGAAGGGTGGCCCCAGGACCAGTGGGCCAGCCTAATTGCTCCTTTCCTAACCGGAGATCCTCAAAAAGCCTACTTCGACCTGCCACCAGATCACGCTAAAGACTATCAAACATTAAAGGCAGAAATATTGGCTCATTTGGGGGTAACTACAGCTGTTCGGGCCCAACGATTGCACCAATGGAAGTATCATCCAGATCGCTCACCAAATGCATGACCTGGTGCAACTGGTAAAAAAATGGCTGCAGCCCAAAATGTTGTCTGGCCTCCAAATCGTGGAGCGGGTTGTGCTGGACCGATACCTAAGGTCACTGCCAGGTGACCTTCAACGGTGGGTCAGCCATGGAGACCCCAAAACAGTGAACCTCCTTGTCGAGATAGTGGAACGATACACAGTGGTGGAGGATCTGCTTGGCCCTTCCAAGCGCCAAAGACCCAGTCTGCCATGGCCTATTCGTTCGACTGCTGCCCTTCGAAAGGACATTCCCCGGAGCCCTGGAACCAACACCCCGAAAGGTCAAGAGTCACTCCCGATACCTTCTCAGCGATCTGTTCCTGTTCGGAGAGGATGGGATGTACAATGTTGGCGATGTCATTCCTGGAGCCATACCCGGGCCCACTGCAAGAGGAGCCCATGGAATGCGGGGTTCTTCGGAGGGGGTCTTTTTATGCCCAGAAAGCATGCACAACACATATTGATCTTGGAGAAGAGAAATTCGAGTGTGAAGTCCAAGTGTACCACCTCCCTGCCCGGGCTTTGCTGGACTCCGGAAGCATGGTAACCCTGGTCCATCCTAGAGTAATTGGGAAGATCGGTCCGGTAAGAAAAACTTTACGGGTGGTGTGCATTCACTGGGACACTAGAGAGTACCCTCTCATCTCGGTGTCCATCTCCACAGCATGTGGCACTGGTACTCAAGAGGTGGGGGTGGTAAAGAACTTAGTACATGATGTTATCATAGGACGAGACTGTCCATTATTTGCAAAACTGTGGGGACAAGGAGAACTACCTGGACGGTCCAGAGACTGGGGAGAAACTAGTTCCTCTGTTCCTGCTGTTGAGAGAAATAACCCTGAAATGCCGAATGTTCTTGAAAATACTAATGATTTGGTTAATGGTGATGAAAGTAGTGCTGATATTATTAAGGGTGTCAAAATGTGTGGTTCACAGACCTACCTGAACACTGAAGAGGGGGGAACCTTCCCCACTTCAGGTAATGCTGGGGGAAGAGGATGAGGAAGTGGCCGTTACCTCTGCCCTACCGGATTTGGGTGTTCCGCAGGGGGCATTTGGTACTGCCCAGATGCAGGACCCCACTTTGGCCCATGCACGGGAACAGGTTGTAGTAATAAATGGGGTTCCCCAAGAGCCAGGTGCGAATGAGCGGTGGCCACACTTTGCAATATGTAATGAATTGCTTTATCGGGTTACCAAAGTGAGAGAAAATGTGGTAGAGCAATTATTGGTACCCCAACAGTATAGACGCAAGGTCCAGGACCTGGCCCATGATGATGTTTTAGGGGGACACCTGGGAGTTGAAAAGACGGAGGCACGGATCACCGACCGGTTTTACTGGCCAGGTCTGAAAGCAGAGGTAAGGAGATACTGTACCTCTTGTCCCACCTGTCAGTTGACCACTCCGGTGACCCACTTCCAAAATCCTTTGGTCCCTCTGCCCATAATTGAGGTCCCATTTGAAAGGATAGCCATGGATATAGTGGGTCCCTTGGTGAAGTCGACTCGAGGTCACTCCTACATACTGGTGATTCTCGACTATGCCACCCGATATCCTGAGGCGCTACCCCTGCGGAATACCTCCTCTAAGGCTATTGCCCGGGAATTATTCCAGTTGTTTACACGGACTGGTTTTCCCAAGGAAATACTAACAGACCAGGGCGCCCCGTTTATGTCGAGGGTTATGGCCGATGTGTGCAAGCTCTTCCGGAATAAACAGCTGCGCACATCGGTCTACCATCCCCAAAGGATCGGTTAGTAGAACGCTTTAATAAGACCCTTAAACCTATGCTCAAGAGAGTTGTACAAAGGGATGGGAAAGACTGGGACTGTCTGTTACCAGCTCTCCTGTTTGCTATCCGGGAAGTGCCCCAGGCCTCCACTGGGTTTTCGCCCTTTGAGTTGGTATATGGGCGTAGACCTCGCGGACTACTGCATTTTGTTAAAGAGGAATGGGAAAGTGAACCTAGTCAGCATAAGAGTGTTCTTGAATATGTTTCCCAAATGCAGGAGAGGATCCGAACTGTGTTGCCACTAGTCAAGGAACATTTACAAAAAGCCTAGGAGGCTCAACGACGAGTCTATAATAGGGCTGCTAAAATAAAGAACTTTCAAGTGGGGCATCGAGTAGCGGTGTTGATTCCCACTGTGGAAAGTAAATTCTTAGCCAGGTGGCAAGGCCCCTTTGAAGTTGTAGAAAAAGTGGGAGAGGTGAATTATAAAGTCCACCAACCGGGTAAGAGGAAACCCTATCAAATATATCATGTAAACTTGTTAAAGCCCTGGACAGAGAGGGAACCAGTGACCTCCCTGGCTAGTGCAAGATTGGAGCCTCGGGTTGGGGTGGAGAGTGTTCAAGTAGCAAATACCCTGTCTAAAACCCAAAGTCAGCAGGCAAAGGAGTTCTTGCAGAGAAATAAAGAAAAATTTTCAGACTTGCCAGGGCTCACGAGTACCATAGGGCATGATATCATCACGGAACCAGGAGTCAAAGTTTTTGTCTGGCCCTACCGCATCCCAGAGGCCCAAAGGAAGGCTGTTTCGGAGGAAGTGAAGAAGATGTTAGACCTGGAGATTATTGAAGAATCGCAGAGTGAGTGGTTGAGCCCGATTGTGTTGGTACCGAAGCCCAACGGGACTCTGCAATTCTGCAATGATTTCCGGAAACTTAATGAAGTTTCACGGTTTGATGCCTACCCCATGCCCCGGGTAGATGAGCTTATTGAGAGACTAGGTCCAGCCAGGTTTATCACTATGTTAGACCTTACCAAGCACCCGGTAGTCTTCCTCAGTAGGAAGTTAACACCAGCGGTGAAAAACTACGCTATAATTGAACGAGAGTGTCTGGCCATTAAGTGGGCTCTGGAGTCCCTCAGATATTACCTTTTGGGGAGGAAGTTTAGGCTGATTTCTGACCATGCCCCTTTAACATGGTTGAGACAGGGTAAAGGGAATAATGCCAGGTGTACTCGGTGGTTCCTGGCACTCCAGGAATTTAAATTTGTAGTGGAGCATAGGCCCGGGAGACTGCATCAAAATGCAGATGCCCTCTCCCGAGTCCATTGTTTGAGCTCCACTGTTGCCTCCACCTCCATGGCGTTGGGGCACAGGGGGGGATATGTACAGGACGCCGTGGCTGGGTCCTGGAAGGATGCTATGTTTCCCCTCTGTTTGGACTGTGGTCCCTTTAAGGGAACAAAAAAGGGTTAACTCACCTGTAAGAGGAAGTGGGTTTAAAACAAGACAGGAAGTTAGAGAGGGTATGGAGGAGTGTAGAGGAGAATGTGGATGGTGGATGGTGTTTTGGTGTGCAGCAACAGTGAATAGCAGTGGCCTGCCTGGAAGCCTCCTCCTAGGGGAATCTACCTGCAATAGAAACTAAGGACTGTTTAACTGCAATAGCAGTTCTGGACTTTGCAAGTCGGTGAGACTGAAACCTTTTTCTTTTGTTTTTGCTGCTGTAAAGCTATTTAAGTTCAATAAATCTCCTTTTAAGTGAAAAGCCTGTGTCCTGCAATCTAGCTGGTTCCCCAAACATTACAATCAATAAATAAATAAAAAAAAAAAAAAATATATATATATATATATATATATATATATATATATATATATATATATATACATACATGGAAAGAATTGTTGAAAGATATGGGAAATATTTACATAAATATGTGTGTTCATATACATGCATATATGGATTGGATGAGTAGGGATGAGGTATGGGAGATGTAAATGCAGGTGCATATGTTAGGTGGAACCAGGACATGTATGGGCACATGCCGCGATGGGTGTGGGTTTCTAGTATGATATAGGGGTAGAATCTTAGAGTGGAAGAATTATAAAGGGGGAATAAAAAGAGAAAGGGGGAGCAAAGGGGAGGAGACACATGGGGGTATAGAGGGGTGTTTTTATTGGGGGGAGGGTAGTGGGGGAGATGTGGGGTGTGTGTTGGGGCTGTAAAAGAGGGGATCTGGGCATGATTGAGGATGGATTTTTAGAGGACTGGGTTGACTTCTATTTCTTCATTCAGGCCTCCAGGCGCAAGGGCGTCAAGGGTATATATATCCAAAAAGTTTCTCTTTCACAGAGACGTTTGAAACGCTCTGTGGGGGGAGGGTCCTGGGTATTTGTTTGATGACCCATACTAGTATACCATTGGTGGAGCCTTGGTGGTACTCTTTGAAATGTCTGGGGATGGTTAGATTAAGGTTTTCTTCTATAGATCTGCAATGTTCTCCAAATCTTTTCCTAAGTGTTCGGATGGTTTGACCAATATAGAGTAGGTTGCAAGGGCAACGGATGCCATAAATTACAAAGTCTGAGGAACAATTGAAAAATTCTCTGAGTTGGTAGGTGTTTCCTTTTGTGGTGAAAGATTTTTGGCGATGGGGACAAATTTGCAGGTGAGACATTTTGAGCTTTTTGCATTGATACATGACGTTTAATGAGAGGAAAGTCCGAGATGGGGTGGGTCTGTTACGTGTAGTTTTAAGCTTGCTTGGGGAAATAAGGCTTTTTATGTTTCTGGCTTTGCGGTATGTGATTTTGGGTACAGTGTGGATGGATGATTTTAGCATGGGATCCTCCAGTAGAATGTCCCAGTGCTTTTTGAAGATTCTTTCCATTTTTTTGTATTGGGAGTGAAATTGGGTGATGAACCTGGTGGTTTGGGGTTGGGGGGGTGGCGAGTTGGGTTGGTGGTTCTGTAAGGGAGGGAGAGTCATCTTCTAGAAAATTGGCAAAAACTTCTTCTATTAGATCTGGGGGGTATCCTTTTTCTAGGAATTTGGTTTTGAAAAGGTTGCCTTGTCTGATGTACTCGGAGTTGTGGGTGCAGTTGCGCTTTAGGTGGTTGAATTGGCTTTTTGGGATATTAGAGATCCATCTGGGGTGATGGCAGCTTTGGTAGTGTAGATATGCCTGCTGTGGGCTTTATGTAGATTTTGGCATAGATTGTATTTTCGGTGTGGCAGAGCTCAAGGTCCAGAAAGGCCAAACTCTCTGGGCTGCATGCGGATGTGAAGGAGAGGCCTAAGTTGTTGGAGTTGCAATAAGTTACAAAATTGTTAATGGGTGGTCCGGTCGTGTCCCATATGATGATAATATCATCTATATATCGACCCATGTATATGATGAATTCGGAAAAAGGGTTTTAATTCCAGATGAACAGATGTTCCCAAAGGCCCATGGTGAAGTTGGCGTAACTGGGTGCAAAATTGGCGCCCATTGCCGTCCCTTGGGTTTGGAGGTAGAAGTTGTTGTCAAATGTGAATTAGTTGTGGGTCAGGCAGAATTGGGTGGAGTCTATGATTAAGTCTGCCTGTGTAGTTTTGATGGATGGGTCTAAGGATAGGAAGTGTTTGACAGCTTGAAGACCAACATCATGGGGAATGGAAGTGTATAGGGAGTTGACATCCAGGGAGACCCATTGATATGTGGGTTCCCAAGTGTAGTTTTTAAGGATGTCTAGGAGGTGGGTACCATCATGGATGTATGTGGGTAGGTTTTGTGCTAATGGTTGTAGGAAGTGGTCAATATATATGGAAAAAAAGCTGGTGACGCTTTCCATGGCAGCTACAATTGGTCGACCTGGGGGATTGGTTGGATCTTTGTGTATTTTTGGGAGATGGTAAAAATAGGGGGTGTTATAGTATGATCTGGATACGAAAGAGGCTTCGGCTTTGGTAATTATGTGGTCGTTGAGGGCATCAGCCTCCATGGAAAAATGGGGGAGTGGGTCACTGGCGAGGTGGGTGTATGTGTTGGTATCCGAGAGTAATCAGTAGGCTTCACCAAGGTAGGCCTCACAATTTTGGATGACAATGCCACCCCCTTTATCTGCAGATGTGATGATGATGGATGTATTATTGGTTAGTTTTTTGAGGGAGGTTGTTTCTTGGGGAGTGAGATTGTTATTTGGACGTTGGGAGGAGGTGGATTTGCACATTCGCTGTATGTCCGAGAATACGACTTGGTAAAAACTCTGTATGTAGGGGCCTTTGGCGTGGCTGGGATTGAAAATGGACTTGGGTCAGAAGGGAGTGTGTTTTATGGGGGGTGAGTCATACAAATACTGTAGGAGATGGGGAGTATCTGGAACAGTGGAATCTTCATTGAAGTTATAGAGTTCCTCTAGGATCGCTAGACACGGAACCTCCAGATCATGTTCAAAGGGGGATGTGGATGTGGTAGTGTTTGGATTTATATCGTCTTGATTGTCATTTAATTTCTCTTTGTGGGCTTTTATATTGAAGAAGCGTTTGACTGTGAGGTCGCGAATAAGTTTGTTTAAATCCACAAATAGAGTGAACGGGTTGGGTTGTGTGGTGGGTGCAAAGTTTAGGCCTTTGTTAAGTAAGGAGATTTCTTCAGGAGTGGGGACATGGGAGGAGAGATTGAAGATTTTTATAGTTTGGCAATCTTTTCTTTGGGCTTTGTGTTTGATTCTTTTACCCTCTCGTCTGCCTCTTCTAGTTTTCTTTTTAGGACAGAGAGGGGGGTTTTGGCTAAAAAGGCCGGTCAGTGGTTTGTGGGAGTGGGCCCATACAGTGGCCTGTCTGTGGTTGGGAGGCAGTGGCATCTTGAGTGTTGAGTTTGAAAGGTTACATAGATGGGTTAGGGGGATCTGTTGGGGATTGGGTGCTGGATGTGCCATAGGGGGCAGTATTGTGGTTGGGAGGGGGTTTGGCAGAGGGTGGTGAATGAGAGGTCTCTATGGAGGGGATGTTTGAATTGGTGGTGACCACTGTTGTTGTGGGTCTGGTATTAGTGGGAATAGTGGAAGTTTGTTTTTTGTTGTCAGACTGGTTGGCTAAAGGAGTTTTATTGGGTTTCCTATATCTTTTGGGTTTGGGCTGTAGTGGAGGGGGGTGATGTTCATATGGCGATGGCCGGGGATGAGTGGGGGGGCCTGGTGGGTGGGGGTATATGGTTGTGGGATGTGGGTAGGGATGTGGACGTGGGGTAGGATGATGGGATTGGAAGGGCTGGAAGGAGGGAGGGAAGGAGATTTGCATTAGGGGTATCGGTGTGGAATTTTTTATTTTCCATTAGGTCTCTCCTTCACATCCGCATGCAGCCCAGAGAGTTTGGCCTTTCTGGACCTTGAGCTCTGCCACACCGAAAATACGATCTATGCCAGAAACTACATAAAGCCCACAGCAGGCAATTCATATCTACACTACCAAAGCTGCCATCACCCCAGATGGATCTCTAATATCCCAAAAAGCCAATTCAACCGCCTAAAATGCAACTGCACCCACAACTCCGAGTACATCAGACAAGGCAACCTTTTCAAAACCAAATTCCTAGAAAAAGGATACCCCCCAGATCTAATAGAAGAAGTTTTCGCCAATTTTCTAGAAGATGACACTCCCTCCCATACAGAACCACCAACCCAACTCACCACCCCCCAACCCCACACCACCAGGTTCATCACCCAATTTCACTCCCAATACAAAAAAATGGAAAGAATCTTCAAAAAGCACTGGGACATTCTACTGGAGGATCCCATGCTAAAATCATCCATCCACACTGTACCCAAAATCACATACCGCAAAGCCAGAAACATAAAAAGCCTTATTGCCCCAAGCAAGCTTAAAACTACACGTAACAGACCCACCCCATCTCGGACTTTCCTATCATTAAACGGGATGTATCAATGCAAAAAGCTCAAATGTCTCACCTGCATATTTGTCCCCCATCGCCAAAAATCTTTCACCACAAAAGGAAACACCTACCAACTCAGAGAATTTTTCAATTGTTCCTCAGACTTTGTAATTTATGGCATCCGTTGCCCTTGCAACCTACTCTGTATTGGTCGAACCATCCGAACACTTAGGAAAAGATTTGGAGAACACGGCAGATCTATAGAGGAAAACCTTAAATCTAACCATCCCCAGACATTTCAAAGAGTACCACCAAGGCTCCACCAATGGTATACTAGTATGGGTCATTGAACAAATACCCAGGACCCTCCCCCCCACAGAGCGTTTCAAACATCTCTGTGAAAGAGAAACTTTTTGGATATATACCCTTGACGCCCTTGCGCCTGGAGGCCTGAATGAAGAAATAGAAGTCAACCCAGTCCTCTAAAAATCCATCCTCAATCATGCCCAGATCCCCTCTTTTACAGCCCCAACACACACCCCTCTATACCCCCATGTGTCTCCTCCCCTTTGCCCCCCTTTCTCTTTTTATTCCCCCTTTATAATTCTTCCACTCTAAGATTCTACCCCTATATCCCACTAGAAACCCACACCCATCGCGGCATGTGCCCATACATGTCCTGGTTCCACCTAATGCATGCACCTGCGTTTACATCTCCCATACCTAATCCCTACTCATCCAATCCATATATGCATGTATATGGACACACATATTTATGTAAATATTTCCCATATCTTTCAACAATTCTTTCCATGTGTATGTATATGTATATGTGTGTATGTGTGTGTATATATATATATATATATATATATATATATATATATATATATATATATATATATATATATATATATATATATATATATATATATATATATATATATATATATATATATATGTGTATGTGTGTGTGTGTGTGTGTGGATAGATATATACATATATATATATATGAGTGTGTCTCTTATCCTTAAATGTATGTGTATTTTTCATATATATAAAATATATATATTTTTAATGTATATCTTTATATGTATATTTTTCTATATACATTCCTTCTTTTCTACATTTTTCATATATTTTGTTATATACAATTCTCTACCCATTTATAAGCCCACAACTCCCACTATAAAAAAATCCTCCTATTTCTCCCATTTTCATCTCATCATCATTCCCATTTATTTTTACTACATATATATATTTTTTTATCCTTTATTTCAAATTTTTCCAATTTTTAAATTTTCCCTTTTTTCCACATATTATCCTCTTCATCCCATGGCCATGATATCACCCCATCCCACCCTCCCACTCTTCATCCCGTCTTCATTCACCTCATAGCAACTGCCTTCTAATAAGCACATATCCATGTTATCACATCCCTCTGCTGTTCTCTCCCTCCCCCCTCCCTCCACACACTTCTTCACCTCCCTTGCTATTTCTTCCTCGTTTCCTCCACTCTCCACCCCCTATTCTGTCATCATGATCTTCAACACTGTCCACCCCTCCCACGGCTCCCTTAAGCCCAATATGAGGTAGGCAGAGCCAATGATGCAATTGGCCCGCCCGCCCTTCTTATACCTCTTCCAAAATGAATGGACGCTATGCCTGATGAAGGAGCACGCATGCTGATACCCGGGAAATACAACTAGGAACAGACGATCCACGCTGTGCCTGTCTCAACCCAGCCTGTGATACTGGTTACCACCGGTGCCGCCAGACGGGACAAAGAGACAAGTGTAACGCACTCCAGCATATAGGATCGCCCCCTGTGGAGCCCTGCTGCCCACCACACAGCCTCCCGGATGGATTTTTTACCTGATGTGCCTGTATCTACCTTACTGTGAATGAGTGCATTTCAACTTGTAATAAAATGTTTATGCTTCAGTACTGCACTTAGGTTGGCGCTGCTTTTCTTCCTTTTTATCTCCCTCCAAAGGTGAATTCTGCCCTTCAAGCATGCTGCCTCCTGTGTTTGTATCTGTGTCAGTATCTCTCCCCCTGAGGTCATAGACCTATACTCTGCATTCCCCCTCCCCCCCTCTCCACTCATTTTATCCCAGTTTTTATGCCTGGACTATTGTTCATCAAAGCAGCACCATCCCTGGACTCTTTTTATCATTTTTTATCATTTTTTAAATTTTTAAAATATTTTTTATCATTTAAATGTATTGTATTTCATACATAACTGTTATATAATTGATATCTTTTAATAGCTATTCTTAATTTATTATCAATTTTTAATATAACTTATTATCCCTTTGTATATTGCTCACCCCTATCCATAGCTGTCTTCCCCTAGCGCAACAAAATACAGTATTGTAAATTTTCTCTTAATAATTATATTGTGGAACGTCCGGGGCCTTAACTCCCGCATCAAACGTTCCCTAGTATTTAACTTTATAAAATCCCATTGCCCTGACATATGCATCTTTCAGGAAACCCATTTGATGGGTAGCAGAGTACTTGGGCTTAAAAAAACCCTGGGTGGGACAATATTATCATGCTACTTACTCCTCATACGCCAGAGGGGTGAGCGTGCTTATCCACAAGTCCCTGTCTTTCACTTTAGTGGATTTGCATCTGGACCCAGGGGGAGATTTGTTATATTACATGCTGTAATTGTGAATGTACCTATGGCGGTGGTGGGGCTATATATCCCTCGCCAGCATCTTTGACCCTTTTAAATAAGATTACCCAGTATCTTGCTGGGTGGACAACATGGTGCTGGTGGGAGATTTTAACATGCCTTCCTGCCCTGCATTGGACAGGCTGACGCCGGGGGGGCCGTGGGCTTCCTGCTGTCTCACTGGGCATCCACCTTTGGCCTCACTGATGTCTGGCGCTGGAAGAATCCCCTCCAGAGAAGGTATACATGTCAGTCTGCCACCTATGTGGCCATGTCCAGAATAGATCTTCTTTATGCCAGCAGACCAGTCTTAGCAAAAGTTCATTACATGTTTGCTGCATGATTATTGTATGCGTGCAATTCATCACTTTTGACACCCACCAGAGGGTGTAACACATCTATTCAATTTGTGGTTTTTGGCGTACATTTTTATTTTTTAGTCCATCACACAATTACTATATTACTAGGAACATTAAATTGTTTTCTGCGTGATTATTGCATGGGTGCAATTCACCACTTTAACACCCACCAGAGGGTGTAACACACTTATTCTATTTGTGATTTTTGGCGTACATTTTTATTTTTATTTTTTAGTTCATCACACAACTTTGTATTACTAGGAACATTAAATTGCACCATTTGCACACATAGTTACATAGTTACATAGTAGGTGAGGTTGAAAAAAGATACAAGTCCATCAAGTCCAACCTATGTGTGATTATGTGTCAGTATTACATTATATATCCCTGTATGTTGCGGTCATTCAGGTGCTTATCTAATAGTTTCTTGAAGCTATCAATGCTCCCCGCTGAGACCACCGCCTGTGGAAGGGAATTCCACATCCTTGCCGCTCTTATGCCCCGTACACACGGTCGGACATTGATCGGACATTCCGACAACAAAATCCATGGATTTTTTCCAATGGATGTTGGCTCAAACTTGTCTTGCATACACACAGTCACACAAAGTTGTCGGAAAATCCGATCATTCTGAACGCGGTGACGTAAAAGACGTACGTCGGGACTATAAATGGGGCAGTAGCCAATAGCTTTCATCTCTTTATTTAGTTTGAGCATGCGTGGCACTTTGTGCTTTGGATTTGTGTACACACGATCGGAAATTCCGACAACGGATTTTGTTGTCGGAAAATTTTATAGCCTGCTCTCAAACTTTGTGTGTCGGAAAATCCGATGGAAAATGTGTGATGGAGCCCACACACAATCGGAATTTCCGACAACAAGGTCCTATCACACATTTTCTGTCGGAAAATCCGACCGTGTAAAGACAGTAAACAGTAAAGAACCCTCTACGTAGTTTAAGGTTAAACCTCTTTTCTTCTAATTTTAATGAGTGGCCACGAGTCTTGTTAAACTCTCTTCTGCGAAAAAGTTTTATCCCTATTGTGGGGTCACCAGTACAGTATTTGTATATTGAAATCATATCCCCTCTCAAGCGTCTCTTCTCCAGAGAGAAAAAGTTCAGAGCTCGCAACCTTTCCTCATAACTAAGATCCTCCAGACCCTTTATTAGCTTTGTTGCCCTTCTTTGTACTCGCTCCATTTCCAGTACATCCTTCCTGAGGACTGGTGCCCAGAACTGGACAGCATACTCCAGGTGAGGCCGGACAAGAGTCTTGTAGAGCGGGAGAATTATCGTTTTATCTCTGGAGTTGATCCCATTTTTAATGCATGCCAATATTCTGTTTGCTTTGTTAGCAGCAGCTTGGCATTGCATGCCATTGCTGAGCCTATCATCTACTAGGACACCCAGGTCCTTTTCCATCCTAGATTCCCCCAGAGGTTCTCCCCCCAGTGTATAGATTGCATTCATATTTTTGCCACCCAAATGCATTATTTTACATTTTTCTACATTGAACCTCATTTGCCATGTAGTCGCCCACCCCATTAATTTGTTCAGGTCTTTTTGCAAGGTTTCCACATCCTGCGGAGAAGTTATTGCCCTGCTTAGTATCGTCTGCAAATACAGAGATTGAACTGTCTATCCCATCCTCCAGATCGTTTATGAACAAATTAAATAGGATTGGTCCAAGCACAGAACCCTGGGGAACCCCACTACCCACCCCTGACCATTCTGAGTACTCCCCATTTATCACCACCCTCTGAACTTGCCCTTGTAGCCAGTTTTCAATCCATGTACTCACCCTATGGTCCATGCCAACGGACCTTATTTTGTACAGTAAACATTTATGGGAAATTGCAAATGCTTTTGCAAAATCCAGATACACCATGTCTACAGGCCTTCATTTATCTAGATGGCAACTCACCTCATAGAAGGTTAGTAGATTGGTTTGGCAAGAATGATTCTTCATGAATCCATGCTGATTACTGCTAATGATACCGTTCTTATTACTAAAATCTTGTATATAGTCCCTTATCATCCCCTCCAAGAGTTTACATACTATTGATGTTAGGCTAACTGGTCTGTAATTCCCAGGGATGTATTTTGGGCCCTTTTTAAATATTGGTGCTACATTAGCTTTTTTCCAATCAGCTGGTACCATTCCAGTCTGTAGGCTGTAAAAATTAGGAACAACGGTCTGGCAATCACTTGACTGAGTTCCCTAAGTACCCTCAGATGCAAGCCATCTGGTCCCGGTGATTTATTAATGTTAAGTTTCTCAAGTCTAATTTTAATTCTGTCCTCTGTTAACCATGGGGGTGCTTCCTGTGTTGTGTCATGAGGATTAACACTGCAGTTTTGGTTACTGAAGCCCCCCGATTCACTAGTGAAGACAGAGGAGAAGAATAAATTCAATACCTTCGCCATCTCCCCATCCTTTGTAACCAGATGTCCTTCCTCATTCTTTATGGGGCCAATGTGGTCTGTCCTCCCTTTTTTACTGTTTACATACTTAAAGAATTTCTTGGGATTTTTTTTGCTCTCCTCTGCTATGTGTCTTTCATGTTCTATCTTAGCTGTCCTAATTGCACCCTTACATTTCTTGTTGCATTCTTTATAAAGTCTGAATGCCGAGGATGATCCCTCAACCTTGTATTTTTTGAAGGCCTTCCCCTTTGCTTTTATATGCATTTTTACATTGGAGTTAAGCCATCCAGGACTTTTGTTCGCTCTTTTAAATTTATTACCCAATGGGATACATTGGCTAATGCCCTTATTTAATATGCTCTTAAAGCAAACCCATCTCTCCTCCGTATTCTTTGTTCCTAATATTTTATCCCAATTTATGCCTTTTAGCAAGGTTTGTAGTTTAGGGAAGTTGGCTCTTTTGAAATTCAGTGTCTTTGTATTCCCTTTTATGTTTCCTTTTTGTGTGATTTATACTGAAACTAATTGACCTGTGATCGCTGTTACCTTAATTGCCCCGTATTTCCACATCCGTGATCAGGTCTGTATTGTTGGTAATCAGTAGATCCAGTAATGTTTTATTTCTAGTTGGTGCGTCTACCATCTGACCCATAAAATTGTCCGGAAAGACATTAAGGAACTGGCGAGCCTTAAATGAATGCGCGGTTCCCTCCGCCCAGTCTATGTCTGGATAATTAAAATCCCCCATTATGATAACACTTTCCATCCTTGCTGCTAATCCAAATTGTGATAGGAGATCTGTCTTCACTTCCTCCCTCAGGTTAGGGGGCCTATAGCATACTCCCAGTATTATTTTCCCCTTGGCTTCATCCATTTGGAGCTCTACACATAAGGATTCCACCTCCTCTCTAGCTCCCTCAGTGATGTCATCTCTCACATTCACTTGTACATTATTCTTGATATATAGGCATACCCCTCCCCCTTTTTTACCCTCTCTATCCTTGCGGTATAGGGTATACCCTTGAATGTTTTCCAGCCAATCATGAGAGCTGTTTAACCAGGTCTCTGAAATTCCCACAAAATCCAAATCCTCCTCGTACAACAGTATCTCTAGTTCACCCATCTTTTCGCCATGCTCCTGGCATTGGTGAACATGCCACATAGTTTAGACCAGTCGCATATTGTCCTCGTATTGGGTGTTTCGAGATAGCAACTAGGACTTGCTACTATACTAACCTTGTGTGTTTGTGCTTTGGTTAACCTACCACTAATACCCCCAATACTACCCTCTGGAATATCTTCGGAGCTGGCTATCTCTGCCTCTGGACCCTCCCCCCCATTGCCTAGTTTAAAAACCTCTCTAACTTTTTGGCCATCTTCATTCCCAGCAGATCTGCACCCTCCTCATTTAGGTGCAGTACGTCCCTTCTATAGTACCGGTTACCGACTGAGAAGTCAGCCCAGTCCTCCAGGAACCCAAACCCCTCCTTACTACACCAGCTCTTCAGCCACTTGTTTACTTCCCTAATCTCCCTCTGCCTTTCTAGTGTGGCTCAATGTACCTGAGAATACTACCTTGAAGGTCCTTTTCCTCAATTTAGCTCCTAAGTCCCTAAAATTGTTTTTTAGCCACTTGAGCCCCGGACCATTATGCTGGCTAAGGACCAGCGGTCTTTTTCCAATTTGGCACTGCGTCGCTTTAACTGCTAATTGCGCGGTCATGCAATGCTGTACCCAAACGAAATTTGCGTCCTTTTCTTCCCACAAATAGAGCTTTCTTTTGATGGTATTTGATCACCTCTGCGGTTTTTATTCTTTGCGCTATAAACGGAAAAAGACTGAAAATTTTGAAAAAAAAAGATATTTTCTACTTTTTGTTATAAAAAATCCAATAAACTCAATTTTAGTCATACATTTAGGCCAAAATGTATTCGGCCACATGTCTGGTAAAAAAAAATGTCAATAAGCGTATATTTATTGGTTTGCGCAAAAGTTATAGCGTCTACAAACTAGGGTACATTTTCTGGAATTTACACAGCTTTTAGTTTATGACTGCTTATGTCATTTCTTGAGGTGCTAAAATGGCAGGGCAGTACAAAACCCCCCCAAATGACCCCATTTTGGAAAGTAGACACCCCAAGGAAATTGCTGAGAGGCATGTTGAACCCATTGAATATTTATTTTTTGTCCCAAGTGATTGAATAATGACAAAAAAAAATTACAAAAAGTTGTCACTAAATGATATATTGCTCACACAGGCCATGGGCCTATGTGGAATTGCACCCCAAAATACATTCAGCTGCTTCTCCTGAGTATGGGGATACCACATCTGTGGGACTTTTTGGGAGCCTAGCCGCGTACGGGTCCCCGAAAACCAATCACCGCCTTCAGGATTTCTAAGGGTGTAAATTTTTGATTTCACTCTTCACTGCCTATCACAGTTTCGGAGGCCATGGAATGCCCAGGTGACACAACCCCCCCAAATGACCCCATTTTGGAAAGTAGACACCCCAAGCTATTTGCTGAGAGGCATGGTGAGTATTTTGCAGCTCTCATTTGTTTTTGAAAATGAAGAAAGACAAGAAAAAACTTTTATTTTTCTTTTTTCAATCTTCAAAACTTTGTGACAAAAAGTGAGGTCTGCAAAATACTCACTATACCTCTCAGCAAATAGCTTTGGGTGTCTACTTTCCAAAATGGGGTCATTTGGGGGGGTTTTGTGCCACCTGGGCATTCCATGGCCTCCGAAACTGTGATAGGCAGTGAAGAGTGAAATCAAAAATTCATGCCCTTAGAAAGCCTGAAGGCGGTGCTTGGTTTCCGGGGTCCCGTACGCGGCTAGGCTCCCAAAAAGTCTCACACATGTGGTATCCCCGTACTCAGGAGAAGCAGCAGAATGTATTTTGGGGTGTAATTTCACATATTCCCATGGCATGTTTGAGCAATATATCATTTAGTGACAACTTTGTGCAAAAAAAAAAAAATTTGTCTCTTTCCCGCAACTTGTGTCACAATATAAAATATTCCATGGACTCAACATGACTCTCAGCAAATAGCTTGGGGTGTCTACTTTCCAAAATGGGGTCATTTGGGGGGTTTTGAACTGTCCTGGCATTTTATGCACAACATTTAGAAGCTTATGTCACACATCACCCACTCTTCTAACCACTTGAAGACAAAGCCCTTTCTGACACTTTTTGTTTACATGAAAAAGTTTTTTTTTTTTTGCAAGAAATTTACTTTGAACCACCAAACATTATATATTTTTTAAAGCAAATGCCCTACAGATTAAAATGGTGGGTGTTTCATTTTTTTTTTCACACAGTATTTGCGCAGCGATTTTTCAAACGCATTTTTTCGGGAAAAAACACACTTTTTTAAATTTTAATGCACTAAAACACACTATATTGCCCAAATGTTTGATGAAATAAAAAAGATGATCTTAGGCCGAGTACATGGATACCAAACATGACATGCTTTACAATTGAGCACAAACGTGCAGTGGCAACAAAATAAATACATTTTTAAAAGCCTTTAAAAGCCTTTACAATTTACCACTTTAGATTTACAGAGGAGGTCTACTGCTAAAATTACTGCCCTCGATCTGACCTTTGGGGTGATACCTCACATGATTGCTGTTTACATTTGACGACAGACCGCCGCTTGCGTTCGCCTTAGCGCGAGAGCAGGGGGCGACAGGGGTGCTTTTTTTTTTTTCTTTATTATTTTTTTGCTTTTTTATCTTAAACTGTTCATTTCATTTTTTTTTTAATCATTTTTATTGTTATCTCAGGGAATGTAAATATCCCCTATGATAGCAATAGGCAGTGACAGGTACTCTTTTTTTGAAAAAGATTGGGGTCTATTAGACCCTAGATCTTTCCTCTGCCCTCAAAGCATCTGACCACACCAAGACTGGTGTGATAAAATGCTTTCCCAATTTCCCAATGGCGCTGTTTACATCCGGCGAAATCTAAGTCATGAAATGCTCGTAGCTTCCGGTTTCTTAGGCCATAGAGATGTTTGGAGCCACTCTGGTCTCTGATTAGCTCTATGGTCAGCTGGCTGAATCACCGGCTGCATTCTCAGGTTCCCTGTTGAGACAGGAGAGCCAGAGAAAAACACGGAAGACGGTGGGGGGGGCATTCCCTCCCACGGCTTGTAAAAGCAGTCTAGAGGCTAATTAGCCGCTAGGATTGCTTTTACATGAAAGCCAACCGCTGGCTGAAAAGAATGATACCTAAACCTGCAGGCATCATTCTGGTATAACCACTCAAAGTCGTGTATGGCGTACCTGAAGACAAAAAAATGGTTAACAATAAAACACAGTAAACAGTAAAGTATAAAAAATTGCATAACTGAAAAGCAAACATGATAAAACATAATACCAATAAAACATTGCAGAATAGAATACAGTAAAAAAGAGCAGAACAATAGAGAGAGAGAACAGAGAGAGAGAGAACAATAAAATGACAAATTTTTTATTTTATTATATATATATATATATATATATATATATATATATATATATATATATATATATATATATATATATATTTTACACTTTTTTTGTAACTAACTTTTATAACTGTAACCGGTTCCATGTTCGGGTCTCTCAAAATGCGATGGCATCTTGGGGGACCCTGTGAAAGTGTGCCTAGTCTGTGCAATGCTGTACCCTACACTAATACTCAACTAGTGAATGGTAGCGTTCAAAACATTCACCAATGCAAAGACCAGGATTGTCAGGACAGGAGGGACAATAATAGCGGGTGTCATGCCTATATCCGCGCTTGCTGCAGACACAACATCTTTTTTGGGGGGGTTCGTTGGGTAGGGGTACTCGGGAGGACATAAAGAAAATGCCTCTCATGCAGCCGACTGCATTTGGTTGGGGATGTGAATGGGGGAAGTACGGGCGCTGCAGAAGCGGTGGGTTCCCAATTAGGATTGGCGAATGCAGCAGGAAGGGCATTATGGGCACGACGGGCCTGTGTTTGTCTTCTTCTTGGTGGCAGTGGGACACTACTTGTGCTTGCCACCTCACCAGCTTGAACTGCACTTATGGGACTCGCCACATCACCAAGTGTTACTGCAGTGCTGGTTTGACTACGACCGGGGTGTACTAGGCCGCTGGTGCTTGCCAGTTCACCAAAACGCTACCAAAAAATCTGTTAGCGATCGCAGGGATCAGGCCTGACTCTGCGAACGCTGCAGTTATGCGTTTAGTGTTTTGTAAGTGTCAGTGATCGATCGATACTGCACTTGGGTGGGCTGGACTGGGCCGGGCGGAGGGGCAAAACGCAGGTGATTGCAGGTATCTGGGCTGATCCCACTAACACTGCGTTTTTGGGAACCCTAAACTGCTGGGGACGCCAGTATAGATCTGATCAGATCAGATATTGATCCTTACAGATACTATACCACTAAGGGAGGTGTACGGTGCGTGCGTGGGTGTTAGCGGTACTGACGCTAACCTGACGCTGCCTGGGGCTGGTGCTTGCCAGTTCACCAAAATGCTACCAAAAAAACTGTTAGCGATCGCAGGGATCAGGCCTGACTCTGCGAACGCTGCAGTTATGCGTTTAGTGTTTTGTAAGTGACAGTGATCAATCGATACTGCACTTGGGTGGGCTGGGCTGGGCTGGGCTGGGCCGGGCGGAGGGGCAAAACGCAGGTGCTAGCAGGTATCTGGGCTTATCCCGCTAACACTGCGTTTTTGGGAACCCTAAACTGCTAGGGACGCTAGTATAGATCTGATCAGATCAGATATTGATCCGTACAGATACTATACCACTAAGGGAGGTGTATGGTGCGTGCGTGGGTGTTAGCGGTACTGGCGCTAACCTGACACAGCCTGGGGCTGGTGCTTGCCAGTTCACCAAAATGCTACCAAAAAAACTGTTAGCGATTGCAGGGATCAGGCCTGACTCTGCAAATGCTGCAGTTATGTGTTTAGTGTTTTGTAAGTGACAGTTATCGATCGATACTGCACTTGGGTGGGCTGGGCTGGGCCGGGCGGAGGGGCAAAACGCAGGTGCTAGCGGGTATCTGGGCTGATCCCGCTAACACTGCATTTTTGGGAACCCTAAACTGCTTTGGACGCTAGTATAGATCTGATCGGATCAGATATTGATCCGTTCAGACACTATACCACTAAGGGAGGCATATGCTGCGTGGGTGGGTGTTAGCGGTACTGGTGCTAATCTGACGCTGCCTGGGGCAACGCATATCACCGCCGGGCGATCAGGGGGCTAAACCTTTATTTGGTAATAAACGGCGGGTGCCCTGACACTATAAAAAATAAACAAACTAACCAGCGTCACCCGTAACAGTTATACAGTGATCAGTGGTGAAAGGGTTAACTAGGGGGCAATCAAGGGGTAGGTAGTATATGGGGGTCCCTGACACTATAAAACGCTGACGGCGAACCTAAATATTTACCTCCCTAACTAGCGTCACCAGCGACACTAATACAGCGATCAGAAAAATGATCGCTTAGTGACACTGGCGACAGGGGGTGATCAAGGGGTTAAAACTTTATTAGGGGGGGTTAGGGGGGTACCCTAGACCTAAAGGGGGCTAACACTAACTGTCACAAACTGACACCATGCAGTAATCAGAAAAAAAAGAAACTGCTTGGTGTCAGTTTGTGACGGGGGGAGGGGGTGATTGGGGGGTGATCGGAGGGGGTGATCGGGGGGATCAGGGGTGTTTTGTGTGCCTGGCTTGTTCTACTGTGTGTGTAGTGTTTGTGCACTCACATAGATGTCTTCTTTCCTTGGCGCCGGAACGGAAAATACTGAGCCGAGGAGAGATGACATCATTTCCTTTGCTGCTGTTTAGCATACAGCAGCAAAGGAATGTTGTGATTGGCCGGCGGTGATCACAAGGGGGGGGCCATGAATGGATGGCCTCTCCCTCACCTCCGATCGCCGGGGGACAAAAGAGGACCGCCTCGGGCACCGGGGGGGGGTCCGATCGGACCCCCCACCCGCGGGAGGCAGATCACATATATGTACGTGATTTTGCCTGCCTGTGCCGCCTTGCCGGCGTACATCGGCGTGAGGCGGTCCTTAAGTGGTTAGGACACTCCATCTGCCTCTGACTTTGTCATTGGTGCCAACGTGCACCATGACAGCCGGGTCTTCCCCAGTCCCTCCCAGTAATCTGTCCACAAGATCTGTGATGTGCCGATCCCGAGCGCCCGGTAGACAACATACTGTTCAGCGCTTCAGATCTTGGTTACAGATTGCCCTCTCTGTCCTTCTAAAAATTGAGTCCCCTACCACCAGAATCTGTCTTTCCTTTCCCTTTGTTGCCCCCCCACTCTTCCCCCGGCAGCTAGGAGAGTCCCTCAGCTCCAGCAGCGCTGGTCCCTGACTGGTTTTACCAATGTCACTCAATGGAGCGTACTTATTGGGATGCTCCAGTCCTGGATCGGCCTCCCTGGCACTTCCCCCTCTACCCCTCCTGACTGTCACCCATCTACTCTTTGCTAGTGCCTGCACATCTACTAGCTTTGTGACAGGCAGGGGGTGCAACACACCTTCCACCAAATCTTTTGATTTTAAAGCTGGTTTGAAATCCGCGTTTATCACTTTTTACAAGGAGAGTAACACCACTACATAAATCTTTGTGGCCTAGGGCCTGACCCTATAAGTCAGAGGGTATAACACTGGTTTTACAGCTTCACTTCATCCTTATTTCTATCTTATATTTTGACATCTTAACCACTTAAGGACTAGCCTCGTTTTGGATTTTAGGTGTTTACATGTTTAAAACAGTTTTTTTTTTGCTAGAAAATTACTTAGAACCCCCAAACATTATATATTGTTTTTTTTCTAACACCCTAGAGAATAAAATGGCGGTCATTGCAATACTTTTTTTTGCACCGTATTTGCGCAGCGGTCTTATAAGCGCACTTTTTTTTGGAAAAAATTCACTTTTTTGAATAAAAAAAATAAGACAACAGTAAAGTTAGCCCAATTTTTTTATATTGTGAAATATAATGTTACACCAAGTAAATTGATACCCAACATGTCACGCTTCAAAATTGCTCCCGCTCGTGGAATAGCGTCAAACTTTAACCCTTAAAAATCTCCATAGGCGACGTTTAAAAAATTCTACAGGTTGCATGTTTTGCGTTACAGAGAAGGTCTAGGGCTAAAATTATTGCTCTCGCTCTACCGGTCACGGCGATGCCTCACGTGTGGTTTGACCAATGTTTTCATATGCGGGCGCTACTCACATATGCGTTCGCTTCTGCGTGCGAGCTCGTCGGGACAGGGCACTTTGAAAAAAAAAAAAATTATTTTTATTATTTATTTTACTTTATTTTATTTATTTTTTCACTGTTTTAAAAAAAAAAATTGGATCACTTTTATTCCTATTACAAGGAATGTAAACATCCCTTCTAATAGAAAAAAGCATGACAGGTCCTCTTAAATATGAGATCTGGGGTCAAAAAGTCCTCAGATCTCATATTTGGACTAAAATGCAAAAAAAAAAAAATAAGTCGTTTAAAAAAAATGACACAAAAAAATTGTGCCTGTAGCCTCCCTGGCGGTTTTCCCGAGTGTGGCTCGGGGTTAAAATTCAGTACCATTAGCGGTAACCCCGAGCCACACTCGGGATCGCATTGCAGGATCCTGGGGCGGCGTTACTTACCTTGTCCCCGGGATCCTGCGATGTCCCCCGCAGTGTCCGAGGGCTCCGTCCTCCTCTGAAGCCTCTCCGTGCCAGGCTCCGTTCCCTGCGAGCGGCGCGACGCACGGGGGCGGAGCCTGGCGGCAAATTCAAAAAAATGTCAAAATCATAACACATACAGTACTCTAATCTTACAGATTAGAGTACTGTATGAAATCATTTCACTTCCCTTTTGTCCCCAGTGCTTTGGCTCATGCCCTGCATGCAGTTTTACATGATATACACTGTTCTTTCTGCCTGGAAACTGGAGATTGTCCATAGCAACCAAAAAGTGTCCCTTTACGTCAAAAGTGGCTTTAGACCAGCTAGAAAACAGCGATAGTAAATTAGAACACTTGCAGAATTGAGCGATAGTGAATTGTGGGGAAATTTATTTTATTACTATTTTTTAAAAAATTTTTAAATTATTTATTTTTATTTATTATATTATAATTTATTTTTTTGTGTTTCAAACTTTATCATACCCGGGATATCTACTAGACTCTGGTTTGGACAGATTTAAGTGTGTTATTGTTAAGATTTACAGACCTACAATATAAAACGCCAAATTTCCATGCAAAATAATGGTACCGCTTTCAGCACCTAAAATCCGAAATAATCATACCTCCAGGGAGGTTAAGAGAAGTGGGCGGAGCCAACGTAATGACGTCGCTCCAGCCGTCCTATGGTATAGAGACGGGTGGGTGCCATCTTAGCCTCACTTGTCTCTATACTGCGGAAGAGAAAGGACCCGATCGCCTCCGCCATTACCGACGGCTCCGGTAAGCGGTGGAGGGCGCGGGAGAGTGGCGGGAGGGGGGATGGCACCTCTCTCGCCGCCGATAACAGTGATCTCGTGGTGAACCCGCCACAGAGACCACCATTATCGTGTACAGAATCGCCGGCCCTAAAGATGGATACCTCGGTTGTGGCAGCAGCTGGTGCCGTTACCGAGATATCCATCTTTAAAGTAATGACGTATATATACAGTGGCCGGTCTTAACCACTTAACGACCGCCTCATGCCGATGTACATCGGCAAGGTGGCATGGGCAGGCAGAATCACGTACAAATATGTGATCTGCTTCCCGCGGGCTGGGGGGCGATCGGACCCCCCCCGGTGCCCGAGGCGGTCGGCTATTGTCCAGCGGTGATCGGAGATGAGGGGGAGATCGTGGCCCCCCCTCACGATCGCCGTCAGCCAATAGAATCATTCCTCTGCTGCTGTATGCTAAACAGCAGCAAAGGAAATGATGTCATCTCTCCTCGGCTCGGTATTTTCCGTTCCGGCGCCGAGGAGAGAAGACTGCAATGTGAGTGCACAACACACACACACAGTAGAACATGCCAGGCACACAAAACACCCCCCTTTACCCCCCAATCCCCCCCGATCACCCCCCAATCACCCCCCCGTCACACTGACACCAAGCAGTTTTGTTTTTATTTCTGATAACTGCATGGTGTCAGTTTGTGACAGTTACTGTGTTAGGGCAGTTACTGTTAGCCCCCTTTAGGTCTAGGGTACCCCCCTAACCCCCCTAATAAAGTTTTAACCCCTTGATCACCCCCCGTCACCAGTGTCACTAAGCGATCATTTTTCTGATCGCTGTATTAGTGTCGCTGGTGACGCTAGTTAGGGAGGTAAATATTTAGGTTCGCCGTCAGCGTTTTATAGCGACAGGGACCCCCATATACTATCTAATAAATGTTTTAACCCCTCGATTGCCCCCTAGTTAACCCTTTCACCACTGATCACCGTATAACTGTTACGGGTGACGCTGGTTAGTTCATTTATTTTTTATAGTGTCAGGGCACCCGCCGTTTATTACCGAATAAAGGTTTAGCCCCCTGATCTCCCGGCAGTGATATGCGTCGCCCCAGGCAGTGTCAGATTAGCGCCAGTAGCGCTAACACCCACGCACGCAGCATACGCCTCCCTTAGTGGTATAGTATCTGAACGGATCAATATCTGATCCGATCAGATCTATACTAGCATCCCCAGCAGTTTAGGGTTCCCAAAAATGCAGTGTTAGTGGGATCAGCCCAGATACCTGCTAGCACCTGCGTTTTGCATCTCCGCCCGGCCCAGCCCACACAAGTGCAGTATCGATCGATCACTGTCACTTACAAAACACTAAACGCATAACTGCATCGTTCGCAGAGTCAGGCCTGATCCCTGCGATCGCTAACAGTTTTTTTGGTAGCATTTTGGTGAACTGGCAAGCACCAGCCCCAGGCAGCGTCAGGTTAGTGCCAGTACCACTAACACCCACGCACGCAGCGTACACCTCCCTTAGTGGTAGAGTATCTGATCGGATCAATATCTGATCCAATCAGATCTATACTAGCGTCCCCAGCAGTTTAGGGTTCCCAAAAAGGCAGTGTTAGTGGGATCAGCGCAGATACCTGCTAGCACCTGCGTTTTGCCCCTCCGCCCGGCCCAGTCCAGCCCACCCAAGTGCAGTATCAATCGATCACTGTCACTTACAAAACACTAAACGCATAACTGCAGCGTTCGCAGAGTCAGGCCTGATCCCTGCGATTGCTAACAGTTTTTTTGGTAGCGTTTTGGTGAACTGGCAAGCGCCAGCGGCCTAGTACACCCCGGTCGTAGTTAAACCAGCACTGCAGTAACACTTGGTGACGTGGCGAGTCCCATAAGTGCAGTTCAAGCTGGTGAGGTGGCAAGCACAAGTAGTGTCCCGCTGCCACCAAGAAGAAGACAAACAGGCCCGTCATGCCCATAGTGCCCTTCCTGCTGCATTCGCCAATCCTAATTGGGAACCCACCACTTCTGCAGCGCCCGTACTTCCCCCATTCACATCCCCAACCAAATGCAGTCGGCTGCATGAGAGGCATTTTCTTTATGTCCTCCCGAGTACCCCTACCCAACGAACCCCCCCAAAAAAGATGTTGTGTCTGCAGCAAGCGCGGATATAGACGTGACACCCACTATTATTGTCCCTCCTGTCCTGACAATCCTGGTTTTTGCATTGGTGAATGTTTTGAATGCTACCATTCACTAGTTGAGTATTAGCGTAGGGTACAGCATTGCACAGACTAGGAGCACTTTCACAGGGTCTCCCAAGATGCCATCGCATTTTGAGAGACCCGAACCTGGAACCGGTTACAGTTATAAAAGTTAGTTACAAAAAAAGTGTAAAAAAAAAATATATAAAATAAAAAAAAATGTTGTTGTTCTCTCTCTCTCTATTCTCTCTCTCTATTGTTCTGCTCTTTTTTACTGTATTCTATTCTGCAATGTTTTATTGTCATTATGTTTTATCATGTTTGCTTTTCAGGTATGCAATTACGTTTACTGTGCTTTATTGTTAACCATTTTTTTGTCTTCAGGTACGCCATTCACGACTTTGAGTGGTTATACCAGAATGATGCCTGCAGGTTTAGGTATCATCTTGGTATCATTCTTTTCAGCCAGCAGTCGGCTTTCATGTAAAAGCAATCCTAGTGGCTAATTAGCCTCTAGACTGCTTTTACAAGCCGTGGGAGGGAATGCCCCCCCCACCGTCTTCCTTGTTTTTCTCTGGCTCTCCTGTCTCAACAGGGAACCTGAGAATGCAGCCGGTGATTCAGCCAGCTGACCATAGAGCTGATCAGAGACCAGAGTGGCTCCAAACATCTCTATGGCCTAAGAAACCGGAAGCTATGAGCATTTCATGACTTCGATTTCGCCGGATGTAAACAGCGCCATTGGGAAATTGGGAAAGCATTTTATCACACCGATCTTGGTGTGATCAGATGCTTTGAGGGCAGAGGAGAGATCTAGGGTCTAATAGACCCCAATTTTTTCAAAAAAGATTACCTGTCACTACCTATTGCTATCATAGGGGATATCTAAAATTAAAAATACAAAAATGTATAACTTAAATGTGAAGGCACAATGGTGGTGGTGGTCTCTAAAGTGCAAATCTAGTGCAATCGGCCATCGCAGCCATGCTTGTGTATAATACTGCAATAACATGAAGATATAAACTTCTAACTAAGAGTGCCTAAAACTGTGTATATATCATAAAAAGCATATATCATAAACCGTTAAGACAAAATTGAGCTAAAGAAAATGGTTAGCTATACACTAAACAAAAATATAAGTGCTCAACAAAGTGATACTGAAATCCTTATACAGAAATAATTGTAAAACATCCAATCTACTGAAAAATAAAAGTAAAACTTGGAAATATAGCAGTCTGCTGACTGAGCAAGTGTGCACCTGGTATCTCTCAGCATATAGCCTGGTGCATATATATAACGTAAAACGTGCTCTTATAGTGTGGTACAGTCCTCTCCTAATTGTGCAAAAAATATATATAGTGTTTCACTGAAAATATTCTATACAAAGTCCAGAACATGTGATCCACTCAGTGCAAAATAAACGTGACACAGGTGATAAATCTCTCTTCATGCGCACATTGGTGGGCAGTGGCCCCTTACCTTAATCACTTCAGCCCCGGAAGGTTTTACCCTCTTCCTGACCAGAGCACTTTTTACAATTCGGCACTGCGTCGCTTTAACTGCTAATTACGCGGTCATGCAATGCTGTACCCAAACGAAATTTGCGTCCTTTTCTTCCCACAAATAGAGCTTTCTTTTGATGGTATTTGATCACCTCTGCCGTTTTTATTTTTTGCGCTATAAACAAAAAAAAAGACCGAAAATTTTGAAAAAAAATGATATTTTCTACTTTTTGTTATAAAAAAAATCCAATAAACTCAATTTTAGTCATACATTTAGGCCAAAATGTATTCGGCCACATGTCTTTGGTAAAAAAAATGTCAATAAGCGTATATTTATTGGTTTGCGCAAAAGTTATAGCGTCTACAAACTAGGGTACATTTTCTGGAATTTACACAGCTTTTATTTTATGACTGCCTATGTCATTTCATGAGGTGCTAAAATGGCAGGGCAGTACAAACCCCCCCAAATGACCCCATTTTGGAAAGTAGACACCCCAAGGAAATTGCTGAGAGGCATGTTGAACCCATTGAATATTTATTTTTTCTGTCCCAAGTGATTGAATAATGACAAAAAAAAAAAAATTACAAAAAGTTGTCATTAAATGATATATTGCTCAACAATAAGGGCATAAATTTTTGATTTCACTCCTCACTACCTATCACAGTTTTGAAGGCCATAAAATGCCAAGATGGCACAAAACTCCCCCAAATGACCCCATTTTGGAAAGTAGACACCCCAAGCTATTTGCTGAGAGGCATGTTGAGTCCATGGAATATTTTATTTTTTGACACAAGTTGCAGGAAAGTGACAATTTTTTTTTTTTGCACAAAGTTGTCACTAAATGATATATTGCTCACACAGGCCATGGGCATATGTGGAATTGCACCCCAAAATACATTCTGCTGATTCTCCTGAGTACGCAGATACCACATGTGTGGGACTTTTTGGGAGCCTAGCCGCGTACGGGGCCCGAAAACCCAGCACCGCCTTCAGGATTTCTAAGGGCGTAAAGTTGTGATTTCACTCCTCACTACCTATCACATTTTTGAAGGCCATAAAATGCCCAGATGGCACAAAACCCCCCCAAATGACCCCATTTTGGAAAGTAGACACCCCAAGCTATTTGCTGAGAGGCATGTTGAGTCCATGGAATATTGTATTTTTTTACACAAGTTGCTGGAAAGTGACAATTTTTTTTTTTTTTTTTGCACAAAGTTGTCACTAAATGATATATTGCTCAAACATGCCATGGGCATATGTGGAATTACACCCCAAAATACATTCTGCTGCTTCTCCTGAGTACAGGGATACCACATGAGTGGCACTTTTCAGGTGCCTAGCTTCATACGGGGCCCCAAAATCCAATCACCGCCTTCAGGATTTCTAAGCGTTAATTTTTGATTTCACTCCTCACTACCCATCACAGTTTTAAAGGCCATAAAATGCCAAGATAGCACAAAACCCCCCAAAATGACCCCATTTTGGAAAGTAGACACCCCAAGCTATTTGCTGAGAGGCATGGTGAGTATTTTGCAGCTCTCATTTGTTTTTGAAAATGAAGAAAGACAAGAAAAACATATTTTTTTTTTCTTTTTTCAATTTTTAAAAGTTTATGACAAAAAGTGAGGTCTGCAAAATACTCACTATACCTCTCAGCAAATAGCTTTGGGTGTCTATTTTCCAAAATGGGGTCATTTGGGGGGGTTTGTGCCATCTGGGCATTCCATGGCCTCCGAAACTGTGATAGGCAGTGAAGAGTGAAATCAAAAATGTACGCCCTTAGAAAGCCTGAAGGCGGTGCTTGGTTTTCGGGGTCCCGTACGCGGCTAGGCTCCCAAAAAGTCTCACACATGTGGTATCCCCGTACTCAGGAGAAGCAACAGAATGCATTTTGGGGTGTAATTTCACTAATTCCCATTGCATGTTTGAGCAATATATCATTTAGTGACAACTTTGTGAAAAAAAAAAAAAAAAATTGTCTTTTTCCCGCAACTTGTGTCACAATATAAAATATTCCATGGACTTGACATGCCTCTCAGCAAATAGCTTGGGGTGTCTACTTTCCAAAATGGGGTCATTTGGGGGGGTTTGAACTGTCCTGGCATTTTATGCACAACATTTAGAAGCTTATGTCACACATCACCCACTCTTCTAACCACTTGAAGACAAAGCCCTTTCTGACACTTTTTGTTTACATGAAAAAATTATTTTTTTTTGCAAGAAAATTACTTTGAACCCCCAAACATTATATATTTTTTTTAAAGCAAATGCCCTACAGATTAAAATGGTGGGTGTTTCATTTTTTTTTTCACACAGTATTTGCGCAGCGATTTTTCAAACGCATTTTTTGGGGAAAAAACACACTTTTTAAAATTTTAATGCACTAAAACACACTATATTGCCCAAATGTTTGATGAAATAAAAAAGATGATCTTAGGCCGAGTACATGGATACCAAACATGACATGCTTTAAAATTGCGCACAAACGTGCAGTGGTGACAAACTAAATACATTTTTAAAAGCCTTTAAAAGCCTTTACAGGTTACCACTTTAGATTTACAGAGGAGGTCTACTGCTAAAATGACTGCCTTCGATCTGACCTTCGCGGTGATACCTCACATGCATGGGGCAATTGCTGTTTACATTTGACGCCAGACCGACGCTTGTGTTCGCCTTTGCGCGAGAGCAGGGGGGACAGGGGTGCTTTTTTTTTTTTTTTTTTTTTTTCTTTATTCATTTTTTGATTTTTTATCTTATTTTTAAACTGTTCCTTTCATTTTTTTTTTTTATCATTTTTAATGTTATCTCAGGGAATGTAAATATCCCCTATGATAGCAATAGGTAGTGACAGGTACTCTTTTTTGAAAAAATTGGGATCTATTAGACCCTAGATCTCTCCTCTGCCCTCAAAGCATCTGACCACACCAAGATCGGTGTGATAAAATGCTTTCCCAATTTCCCAATGGCGCTGTTTACATCCGGCGAAATCTAAGTCATGAAATGCTCGTAGTTTCCGATTTCTTAGGCCATAGAGATGATTGGAGTCACTCTGGTCTCTGATCAGCTCTATGGTCAGCTGGCCGAATCACCAGCTGCATTCTCAGGTTCCCTGTTGGGCCAGGAGAGCCATAGAAAAACATGGAAGACGGTGGGGGGGGAATCCCTCCCACTGCTTGTAAAAGCAGTCTAGAGGCTAATTAGCCGCTAGGATTGCTTTTACATGAAAGCCGACCGCTGGCTGAAAAGAATGATACCAAGATGATACCTAAACCTGCAGGCATCTTTCTGGTATAACCACTCAAAGTCCAGCAACATACCAGTACGTTGCTGGTCCTTGTATTGTAAACTTTTTTTTCATGCAGCCTGTGGGGTGAACGAAAAAAAGATATTGATCGGTGGGTATGCCCACCATTAGAATACCTCCATTCATCTGCCCACTTCTAATGATGGGCATACATGCACCATTTATATATGCCGAAGCATGGGGGCATCCTCCCGCAAAAGGCAGGAGCAAATTGCTCCTCCACCCACTGCTGCCCCCACGCTTCGGCATATATGCTGAAGTATGTAACTGTGGTGGTGAAATCACCTCCGACAGCGCTGGAGTCACGGCTTTATATATCGTGGGAGCAAACGCTGTTGCTGTCAAGATAAATAAATCCACGCTGCAACTGTATGGCGTACCTGCTAAGCAAATGATGGTTAACAAAAAAACAAAGTAACATTACAGTATAACAGTAATACTTACCATACCTGCAAAGCAAATACAAAAAAAAAAACATAGTAAAAAATAAAACATTTAACGCAACCTGTGCCTACCTAAAATATATATATGCCGAAGCATGGGGGCATCCTCCCGCAAAAGGCAGGAGCAAATTGCTCCTCCACCCACTGCTGCCCCCACGCTTCGGCATATATGCTGAAGTATGTAACTGTGGTGGTGAAATCACCTCTGACAGCGCTGGAGTCACGGCTTTATATATCGTGGGAGCAAACGCTGTTGCTGTCAAGATAAATAAATCCGCTCTGCAGCTGAATGGCGTACCTGAAAACAAAAAAGTGGTTAACAATAAAAAAACAAAGTATAAAAAATTGCATACCTATAAAGCAAACATGATAAAAACATAACAATAAAACATTGCAGTATAGAATACAATAAAAAAGAGCAGAACAATAGAGAGAGAATAGAGAGAGAGAACAATAAAACAACAACTATTTTTGTTTTTTTTATTTTATATTTTTTTTGTATTTTTATTTTTTTATTTTTTTAACACTTTTTTTAGTAACTTTAACTTTTAACTGTAACTGTACCAGGTTTGGGTCTCTCAAAATGCGATGGCATCTTGGGAGACCCTGTGTTAGTGTGCCTAGTCTGTGCCGTGCTGAACCCTACGCTAATACTCCACTAGTGTATGGTAGCATTCAAAACATTCACCAATGCATAGACCAGGATTGTCAGGACAGGAGGGACAATAATACCGGGTGTCACGCCTAAATCCGCGCTTGCTGCAGACACGACATCTTTTTTGGGGGGCTCGTTGGGTAGGGGTACTCTGGAGGACATAAGGAAAATGCCTCCCATGCAGCCGGCTTACTGCATTTGGATTGGGAAGGTGAGGTAGAGCACCGTCTGGAAACAGAAGGGCTCTGACGATCTCTTCCTGGAATTTAAGGAAGGATCCAGTCCATCCTGAAGCTCTGTATAGCACATGAGCATTCAGCAAAGCCAATTGAAATAAATAAACAGACACTTTTTTGTACCAGCGTCTGGCCTTACGGGCAACTAGGTACGGCGCCAACAACTGGTCGTTGAGGTCCACCCCTCCCATATTAAGGTTGTATTCGTGGACACAGAGGGGTTTCTCCACAACACCAGTCGCCGTAGTAATTTGGGTCGTCGTGTCTGCATGAAGGGAGGTAAGAACGAAAACATTCTTATTGTTCCTCCACTTCCTAGCGAGCAAATTATTATACTGCAAGCAGGCTCTCTCCCCCAGCTTAAGACGGGACTCTACAAGCCGCTGGGGAAAGCCCCGGCGATTAGGTCGCACGGTGCCACATGCTCCAATCTGATGATCAAACAAGTGACTAAAAAGTGGCACGCTCGTATAATAATTGTCCACATACAAGTGGTACCCCTTTCCGAATAAGGGTGACACCAAGTCCCACACTATCTTGCCAGCGCTTCCTATGTAGTCAGGGCAGTTTATCGGCTCTACGTGACTATCTTTGCCCTCGTAAACCATAAATCTACATGTATAGCCTGTGGCCCTGTCACAGAGCTTATACATCTTGACCCCGTATCTGGCACGTTGCTGGGAAGGTACTGTTTGAATGACAAGCGGCCAGAAAACGTAATCAGGGACTCATCAACGCAGACAACTTGATGGGGAGTAAACAAGTCTGCAAAACACTGGTTGAAGTGGTTTACGAGGGGCCAAATTTTGTAGAGCCGATCGTATGCAGGGTCTCCATGAGGACGATAGAGTTCATTGTCATTGAAGTGCATGAACCGCAAAATCTGCTCGTATCATGCCCTGGTCATGGAGGCAGAGAACACGGGCATATGGTGAATTGGGTCAGTGGACCAATATGACCGCAACTCACTCTTTTTAGTTATGCCCATGTTGAGGGAAAGGCCCAGAAAGATCTTAAATTCGGAGACCGTAATTGGTCTCCAATCTCTGGCAAGGGGGGACTGGGGAATAGTGGTGATGTGTTGACCAGCGTACAAATTGCTTTGGTCCACAATAGATCTATAGAGATCTTTGGTGAAAAACAGCGAATAAAAATCCAGTGGCGTAAAGTCAACTGTTTCCACCTGAATTCCGGGTTGGCCAGTGAAAGGGGGAAGTACGGGTGCTGCAGAAGTGGTGGGTTCCCAATTCGGATTGGCGAATGCAGCAGGAAGGGCACTATGGGCACGACGGGCCTGTGTTCGTCTTCTTCTTGGTGGCAGCGGGACACTACTTGTGCTTGCCACCTCGCCAGCTTGAACTGCACTTATGGGACTCGCCACGTCACCACGTGATACTGCAGTGCTGGATGTACGACCAGGGTGTACAGGGCCGCTGGTGCTTGCCAGTTCACCAGAAGGAATAGCGGCACTAGTACTGCTCTGCTCCATACGAGAGCCCTGCGGTTCTTGCACTTCAAGGACAGAAGAAGTTCGGGGTCTGGTACGCCTGACCCTAGCAGGGACCACAACTCCGTCATCAGAGCTATCTGTCAAGGAGCCGCTGTCCTCTACAGGTTCGTATTCTGAGCCTGAACTTGACAGATGAGTGACTTCCTCTTCACTATCTGTCATACTCAGAAACCTGTAGGCCTCTTCACTAGTGTACCTTCGATTTGCCATTTTGGCCTCTAAATTTAGGGGTACACTAGTGAGACTCACAGGCAAAAAAGCTCCTGACTGTTAGCGACTGATTCAAAACGCTACCAAAAAACTGTTAGCGATCACAGGGATCAGGCCTGACTCTGCGAACACTGCAGTTATGTGTGCTTAGTGTTTTGTAAGTGTCAGTTATCGATCGATACTGCACTTGGGTGGGCTGGGCTGGGCTGGGCCGAGGGGCAAAACGCAGGTGCTAGCAGGTATCTGGGCTGATCCCGCTAACACTGTGTTTCAGGGAACCCTAAACTGCTGGGGAGTATAGATCTGATCGGATCAGATATCGATCCGTTCAGATACTATAGCACTAAGGGAGGTGTATGCTGCGTGCGTGGGTTTTAGCGGTACTGGCGCTAACCTGACGCTGCCTGGGGCGACGCAGACCTTATCAGATCCTAAAAACTTAACTTATATCACCGCCGGGCAATTAGGGGGTTAAACCTTTATAAGGTAATAAACGGCGGGTGCCCTAAAACTATAATAAACTATAATAAACTGTAATAAACTACAAAAAACAAACTAGCTAACCAGCATCACCCGTAACACTTATACGGTGATCGCTGGTGAAAGGGTTAACTAGGGGGCAATCAAGGGGTTAAAACCTTTAGCAGGTAGTATATGGGGGTCCCTGTCGCTATAAAACACTGACAGCGAACCTATATACTTACCTCCCTAACTAGCGTCACCTGTGTCACTAATACAACGATCAGAAAAACGATCGCTTAGCGACACTGGCGACGGGGGGTAATCAAGGGGTTAACTTTTATTAGGGGGAGTTAGGGGGGTACCCTGGACCTAAAGGGGGGTACCCTAGACCTAAAGGGGGCTAACCTAACTGCCCTAACACTTGTAACTGACAAACTGACACCAATGCAAAAAAAAAACTGCTATTGATGTCAGAGTGACAGGGGGTACAGGGGGGTGATCGGGGGGTGATAGGGGGGTGACTGGGGGGTGAAAAGTGTGCCTGCGTGTTCTACTGTAAGTGTAGTGTTGGTGCACTTACTTGGATGTCTTCTCTCCTCTGCGCCGGGACGAAAAGACCGGCTCGAGGAGGGATGACATCACTTCCTTTCCCTCTGTTTACATTACACAGGGAAAGGAAGCGTTTTCATTCGCCGGGAGCGATCGGGAGGGGGTGGCCAACAATGGATGGCCTCCCCCTCACCTCTCATCGCCCGCGAACGAGAGCCGACCGCCTATGGCACCGGGGGGGGTCCGCTCGGACCCCCCACCCGCGGGAGGCAGATCACGTACAGGTACGTGATTCTGCCTGAACGTGCCATTCTGCCGCCGTATATATGCGTTAGGCGGTCGGCAAGTGGTTAAGGTAATGGGGTACTCGCATTTATCCACTTTATAGGGATGGCAGCCTTTGGTTGTAAATACCATGGGGTAAGCAAACAGTGGGGGCGATGGTAGTACACTCCTATCCTGGCTTGTCTCCTGTATGGACGTACGTCTCTCCAAGTAGTGTCCCGGGGTCACCGAGATAAACCAGAAAGGAAAATCCACAATAGTATAATATTGTCTGATAACAATTCGATTTTATTGAAGTGTACAAGTACTCACATTAAAAACATGATACTGGGCGGAGATCCGACGAGCAGCGAGCTCGTAATGCAGAATACAAACATAGAGTGCCTTTCCCGTCCCTACGCGTGACGTCACGACCCACGTGACTTCTTCAGGGGATACAGGGAGGCACTAAGTGTGTCCTTAAATAGCTGGCTCATAGGGTATAATGGGCGGCCATTTTCCCGAGGCCGCAGGAAGTACTCGATCGGCCATTTTGCCTAAGGTGTATAGGCGCAGCTATGCTCTGGGGCGTCCAATCATATTAACAGGGGGAGGTTCATTTCACTGGCAGCTGTGCGGGGACTGGCCAATCCACGAACATGCACATAGCCACTGTCAGCAAAGGGAGAACATTGTTATACCGGCGTGACGGTCCGTATAATAGCCTGTGTACAGCGGCAATTTGTAACACACAGAACGCTGCCATCCATGGAAACAGAGGACAAACCAGAGATGTAATCAAAGGGGAAATTTGGTTTACAGGCTTGGCTGGAGATGTAAAGTCCTAGCACAATCGACCAGAGCAAAATAGTCTAAAAATAATTAAAATAAGTAAATATTGCAGATAATGCTAGAGCGAATCTCTATGGAGAGTATATGTAGTGTGTATATATATATATATATATATATATATATATATATATATATATATGTATATATATGTGTGTGTGTGTGTATATATATATATATGTATATGTGTGTATATATATGTAGGAAGGCCAGTATGGTGGCCTGAATTTATGGGAGGAGCCCGGGGGGGTACTTAAGCAGCCCGCTCACCTGTGGTGCTTGTCGGTTTCCTGTGCGCGATATACGTCACTAAGCCGACTATTCGATATACCAGCGTCCGCAAGTTCTTGCCTCGCAAGTTCCCGTATTCGATACTCCGTACTCAAAACTTTCGAAGTCCGCGTTTTCGTTTATAGTTTGTACCATGCGTCTGGCTTGGCTGTCGCAGGTAAGGTCCCGTCGGACTTTTCGTTTTTCATATCATGTCACTAAACCGTGAGTTCAAATTTCGTTTCACCCGCATCTCACAAACTGCAATGTATATCGCTCGTACTTTCGATACGTTACAAATTCGATAGCACAGCGACGCTGACGTCTCTTCATTTCTAGCATGTCGGTGTCAGCAGACAGCCATAGCCAGTCGCAATTTTGTAAATTATCAAATCAAGTTAGTTCGATACCATCATTTCTCATTTCTGAGACATTTCTAAACTCATTTCGGACATTTCAAATCATTTCTCATTTCTGAAAACATTTCTAAACTCATTTCGGACATTTCAAATCATTTCTCATTTCTGAAAACATTTCTAAACTCATTTCGGACATTTCAAATCATTTCTCATTTCTGAAAACATTTCTAAACTCATTTCTGACATTTTCAAATCATTTCTCATTTCAGTCACCTACCGCGCTCCGATTCGAATCCAGTCGCACCAAAGATGCGCCGATTCGTTCCGGTGTGCCCCAGTTATTACGGCCTCATTTCTATACATGCTCCAGAGTTACGTTATTGTCAGTCAATCGTACCTCTGTCATGGTTATCATTTCATTCCATGTATCACGTCCCGACATGAATTCAGTCGCATGAAAAATGCACCGATTCGTCTCGGCGTGCCCCAGGATTGGCCTCATTTCTATACATGCTCCAGAGTTACGTTTTATCAGTCATTTTGTACCTCTGTCATGGTTATCATTTCATTTCCACGTATCACGTTCCGACATGAAATCAGTCGCATGAAAATGCACCGATTCGTCTCGGCGTGCCCAGGATTGGCCACATTTCTGATACATGCTCCAGAGTCTGGATCATAGCTAATCGCAGACATCGGGGGATTGATCCACATCTCTGTCATGCGATTTCTACCATTTCACTCCCACAACGCATCACCATTTCGAAACCAGTCGCATCTGAGGTGCACCGATTGTCACGGCATGCAGCACTGGTTCCGATCGCATTTCATACCTATACCAGAGCTCGGTTAGTTGCCAGTCGCTAACACGGCACAACCAATTCGAGCCGCGGTCAAAACAATCATTTCTCTCATTTCATTTAATACTGCACTTCTATTCGAATCCAGATGCATCAAACAAGCACCGATTCGTCCTAGGAGCACCAATATTTTCAGTTGCCCCATTTCAATACATGCTCCAGAGCCCGGTTCACGGTCGAACAAATCGTGACACGACCAGGCCGCACCTCTGTCATGCAGTTCATTCATTTCACAATCAAGGCAAACATTTCGAATCATTTCATTGTCACAAGATTGCAAGCACCATACAAATCATTGCTTCAAGTTACTTAGCAATCCCTTCACGAATTGTCACCTTTTCATTTTTCTCAGGTCAGTCAAAGTTCAGTAGGTCCACCCTGCACCAGGTTGGACAATATCCCCCCAGGTAAAAAAAAAAAAAAAAAAAAAGGGGGAAAGGGAGAATAAGTCGGGTAAGTATGACTCAGCGGATCAAAGAAAAAACTTGAAATTCATCTCACCCCCAATAGGTTACAGTCAACCAGGAAATAAAGCTTGAGAGATCCTCACCAGAGCAACCATGTCCCAGGCCGGCAGTGAAGACTTCACGGCCCCTCTGTCACCTACTCCGGTCTCAGAAAGCGGCAGCGTGCAATCCCTCAGGGGATGGACTATCCCCAAACTGACGGCAGAGCTCAGACGCAGAGGTGTCCCCTTCCCCGCCACAGCGAGGAAAGGCGAGCTCTTCAAACTCCTCTTTCCCCCACCAGCAGCAGGACCCAGTACCCAACAGGCATCCCTCCAGTCCATATCATCGGCCATCTCGCAATTACACACGATGGTGTCATCTCTATCCACCTCAGTTGCAGACGTCCAAGCCAGGGTTGCACTTCTGGAGGCCCGACCGGCCACGGCTGTCCCCGACCCAACTGCAACTCAGACCTTGACACCTCTTCCTACAGGTACCTCAGGCTCAAGCGCCATTGTCTACCCCTCCCACCTGGTCCCAACCAGTATCAGGAAGGACATTTTGGACGGCAAGGACGTCAACCTGGCCTCTCTCCTTATCTCCGTACATGATTTGGCAGAAAATAAGGCCTACTCCTGGGGCGATATATCGGTGGTCCTTAAAGCGAAAGACCCCAGGATGAACCGCAAGCTATCAGTCCCCGAATTTACCCTGGCCTTTGGCATGCTCAGAGATGTCCTGTGCTCAGCCACCCCTAGCAGGCGGGAAGAGCTGGACTTATATCTCCATACTGTGGTAGACTTGGGCCACAAGTATGGAGGTTTCGCCTTCTACGATTATCATCGTTCCTTCTCAGCCAAGGCCGCCGCCAGATTCATACAATTCCAGATCACGACAGATTGGAGTCTCATGGACACAGAGCTCTTCTGCCGCCACTTTGCCGGCTTACGCTCACCTCTGTGTGCAATTTGCCAGTCTTCCACCCACACTGCCACCTGGTGCGCCAATACGGCGATCAGACGGCCCTTCGAGTTCCCCTCTACCTCAGGTACAGTACAGGGCCAGTCGATCCCTGAACCAACGCCTCAGGTGGACAAACTCGGACGCCCAGTCCGAACCGTGGGAGGGGCAGCCATCTGTAACAACTTCAACTATGGCTCCTGCAACTTCAGCCAATGCCGTCTACTTCACATCTTCACTTTATGCCAAAGAGCACACCCTAGGAATTTGTGTGAAGTCAAGCAACACAAGAGGGCATGACTAAGCCGAATCAACATCTTATGGTTAGGACTGTATCTCACTTCACACCCCACCCCTTCCCTGGCCACCTACCTTATCCAAGGCTTCACAGTAGGCTTTCACACCGGCCTCATTTCACTGCCCCACAGTACTCACGAATGTGCCAATCTTCGTTCGGCAGCCATCGACGAACAAGCCATAGATCAGCTCTTACAGGCAGAGGTAGATCGAGACTACGTAATAGGCCCTTTCACTTGCCCCCCTTTCAGCACATGGAGAGTCAGCCCTATTGGGCTTGTCAAGGGCAAATTCTCTAATAAATTGCGTTTGGTGTACGACTTGTCTGCGCCTCATTCTTCGCACATACCCAGTCTCAATTCCCTGATCCCCTCCGAAGAGTTTTCCCTAAAATATTCCTCCGTTGACATGGCAATACAAGCGATCATCAAAGCAGGCACAGGTGCCTGGCTCTCCAAAGCCGACATCTCGGATGCTTTCAAGCTCCTGCCCATCCACCCATCCCTTTGGTGCTGGCATGGCATCAAATGGAAGGAAGCGTATTATTTTGCTACGAAACTCACCTTCGGTTCAAAGAGTAGCCCGTGGCTCTTCGACACGTTCGCACAGTCCCTCGTTTGGATACTATTACACAAGGGTCAATGCCATGAAGTCATCCATTACCTGGATGACTTCCTACTGATAGAACCGCCCAGCAAGCCCCCAGGAGATCTCGACAAACTTAGAGTAATTTTCGGAAACCTCAATGTTCCTATCGCCGAGCACAAAGTCGATGGTCCAGCTAACATCATCACCTTTCTCGGGGTCAGCTTGGATACCTGCGCAATGCAGGCCAGTCTCCCCCCCGACAAATTAACACGCATTAGGGCAGTCCTTCACGAGTTTACACACACCAAGGGCTGTACCAAAAAACAGTTGCAGTCTCTCCTGGGTATTCTCAACTTCGCTATGCGAATTATCCCACAAGGCCGCACATTTGTATCACGCCTGCTTAGATTTCTATCAGAAACTCAAGACCCTGATCAGATTTTGAAATTAGACTCCGCAGCTATAGCGGACCTATCAATGTGGGAGGAATTCTTGTCCGCCTGGAATGGCATATCTCTATTCATACCTATGGTTTCGGTCCATTCACCCCAGGTGGTGACTGACGCTGCAGCCTCCACAGGTTTCGCGGCAATTTTTGGCCATCATTGGTTTTCAGGACCCTGGCCTCAACAGATACTGTTGATACCCGGCTTTTCCCAAACATCTGCCCTCTTTGAGCTTTATCCCATAGTGGCAGCCGCACAACTCTGGGGCCACCACTGGACAGGACAAACCGTAGTCTTCACCACCGACAACCAGGCCACGGCAGACATCATCAACAGAGGCAGGTCCAAGTCCCTAGCAGTCATGTCCTTCCTGCGCAGGTTGGTACAACTGTCTTTACAGCATCAGTTCAATATACAATGTGAATTTATTCCCGGCAGATACAACTCAGCAGCTGACGCACTATCACGTTTCAATTATCCCTCCTTTTTCAAACAGGTTCCCGATGCCGATCCAATGTCGGCCCCTATCCCCGTCTGGTCACAACTGACCCTGGACTAGTTCAACATCTACACGGAGCTACGCAACTCATAAATAATTCCCTCTCCCGCAACACACTCAAAGCATACCAAACAGCTTGGAAGGCTTTTAATAAATTCCTCACGTCCTGCCGCAAAGAACCAACAGATATCAAACAGGTACTGGCCTTCACTGCACACTGCCACACGCAGCTGGCCTTATCCTACAACACCATCCGGCTATACCTAGCCGGCGTTCAACATTTCATGGCGCTTGAAGACCCTATGAAACCATCACTGTTCTCATCTCACGCTATACGAGCCATTCTAAGGGGAATTCAGAAACAACAACCAGTCATCAGCACTAGGGATGAGCTTCATGTTCGAGTCGAACCCATGTTCGACTCGAACATCGGCTGTTCGATCGTTCGCCGAATTGCGAACGTTATGGGCCGTTCGCGCTAAATTCGTGTGGCGCGTCACGGCCCATAATTCACTGCGGCATCGCAGTGCATTGCTGGCTGATGATTGGCCAAGCATGCACTATGACCCGCATGCTTGGCCAATCACAGCGCTGTCAGTAGAGAGAGCTGTAATTGGCCAAAGCCAGGGTGGCTTTGGCCAATTACGGCTCAGGGCATTTAGTACACACCCCACACTATATAAGGCCGCCTGCACGGCGGCCCTGTGTAGTGTGTGTTCCGGTGTGCTGAGAGATAGAGAGAGAGAGAGACAGTGTCATTTGATTTGAGTTAGATAGATTAGGCAGAACAGTCAGTCAGTTAGCTGCACTTACAGTGTATTGTGTATATATATGCATCCCAGGTGTTGCATATATATATATACACTGTATTCAGTTTAGCTAGATCCGTTCCTGTTATCTTCTATCTAGACTATTTACATTTAATGCAGTGCGTCCTGCTCACAGTGTTCAGCTAGATCCGTTCCTGTTATCTTCTAGACTATTTACATTTAGTGCAGTGCGTCCTGCTCACAGTGTTCAGCTAGATCCGTTCCTGCTATTTACATTTAGTGCAGTGCGTCCTGCTCACAGTGTTCAGCTAGATCCGTTCCTGTTAAATTCCTACTGACCGGCAGGCTTGTCTGGTTACAGTATATAAAGCTACCTGAAGAAAATTACAGGTGTTCTATTTGATCCTATTAGTACCACGGTCAGGCAGCTAGACTATTTACATTTAGTACAGTGTGTCCTGCTCACAGTGTTCAGCTAGATCCGTTCCTGTTATCTTCCTACTGACAGGCAGGCTTGTCTGGTTACAGTATATAAAGCTACCTGAAGAAAATTACAGGTGTTCTATTTGATCCTATTAGTACCACGGTCAGGCAGCTAGACTATTTACATTTAGTACAGTGCGTCCTGCTCACAGTGTACAGCTAGATCCGTTCCTGTTATCTTCCTACTGACAGGCAGGCTTGTCTGGTTACAGTATATAAAGCTACCTGAAGAAAATTACAGGTGTTCTATTTGATCCTATTAGTACCACGGTCAGGCAGCTAGACTATTTACATTTAGTACAGTGCGTCCTGCTCACAGTGTTCAGCTAGATCCGTTCCTGTTATCTTCCTACTGACAGGCAGGCTTGTCTGGTTACAGTATATAAAGCTACTTGAAGAAAATTACAGGTGTTCTATCCCAGCTTAGTGCAGCTACAGGCCATTAGTATGTCTGGAAGGCCAAGAAGGAGAGGCAGACAGTCACAAGCCAATAAGAGAGGGCAAGCAGGCTCTGTGTCTAGTGCTGGTCGTGGAGACGGTGCATCCTCATCAGCACGTGGCCATGGGACACGCTTGGCCTTTTTTTCGGCAGCTGGCCATGTTGAGCCGCAACATGCGGAAGACTTGGTCGAGTGGATGACCAAGCCGTCCTCATCCTCCTCATCCTCTCTCACCCATGCCCAGGGTGCTTTGTCTGGCAAAGCAGCGGCCTCTTCCCTCAGCTCAATGTCATCAGTGACTCCTTCCCTAGCTCCACCATGTCCTCATGAGGATTCCCTCGAACTGTTTGACCACAGTGTTGGGTACATGCTCCAGGAGGATGCCCAGCGTTTGGAAGGCTCTGATGACGATACTGAGCTCGATGAAGGCAGTAACATGAGCGCGGACAGAGGGGGTGCCCAAGAAGGACAGCAATCTGGCAGTCATGCTCCCCCTGCTGCAGCATACTGCCAGGTTTGCTCCAGTGATGAGGAGGGAGGGGATGATGAGGTCACTGACTCAACGTGGGTGCCTGATAGGAGAGAGGAGGAGGAGGAGGAGGAGGAGGAGGAGGAGGCGGCAGCACATCACCAACGAGGCAGGATGCCCTCCAGGGGCCAGCCTAAGGGCAGCACATTGACTGCATCACACCCCAAAGCTCCACATGTGCAGGGCGCTGCAGTCTCTGCGCGTTATTCAAAAAGTTCTTTGGTGTGGGCCTTTTTTGAGACGAGTGCATCAGATCGCACCGCTGCTATTTGCAACATATGTCTCAAGCGTATCTCGCGTGGCCAAAATATCTCCCGCTTGGGTACCACATGCTTGACCAGACATATGTTGACCTGCCATGCAGTTCGTTGGCAAGCGTATCTAAAAGACCCACACCAAAGAACAAAGAGGATCTCTCCTTGCTCCTCATCAGCTGAGATTTCCAACCCCACTAGACCTTCAGTCCTCTCTGAGACCTGCAGTGAGAGGAATGAAGGTGTAGAATTAGGTGTGTCACAGCCAAGTACTTGTGGGCAATCTGCTTTTGGTACACCGACGTCAGATTGTACCAGGCAAATTTCCCTGCCCCAGCTGCTGCACCGCCGAAAGAAGTTTGCTCCCAGCCATCCACATGCCCAGCGGTTGAATGCTAGCTTGGCAAAATTGCTAGCACTTCAACTGCTGCCTTTTCAGTTGGTAGACTCTGCCCCCTTCCGTGAGTTTGTGGAATGTGCGGTTCCTCAGTGGCAGGTACCCAAACGCCACTTTTTCTCACGGAAGGCGATTCCGGCTCTCTACCGGCATGTGGAAGGCAATGTCCATGCCTCGCTGGACAGGGCGGTCAGCGGTAAGGTGCATATTACCGCTGACTCATGGTCCAGCAGGCATGGACAGGGACGTTACCTAAGTTTCACGGCGCATTGGGTGACTCTGCTGGCAGCTGGGAAGGATGCAGGACAAGGTGCAGTAGTGTTGGAGGTTGTTCCGCCACCACGCCTCCAAAATGCTGATTGTGACACACCTCTCTCCTCCACCCCCTCCTCTTCTTCTTCCTCCATGGCCTCTTCCTCGGAACCAGCGGTGCTCCGTAGGCGTTCAAGGGGCTACGCAAGTACGCAGGCCAAAAGATGCCATGCGGTGCTTGAGCTGGTGTGCTTGGGGGACAGGAGCCACACTGGGGCAGAGGTTCTGTCAGCTCTGCAGGGGCAGGTTCAGAGGTGGTTGACGCCACGCCAACTTAAGGCAGGAATGGTGGTTTGCGACAATGGCACCAACCTCCTCTCTGCCCTCCGACAGGGACAAATGACCCATGTGCCCTGTTTGGCTCACGTCCTTAACTTGGTGGTGCAGCGGTTCTTGGGCAGGTACCCGGGCTTACAGGATGTCCTGAGGCAGGCCAGGAAAGTCTGTGTGCATTTCCGCCGGTCATATAATGCCAGTGCTCGGCTGACGGACCTCCAAAAGGAGTTTAACCTGCCCAAGAACCGCCTAATCTGTGACATGCCCACCAGGTGGAACTCAACGTTGGCCATGCTGCAGCGGCTGCACACGCAGCAGAGGGCCATCAATGAGTACCTGTGCGACTATGGCACCAGGACAGGGTCAGGGGAGCTTGGTTTTTTTTCCCCACGCCAGTGGGCCATGATCAGGGATGCATGCACTGTCCTGTCACCATTCGAGGAGGCCACGAGGATGGTGAGCAGTGACAGTGCATGCATCAGTGACACTGTCCCCCTTGTCCACCTGTTGGAGCACACGCTGCGTGGAATAATGGACAGGGCACTTGAGGCAGAACAGAGGCAGGAAGAGGAGGACTTCCTTAGCTCTCAAGGCCCCCTTTATCCAGACAGTGTTCCTGCGTGCCCGCCGATCACACAGGAAGAGGACGAGGAGGAAGAGGAGGAGGAGGAAGATTGTGTCAGTATGGAGGTGGAGCCTGGCACTCAGCATCAGCAGCAGTCTTTAAGGGATCAGTCCCAAGAAACACATGGACTTGTACGTGGCTGGGAGGAGGTGGCTGCGGACCATGTCGTTCTTAGTGACCCAGAGGACTCCGGACCGAATGCCTCAGCAAACCTACGCTGCATGGCCTCCCTGATCCTGCAAAGCCTGCGTAAGGATCCTCGTATTCGTGGTATCAAGGAGAAGGACCAATACTGGCTGGCAACCCTCCTTGATCCACGTTACAAGGGTAAGGTTGCGGACCTTATCTTGCCATCGCAGAGGGAGCAGAGGATGAAACATCTTCGGGAGGCCTTGCAGAAAGGTCTGTGCAACGCGTTCCCAGAGACTGGGAGGTTACAAACTCCTGTTTCTGGACAACGTGTTGCTGAGGCTTCGGTCAGTCAAAGAAGGAGCGGTGGAGAAGGTGGCCGTCTGACCGATGCGTTCAGACAATTTTTTGGTCCGCAGCCCCAAGGTATGATCGGTTCCAGCAACCATCGCCAGCGTCTGTTTTACATGGTGCAGGAATACCTAGGGGCAAGATCAGACTTGGACACCTTTCCCACCGAAAATCCTCTGGGTTACTGGGTCTTGAGGATGGATCACTGGCCAGAGCTTGCACAGTATGCAATTGAGCTACTGGCCTGTCCTGCATCCAGCGTTCTTTCGGAACGCACATTCAGTGCTGCTGGAGGCGTGGTAACCGATCACAGGGTGCGTCTGTCCACCGACTCGGTCGATCGGCTGACCTTCATAAAAATGAATGAGTCTTGGATCACCACCAGCTACCAAGCACCTGATGCTGATGTAACCGAATAATTTTTTTTGAAATCTCAGATCCCTTCAAAGACTGCCTATGCTGATGCTGAGTGACTATCCCTGAGTAATTATCCTCTTCCTCCTCAATCATCACGCTGATAGCTTGTAAGAACATTTTTGGTTCTGGGCGCCACCACCAGTGCCTAAGGCACAATTTTTCAGCCCCTGTTTAACAGGGGCGTGTAATTACAATTTTTGATGTAATACTTTGCAGCAGGGCTCGTTCCTGCATTCCAACTAGAGTGTCTGTGAGGGGTTGCAGTGTTGTGGCACCAGCACCAGTGCCTAGGGCCCAATTTTTCTGCCCCTGTCTAACAGGGGCGTGTAATTACAATTTTTGATGCAATACTTTGCAGCAGGGCTCGTTCCTGCGTTCCAACTAGAGTGTCTGTGAGGGGTTGCAGTGTTGTGGCACCAGCACCAGTGCCTAAGGCCCAATTTTTCTGCCCCTGTCTAACAGGGGCGTGTAATTACAATTTTTGAAGCAATAATTTGCAGCAGGGCTCGTTCCTGCGTTCCAACTAGAGTGTCTGTGAGGGGTTGCAGTGTTGTGGCACCAGCACCAGTGCCTAAGGCCTAATTTTTCAGCTCCTGTTCAACAGGGGCATGTAATTACAATTCTTGATCTAATATTTCACAGCAGGGCCCTGTGAGGGCTTACAGTGTTGTGGCCACAGCAACACCTAAGGCCCAAATTTCTGCTGAGTATATAGGGCAGGACCCTACTTTCAAACATCTAACTTACAAACGACTCCTACTTGCAAACGGAAGGAGACAACAGGAAGTGAGATGAAATCTACCCCTAGGAAGGGAAATTCTCTCCTGTAAGAGTTAATATGGGAAAACAAGTTCTCCTTTCCACTGATGCTTTCCAATCCTTGTTCCACAAAAAAACCCAAATTTTCAAAAAACATTTTTCATTGGGACAAAAAAGTGAGGTGAAATCTTCTGAAGAGGAGGAAAGACAGCAAAACAAATGTCACAGGGGTGATAACCCTTCCCTATGTTTTCCAAAAAGCTTAGAAAAGATTTTTTGGCTGGAGCTAAACACGTTAAAAATGTTCAAAATTACAAACAGATTCTACTTAACAACAAACCTACAGTCCCTGTCTTGTTTGCACCGCCTGTATACTGCTGTTCAGAGTACATAGGGCCTGGTGGCCCCACACCTTTCCTTATTTTAATTTGGGTGCGGGGTTCCCCTTAATATCCATACAAGACCCAAAGGGACTGGTAATGGACTGGGGGGTACCCATGCCGTTTGTCTCACTGATTTTCATCCATATTGCCATGACCCGACATGACATTAAACCCGCAAGCAGTTTTAAATGAGATTTTTTCCTTTAAAAATGACATTTGGTGCAGGGACTGTTCTAAACATGGGAAACACGCGTCACTTTACAGGCATACTATAGACACCCCCCAGGTACGATATTTAAAGGAATATTTCACTTTTTTTTTTTTACTTTAAGCATCATTAAAATCACTGCTCCCGAAAAAACGGCCGTTTTTAAAAGTTTTTTTTGCATTGATACATGTCCCCTGGGGTAGGACCCGGGTCCCCAAACCCTTTTTAGGACAATACCATGCAAATTAGCCTTTAAAATGAGCACTTTTGATTTCGAACGTTCGAGTCCCATAGACGTCAATGGGGTTCTAACGTTCGTGCGAACTTTCGGTCCGTTCGCGGGTTCTGGTGCGAACCGAACCGGGGGGTGTTCGGCTCATCCCTAATCAGCACTAAGCGCTTGCCCATTACGGGGCCCATCTTTAGGGACATGTCAACTATTCTGGCTACTTCGCCATTCGGTCTGCTCCCCAGCACGGTCTTACAAGCAGCCATATATTTAGCTTACTATGGGTTCTTGCGGCCTGGCGAATTCACCTCTAACAAACCCACAGACCACGTACTATGCAGACGACACTTGCTTCGATACCAAGACCACTTTATCCTGCACCTCGAGGTCTCTAAAACCCAGCAAACGGGCTCGGGAGTGAACATTCATCTCTACAAAACCAACAACAGCTGGTGTCCAGTCGCTGTACTCAACCGACTCCTGTCTCTCCTGCCTGAGCAACCAGACAGCAGTCCCCTTCTACCATTCCCAGTCAAACCCTTAAACGCCTCTCAGTTTGTGGAACACATAAGGATACTTCTCCACAACCTTCACCTTAACCCTAGTCAGTATTCCGGACACTCTTTTCGCATCGGAGCATCCTCCGCGGCGTCCCGCCACGGGGTGCCAGATCACATCATCAAAAGACTAGGCAGATGGAAATCAGCCTGCTTCGCCCGGTATATCCCCAATCCACAAATAGAGATGGCACAGGCATTCTCCAAATTGGCTCAATAAATAACTGAAAACCAATAAAATTATAACCCTACCTGAATGTTTTTGCCCCCTTATTTTGGCATACCGGCCATTAGACCAAGGCACACTTTCAGGTCCATTTCATATGGTAAGTCCACACTTTCAGGTCCATTTCCGATGGTAAGTCTTATCTTTACTATAAGTGTTATCTATGTACATATCAGACATAGGGCTCCAACCATAAGTAGGAAGGCCAGTATGGTGGCCTGAATTTATGGGAGGAGCGGGGGGGGGTACTTAAGCAGCCCGCTCACCTGTGGTGCTTGTCGGTTTCCTGTGCGCGATACCCACCCTCCCATCCCCATTTCACAGCATTTCTCAAACTACTCATTTCATTCATTTCTCTTACAGAATAATCATTTCTTAAACCAGGGTATGCCCCCTTATTTTGGCATACCGGCCATTAGACCAAGGCACACTTTCAGGTCCATTTCACATGGTAAGTCCACACTTTCAGGTCCATTTCCGATGGTAAGTCTTATCTTTACTATAAGTGTTATCTATGTACATATCGGACATAGGGCTCCAACCATAAATATATATATATGTGTGTGTATATATATGTGTGTATGTATATATATATATATATATATATATATGTGTGTATGTATGTATGTATGTATGTGTATATATATATATATATATATATATATATATATGTGTATATATGTGTATATATGTGTGTGTATATATATATATATATATATATATATATATATATATATATATATATATATATATATATATATATATATATATTGTGTATGTGTGTGTATATATATATATATGTGTATATGTGTGTATATATATATGTGTATATGTATGTATGTATGTATATATATATATGTATGTATATGTAGTTTATATAAAAAAAGATCAGTCATGGAAAGGCATTCTAAAACCAGCAAGTATAACGTAACACATTCATTTACATTCAAGTGGCCAGAAAGTGCTAATGCAGATACTATAACGTATCTATCTTGGTATGCTAAAAACTCTTGCAATTAATGTGAGAAGAAACAAGTTGAAGTTTTTAAAAGAGTCGTGTTGAATGAGATCAAGGATCTGAAGATCAAGAAGAGGGAAGACCCAAAGCATATTAAGAGCGGGATCCGCTAATGAGAAGGAAAGAAATCGTGATCCGACCAGCGGACAAGGGAGGAGGTATTGTGATTCTGTCGAAAGAACAATACCATAAATCAATGATGAATATGCTAAATGACGCAAACACCTATACGAAATTATTAAGCAACCCGATGTTCAGATGTAGGAAAGCGCTTGAACAAGTAGTATACTTAGGAACGAAGAAGAATATTCTCAATAAAAAAGAAGCAAGGTTTCTTGTACCTGACTCATGTCGCACCCCCATTATATATTCTCTACCAAAAGTCCACAAAAGTGCAATAGATCCACCCCCAAGGCCAATAGTGAACGGGATCAACTCACTGACATCCACGATAGGTGAATATATAGACTTCTTTCTACAACCAGAGGTCCAGAGTACGAGGGCGTACCTGCGTGATACTAAGCACATTTTACAAATCCTGGAAGAGATCCCCCGAAGAAACAAGACGTGCATTATGGCCACGGCAGACGTCGCATCCCTCTATACGATTATACCTCATCATCTGGCATGTGAAGCGGCCAAATGGGGTCTGAGAAGATTCTCTGAGTTGTCATGTTTACAAAGGAGGTTCCTGGTAAAATGCTTGGACTTTAGTTTAAAAAACAATTACTTCTGGTATAATAACACATATTACCATCAACAAACCGGCATAGCCATGGATGCTAAATTTGCCCCCAGCATAGCTGGGCTTTTTATGGCGAAATGGAGAACTTTTTAGAGAAACTCAATACAAATGATGTAAACATCCGACTCTCTTGGGACATAAGTGAAGAGAAGGTAACGTTCCTAGATTTGGACATTTTACAAGAGGATCAAACTTTTAGCACGCAAACGCACTTTAAAAACGTGGACAGGAATAGTTATCTCCCAATCGAAAGCTGCCACCACAGAAACTGGCTTTATAATGTCCCGAAAGGCCAATTGATGCGATTGAGGAGAAACTGCACCAAACTTCAAGTCTTCCTGGAACAGGCAGAAAAAATAGGAGTCAGGTTCGCTGCAAAAGGTTATGACCAAGGATATATAAACAAGAAAACCTCAGTAGTAGTAGCGATGGATCGAAATGCACTGATCAATGATAAAACAGTGAAAAAACGCCCACTAGAAGGACCAGCATTTATTCTCTATTTAAACGCTCAACACAAGAAAGTAGAAAAAATAATAAGACGTCATTGGCATATCCTGTTGGCAGATACTTAACTACAGGGGAGTCTACCAAAAAAATCCCAAGTTTATCTACAAAAGAGCTCCGTCGATTCGGGACAAATTGGTGAAAAACGTGAGTGATCCACCAAAAAAGGCCTTCACATTCTTTTCAGGGAAAGAATTCTTTCCATGTAAAAGATGTTATGCATGCGTTAGAACGAGACGCCCAAATAAAAAAGTATTTCACTTCTCATCTACATCCACGGGAGATACCTATGAAGCACAAAACTTCATCTGTTGCAACACAGAGGGGGCTGTATATGCCCTACAATGTAGCTGTGGCTTACAATATATAACACATATAGTCCAGTGCCCCGGATATTTTTGAAAAGCAAAATTCAACAGGCATATAAAATTAAATGTTTTAATAGACCAGTGGTAAACCAGTCATAAGGATAATCTAGGGTAACAGTAGTAACTACTAGTGAAACCAGGTTAAAAAGCACTGTTGTATAAAAAACACATTAATACAAAACCATACAATAACACAGTATTAAAACATAACAACCAAATTCTCACAGTTGTAGAAATAATAAATATATATATATATTGCACTTAACATCAGCATGTGCTTGAATAAGAGGACAGTCAGCTTCGAACAGCAGGAGACTAACACTGGAGATCCATCCAATTGTGTCCCACAGGAAACACTGGGTAAAATAATAAAACACAGGCTCCAAGCAGATGACAGTAGGCAAGATGAAGGGGATAAAAAAAGTAATCACAAACAGAAGGAAGGCTCAAATCTACCTCGTTCCTTGGGGAGGTTGGCGTCATGTGGGGGGGCTCACTTGCACAGGCAGATGGTGGGATGACCGCTGTGTGGAGGTGTGCGGCTCCGCCGTGCGGGAAGTAGCCTCGCTTGCTCGGGTACATGGTAGAATGACCGCGGTGTAGAGGTGTGTAACTCCGCCGTGTGGGAAGCAGCCTGGCCGGAGCTTCATGTCTAGGACAGATGACGTAAGTGCAGGGAAGCCGCTAGAGCGTCGATGGAAGTGAACATGCCGCTGGTCTGCCGGAAGGTGTCTCCACAGTGCTGAAACCTCTAGAATGAGGTGTGGCGACACTGCACTGAAGTGGAAACTGGATCTGGAGAGCCAGGAAAAGGGAAAATGGTGCTGGCAGCGGGCTGATGGAGCTCACATCTGCCTGACCAGCCTTGAAAGTGGCCAAAAACCATATGGGCAATGGATAATGGGAAAAAAATAAAAATAAAATAAAATAAAAATTAAAAATAAGAAAAAAATAAAAATTAGTCCAGAAAGCACCAAAACCAAATAGGATAGTGGAGATGATGAGGCTAAGAAAAATAAAAACAAATGCTGGTAAAATGGCGACTTCACAGAAAAGGTGGATGCATGGGTGAAAGCTCACAGTGAAAGGCTCTAGCTGGGGCCTCAGTCCTCTGGTTGCCTTGACGACACGTTTCGCGCATGAGCGCTTTGTCATAGTCAAGGGTATAGGCAACTCACAGCGTTTAAATAGATAAATGTGGATTAAAGGAGGAGACATGGTGGGCGGGAGGGAGGGAAAAAAAACAAACAAACAAGGGGCCAATGAGACTATAACATACCCAACTCATCCAAAACCTATAAATACATCTAAACCTAATAAAAAAAACGAAATAAAAAAAACAAAATTCCAATAATTCCAAGAAACCTACTCTCAAAACTAGCCCCTATCTACACACTAGGGGTGCCCCCAATTCTGTCAGTCCAAAGAACTTGACATCAAAATCTGGGACTGGAGGGAGAAGTGTATCGACCACCACTATTATAGACCTGAACCCCTCCCCTCTAGTAGCGTCCTCCTCCTTGATGATACCACTCATTCCCTCCACTGCTAGACATGAGGTTGCCATCGTCTCACCACCCACCACCCAACTTAAACTGCCATACAATATACCTACCCACAACAGCTTTAGTGCCTTATCTCGGGACCTAGAGGATTATATTCTGCTAGGAGTGAGACCGAAATCCCAAGACACTAGAGATGAATCTCATCTCCAGGATACCAACATTCGTACTCTATCTCCAAATGGCTCCAACTCTCAAAATTTTCAGTTTTCTCCTCCAAAGGGAGTGCTCAAAGAGAAAAGAAAACTAGAAGAGGACGGAGAGGAGGAATCACTAGGAAGATCAAACAAAAAAGAGAGGTCAGAACCAATATAAACAATAGTACTATAAAAATATACAATCTATCCTCACACACTCTGACTCCGTCCGAAGAGATGTTACTTCAGAAAGGTTTGGGTTTTTCTCCCACTATAGGTCCAAACAAGTTTGGTCTCTTTAAAGATTCACATCGTTTTATACGGTTATTAACCCTAAAACGTCATTGCCCCGAACCCACTGGCTTTACATAAAAAAGATAGAAAAGAGGCCACGTCTAAACAGGTTCCGACACCAGAATGTACATCTTTAACAGAACTTGATGAAGCTGCACTACAGCCCAGATTTATGGGCTGAAGGGTATATAGAAGGCTTTGTACCCTCCGCTTGTCTAGAACCACCAGTTACGCATACTCCCTTCCGACCCAAATCAACCTTCTTTCCAACTAATTCAAAGGGCCCTTACATTGAAACCTATTATCAAGCTGTATACAAAGACTTCTTATCACTATGTGATGATTCCAAAAGGCGGAAACATAGGAACCTAAGTAGATGTGAGAATGTAGCTCTGAAAGAGCTGATGTCTAATACTAAGATCACGATTAGGCAGGCAGACAAGGGTGGTAGTCTAGGGATACAAAATCGCACCGATTACATCAAAGAGGCCAGTAGATTGCTAGCAGACACAAATACATGTCGTAAACTACAGTCTGATCCTCTCCCTGAGTTCCAACTGGAGTTAAGGTCGCTGGTTCAGGAAACTTGGCAAAATGGAGTACTCACCAATAAAGAAAAACAATTCCTATTGCCAACCGAATGTAGTACCCCCTACTTCTACCATCTACCAAAGGTCCACAAATCATTGGTGGACCCGCCCGGGAGACCAATTGTAGCAAGCACAAATAGCTTTAGTAATGGTTTGTCTATGTACATTGACCATTGTCTGCAACCCCTTGTGTGCCAACTGCCATCATATATTAAAGATTCCAACGACGTAATTAAAGCTCTTCAGAGTTATTCATGGGAAGAAGGTTATTGGTGGGCATCCCTCGATGTGTCTTCTCTCTATACCTCGATACTCCTTGAAATAGGTCTGAAAGCCGTTCAACATTTCTTGACCAATAGTGGGGACTTTAACTCGTTACAATCACTATTCTTGGTTCAAGCCACTGAATTCTGTCTAAGGCATAATTATTTTACGTTCGGGGAACAATTTTTTTTACAGCGCAAAGGAACCGCCATGGGAGCGAACTTTGCTCCGGTCTATGCTAACCTCACTATGGGCTACTGGGAGGAGTGCAACATCTGGGCTAACAATCCGTTCACCGAGCACATTGTCTTTTTTGGGTGATACATCGACGACATTGTGATCATATGGAATGGGGGCCCTGATTTGTTTCCCTCTTTCGTAGCCCATTGTAATTCTAATGCTCTTGGTTTGGCATTTACCCATGTTATAGACCCTGTGTTCCTGGACTTGGTACTGTTCCTTGATCAACACAGGATTCTCACTAGAAACCATGTTAAGCCAACTAGTGGCAATTCCTACCTCCATTTTGAAAGCTGCCATCACCCTTTATGGAAACGCAACATTCCTGGGGGTCAATTTAACAGACTCAGACGCAACTGTACAAGATTGGAGGATTATGTTGAACAGGGAACAGTAATGAAAAAGAAATTCCAGGAGAAGGGGTATCCATCCGATCTCATTAATGATGCCTTTCTCTCTCACCTAAACCCCCCCCTAGAGACAGGTATCCGAAAGACCAATTGAGAACGAACCAGACAGTCAGATTTATCTCGACTTTCAATGAGAATTATAAATCAATTACCAAAATAGTTAGAAAACATTTTGGTATTCTTCGTCTGGACCAATGGTATTACCTGAGGTCCCACAGGTGACGTTCCGAAAAGCACGCACTATAAAAAATCTGCTAGCACCCAGTAAAATAATAAATAAATTTTCTAAATCTCCTCTTGATATTAGACCTTATTTTCATGATAGAAAGGGCATATTCCAGTGTAAAAAGAAGGGGTGTCTTATGTGCCAATTTATTGCCCACGGCACCAAGACTATCACAACCAACACAGGCAAGCAGTATGAGATTAGGCAATTTATCACCTGTTCTACTGATTTTGTTGTATATGTCTTGCGTTGCCCTTGTGGGCTGATCTACATTGGCTGGACCATTCGGGCCTTACGGGCCAGGGTGGGTGATCACCATAGACTCATCTCCAAGGGGTGCAATGAACACAGTGTACCCTGGCATTTTTCACGTTTCCATGACAGAGACCTTAGACTTCTGGAGGTCTTTGTTATTGAAACAATCCCCAAGGGTACGCTAACGAATAATGAAAGATTCTCTTTGTTGTACAAGCGTGAGGTTTTTTGGATCTACATGTTTGACTCACTTGCCCCTAAGGGGTTGAATGAAGAACTAGAAACATGCAGTTTTGTATAAATTTAATGAGAGGTGGTATTTTCTTTAGAATAATAATGAAGATTTTTAATTATGGTTATTATGTTTTTTACATATTTTTTAAAATAATAAGGAAGATATGATTCTAAATCAATAGTAATTTTTAACTAAAACGTCTCTTGAGAAATTTCAAGAGGTTTGTATATAAGATTTCTAAGAGAGTTTTAGATACTTTATGGAAAAGTAAGAAGTGACAATTTTTGAATTTTTTTTTGAAAATTTTACGTTAAAGTGCATATTATGTGTTCCCTGGACTTGTATTTTATATGTTTATATATATATATATATATATATATATATATATATATATATATATATATGTATAATATGGTATGTTTATCCATAGTTGGGGATGTGGGCGACAGGAGATTAACATTAGAGTCCATGTTTTTTTTCCCACCCATCCCCTCAATGGGTTAAATTTTTTGCTTCTTTTTTTTTTCCCTCCCTCCCACCCACCATGTCCCCTCCTTTAATCCACATTTATCTATTTAAACCCTGCGAGTTGCCTATACCCTTGACTATGACAAAGCGCTCATGCGCGAAATGCGTTGTCAAGGCAACCAGAGGACTGAGGCCCCAGCTAGAGCCTTTCACTGTGAGCTTTCACCCATGCATCCTCCTTTTCTGTGAAGTCGCCATTTTACCAGCATTGGTTTTTATTTTTCTCAGCCTCATCATCTCCACCATCCTATTTGGTTTTGGTGCTTTCTGGACTAATTTTTATTTTTTTCTTATTTTTAATTTTTATTTTATTTTTTTTTCCCATTATCCATTGCCCATATGGTTTTTGGCCACTTCCAAGGCTGGACAAGCAGATGTGAGCTCCATCAGCCCGCTGCCAGCACCATTTTCCCTTTTCCTGGCTCTCCAGATCCAGTTTCCACTCCAGTGCAGTGTCACCACACCTCATTCTAGAGGTTTCAGCCCTGTGGAGACACCTTCCGGCAGACCAGCGGCATGTTTACTTCCATCGACGCTCTAGCGGCTTCCCTGCACTGACGTCATCCATCCTAGACATGAAGCTCTGGCCAGGCTGCTTCCCGCACGGCGGAGTTACACACCTCTACGCCGCGGTCATTCTTCCATCTACCCGAGCAAGCGAGGCTACTTCCCGCACGGCGGAGCCGCACACCTCCACACCGCAGTCATCCCACCATCTGCCTGTGCAAGTGAGCCCCCCCACATGACGCCAACCTCCCCAAGGAATGAGGTAGATTTGAACCTTCCTTCTGTTTGTGATTACTTTTTTTATCCCCTTCATCTTGCCTACTGTCATCTGCTTGGAGCCTGTGTTTTATTATTTTACCCAGTGTTTCCTGTGGGACACAATTGGATGGATCTCCAGTGTTAGTCTCCTGCTGTTCAAAGCTGACTGTCCTCTTATTCAAGCACATGCTGATGTTAAGTGCAATATATATATATTTATTATTTCTACAACTGTGATGCCCCGTACACACGGTCGGATTTTCTGACGGAAAATGTGTGATAGGACCTTGTTGTCGGAAATTCCGACCATGTGTAGGCTCCATCACACATTTTCCATCGGATTTTCTGACACACAAAGTTTGAGAGCAGGATATAAAATTTTCCGACAACAAAATCCGTTGTCGGAAATTCCGATCATGTGTACACAAATCCGACGCACAAAGTGCCATGCATGCTCAGAATAAATAAAGAGACAAAAGCTATTGGCTACTGCCCCGTTTATAGTCCTGATGTACATGTTTTACGTCACCGCGTTCAGAACGATCGGATTTTCCGACAACTTTGTGTGACCGTGTGTGTATGCAAGACAAGTTTTAGCCAACATCCGTCAGAAAAAATCCTAGGATTTTGTTGTCGGAATGTCCGAACAAAGTCTGACCGTGTGTACAGGGCATTAGAATTTGGTTGTTATGTTTTAATACTGTGTTATTGTGTGGTTTTGTATTAATGTGTTTTTTATACAACAGTGCTTTTTAACCTGGTTTCACTAGTAGTTACTACTGTTACCCTAGATTATCCTTATGACTGGTTTACCACTGGTCTATTAAAACATTTAATTTTATATGCCTGTTGCATTTTGCTTTTCAAAAATATCCGGGGCGCTGGACTATACGTGTTGTTCTTGTTATAATCTGTTTCTACCAGTTACGGTTCGTCTGGCTGCACGGGTCATTTTTGATGGTCTCCCCTCTCTACATTGTGTAAGGGCTGTGTGAAATATACCTATCATACATGTTATACAGCACATGTGTTGTTCTAAACTCTCCGGGTGGTCTATCACTGGCGCTGGGTTATTACTCTGTGTTTTTTTTTTTTGCTTACAATATATAGGTAGGACGAAAAGACCACTAAAAGTGAGAATTAAAGAACATGTGAAAAATATTATAAACGGATATGATAAACATAGCGTATCCAGACACTTTTTGCTATGTCATAATAAAGATCCCTCTCACCTTAAATTTTTGAACCCTATGTGAGGCACTGGTGGGGGGGACATAAAGTTAGGACCCTGAGCCAACTAGAGTCCAGGTGGATTTTCACCTTAGACACTTTCTCGCCAAGAGGCCTCAATATAGATTTTGATCTGAACTGTTTCCTGAGCAACTTTTAACACCAACTTTTATTTTTTTAATTTTTAATTTTTATTTGTAATTCTGTAGTATTACATATTACCACTTATTTTAATAGTTCATTATCCATAATTTTTTCATCACCCTGCCAACTTGTTTCTTCTCACATTAATTGCAAGAGTTTTTAGCATATCAAGATAGATACGTTATAGTAATTTCAATTGATAATTTTATTTACCATTCACATCAATGAGCATGTGTACTAGGGATGAGCTTCGTGTTCGAGTCGAACCCATGTTCGACTCGAACATCGGCTGTTCGGTCGTTCGCCGAATTGCGAACGATATGGGCCGTTCGCGCCAAATTCGTGTGGCGCGTCACGGCCCATAATTCACTGCGGCATCGCAGTGCATTGCTGGCTGATGATTGGCCAAGCATGCACTATGACCCGCATGCTTGGCCAATCACAGCGCTGTCAGTAGAGAGAGCTGTAATTGGCCAAAGCCAGGGTGGCTTTGGCCAATTATGGCTCAGGGGATTTAGTACACACCCCACACTATATAAGGCCGCCTGCACGGCGGCCCTGTGTAGTGTGTGTTCCGGTGTGCTGAGAGATAGAGAGAGAGAGAGAGACAGTGTCATTTGATTTGAGTTAGATAGATTAGGCAGAACAGTCAGTCAGTTAGCTGCACTTACAGTGTATTGTGTATATATATGCATCCCAGGTGTTGCATATATATATATACACTGTATTCAGTTTAGCTAGATCCGTTCCTGTTATCTTCTATCTAGACTATTTACATTTAGTGCAGTGCGTCCTGCTCACAGTGTTCAGCTAGATCCGTTCCTGCTATTTACATTTAGTGCAGTGCGTCCTGCTCACAGTGTTCAGCTAGATCCGTTCCTGCTATTTACATTTAGTGCAGTGCGTCCTGCTCACAGTGTTCAGCTAGATCCATTCCTGCTAATTACATTTAGTGCAGTGCGTCCTGCTCAGTGTTCAGCTAGATCCGTTCCTGCTATTTACATTTAGTGCAGTGCGTCCAGCTCACAGTGTTCAGCTAGATCCGTTCCTGCTATTTACATTTAGTGCAGTGCGTCCTGCTCACAGTGTTCAGCTAGATCCGTTCCTGTTATCTTCTAGACTATTTACATTTAGTGCAGTGCGTCCTGCTCACAGTGTTCAGCTAGATCCGTTCCTGCTATTTACATTTAGTGCAGTGCGTCCTGCTCACAGTGTTCAGCTAGATCCGTTCCTGCTATTTACATTTAGTGCAGTGCGTCCTGCTCACAGTGTTCAGCTAGATCCGTTCCTGCTAATTACATTTAGTGCAGTGCGTCCTGCTCACTGTTCAGCTAGATCCGTTCCTGCTATTTACATTTAGTGCAGTGCGTCCAGCTCACAGTGTTCAGCTAGATCCGTTCCTGCTATTTACATTTAGTGCAGTGCGTCCTGCTCACAGTGTTCAGCTAGATCCGTTCCTGTTATCTTCTAGACTATTTACATTTAGTGCAGTGCGTCCTGCTCACAGTGTTCAGCTAGATCCGTTCCTGCTATTTACATTTAGTGCAGTGCGTCCTGCTCACAGTGTTCAGCTAGATCCGTTCCTGCTATTTACATTTAGTGCAGTGCGTCCTGCTCACAGTGTTCAGCTAGATCCGTTCCTGCTATTTACATTTAGTGCAGTGCGTCCTGCTCACAGTGTTCAGCTAGATCCGTTCCTGTTATCTTCTAGACTATTTACATTAGTGCAGTGCGTCCTGCTCACAGTGTTCAGCTAGATCCGTTCCTGTTATTTACATTTAGTGCAGTGCGTCCTGCTCACAGTGTTCAGCTAGATCCGTTCCTGCTATTTACATTCAGTGCAGTGCGTCCTGCTCACAGTGTTCAGCTAGATCCGTTCCTGCTATTTACATTTAGTGCAGTACGTCCTGCTCACAGTGTTCAGCTAGATCCGTTCCTGTTATCTTCTAGACTATTTACATTTAGTGCAGTGCGTCCTGCTCACAGTGTTCAGCTAGATCCGTTCCTGTTATTTACATTTAGTGCAGTGCGTCCTGCTCACAGTGTTCAGCTAGATCCGTTCCTGCTATTTACATTTAGTGCAGTGCGTCCTGCTCACAGTGTTCAGCTAGATCCGTTCCTGCTATTTACATTTAGTGCAGTACGTCCTGCTCACAGTGTTCAGCTAGATCCGTTCCTGTTATCTTCTAGACTATTTACATTTAGTGCAGTGCGTCCTGCTCACAGTGTTCAGCTAGATCCGTTCCTGTTATCTTCTAGACTATTTACATTTAGTGCAGTGCATCCTGCTCACAGTGTTCAGCTAGATCCGTTCCTGTTATCTTCTAGACTATTTACATTTAGTGCAGTGCGTCCTGCTCACAGTGTTCAGCTAGATCCGTTCCTGTTATCTTCCTACTGACAGGCAGGCTTGTCTGGTTACAGTATATAAAGCTACCTGAAGAAAATTACAGGTGTTCTATTTGATCCTATTAGTACCACGGTCAGGCAGCTAGACTATTTACATTTAGTACAGTGCGTCCTGCTCACAGTGTTCAGCTAGATCCGTTCCTGTTATCTTCCTACTGACAGGCAGGCTTGTCTGGTTACAGTATATAAAGCTACCTTAAGAAAATTACAGGTGTTCTATTTGATCCTATTAGTACCACGGTCAGGCAGCTAGACTATTTACATTTAGTACAGTGCGTCCTGCTCACAGTGTTCAGCTAGATCCGTTCCTGTTATCTTCCTACTGACAGGCAGGCTTGTCTGGTTACAGTATATAAAGCTACCTGAAGAAAATTACAGGTGTTCTATCCCAGCTTAGTGCAGCTACAGGCCATTAGTATGTCTGGAAGGCCAAGAAGGAGAGGCAGACAGTCACAAGCCAATAAGAGAGGGCAAGCAGGCTCTGTGTCTAGTGCTGGTCGTGGAGACGGTGCATCCTCATCAGCACGTGGCCATGGGACACGCTTGGCCTTTTTTTCGGCAGCTGGCCGTGTTGAGCCGCAACATGCGGAAGACTTGGTCGAGTGGATGACCAAGCCGTCCTCATCCTCCTCATCCTCTCTCACCCATGCCCAGGGTGCTTTGTCTGGCAAAGCAGCGGCCTCTTCCCTCAGCTCAATGTCATCAGTGACTCCTTTCCTAGCTCCACCATGTCCTCATGAGGATTCCCTCGAACTGTTTGACCACAGTGTTGGGTACATGCTCCAGGAGGATGCCCAGCGTTTGGAAGGCTCTGATGATGATACTGAGCTCGATGAAGGCAGTAACATGAGCACGGACAGAGGGGGTGCCCAAGAAGGACAGCAATCTGGCAGTCATGCTCCCCCTGCTGCAGCATACTGCCAGGTTTGCTCCAGTGATGAGGAGGGAGGGGATGATGAGGTCACTGACTCAACGTGGGTGCCTGATAGGAGAGAGGAGGAGGAGGAGGAGGAGGAGGAGGAGGTGGCACATCACCAACGAGGCAGGATGCCCTCCAGGGGCCAGCCTAAGGGCAGCACATTGACTGCATCACACCCCAAAGCTCCACATGTGCAGGGCGCTGCAGTCTCTGCGCGTTATTCAAAAAGTTCTTTGGTGTGGGCCTTTTTTGAGACGAGTGCATCAGATCGCACCGCTGCTATTTGCAACATATGTCTCAAGCGTATCTCGCGTGGCCAAAACATCTCCCGCTTGGGTACCACATGCTTGACCAGACATATGTTGACCTGCCATGCAGTTCGTTGGCAAGCGTATCTAAAAGACCCACACCAAAGAACAAAGAGGATCTCTCCTTGCTCCTCATCAGCTGAGATTTCCAACCCCACTAGACCTTCAGTCCTCTCTGAGACCTGCAGTGAGAGGAATGAAGGTGTAGAATTAGGTGTGTCACAGCCAAGTACTTGTGGGCAATCTGCTTTTGGTACACCGACGTCAGATTGTACAAGGCAAATTTCCCTGCCCCAGCTGCTGCACCGCCGAAAGAAGTTTGCTCCCAGCCATCCACATGCCCAGCGGTTGAATGCTAGCTTGGCAAAATTGCTAGCACTTCAACTGCTGCCTTTTCAGTTGGTAGACTCTGCCCCCTTCCGTGAGTTTGTGGAATGTGCGGTTCCTCAGTGGCAGGTACCCAAACGCCACTTTTTCTCACGGAAGGCGATTCCGGCTCTCTACCGGCATGTGGAAGGCAATGTCCATGCCTCGCTGGACAGGGCGGTCAGCGGTAAGGTGCATATTACCGCTGACTCATGGTCCAGCAGGCATGGACAGGGACGTTACCTAAGTTTCACGGCGCATTGGGTGACTCTGCTGGCAGCTGGAAAGGATGCAGGACAAGGTGCAGTAGTGTTGGAGGTTGTTCCGCCACCACGCCTCCAAAATACTGATTGTGACACACCTCTCTCCTCCACCCCCTCCTCTTCTTCTTCCTCCATGGCCTCTTCCTCGGAACCAGCGGTGCTCCATAGGCGTTCAAGGGGCTACGCAAGTACGCAGGCCAAAAGATGCCATGCGGTGCTTGAGCTGGTGTGCTTGGGGGACAAGAGCCACACTGGGGCAGAGGTTCTGTCAGCTCTGCAGGGGCAGGTTCAGAGGTGGTTGACGCCACGCCAACTTAAGGCAGGAATGGTGGTTTGCGACAATGGCACCAACCTCCTCTCTGCCCTCCGACAGGGACAAATGACCCATGTGCCCTGTTTGGCTCACGTCCTTAACTTGGTGGTGCAGCGGTTCTTGGGCAGGTACCCGGGCTTACAGGATGTCCTGAGGCAGGCCAGGAAAGTCTGTGTGCATTTCCGCCGGTCATTTAATGCCAGTGCTCGGCTGACGGACCTCCAAAAGGAGTTTAACCTGCCCAAGAACCGCCTAATCTGTGACATGCCCACCAGGTGGAACTCAACGTTGGCCATGCTGCAGCGGCTGCACACGCAGCAGAGGGCCATCAATGAGTACCTGTGCGACTATGGCACCAGGACAGGGTCAGGGGAGCTTGGTTTTTTTTCCCCACGCCAGTGGGCCATGATCAGGGATGCATGCACTGTCCTGTCACCATTCGAGGAGGCCACGAGGATGGTGAGCACTGACAGTGCATGCATCAGTGACACTGTCCCCCTTGTCCACCTGTTGGAGCACACGCTGCGTGGAATAATGGACAGGGCACTTGAGGCAGAACAGAGGCAGGAAGAGGAGGACTTCCTTAGCTCTCAAGGCCCCCTTTATCCAGACAGTGTTCCTGCGTGCCCGCCGATCACACAGGAAGAGGACGAGGAGGAGGAGGAGGAGGAAGATTGTGTCAGTATGGAGGTGGAGCCTGGCACTCAGCATCAGCAGCAGTCTTTAAGGGATCAGTCCCAAGGAACACATGGACTTGTACGTGGCTGGGAGGAGGTGGCTGCGGACGTTGTTGTCCTTAGTGACCCAGAGGACTCCGGACCGAATGCCTCAGCAAACCTACGCTGCATGGCCTCCCTGATCCTGCAAAGCCTGCGTAAGGATCCTCGTATTCGTGGTATCAAGGAGAAGGACCAATACTGGCTGGCAACCCTCCTTGATCCACGTTACAAGGGTAAGGTTGCGGACCTTATCTTGCCATCGCAGAGGGAGCAGAGGATGAAACATCTTCGGGAGGCCTTGCAGAAAGGTCTGTGCAACGCGTTCCCAGAGACTGGGGGGTTACAAACTCCGGTTTCTGGACAACGTGTTGCTGAGGCTTCGGTCAGTCAAAGAAGGAGCGGTGGAGAAGGTGGCCGTCTGACCGATGCGTTCAGACAATTTTTTGGTCCGCAGCCCCAAGGTATGATCGGTTCCAGCAACCATCGCCAGCGTCTGTTTTACATGGTGCAGGAATACCTAGATCAGATCAGACTTGGACACCTTTCCCACCGAAAATCCTCTGGGTTACTGGGTCTTGAGGATGGATCACTGGCCAGAGCTTGCACAGTATGCAATTGAGCTACTGGCCTGTCCTGCATCCAGCGTTCTTTCGGAACGCACATTCAGTGCTGCTGGAGGCGTGGTAACCGATCACAGGGTGCGTCTGTCCACCGACTCGGTCGATCGGCTGACCTTCATAAAAATGAATCAGTCTTGGATCACCACCAGCTACCAAGCACCTGATGCAGATGTAACCGAATAATTTTTTTTGAAATCTCAGATCCCTTCAAAGACTGCCTATGCTGATGCTGAGTGACTATCCCTGAGTAATTATCCTCTTCCTCCTCAATCATCACGCTGATAGCTTGTAAGAACATTTTTGGTTCTGGGCGCCACCACCAGTGCCTAAGGCACAATTTTTCAGCCCCTGTTTAACAGGGGCGTGTAATTACAATTTTTGATGTAATACTTTGCAGCAGGGCTCGTTCCTGCATTCCAACTAGAGTGTCTGTGAGGGGTTGCAGTGTTGTGGCACCAGCACCAGTGCCTAAGGCCCAATTTTTCTGCCCCTGTCTAACAGGGGCGTGTAATTACAATTTTTGATGCAATACTTTGCAGCAGGGCTCGTTCCTGCGTTCCAACTAGAGTGTCTGTGAGGGGTTGCACTGTTGTGGCACCAGCACCAGTGCCTAAGGCCTAATTTTTCAGCTCCTGTTCAACAGGGGCATGTAATTACAATTCTTGATCTAATATTTCACAGCAGGGCCCTGTGAGGGCTTACAGTGTTGTGGCCACAGCAACACCTAAGGCCCAAATTTCTGCTGAGTATATAGGGCAGGACCCTACTTTCAAACATCTAACTTACAAACGACTCCTACTTGCAAACGGAAGGAGACAACAGGAAGTGAGATGAAATCTACCCCTAGGAAGGGAAATTCTCTCCTGTAAGAGTTAATATGGGAAAACAATTTCTCCTTTCCACTGATGCTTTCCAATCCTTGTTCCACAAAAAAACCCAAATTTTCAAAAAACATTTTTCATTGGGACAAAAAAGTGAGGTGAAATCTTCTGAAGAGGAGGAAAGACGCAAAACAAATGTCACAGGGGTGATAACCCTTCCCTATGTTTTCCAAAAAGCTTAGAAAAGATTTTTTGGCTGGAGCTAAACACGTTAAAAATGTTTAAAATTACAAACAGATTCTACTTAACAACAAACCTACAGTCCCTGTCTTGTTTGCACCGCCTGTATACTGCTGTTCAGAGTATATAGGGCCTGGTGGCCCCACACCTTTCCTTATTTTAATTTGGGTGTGGGGTTCCCCTTAATATCCATACAAGACCCAAAGGGCCTGGTAATGGCAACCCTCCTTGATCCACCGTTTGTCTCACTGCTTTTCATCCATATTGCCATGACCCGACATGACATTAAACCCGCAAGCACTTTTAAATGAGATTTTTTCCTTTAAAAATGACATTTGGTGCAGGGACTGTTATAAACATGGGAAACACGCGTCACTTTACAGGCATACTATAGACACCCCCCAGGTACGATATTTAAAGGAATATTTCACTTTTTTTTTTTTACTTTAAGCATCATTAAAATCACTGCTCCCGAAAAAACGGCCGTTTTTAAAAGTTTTTTTTGCATTGATACATGTCCCCTGGGGTAGGACCCGGGTCCCCAAACCCTTTTTAGGACAATACCATGCAAATTAGCCTTTAAAATGAGCACTTTTGATTTCGAACGTTCGAGTCCCATAGACGTCAATGGGGTTCTAACGTTCGTGCGAACTTGCGGTCTGGTGCGAACCGAACCGGGGGGTGTTCGGCTCATCCCTAATGTGTACAGGTTAGGATGTGGTTAATACACATAGCCCACACATACTAATCTGGATTTGTATGACTCGACAGTCAAATATACATATACTCCCACATCATGCACAGAATGTTTGCTTCATTTCAGGATAGCTTTACTTATTTATTATGCATTAGCACTTTCTGGCCACTTGAATGTAAATGTGTTACGTTATACTTGCTGGTTTTAGAATGCCTTTCCCTGACTGATCAGTTTTTTATATATATATATATAATTTTTTTTACATATACTCTCCATAGAGATTCGCTCTAGCATTATCTGCAATATTTACTTATTTTAATTATTTTTAGACTATTTTGCTCTGGTCGATTGTGCTAGGACTTTACATCTCCAGCCAAGCCTGTAAACCAAATTTCCCCTTTGATTACATCTCTGGTTTGTCCTCTGTTTCCATGGATGGCAGCGTTCTGTGTGTTACAAATTGCCGCTGTACACAGGCTATTATACGGACCGTCACGCCGGTATAATAATGTTCTCCCTTTGCTGACAGTGGCTATGTGCATGTTCGTGGATTGGCCAGTCCCCGCACAGCTGCCAGTGAAATGAACCTCCCCCTGTTAATATGATTGGACGCCCCAGAGTATAGCCGCGCCTATACACCTTAGGCAAAATGGCCGATCGAGTACTTCCTGTGGCCTCTGGAAAATGGCCGCCCATTATACCCTATGAGCCAGCTATTTAAGGACACACTTAGTGCCTCCCTGTATCCCCTGAAGAAGTCACGTGGGTCGTGACGTCACGCGTAGGGACGGGAAAGGCACTCTATGTTTGTATTCTGCATTACAAGCTCGCTGCTCGTCGGATCTCCGCCCAGTATCATGTTTTTAATGTGAGTACTTGTACACTTCAATAAAATCGAATTGTTATCAGACAATATTATACTTTTGTGGATTTTCCTTTCTGGTTTATCTCGGTGACCCCGGGACACTACTTGGAGAGACGTATGTCCATACAGGAGACAAGCCAGGATAGGAGTGTACTACCATCGCCCCCACTGTTTGCTTACCCCATGGTATTTACAACCAAAGGCTGCCATCCCTATAAAGTGGATAAATGCGAGTACCCCATTACCTTAAGGTAAGGGGCCACTGCCCACCAATGTGTGCCGTGCTGCATGAAGAGAGATTTATCACCTGTGTCACGTTTATTTTGCACTGAGTGGATCACATGTTCTGGACTTTGTATAGAATATTTTCAGTGAAACACTATATATATTTTTTGCACAATTAGGAGAGGACTGTACCACACTATAAGAGCACGTTTTACGTTATATATATGCACCAGGCTATATGCTGAGAGATACCAGTTGCACACTTGCTCAGTCAGCAGACTGCTATATTTCCAAGTTTTACTTTTATTTTTCAGTAGATTGGATGTTTTACCATTATTTCTGTATAAGGATTTCAGTATCACTTTGTTGAGCACTTATATTTTTGTTTAGTGTATAGCTAACCATTTTCTTTAGCTCAATTTTGTCTTAACAGTTTATGATATATGCTTTTTATGATATATACACAGTTTTAGGCACTCTTAGTTAGAAGTTTATATCTTCACGTTATTGCAGTATTATACACAAGCATGGCTGCGACGGCCGATTGCACTAGATTTGCTCTTTAGAGACCACCACCACCATTGTGCCTTCACATTTTAGTTATATATTTTTTTTTTTTTTTTTAATTTTAGAGCAAAGGATTAGCGAAAACACCACACTTTTATTGATTTTATCTTAGCGAGGGGCAGGCTGTACCCTACCCGGTGTTAGCTGCTTTTCCGAATTACAGAAACACCATTACTCTCCATTTCCCTATCTCCCTGTCCCCAATTATTAAGATAGCCCAGGAATACCCCTCATTTGTCTTTGTAAATAGCTTGGGGTGTCTACTTTCCAAAATGGGGTTATTTGGGGGGGTTTATGCCATCTGGGCATTTTATGGCCTTCAAAACTGTGTTAGGTAGTGAGGAGTGAAATCAAAAATTTACGCCCTTAGAAATCCTGAAGGTGGTGATTGGTTTTAGGGGCCCCGTATGTGGCTAGGCTCCCAAAAAGTCCCACACATGTGGTATCCCCGTACTCGGGGGAAGCAGCTGAATGTATTTTGGGGTGCAATTCCACACAGGCCCATGGCCTGTGTGAGCAATATATCATTTAGTGACAACTTTTTGTAAATATATATATATATATATATATATATATATATATATATATATATACACACACATTTTTGTCATTATTCAATCACTGGGGACAAAAAAAAAAAATATTCAATGGGTTCAACATGCCTCTCAGCAATTTCCTTGGGGTGTCTACTTTCCAAAATGGGGTCATTTGGGGGGTTTTGTACTGCCCTGCCATTTTAGCACCTCAAAAAATGACATAGGCAGTCATAAACTAAAAGCTGTGTAAATTCCAGAAAATATACCCTAGTTTGTAGACGCTATAACTTTTGCGCAAACCAATAAATATACGCTTATTGACATTTTTTTACCAAAGACATGTGGCCGAATACATTTTGGCCTAAATGTATGACTAAAATTGAGTTTATTGGATTTTTTTTATAACAAAAAGTAGAAAATATCATTTCTTGACAGACTCCATGGCAGCCAACGTGTGGGTTTAGTCCCGCCTCTACTATCCTATAGGACACTACTCCCATAAATCTTTGCTCCTCGCCAGCAGCCGTGTTCTTTTTTTGTCCTCCTCCAAAAGGACCTAGCTAAAATGGTCTTTCTACCCAAAGATTATTTTCTCCCCTGCGATCAGATCTGGTGAGCGATCCCTATGGAGCAGGAATTGCAGTATTCCAATAAGCCCTAGCTACTAGCAGGGTATGGAAGGGGCATATATAAGAGGCGCTGAAGATGGTGTAGTCCTAGCCACTGGCGGGCAAACCCCACACTGGTCATACAGCCTAGCTACTAGCGGGTGGCCCTTGTTGCCCAGAAACAGTCCGGTCTGTGTTGTTTTACCTGTGCCCATGTCTCGATCGCAGCAGGAGTGGTGAGTTTGTTCCGTTTTTTCTCTCTAATGGCAGCAGTTTTTGTTAATCCTTCCCCTGTGTATGTCTGCTCTATTTGTTTATTCTGTGTCCTCCCCCGCACTGTCGGGTACAGTGTAGCTGGCAGGCATGGCGGCTGGTTCCCTCTGCGTTCCAGCTGCCGTTCACTTCCTGGTTTCGTTTTCGAGGCCGTTCTGCGCATACGCGGGTCCGGCGCGAGAACGAGGCTTGGTTCGCGCACGCGCATAGTGGTAACTGCGCGTGCGCACTAGTGGAAAAACGGACACGGCGGTGACATCACAGGGGCGCCAGTTTTAAATTGGAGAAAATAGTCTGCAGGCTTGGGAATGCTTGCAGACTGTTAGCAGTGTCTTCCCCTGGCTCTGAATCTGTCGTGTCAGGTGAGGGGGCTTCTAGGGGACAGGTTTGGTAGCCTGCCCTTACTGCATCTCTATTTTAACTGGTTGCTTGTTTTTTCAGCCCTGATGGATCCCTCCAGGAGCATGGACGCTTCACCGCCTGCTTGTGGCCAGCCCCCTCACAACAGGTACTTGGTAGGGGGTCCTGCCTGGGTGTTGCGGGGGGGGTTATGGAGCATCAGTTATCTGTTTGTCTCCATTAACACAGAGGGGCCTTGTCTTTTCTTGTCAGCAACGTAGCTCGCACAGAAGTGGTTCCTCTAAATCACAGCACCGGCATTCCTCTTCCAGATCTGGACATCACGGTTCCTCCTCGAAATCGAGACACCGTAGCCGGGAACCATCTAGCCCTTCCAAGTCTCACTCCAGTCATGCAGCCGAAGGAGCCTGTTGGGGGTGTAGGGCAAAGGTTCCTATAGGCAAATCCCTCTGTGATACCTGATATGCAAAAGCAACAGGTGAAAGAGGTGGATCGGATCAGCAACTCAAGTCTCTGGTGGAAAAGATTGTTAAAGAGAATCTAAAGGAGATGGGGTCCAGCCAACCCCATGTTTCTCCTGCAGAGCCTCCATGCCCACCAATGAGGGATACTCAGGCTCAGGACACTTGTGAGTCCTCTTTACCCAGTCATCTGTCTGCTGTCTCCTCAGATAGTGATTCTGAGGGAGAAGACCCTTATACTGGATTTGGCTTTGACTTACTTCCTCCTCTGTTTAAAGCCATAAAGGAAACTTTAAACTGGGAAGAGCCAGTGACGGCCCCTGCAAAACAGAGGAAATACTTCAAGCAGCTGAAGAAGGAACGTGTCAACTTCCCCTTTTTCGCTGAATGAGGTGAAGTTATCACGGATGATTGGGGAAAGGTAGAGAAGAAGAACTCCCTTCTCTCTAAAATACAAAGGCTTTATCCCTTCAAGGAAGAAGAAGTTAAGCAATTGGAGTCTGCTCCTCTAGTGGATGCGGCTGTGATGAGATTGGTCAGGCATGTGACCCTCCCTCTGGAAGACACGGTCTCGTTCAGAGACGCCTTGGATAGACGGATAGACTCTGATTTGAAGTGGGTCTATCTCACAGCAGGTATGGCATGTAAACCAGCCTTGGCTCTGGCCGCCATGTCTAGGGCTATGGAGATTTGGTCAGACAGCGTGGACGAGACACTTAGAGGTGTCTCGAGGAAGTGGCCAAGAGTTCACCCATCCAGGAATTGAGGTTAGCCTCAGCCTTTCTGGGGGAGGCCTCAATTGACATTATCCGCTTGGTGGCGAGAGTTATGTTGTCTGCAGTTACCGCCAAGCGTGCCCTTTGGCTTCGCCCTTGGCTGGCAGACCCAGCATCAAAACAGGTTTGGTGCCGTATTCCCTTTGATGGGTCCTCTCTTTTCGGCAATAAATTGGACAGCGCCATAACCCGTGCCACCGGAGGTAAGTCGGGGTTCCTCCCTCAGGACAGGCGATTACAAGGCCAAAGAAGATCGTTTCCAAGGAAACAGAACCAGGATCGTGCTAGGGAAGCACGTGGGTACAGGCCGGGCCGTTAGTTCTCCAGATCTTGGAAGGCTAGACAGTCATCTTTCAAGAAAACTGCTAAGAGTGGTATGTCGGGTGAGAAGGAACCAACCAAGTCTTTTTGAGATGGGGCCCGCCCAGGCAGGCCAAGTGGGGGCTCGCCTTCTCCGCTTTCGGCATGTTTGGGCGGCCTCCATCCAGGACTTTTGGACCGTCAGAACGATTTCCTCAGGCCACACCTGGGTTTTCAGCAGTGCTCCCAGGCTCAGGTGTATCCCCACATCTCTTCCAGCCACAGAAGAAAAAATAAAAATCCTTTTAGCTTACGTGAAATCTTTATTAGATCAAGGCGCGGCCATTCCTGTCCCAGACGACCAACGTGGCATGGGGATGTACTCCCCTCTCTTCATGGTCCAGAAAAAGAATGGTGCATGGCGACCCGTCATAGATCTGACGCACCTGAACCGTTTCATCAAAAAAGAAAGGTTCAAAATGGAAACCCTGTCCACAATTCGACTGGCTCAAGACAGAGATTGCCTCCTGAAACACAGAGATCAGGTCATCTCAACTCTCCAGGAATTTGGATGGCTCCTGAACCTGGAGAAGAGCCAGCTGGAGCCTTCTCAGTCTCTCGTGTTCCTCGGAGCCCTCTTCAATACAGCGAGAGGCACAATTTCCTTACCCGAGGAGAAGGTCACAATAGTTCGGGACAGGATTCGCCTGGCTCTCTCCTCTTCTCATCTCCGTGCCCTCCAGTGTCTGAGGATCATAGGCACCATGGTGTCCACAATACCAATGGTAAAATGGGCTCAGTGGAGGATGCGTCCTTTCCAGAAGGGATTTCTTCTTCAATGGTCGGGCGACAAGAATCAGCGTATTTACATCTCTGACCATGAGGGGTTCCCTCCTCTGGTGGCTTCAAAGAGAAAATCTATGCAGGTGTCACTCCATCCTCCCCAGCACTTGGATCACAGTGACGTCAGATGCCAGCGAGAGAGGCTGGGGTGCTCATTGCCTAGCGGAAGTGGCTCAAGGCTCCTGGGATTTCCCAGCGCGGAGATTGGTGTCGAACATCCTAGAGTTACGTGCAGCCTTCCAGGCACTGTTGGCATTTCGCCACCTGATAGCAGGGGCATCTGTATTACTCAGACTGGACAATACAACGGCAGTAGCCTACGTAAGGAAACAAGGGGGTACCAAAAGCCTGTCTCTGCTACAAGAGGTAGAACCAATAATGATCTGGGCACAGAAGAATCTGGTCAACTTAACGGCAACATATGTTCCGGGAATTCTCAATGTCCAAGCGGATTTTCTTTCACGAGTCCACTTGGACAACAACGAGTGGTCTCTCCACAAGGATGTGTTCAAATGGATCCTAACATTGGGGACCTCTCCAGAAGTCGATCTCTTTGCCTCCCCGTGCAACAAGAAACTAGCGAGGTACTACGCAAGGTTCCGGGATCCACAAGCCTACGGGATAGACGCACTGACAGAACGTTGGTGGTTTCACAGAGCATATGCCTTCCCTCCGACACCTATCATCTTCCAGTTCCTACGGAGGCTCAGGTGGGAGGATGTGGAAATATTAGCCATAATTCCTTATTGGCCCAACAGGCCTTGGTTTCCTCTCCTATCACTCCTCAGCTTCCGAGAACCAGTTCCTCTTCCGACCAGATTGGATCTACTCTCCCAAGGCACGATTCTTCACCCGTGCCCAGCTCACCTACAGTTGAGGGCTTGGTGCTTGAGAGGGGTAGGTTAGAAGCACTAGGTTGCCCCAAGGAGGTTATTCCTACACTTCTGAATGCAAGAAGACAAAGCACTAACAAAGTATATGAGCGTATTTGGACAAAATTCTCGACCCATATGTCGTCTAGGGCCAAGTCATGTGGCACACCTGCAGTTCAGGACATCTTGAGTTTCCTCCAATCAGGCCTGGATTTGCCCTTATCCGTCAGTTCACTGCATGTACAGGTCTCAGCGATCTCAGCCTTTACTGGGGTGTCGTGGGCCAGACATGCCCTTATTCAACAATTTTTCAAAGGAGCAATTAGACTGAGGCCTCAAAGGAAACCCAGATTCCCCAAATGGGATCTTCCTCTAGTTCTTGAGTTCTTCTCACAACTCGATAAACCACTGTCTGTCAGAGAGCTTACTATCAAAACTGCATTTTTGACTGCCATCACTTCGGCAAAGAGGGTGTCCGAAATCCAGGCTTTAGGGAAAAAAGAACCTTTCTTAACCTTTTTTCCGGACAGAGTGACTCTAATTCCGATGCTAGGGTCAAACCCTAAGGTCACCTCAATCTTTCATGAGAACCAAGAGATCTCACTTCTTACCTTTTAGATCTGCCGGAAATCTGGAAATACATCCACTCGATGTTGGTGTCTCCTTGAAACAATATCTAGAAGTAACGGCTCCCTTCCGTCAGTCGGATTATCTTTTTGTTTCCTTCTATGGGAAGAACAGGGGGCTCCGAGCCTCAGTCAGATCCATTGCTGCATGGGTTGTACAGGCAATTCAATGGGCATATAGAGAGAAGGGCTTGGCTCCTCCAGAGGCGGTAACAGCGCACTCAACTAGAAGTCTTTCGACCTCGTGGGCAGCCTCACGTCATGTTGCACCTGAAGTGATTTGCAAGGCGGCTTCTTGGTCATCGATCCATACCTTTATGTCCCATTATTGTGTTGAGCCAGCTGCTCTATCCTCAGTTGATTTTGGTGTTAAAGTACTGTTGGTGGACGGTGTTAAATAAATCTTTGTTTTCTTCAGCATTTTGCCCACCCGGGTGTGTACGGCGAGTTATTTCCCACACGTTGGCTGCCATGGAGTCTGTCAGGAAAACGGAAAATTCCTATCAAAATACTTACCATAATTTTCCTTTCCTGATGGACTCCATGGCAGCAGGAGTTCCCTCCCAAATGGCTGTAGTAGGCTAGTTATCGAACACGGCTGCTGGCGAGGAGCAAAGATTTATGGGAGTAGTGTCCTATAGGGTAGTAGAGGCGGGACTAAACCCACACGTTGGCTGCCATGGAGTCCATCAGGAAAGGAAAATTACGGTAAGTATTTTGATAGGAATTTTCCGTTTTTTTTTTTTTCAAAATTTTCGGTATTTTTCCGTTTATAGCGCAAAAAATAAAAACCGCAGAGGTGATCAAATACCATCAAAAGAAAGCTCTATTTGTGGGAAGAAGAGGATGCAAATTTCGTTTGTGTACAGCATAACATGATCGCGCAAATAGCAGTTAAAGCGACGCAGTGCCAAATTGGAAAAAGTCCTCTGGTCCTTAGGCAGCATAATGGTCCGGGGCTAAAATGGTTAATATCTCTGCATAGGATTAGTGTTAAACCAAAGGTATAATTATTAGGCACTTTATTAAGAGAAGAATAGCGCCATTTCTACACCTTACCATTCATTTTGTATACTCCACCAAGGTGGTAGTATTATGTAGAAGCAGCAATTCTCCTTTATACATCTCTTTATATATCTTTTATCACTTTTTTTATAACTGGGGCATCCATTTACTGGACCTTACTACTAGGGCCACTTCCTTTTGCTTGATAGATACCGTAGCGCAGGGTCAACCACTATTTCCCATGTAAGAGGTTACAACCAGAAGAAGATAGGTCAGGTTAGACGGCAGTCAGGGCGAGACTTGGTTATGGCAGAACAGAGGTCTACCACACTTGAACAAAACTATGTGAACACCAGAGATGAAGTGACGCGTGGAGACCTGCAGTGTGCTCCGCGCAAAGTAATGCTACTGGTCACTACGTCAGCTAAAAAACTCCTACATCACCGGTCACAGAGGGTCTTCAAACAGGGTGAGCGGACTGGCCGTCTCCTGGAGTGGCTGTCCAGGGAACAATCGGCCACGATGGGAATTACCAACATTAAGAATTCTGATGGACAGTTGGTGTCTGACCCTGGGGGCATAAATGCTTGCTTTGCCTCTTTCTACAGAGTCCTGTATTCCTCCAGGGCTAGATACTCCACGGCTGAACTTCAGGCTTTTCTGGAGGGTGTTCAGCTTCCGGTCCTGACGGAGGTGACCCGCCGGAGACTGGACGCCCCGCTCACCCTCAAGGAGCTACAGCAGGCTATTGACTCCATGCAGGCAGGGAAATCACCAGGAGACCATGATCTTCCGGCGGGGTTCTATAAGGCTCATGTGGAAACACTGGCCTGTAGGTTATTGGAGGTGTTGTCAGCCTCATTTGAGACAGCTTCTCTCCCCCCTCGATGTCGGTGGCTGTTATAGTGGTAATACACAAACCTGGTAAAGACCCCGAGCTATGCTCCTCCTATAGGCCCATTTCACTGCTCAATGTGGACGGAAGATTCTTGCAAAGGTACTGGCTAATCACCTTGGCAAGGTTATTTTATCTTTGGTCCACAGGGATCAGACTGGGTTTATGCCAGGAAAGGGTACTGATATCAACCTGCGGAGACTCTATACTGTGATGGCGGGGATCCCGTCTGGGGGAGATACAGGAGCAGTTGCCTGACTAGACGCAGAGAAGGCCTTTGACTCGGTGGAGTGGGAATACTTTTGGCTTGTCCTCCAAAAGTTTGGGTTTGCGCCCCAATATATTTCCTGCCTGAGGATGCTCTATTCGGCCCCCTCGGCCAGAGTTCGGGCAAATGGTGTACTTTCACCCTCCTTCCCACTCCACCGAGGCACCAGGCAGGGCTGTCCTCTCTCCCCAACTCTTTTTGCATTGGCAATTGAGTCGCTGGCAGAGATTCTGAGCACCTCTGGAGAGGTCCAGGGTATTTCCTTTCCCCTTCTAGTCGAGAAAGTGTCACTATACGCAAATGACATGCTGCTATATCTACAGGATACCCATTGCACTCTCCAAGCGGCTTTAGCTATCATTGACAGATTTGGATATTTCTCCAGAGAAAAAGTGAACTGGGACAAATTGCTCCTGTTCCTAGCGGGAAAACAATTAGTAAGCCCACAGACTCCCTTGCAACAGGTATCCCAGTTCAAGTATCTGGGAATTTATATTCAGAGGGACCCAAAGAAGTACCGTGTTTCCCAGAAAATAAGACCTAGTCCGAAAATAAGACCTAGCGTTATTTTCCAGGAAGGCTGCAATATAAGCCCATCCCCGAAAATAAGCCCTAGTTTAAAAAGCTTGTAAAATCCTATAATCCAATCTAATACAGTAGTATATAATGTACAATGTGTGTGTTTCTGTAATATAATTGTGGGGAAGAGAGCTCTGGCGGGTCGCAGAAGCACAGAGCGGTGCTGTAACGAAGGTATTTGGCACAATTATGTTACAGGAACACACACATTGTATAATTTTATACTACTGTAATAGAGTGGATTGTAGGATTTTACAAGCATTTTAAATCAGTTCACAATGGGGATTACTTTCAGGCCAGGAGAGAGAGGGGAGAGAAGATAGCAAATTACATGGTAAGACCTACCCCAAAAATAAGCGCTACTGTGTCTTTTGTTGCCAAAATTAATATAAGACCCGGGCTTATTTTCGGGGAAACACGGTACCTGGACGACAATCTATATTCTGTCCTCCAGCAGCTTGCTCGTAAATGCGGGGTGTGGAAGAACCTTCTGCTCACTCCCGTGGGGAGAGTTAGTCTTATTAAAATGTCCTTTCTCCCCAAATTTCTCTATGTGTTCCGACACTCTCCAGTCCCTGTACCTGCGGCCTTCTTTGCTAAACTTGATCAAATAATCTCCTCATTTATCTGGGTGGGTTCAGTCCCCAGGGTGACTAAAGTAAAGCTGCAAATGTCCCTAACCAAGGGTGGGTTGTCCCTCCCAAATTTAAAAAAATATTACTGGGCTGCGCAACTGGTCACAGTAAGATGGTGGTTTACCCAAGATAGTTCAAACCCGGCAGTAAATTTGGAGGCAGCCATCTTGGGATCCTACTCTGAGCTCAGCAACCTAGTCTACCGAGGACCTAGGTATAGCCCCCAGGTGACTGCTCCCATGAAGACAACACTGCTGGCCTGGAAGCAGGTTACTAAATGGCTTGGTGAGTAGGGATGAGCTTCGAGTTCGAGCCAAACTCATGTTCGACTCGAACAGTGGCTGTTCGCAAGTTTGCCGAACAGCGAACAATTTGGGGTGTTCACGGCAAATTCGAATGCCTAAAAGTCTATGGGAGAAATCAAAAGTGCTAATTTTAAAGGCTAATATGCAAGTTATTGACATAAAAAGTGTTTGGGGACCTGGGTCCTGCCCCAGGGGACATGGATCAATGCAAAAAAAAGTTTTAAAAACGGCCTTTTTTCAGGAGCAGTGATTTTAATAATGCTTAAAGTCAAACGATAAAAGTGTAATATCCCTTTAAATTTCGTACCTGGGGGGTGTCTATAGTATGCCTGTAAAGGGGCGCATGTTTCCTGTGTTTAGAACAGTCTGACAGCAAAATGACATTTTGAAGGAAAAAACCCATTTAAAACTACCCGCAGCTATTGCATTGCCGACAATACACATAGAAGTTCATTGATAAAAACGGCATGGGAATTCCCCAAAGGGGAACCCTGAACCAAAATTTAAAAAAAAAATGACGTGGGAGTCCCCCTAAATTCCATACCAGGCCCTTCAGGTCTGGTATGGATTTTAAGGGGAACCCCGCGCCAATAAAAAAAAAAGGCGTGGGGTCCCCCCAAAATTCCATACCAGACCCTTATCCGAGCACGCAACCTGGCAGGCCGCAGGAAAAGAGGGGGGGATGAGAGTGCACCCCCCCTCCTGAACCGTACCAGGCCACATGCCCTCAACATTGGGAGGGTGCTTTGGTGTAGCCCCCCAAAACACCTTGTCCCCATGTTGATGAGGACAAGGGCCTCATCCCCACAACCCTGGCCGGTGGTTGTGGGGGTCTGTGGGCGGGGGGCTTATCGGAATCTGAAAGCCCCCTTTAACAAGGGGACCCCCAGATCCCAGCCCTCCCCCCTGTGGGAAATGGTAAGGGGGTACTTACCCCTACCATTTCACTAAAAAACTGTCAAAAATGTTAAAAATGACAAGAGACAGTTTTTGACAATTCCTTTATTTAAATGCTTCTTCTTTCTTCTATCTTCCTTCATCTTCTGGTTCTTCTGGTTCTTCCTCCGGCATTCTCGTCCAGCATCTCCTCCGCAGCGTCTTCTATCTTCTTCTCCTCAGGCCGCTCCGCACCCATGGCATGGGGGGAGGCTCCCGCTCTTCTCTTCTTCTTTTCTTCTCTTCTTCTCTTCTTCATTTTCTTCTCTGGGCCGCTCCGCACCCATGCTGGCATGGAGGGAGGCTCCCGCTGTGTGACGGCGCTCCTCGTCTGACCGTTCTTAAATAACAGGGGATGGGGCCCCCCGGTGACCCCGCCCCCTCTGACACACGGGACATGACGGGACTTCCCTGTGGCATTCCCCGTGACGTCACAGGGAAGTCCCGTCAAGTCACCGTGTGTCAGAGGGGGCGGGGTCACCGGGTGGCCCCGCCCACCGTTATTTAAGAACTGTCAGACGAGGAGCGCCGTCACACAGCGGGAGCCTCCCTCCATGCCAGCATGGGTTGCAGAGCGGCCCGGAGAAGAAAATGAAGAAGAGAAGAAGAGAAGAGCGGGAGCCTCCCCCCATGCCATGGGTGCGGAGCGGCCCGAGGAGAAGAAGATAGAAGGCGCTGCGGAGGAGATGCTGGATGAGAACGCCGGAGGAAGAGCCAGAAGAGCCAGAAGAACCAGAAGAACCAGAAGATGAAGGAAGATAGAAGAAAGAAGAAGCATTTAAATAAAGGAATTGTCAAAAACTGTCTCTTGTCATTTTTAACATTTTTGACAGTTTTTTAGTGAAATGGTAGGGGTAAGTACCCCCTTACCATTTCACACGGGGGGGTGGGATCTGGGGGTCCCCTTGTTAAAGGGGGCTTCCAGATTCCGATAAGCCCCCTGCCCGCAGACCCCCACAACCACCGGCCAGGGTTGTGGGGATGAGGCCCTTGTCCTCATCAACATGGGGACAAGGTGTTTTGGGGGCTACCCCAAAGCACCCTCCCAATGTTGAGGGCATGTGGCCTGGTACGGTTCAGGAGGGGGGGCGCACTCTCGTCCCCCCTCTTTTCCTGCAGCCTGCCAGGTTGCGTGCTCGGATAAGGGTCTGGTATGGATTTTTGGGGGGACCCCACGCAGTTTTTTGGGGGTTTTTTGGCGCAGGGTTCCCCTTAAAATCCATACCAGACCTGAAGGGTCTGGTATGGAATTTAGGGGGAACCCCACGTCATTTTTTAAAATTTTGGCCAGGGTTCCCCTTTATATCCATACCAGACCTGAAGGGCCTGGTATGGAATTTAGGGGACCCCCACGTCATTTTTTTTTTAAATTTTGGTTCGGGGTTCCCCTTTGGGGAATTCCCATGCCGTTTTTATCAATGAACTTCTATGTGTATTGTCGGCAATGCAATAGCCGCGGGTAGTTTTAAATGGGTTTTTTCCTTCAAAATGTCAATTTGCTGTCAGACTGTTCTAAACACAGGAAACATGCGCCCCTTTACAGGCATACTATAGACACCCCCCAGGTACAAAATTTAAAGGGATATTACACTTTTATTGTTTGACTTTCAGCATTATTAAAATCACTGCTCCTGAAAAAATGGCCGTTTTTAAAACTTTTTTTTGCATTGATCCATGTCCCCTGGGTCAGGACCCAGGTCCCCAAACACTTTTTATGTCAATAACTTGCATATTAGCCTTTAAAATTAGTACTTTTGATTATTCATGTTTGTGTCCCATAGACTTTAACGGTGTTCGCGTGTTCAAACAAACTTTTTTCCTGTTCGCATGTTCTGGTGCGAACCGAACAGGGGGGTGTTCGGCTCATCCCTATTGGTGAGGCAGGTACCATCTCTCCTCACACTCCGCTCTGAGGAAACCCCTCTTTGCCGCATCTTAAATCTATGCCAGACACCCAGGGTTGGGCTAGATTGCAGATTACCAATCCAAACCACATTGTAACCGGAGGACGAATTCTCTCCCTGGCGGAGCTCAAGCGGCAATTCCATCTGCCTCCAGGGATGTACTTCAGGTACATACAACTTAGGCATGCTATGAGGGCGCAATTTTCTAAAGGGGTTGTTCTTGCTTTGCACTCGGTCGAGTCCCTTCTAACAGCAGCTGAGATTGACCGCACATTGTCCTCCATATACTTGAGACTCACCTGCAGAGCCATCTTGAGTACAGCTAAGCTGTTTGAGGTATGGCAAAAAGATATCCCCGTTCTAACAGAGGAGGACCAGACCGAGGGCTTACAGCAATTCATTCCACTTATGATATCGGCCAGGGACAGCTTTGTCCAGCTCAAATTTCTACACTACTACACACCCTCCAAACTATCCAGAATTTACCCAGGGATGGCGGATACTTGCCTCAAATGCAGGCAGTCATGGGTACCTTTATTCACATGGTGTGGGAATGTCCTCTCATACAAACGTTCTGGGGGGCAATGATGGCTGATGTGAATAGGGTTGCAGGTCTGTCTCTAGACAGTGATCCTTTCATATTTCTACTGGGCATTACTGACACTTTGAATACTACCAAGCACACTGGACTATTTCTTTTTTATGCGGCCTATTATGCAATTAAAACAATACTGTCCAAATGGAAGCTTCCAGAGCCCCCACAACTTCTGGCATGGAAGGCACTTATTAACTCGGTGCTGCCCTTATATAAACTTACGTATATGGGACCTAATTGCCCCCAAAAATTTGAAAAAATCTGGACGCCCTGGGTGCAGGCTAGGCATATTACGTTCTAGATAGATCTGGTCAAGATGAGTAGTGTCGAAGTGTGGGTGACAGCTAGAATAGATTGCCATGAATAACACCTGAATAAGGCACACTTTTACTCTGCTGGATGCGAGACGGGGAAATCCCCATTTAGGACTCTACCTCTTTTCTCTCTCCCCTCCCCCTCTTTACTCTTTCCTTCCTTTTTCCCTCTCTCCTTTTCTCCTCCTCTCCTTTGCCCTCCTGACTTCCTTCCCCCCTTCTCTCCTCCTCCTTCTCTTTTCCTATGCACATGAACATGTCAGTGAGTGTATAGCTTTTATAGGTACCGTTCTATCCTTAATTGCTAAGTGATTCTCACTGAGGACTGTAATAGGAGGCTGAGATGCTGGTATTTGTGGATAATATGCAGCAAGAGGTGAATTAATAATCAACCTGTACAGTTTTAGGGGAAATAAATGTCAGTATTATCTCTCCTGAGAGGATAACTTTTGTAATGTTAAAATATTGTTCTCATGTATAATATTTTACTACTTCAATAAACATTCCTTCTGTTAAAAAAAAATCACATAATGTAAGAGGATTAAATAATCCAGTAAAAAGGACATACGATCTTGAAAGAAATTAATGACTATGCCGCAAGTATAGTCTTCCTACAAGAGACACACATAGCACAAGATACAAATATTAAATTGTATTCTAAACATCATCCCATATGGTATTATGGAGACTCCCCAACTAAAAAAGCAAAAGGAGTGGCAATAGGAATGGCAAGAGAAGTGAAATTCTCTTTAGAAGATAGAAAGGTGGACCTAGACGGACAGTTTATATTCCTGAGGGGGAAATTACAGGATATGGAATGTACACTAGTAAATATATATATTGCCCTAATAAGAATCCGACAGCCTACTTGAAAGAAGTGCTAGGAAAACTGTTTGAATATAAAAGGTGTTTATTGATCATGGCAGGAGATCTGAACTTCTGTATGGACCCCAGGGTCGATAGTTTGTCACATGCACTGGGGGCTAGAGACTATCAACTCAGGATGATAAAAAATAAGTTACAGGCAGTCCCCGAGTTATGAACCTCCGAATGACTCCTATTTACGAACGGGAGGTGGCATGACGTTCTGCGCATGCGCGGCCACTTTTCGATGGCGGGCACCTAGGAAAACATCGGAAAACAATGTCTGCGCATGCAGAGCTACTTGACAGAACATCGGAAAACGACGTCTTTGCCTTTCTGCGCAAGCTCTTCTGACTTACGAACATTTCTGACATAAGAACAAACCGGCAGTCCCTAACCCGTTCATAGCTCGGGGACTGCCTGTATATCAATGTCAAATGGTAGATATATGGAGAGCCCAACACCCTGAGATAAAAGATAATACTTTCTACTCCCCAGTGCATGGGACATACTCTAGGCTGAACTATATATTGGTGGAGCACAGACTGCTAGAATTAGTAGGAAAAACATCAATATAAATAATGTCATTATCAGACCATGCCCCAGTAACAATGAAGTTGAAATTAACAGGAAACCAAGAGAATAGGAGTACTTGGAGACTGAATGAAGACCTGATACAAGAGAAAGAAGTGGAAGATAAAATAAAAAAAGAAATAGAACAATATTTTCACTTAAATGAAACCCCAGGAATAGCAGTGGCCACGATATGGGAAGCACACAAAGCATATATTAGGGGTATACTAATTTCTATAGGGGCTAGGAAAAAAAAGAAAGCAGATTTAGATGTACAGTATGCTCTAGTGTTAAAGAGAGAGAGAGGCTAAAAGATTTAATGGAACAGGAAACAAGATAAGTCTTAAATAGAGTGACCAAGGATAGATATAAATGCAGAGATAAACCAGGAAAATACCTAGCAAGAATATAAAAAATAAAAAAGCCAAAGGTCTTTTTCGCATAGGACATTTCTTTAATTCAATGGGACCGATTCGACTAGGATATTGTTTAAGTAAACTGGAAATGCCCATTTCAGAGAAATTCAGATTCTCCAAAATTAGACATTTCCTCAATTCTATCTGGATAGATAAGACTGAACCCCCAAAGGCCACACCTTATGAACAATAGTTCCCCAATATCATGGATCAGAGGGGAGGTATGTCAATGATCTATTACTCCCTAGTGTGTAGAGATGATTTACCAGCCTATGCCCAGGCTTGGGAGCTAGACATGGGGCATGCATGGAAGCAAAACGAATGGTTTCAGGCTTTCCAACATTCTTATAAAGGTATCCTGAATGTATCTTTCATTGAAGCTAATGGTAAACTGTTGACTAGATGGTACTACGTTCCCTCTCGATTGGAGGATGTCATATGGTGGGCTCAATGTTCCATATCTGGTGATCATGTCCTCAAATCAGGTCATACTGGAATAAGGTCTCCTGCATGTTGTGGAAAACAACGGGGGACCGCAATCTCGCAAGATCCCACCATAGCCCTCTTGAATCACAAAGTTACAAAGATTCCCAAACAAATGCTGGCACTGGTCTTCTTCATTCTCCTGGGAGCCAAGATTACGCTAGCAGGGGCATGGAAAAAACCTTCTAAATAATTTTTAGCAGCAAAGAGGAAAATATCTTGGATCATGTCACAAGAACAAATAGTTGCTAAACTGCAGGATAAACCAGTGAAATTTGAGGCCATATGGGAGCCCTGGGCAAGTTATAGTAACTTATCCCTCGGCCCAGGTATTGCAAACACTGTTTAACCACTTCAGCCCTGGAAGATTTTCCCCCCTTCCTGACCAGAGCACTCTGCGATTCGGCACTGCGTTGCTTTAACTGACAATTGCGCTGTCGTGTGACATTGCACCCAAACAAAATTGATGTCCTTTTTTCCCACAAATAGAGCTTTCTTTTGGTGGTAGTTGATAACCTCTGTGTTTTTTATTTTTTGCGCTATAAACAAAAAAAGCAACAATTTTGAAAAAAATGCATTATTTTTTACTTTTTGTTATAATATATACCCTCAAAAATTATATAAATTGATTACTGTAAAAATATCACTGGCAAGGAAGGGGTTAACACTAGGGGGCGATCAAGGTGTTAATTGTGTTCCCTAGTGTGTGTTCTAACTGAAGGGGGATGGGACTGTGTAGGGGTGATGACAGATCGCTGTTCATACTCTGTATGAACAGACGATCTGTCTCTTCTCCCCTCAGAGTACCGTAAACTGTGTTTACACACACAGATCCTGGTTCTCAGTGTGCCACGATCGATCATGGGAGCCCAGCGATGAATGCAAACGGCGGGCACTCACATCTGCTCCATGGGTGCGTGTGCCCCTAGTGGCCACAGGGTGAAGCAATGTTACATAAAGTCATTTCACCCAGCCATGCCATTCTGCCGCAGTACAACTGCGGCGGCTGGTCAGCAAGTGGTTAAGACACTCCTGGACTCCCGCTTCTTCCCTTTTTCCTCTTCCCTTCTCTCTCTTTTTCTCAGGGATACCTCAAACTCCCTGCCTCTACTTCTTTTCCTCTTTTCTTTTAAATCAACAGTCTGCCTAAGAGGGGGCTACTTATACCCCCTCTCAAGAGGCAGAAGACTAACCAAGTTGATTAGTATATTACAGGTTTATAAGAAGCATAGTTTTGAACTAATCTATACTTGACTCCTCTAGGCTATACACGTCCACAGCTCTACTGTTCTGAGCTGGAGATTATGGGTCACTGATGAAGAATCTGGGGTGTAGTGGCTTAGAGTTTTGTGCTCCATGAGTGACGCTGCACACCTACAGCTTGATCCCACGGGGCGGTGTGTTGTTACCTACTCGGGTTTAGGAGCCGTGCCTATTGGGTCACACAGACATTTACAATAGTTCAGAACCTTTTGGACCTGAGATTATTAGTGAAGTGCAACACTGATAGCCACAGAGGTATTGCCTTTTACTCAAAGACAAAAATGTTCAAATGCATAATGCTGTGTTTTAGCTTATGATATGGTGACAACTGACTTACCTTTCGATGATTGTAAATTGTTTTATTCTCTGATCAATAGCCATGCAGGCTGATGTATTGATTTTTTATTTTTTCTAACAAAAATACAATAAACATATTGAAAATAAAAAATAAATAAAAAAGCAACAAATTTAATAGGAAAAATAAAAATGGAAAAGGAAAGTTAGTACATTCAACAACTGAAATAGCCAAGACCTTTCAAAGTCATAGCGCCCTATATACAGTGAGGCAAAAGGGTACATAAGAGGCCAAGTATAAAAGGATAAAAAAAATAACTAATGGAAGCAAATCTACCTATCAGAGGAAAAATTGCAAGCCTTAGAAGACCCAATAACACAAGAGGAGATCAGCCTAGCATTAAAAAATCCAGCAATAGGGAGAAGTCCAGGACCAGATGGGCTAACGATTCGCTATTATAAAAAGTTTAAAGAGCAATTAATTCCAAAATTATGTACCTATATGAATGGGCTGGGAGAAGGAAAAGGAATGGGGAAAGAATCATTGTTGCTTAAAAACACCTGAACATATTCAAAAATCACACTCTATGGTCATATAGTGCTAAGCCCACTTAATGCGACAATTCGGGGGAACTTTGTCACAGTAAGTGGGCTTAGCACTATATGACCATATAGTGTGACCAAACCCCCGTATTTTTGAATATGTTCAGGTGTTTTTAACTAGCCTTGCAGGATAAATGTCATTTTTGTATGTGTGCGCTGTAATCTGTTTTGTCCTGTTCCGTTTCAGGGACCAATCAGGGCCGATTCTATGCCTGAATTCAGCCCTAAAATGGAGCCAAAGATGCACGCATTTCTGTGCAGTGTGCTCCGCAGCTGCCCCAGATATATGTGAACCGGCTTCATAGGGAGCCAGTCACATTCTCCTGCTATGCGAATTGGATGTGGGAAACCCGCATTTAATTCACATAGGTGTGAACCTGGCCTGAATGAGTTCATGCAGACCAGTCCAGATTTATCCCAGGGGGAAGGGAAAGACAATGGGATAAGAACACTACTCCTATTGCATATAATGAAAGGTGGAACATCCCCAGGTCTACTCCTGTCAATAGATGCCAAAAAGGCATTTGACAGGGTAGACTGGGACTTTATGATGAGCACAATTGTGAACCTGGGAATAGGTCCTAAGATGTCAGGATGGATTAAAGCATTATATATAATCACCCTACGGCATCAGTAGAAGTTAATAGGAGCTTGCCTCCATCTTTTGAAATGTTCATTGGAACAAGACAGGGATGTCTGCTCTTGCCGCTCTTGTTTGTACTGTCATTAGAACCCTTACTTGCAACAATAAGAAACAGTGCAGATGTAGGAGGGGTGAGGATTGGGAATTAGGAGCATTAAATAGCGGCATACGCCAATGATGTCTTGTTCTATTTAATTAATCCTAGAATAACAATACCAAACTTAATTAAAAAACTAAAAATATATGGAGAACTGTCCAACCTAAAGATTAATCCAGTAAAATCTGATTTTTTTAATATAAACCTGAGTAAAAAGGTAGAGCAAGACCTACAAGAGGAATTTCCTTTCATATGGGCAAAAATGGGTTTAAAATATCTTGGGATAAAGCTAACTACATCTTTAAGAGAATTATACCAAGCAAATTATATCCCACTATTAAAACAAGATTAAAATAGAATTGAAGAAAGTGGCTATTAGACCTCTCTCCTGGATTGGACGAATAAACACCTTAAAAGATAGTAATACTACCGAAAATCCTGTATAAATTCCAGATGTTGCCAATAGAATTACTGCAGACTAGGAATGAGCCGAACACCCCCCGGTTCAGTTCGCACTAGAACCTGCGAACAGACCGAAAGTTTGCACGAACTTTAGACCCCCATTAAAGTCTATGGGTGTTGAACGTTCTAAATCAAAAGTGCTAATTTTAAAGGCTAATATGCAAGTTATTGTCCTAAAAAGGGTTTGGGGACCCGGGTCCTGCCCCAGGGGATATGCATCAATGCAAAAAAAGATTTAAAAATGTCCGTTTTTTTGGGAGCAGTGATTTTAATGATGCTTAAAGTGAAAAAAGTGAAATATTCCTTTAAATATCTGGGGGTTGTCTATAGTAGTTTCTCGTGCTTAGAACAGTCCCTGTACAAAATGACATTTCTAAAGGAATAAAAGTCATTTAAAACTGCTTGCAGCTTTAATGTAATGTTGGGTCCCGGCAATATGGATGAAAACCAGTGAGACAAATGGCATGGGTACCCCCCACCCCCCAGTCTATTACCAGGCCCATTGGGTCTTGTATGGATATTAAGGGGAACCCGCACCCAAATTAAGAAAAGGAAAGGCGTGGGGCCCACAGGCCCTATATACTCTGAACAGCAGTATACAGGCGGTGCAAACAAGACAGGGACTGTAGGTTTGTTGTTAAGTAGAATCTGTTTGTAATTTTGAACTGGTACATTTTTAAAGTGTAGCTTCAGCCAAAAAATCTGTTATCACCCCTGTGACATTTGTTTTGCTGTCTGTGCGCCTCTTCAGAAGATTTCACCTCACTTTTTGTCCCAATGACAAATGTTTTTTGAAAATTTGTTTTTTTTTGTGAAACAAGGATTGGTGATAAAGCATCAGTGGAAAGGAGAAAAGTTTTTCCCATATTAACTCTTACAGGAGAGAATTTCCCTTCCTAGGGGTAGATTTCATCTCACTTCCTGTTGTCTCCTTCTGTTTGCAAGTAGGAGTCGTTTGTAAGTTGGATGTTTGAAAGTAGGGGCCTGCCCTATATACTCAGCAGAAATTTGGGCCTTAGGTGTTGTTGTGGCCACAACACTGTAAGCCCTCACAGGGCCCTGCTGTGAAATATTAGATCAAGAATTGTAAGTACATGCCCCTGTTGAACAGGGGTAGAAAAATTGGGCTTTTGGTGGTGGTGGTGGTGCTGGTGCCACAACACTGTAAGTCCTCACAGATACTCTTGGTGGGTGCAGAAACGGGCCCTGCTGTGAAATATTAGATCAAGATTTCTAATTACATGTCCCTGTTGAACAGGGGCTGAAAAATTGGGCCTTAGGCACTGGTGCTGGTGCCACAACACTGCAACCCCTCACAGATGCTCTAGTTGGAGTGCAGGAACTAGCCCTGCTGCAAAGAATTGCATCAAAAATTGTTATTACACGCCCCTGTTAAACAAGGGCTGAAAAATTGGGCCTTAGGCACTGGTGCTGGTGCCACAACACTGCAACACCTCACAGATGCTCTAGTTGGAGTGCAGGAACTAGCCCTGCTGCAAAGAATTGCATGAAAAATTATAATTACACGCCCTTGTTAAACAGGGGCTGAAAAATTGGGCCTAATGCCGCGTACACACGAGCGGACTTTACGGCAGACTTTGCCCGGTGGACGGGATTTGGTCAGACAATTCGATCGTGTGTGGGCTCCAGCGGACTTTGTTTTCTCAAAAGTTGGACGGACTTAGATTTGAAACATGTTTTAAATCAATCCGTCGAAATCGAGTCCGGTCGAAAAATCCGCTCGTCTGTATGCTAGTTTGATGGACAAAAAGCCACGCTAGGGCAGCTATTGGCTACTGGCTATGAACTTCCTTGTTTTAGTCCGGTCGTATGTCATCACGTACGAATTCGACGGACTTTGGTGGATTGTGTGTAGGCAAGTCCGTTCATTCAGAAAGTGCGTCGTAAAGTCTGTCGAAAAGTCCGCCGAGCAAAGTCTGCCGTAAAGTCTGCTCGTGTGTACGTGGCATTAGGCACTGGTGCCACAACACTGCAACCCCTCACAGACACTCTAGTTGGAACACAGGAACGAGCCCTGCTGCAAAGTATTGCATCAAAAATTGTAATTACACGCCCCTGTTAAATAGGGGCTGAAAAATTGGGCCTTGGGCACCGATGCTGGTGCCACAACACTGCAACCCCTCACAGATACTCTAGCTGGAGAGCAGGAATGAGCACTGCTGCAAAGTATTTCATCAAAAATTGTAATTACACACCAGGGCAGAAAATTTGGGCCTTGGCCACTGGTGGCGGTGCCAAGAACCAAAAATGTTCTTACAAGCTATCAGCATGAAAATTGAGGAGGAAGAGGATTGTGACTCAACATAACAGGATAGTCACTCAGCATCAGTATAGGCAGTCTTGAAGGGATCTCACATTTAAAAAAATCAATTGGTTACATCAGCATCAGGTGCTTGGTAGCTGGTGATCCAAGACTGATTTATTTTTATGAAGGTCAGCCAATCGACAAATTTGGTGGACAGGCACACCCTGTGATCCGTTACAAAGCCTCCAGCAGCACTGAATGTGCATTCCGAAAGAAAGCTGGATGCAGGACAGGCCAGTAGCTCAATTGCATACTGTGCAAGCTCTGGTCAGTGATCCAGCCTCAAGACCCAGTAACCCAGAGGATTTTTGGTGGGAAAGGTGTCCAAGTCTGATCTTGCCCCTAGGTAATCCTGCAACATGTGAATCAGACGCTGATGATGGTTTCTAGAACCAATCAGACATTGTGGCTGCGGACTAAAAAATTGTCTGAACGCATCGGTCAGATGGCCACCTTCTCCACCGCTCCTTCTGTGACTGACCAAAGCCTCGGCAACACGTTGTCCAGGAGGACCAGGAAATTGTAACCTCCCAGGCTCTGGAAACGCATTGCACAAACCTTTCTGTAAGGCCTCCCAAAGATGTTTCATCCTCTGCTCCCTCTGCGATGGCAAGATAAGGTCCGCAACCTTACCCTTGTAACGTGGATCATGGAGGGTTGCCAGCCAGTAATCATCCCTCCCCTTGATACCACGAATACGAGGATCCTTCCACAGGCTTTGCAGGATCAAGCAGGCCATGCAGCGTAGGTTTTCTGAGGCATTCAGTCCAGAGTCCTCTGGGTCACCTCCTCCCAGCCACGTACAAGTCCATGGCTTTTCTTAGGCTGTAAATGATCCCTTGAAGACTGCTGCTGATGCTGAGTGCCAGGCTACATCTCCATGCTGACACAATCCTCCTTCTCATCCTCTTCCTGTGTGATCAGCGGGCATGCAGGAACACTGTCCTCTTCCTCCCTCTATTCTGCCTCAAGTGCCCTGTCCATTATTCCACACAGTGTGTGCTCCAACAGGTGGACAAGAGGGACAGTGTCACTGATGCATGCACTGTCACTGCTCACCATCCTCGTGGCCTCCTCAAATGGTGACAGGACAGTGCATGCATCCCTGATCATAGCCCACTAGCATGGGGAAAAAAACAAGCCCCCCTGCCCTGACCCTGTCCTGGTGCCATAGTCGCATAGGTACTCATTGATGGCCCTCTGCTGCATGTGCAGCTGCTGCAGCATAGCCAACGTTGAGTTACACCTGGTGGGCATGTCACAGATTAGGCGGTTCTTGGGCAGGTTAAATTCCTTTTGTAGGTCACCCAGCTGAGCACTGGCATTATATGACCTGCGGAAAAAAACACAGACTTTCCTGGCCTGCCTCAGGACATCCTGTAAGCCCAGGTACCTGCCCAAGAACCACTGCACCACCAAGTTAAGGGCGTGAGCCAAACAGGGCACATGGGTCAGTTGTCCCTGTTGGAGGGCGGAGAGGAGGTTGGTGCCATTGTCGCAAACCACCATACCTGCCTTAAACTGGCATGGCATCAACCACCTCTGAACCTGCCCCTGCAGAGCTGACAGAATCTCTGCCCCAGTGTGGCTCCTGTCCCCCAAGCACACCAGCTCAAGCACCGCATGGCATTTTTTTGCCTGCGGGCTTGCATAGGCCCTTGGACGCCTACGGAGCACCGCTGGTTCCGAGGACAAATCAGCACAGGAAGAGGCCATGGAAAAGGAAGAAGAGGAGGGGTTGGAGGAGAGAGGTGTGGCAGAATCACCACTAGTAGAATTTTGGAGGCGTGGTGGCGGAACAAACTCCAACACTACTGCACCCTGTCCTGCATCCTTCCCAGCTGCCAGAAGAGTCACCCAGTGCGCGGTGAAAGATAGGTAATGTCCCTGTCCATGCCTGCTGGACCATGAGTCAGAGGAAATATGCACCTTACCACTGACCACCCTGTCCAGCAAGGCCAAGACATTGCCTTCCACATGCTAGTAGAGAGCCGGAATCACCTTCTATGAGAAAAAGTGGCATTTGGGAACCTGCCACTGAGGAACCGCACATTCCACAAACTCACGGAAGGGGGCAGAGTCTACCAACTGAAAAGGCAGCAGTTAAAGTGCTAGCAATTTAGCCAAGCTAGCATTCAACCGCTGGGCATGTGGATGGCTGGGAGTGAACTTCTTTCTGCAGTGCAGCAGATGGGGCAGGGAAACTTGACTGGTACAATCTGATGTCGGTGTACGGATAGCAGATTGCCCGCAAGTACTTGGCTGTGACACACCTAGTTCAACACCTTCATTCCTCTCAGTGCAGGTTTCAGAGAGGGCTGAAGGTATAGTGGGGTTGGAGATCCCAGCTGATGAGGAGCAAGGAGAGGTCCACTTTGTTCTTTTTGTTGTGGGTATTTTAGGTACGCTTGCCAATGAACTGCATGGCAGGTCGATATATGTCTGGTCAAGCATGTGGTGCCCAAGCGGGTGATGTTTTGGCCACACGAGATACGCTTGAGACATATGTTGCAAATAGCAGCAGTGGGATCTGATGCACTCGTCTCAAAAAAGGCCCACACCAAAGAACTTTTGGAATAATGCGCAGAGACAGCAGCGCCCTGCACATGCGGAGCTCTGTGGTGTGATGCAGTTGGTGTGCTGCCCTTAAGCTGGCCCCTGGTGGGCATCCTGCCTCATTGGAGATGTACCTCCTCCTCTCTCCTGTCAGGCACCCACATGGAGTCAATGACCTCATCATCCCCTCCCTCCTCATCACTGGAGCAAAGCTGGCAGTATGCTGCAGCTGGGGGAACATGACTGCCAGATTGCTGTCCTTCTTGGGCACCCCCTCTCTCTGGGCTCACGTTACTGCCTTCCTCTAGCTGGGTACCATCATCAGAGCCTTCAAAACACTGGGCATCCTCTTGGAGCATGTACCCAACACTGTGGCCAAACAGTTCAGGGGACTCCTCAGAAGGACATGGTGGGGCTAGGGAAGGAGGAGTGACTGACGCCATTGAGCCAAGGGAAAAGGCCACATTGGCAGCTGCTTTGCCAGTCAAAGTACCCTGAGCCTGGGTGAGAGAGGATGAGGAGGATGAGGACGGCTTGGTCATCCACTCTACCAAGTCTTCAGCATGTTGCGGCTCAACACGGCCAGTTGCCAAAAAAAGGACAAGGATGAGGATGCACCGTCTCCACGACCAGCACTGTTGCCTCTAGACACAGAGCCTGCTTGCCCTCTTTTATTGGCTTGTAACTGTCTGCCTCTCCTTGTTGGCCTTCCAGACATACTAATGGCCTGCAGTGAGATGTAGCTGCACAAAACTGGGATGTATATATACTGATACTGCAGCTAGCAGAATCAACTGCCTGCTTGTAGTATTATTAGTATGAGAACACCAGCAATTGTCTTCAGGTAGCTTTAGGTGCACACTGTGCAGAGGACACAGTACACTAACTGTAAATACTGTAGCTGCCTGCCTGTGGTATTAATAGAATCAGAACCACAGCAATTGTCTTCAGATAGCTTTAGGTGCACACTGTGCAGAGGACGCAGTACATTAACTGTAAATACTGCAGCTGCCTACCTGTGGTACTAATAGGATCAGAAGAACACCACCAATTTTCTTCAGGTAGCTTTAGGTGCACACTGTGCAGAGGACACAGTACACTAACTGTAAATACTGTATCTGCCTGCAGTACTAATAGGATCAGAAGATACTGTAGCTGCCTGCCTGTGGTATTAATAGGATCAGAACAACAGCAATTGTCTTCAGGTAGCTTTAGGGGCACACTATGCAGAGGACACACTAGACTAACTGTAAATACTGTAGCTACCTGCCTGTGGTATTAATATAGGATCAGAAGAACACCACCAATTTTATTCAGGTAGCTTTAGGTGCACACTGTGCAGAGGACACAGTACACTAACTGTAAATACTGTAGCTGCCTGCCTGTGGTAATAATATAGGATCAGAATAACACCACCAATTTTATTCAGGTAGCTTTAGGTGCACACTGTGCAGAGGACACTGTACACTAACTGTAAATATTGTAGCTGCCTGCCTGTGGTATTAATATAGGATCAGAACACCACCAATTTTATTCAGGTAGCTTTAGGTGCACACTGTGCGTAGGACACAGTACACTGACTGTAAATACTGTAGCTGCCTGCCTGTGGTATTAATAGGAGCAGAACAACAGCAATTTTCTTCAGGTAGCTTTAGGTGCACACTGTGCAGAGGACGCAGTACACCAACTGTAAATACTGTAGCTGCCTGCCTGTGATGTTAATAGGATCAGAAGAACACCACCAATTTTATTCAGGTAGCTTTAGGTGCACACTGTGCAGAGGACACAGTACACTAACTGTAAATACTGTAGCTGCCTGCCTGTGGTATTAATATAGGATCAGAAGAACACCACCAATTTAATTCAGGTAGCTTTAGGTGCACGCTGTGCAGAGGACGCACTACACTAACTGTAAATACTGCAGCTGCCTGTGGTACTAATAGGATCAGAAGAACACCACCAATTTTCTTCAGGAAGCTTGAGCTGCACACTGTGCAGAGGAAGCACTTCACTAACTATAAATACTGCAGCTGCCTGCGGTACTAATAGGATCAGAAGAACACCAATTTTCTTCAGGTAGCTTTAGGTGCACACTGTGCTGAGTACGCACTACACTAACTGTAAATACTGCAGCTGCCTGCGGTACTAATAGGATCAGAAGAACACCACCACCAATTTTCTTCAGGTAGCTTTAGGTGCACACTGTGCAGAGGATGCACTACACTAGCTGTAAATACTGCAGCTGCCTGCGGTACTAATAGGATCAGAAGAACACCACCACCAATTTTCTTCAGGTAGCTTTAGGTGCACACTGTGCAGAGGATGCACTACACTAACTGTAAATACTGCAGCTGCCTGCGGTACTAATAGGATCAGAAGAACACCACCACCAATTTTCTTCAGGTAGCTTTAGGTACACACTGTACAGAGGATGCACTACACTAACTGTAAATACTGCAGCTGCCTGCCTGTGGTACTAATAGGATCAAAAGAACACCACCAATTTTCTTCACGTAGCTTTAGGTGCACACTGTGCAGAGGATGCACTACACTAACTGTAAATACTGTAGCTAATAGGACTAATAGGATCAGAAGAACACAAGCAATTTTCTTCAGGTAGCTGTAAATACTGTAAAAAATGCCTGCCTGTTAGTAGGAAGAGAATAACAGTAACAGATCTAGCTAAACTGAATACAGTGTGTGTATATATATATATATATATATATATATATATATATATATATATATATATATATATATATATATATATATATATATATATATATATATATAATCACCTAGGATGCATATATATACTCAATACACTGTAAGTACAGCTAACTGACTCGCCTGCCTACTCTAACTTAAATCAAATGACACTGTCTCTCTGTCTATCTCTCCGCTGCTGCCGCAACACACTACACAAGGCCACCATGCAGGCGGCCTTATATAGTGTGGGTCATGTACTAAACCCCCTGAGCCATAATTGGCCAAAGCCACCCTGGCTTTGGCTAATTATGGCTCTCTGTACAGATGGCGCTGTGATTGGCCAAGCATGCAGGTCATAGTGCATGCTTGGCCAATCATCAGCCAGCAATGCACTGTGATGCCGCAGTGAATTATGGGCCGTGACGCGCCACTCGAATTTGGCACGAACGGCCCATAACGTTTGAAATTCTATGAACAGTCGAACATGCGATGTTCGAGTCGAACATGGGTTTGACTCAAACTCGAAGCTCATCCCTACTGCAGACATATTTTAGAACATTAAAGTCAATGATATTAAGGTTCATATGGCAAAAAAAGAAACCGAGAGTTCAGTACTCAGTATTAAGTAGAGGGAAAATACATGGGGGTTTAGCTGCACCAGACATTAAAAGATACTATGATGCAGTATTAGCATAAATGGTAGAATGGACAAAGACTAAGTCCTTATGCACACAGGGTGTCTTTACAGTCACTTTTAGCAGCATCAGACATTTTTTTACAGCTTAAAAACGCCTCTCCATGTTATTCTATGGCTGCAAGCACATAGGCTTTTAGGACCTGTAAGTGGCATAGGAGTTTTCAAGCTGCAAAAAAAACAGAGCCAGCACGTTCTGGAGCAGCAGCGTTAAGCTGTAAAAACGCTTGATGCGGCTAAATGCGTGTTAACGCTGTATACCACGTCAAGCATTTTTAAGCTGTAGTAATTGGATGAGACTGGAAAATAGAAGAGAAAGGCTGCTAAAAGCGCATTAAGCCAATGCAAAATGCTTCTAAAAGCATGTTTTTAACAGCTGCCTCTGAGGGGGACCTCCTGACAGTTCGCCCCCCAGCCCCACCAGCTACCATCCTGATCGATCCCCCGCTCCCACTGGGGGACACATGCTGGGAAGCCTGTCACAGCCGTTCCCCCCTGCCTTGTGAAGCCCCCACCTTCAGCATTCACCGACCAGGCATTTCCCTCCTGGGACTCTTCTGCCCTTGATTGGGACCCCCGCTCCCTTTCACAACGATCCCAGGCTTCTAGGGACAGACTCCCCTCTCCTCTCTGTCTCCACAGCACAGAGACTCACACCAGGCCCCAGCACCTCCCCAAGCTCCACAGTCATCAGAGCCCCAGGGGGCTTATTCACATACAGAACGCCCGCATGGAGCAACCAAAGCAATGAAGCTTAAAGCCACTGCTCCCCTACAAACACCCCAGGGAAGCTATCCCCCATCAATCACCTACTCAGCCACAACGCAGGACTTTTATGCCCATACTGCAATGGACTCTGATCCTGAACCCAAGGCATGCACGTCCTGGCGAGATTATGTACGCTGTATGCCCACAAAGCAGGATTTCCGCATGCTCATCCAAGAAGTGCGCGAAACATGCAGATCTGAGATTAACATGCTACGCACCGACCTCCACCAGCTATCTACCAAAGTTACATCTCTGGAGGAGCACGCATGTGACACAAAGCTCGGAATTTCCCAAATACATGAACGCCTGACCTCCCAAGCTTCTGCTCTCAGAGACTTTCAACGCCACCTCGAAGACCTTGACAACAGAGGCAGGCGTAACAATATCAGGGTCCACGGCCTCCCAGAGGCTACCCAGGATGATAATTTGCATGTAACTCTGCAAGCTATTTTCAATAATATACTGGGTTGCCCGGAAAACCAAAGAGTCAAATTGGATCGAGCTCACCACACCCTCCACCCCCAGGGAGTGGGCTCAGACCGCGAGATGTTATTTGCAGGGTCCACAACTACGCCCTTAAAGAAGACATAATGAGAAAAGCGCGCAATATGCACACCATTGACTTTGATGGCACCTCCATATAGCTCTTCCCAGACCTGTCGTGGATCACCCTCCAGCAACGACGCTCACTGCAACCACTTCTCACCTCCCTGAGAGAGCATGACTTCCGCTACCACTGGAGTTTCCCCTTCAGCCTCACAGCAAAGAAAGATGGGAGGTCCACCACCCTACGGTATCCTGAAGACCTCCACTTTTTCTGCAGAGAGCTGGATATCCCGGTTGCACCCACCCCTGGCTGGGACCCTCTTCCAGCCCCTCCATCTCGCCCAGATCCCTGGATCCAAGTAAACGGAAGAAAACACCCGAGGCCGCATCCCGCTGGCCCTCCCTCGTCATCTTCCCAGAGATAAATCTCTGCTACCTTGAGACCCTTTGCTACATTACGGTTCAGTTACCTTGTTCTTCCCACCCAATTACCTTTGAAGGGCTTCTGGATAGGCCCTGTTATTCCCTTTACCTAATTGATTGGATGTACCTAACAAGACTATAAGTTTTTGGTCTCAACTTGTATATTATTATGATTACACCCACTCGATAGAACTTTTTCAAACTACAAAGTTATCCCCCCATCCATCTTCCCTCCCTACTTCACCTCCTACTCCCCTTCCCTCCCCCGATGCTGAAAAAGCCTTTGATAGGCTAAGCTGGCCCTTCCTGTTTGCAACTCTCCACCGGGTTGGTATCGAGGGCTCTTTCCTCCAAGCCATCTCCCACTTATATTCATCCCCCTCGGCTTTGGTCCATACTCAATTCGCCTCTTCCTCCACCTTCCTGATATCCAACGGGACTCGACAGGGCTGTCCACTCTCCCCTCTTCTTTATGCCCTATGTATTGAACCCCTAGCAGCCCATATTAGAAAGAACCCAAACATTCACGGTATTCCAGTTCGTATCAGAGACTTTAAGATTTCCCTATATGCAGACGATGTCCTCCTCCCCCTCACACAGCCCCATGTCTCTCTCCCGAACCTACATGTAGAGCTAGACTGATATAGTGCCCTCTCAGGGTATAAAATTAATAACTAAAAAATGGAAGCCCTCCCCCTTAATATACCCCACCAGACACTAACGGCCCTCTCGCAAACATTTAACTATATTCCTGGAAGACCTCCTCCTTAAAATACCTCGGGGTCCATCTCACTCCCACATACGACACTCTTTATAAAGCTAACTTTCCCCAACTATACACGTCCATCAGAGCCTCCTTGGCCAAGTGGAAGCCCCTAAAGTTATCTCTCTTACCGCCTTGCGACCTTAAAGATGACAATTCACCTCAACTCTTATATCTCTTTGAGATGCTTCCCATCCCCATCCCATCCTCGCACCTTAAGAGGCTCCAGGGCTCTGGGGGCGGATGGTTGTCCTTTCTTCTTCTCTACTCTCCACTACTTTCCTTCATCCTTCTGTTTTACTTTCCCCCTCTTCCATATTTTTTTGTTTCTTTATACAGGGTTAAAAATGCTGTACTATCTGAGTAATGCTATGATTTTGCATGTATCCAACGGTTGTTAGTCAAACTAGTTATGCACCAATCTATATCAATAATCACCTGTCTGTTGATTGTATACCAGAAGTACCTTTTCTACTACAAACTGTATTTCCCTGTATCTTATAAAATCGATAAAAATTGTCAATTATAAAAAAAAAATATATAGACAAGGAAAATGGGAATATAACTCACCACTTATTTAGTTAAAAGGAACAACATTTTTTCCTGGCCATAACTCACATCAGCACACAGTGGGTCAATGCCTAATCTGGCGCCCCATGGGACCACCTCTTCATAGCTAAATAAAAGACAGCCGCTCCCCCACTGACATGTTCTTTATTTTTTTGGTCATGCTCAGGCCACCTGTGGATCACAGTGGTAAATACTTTGTTTGCTGCAGGGATATTTCACCTACCGCACTGCCCCTCCATGTTCAGCCTCTCATGGAGTTGGAAGTACCTAAATGTTGGACGGTAAAGCCTCCTGAAACTGGGTGTCCCTTGTGCCGAGTTGTGGGCAATGTTGCTTAGATAGCAGAAATATTCTACAGGTGTGGTATCCGTAAGCTCTGCAATGTCACCATTGGGATTTTTCTCATCTTGTATAGGCAACATGCCGCTCTCCTGGCTTGTTTTCAGTCTGAGATAGGCAGTGGATGATGTCAAAGAGGGCAGGGAAATGGGCGGCATGGGTTAGTGACCGCCAGTCACCAAGCAGCAGCTCAACCATTTGCCGAACATCTCATGCTGATATACCTCAGAAAAGTGGCACATACCCGCAAATCGCCGTATCAGTACCTCTTCCCCTTTAAGAGCCATAGCAGGCATGTGCCCGCTGCACAGCGGTGGACCCGATGCACATGGCCATGATCGCTGCCGGCCACCTGAGAGAGTGTAGTAATTACTATCAGCGATACGTCTCCTCCCCCATTCAGTCCCTTCCCCCCACAGTAAGAAGCAGTCACAAGGGAACACATTTAACCCCTTGATTGCCCCCTAGTGTTAACCTGTTCCCTGCCAGTGATATTTATACAGTAATCACTGTATTTTTATAGCTCTGATCACTGTATAAATGTCAATGGTCCCAAAAATATGTCAAAAGTGTCTGATCTGTCTGCCGCAATGTCGCAGTACTGCTAAAAATCGCAGATCACGCCATTACTAGTAAAAAAAGTAATACATCTTTCCCATAGTTTGTAGACGCTATAACTTTTGCGCAAACCAATCAATATATGCTTATTGTGATTTTTTTTAACCAGAAAATATGTATAAGAATACGTATTGGCCTAACCTGATGAAGAAATTTTGTTTTTTAAAAACTTTGGGGATTTTTTTTATAGCAAAAAGAAAAAAATTGTTTTTTTTTTAATTTTCGGGGTTTTTTCATTTATAGCACAAAGAATAAAAACCGCAGAGGTGATCAAATGCCACCAAAAGAAAGCTCTATTTATGGGAAAAAAAGGATGTCAATTGTGTTTGGTTACAGCTTTGCACGTCTGCGCAATTGTCAGTTAAAGCGACGCAGTGCCATATCGCAAAAAATGGCCCGGTCAGGAAGTGGGTAAATCCTTCTGGTCCTTAAGTGGTTAAACAGTCTTTGAGGCGGCAGAGGAATTGGTTTCTCTCCTATCTGCAGTCCAGCCAGTTTTCTCCTGTGAGGTAATAACTTGTTGCTGTTTGCTCACCTGCTGTGCTGTGTTCCTGGGGGTTAGACAGTCTGACTGGTTTTGTCTCAGCTTCTGTGTCTCCTATCTGCCTCTGGAAGGCTGCCTGCTGCTGCTTCTGAAGTAAGTGGATGAAAGGAGATGGGTCTTAAAGAGACAAGGTACCTGTTTCTTGGTGACAGAATTATGGGTCTTTTTCCTTTTTTTTTTGCAGATATGAGCTCCCCACACCTGTAAGTAGCACAGAAGATTTGCAAAGGTACGAGGGGGTTGCGTGGGACATGTCTTCAAAAGAGTGCTCAAGGAATGCAAAGTATGGTGTTTTGCATGATTTTAGGAGCAGAAGCCCTAAACGCAAACACTCCAGAAAACATAAGACCCCCCATTGGTCATTTGCTGACCAGGACAATCTGCATTCCAGACATTCCCACACAGGGCAGCTTTCATGCTCCTCAAGCAGCTCACATGGCAATGGCTCACAAGTGTTTAAATCAGTGAAATAGAAAATGCCTTGCCCAGCCCTGGTAGAATGATACACCACATGTGCAGTGAGGGGAAGTCAATTGGCAGTGATTGCTTCAAATGACAATGGATAAGGAAGTGGATGCACAAATTTCAAAGCCAAGAGGCTGTAGCGGAAAGTATGTGACAAATATCTATGTCACAGTTAAGACGCAGGCACAACCATTGCAAACACATGCAAAGTAAGGACTTTTTTTCCCATAATGACAGAGTTAAAAGCTCATTGATGAAGAATGGGAGAGATGTGACAAGAAGACCAATTTACAGTAAAGGTCTCCAAGCTTTATCCAATGAAGCTGGCTGATACATGTTTAAGCAATGCACTTCCAGGAGTGGATAGGGCCTGCCAGCGTCTGGTGCACACGTGTCTTTGCCTTTCAACACCTTTCAAAAATGCATGAACAGTGTTTACCGTGGATTCCAATGGCCTATGCCACACCAGTGCAGTGTGTTCTAGTACAGTTAACTAAAGGAGAACATGTCACATTTTTTCTCTATGTAACGCATATATAACATGGCAAAACACATTGAAAAAGCACCTGAACACTTCAACTCAGAAATTGTGGTAAACTGGTCCGCAGACTTGCAGAAAATCTATACTGTGGCAAGTTTTTTGCCTGTTGACTAGCAACAGCATTAATGTGATGTTAAAAGCATTAGGAAATGGCCTTTAACATAAGCAGAACCTGCAGGAGTGGGCATGGTTCTGGAGGACTTGAACCTGGCTGCTGACTTTTGACCAAGGATTTATTAGATCTAGTTCTAGGGCTAGAGCATTCAGTCATAGCCATGAGAGCCTTATGGTGGTGCCACTGGAGGGTGTATGAAGATTCCACACAAGCCCTTTGTTACATTCCCCATAATGGGAGGTTGTTGTTTGGCAAAACATTGGATGAAGCGAGTGACAGAATAATAGTCCAGAGTGTGGCCACAGTCTAATAAGAGGAAGCAGCCATCTTTTTTGCTCAAGTCAGTTGATCTGCAGAAGGGTTCAGGAGGCCAAATCTTGTAGGCCAGTCTGAAATGTACCAGATCACAGTACGGGGGGCTCAAATTCCTGTTTACACGGAATCAAACCCAGAGCAGGTTGCTAGACATGTGGAAAGTCTTTGAAGATGGGCCCAACCAGTGCCTCCCAGTGGGAGCCAAGATAGCCTCCTTTTTTGGAGGGTTTGGGCGACAAACATCAGAGAGTTAGCTGGGAGTAAAATCACCAAATCCTTTCATTTATGACCACCAGATCTCAAGAAGACAGAATTACCGCAATATTCCTTATAAGGATTATACTGCAACAAGCCCATAGTTGTCACCAAAAGAACAAATTGGGGTTTTTTCCACATTCTTTCTAGTACCCAAGGTAAAAGGAGCTTTGCCTACTGTCTGGGCTTGAAGAAATTGAATGGGTACATACATAACAAAAGGCTCAAGATGGAGCCCATACAAACAGTCATGGCTATAGTTCAGCATGAGGTATGGTTAAGAGTCAATCGACCTGGCTGACGTATACTTCCATATACCAATCAGTGCATAACACCAGAGACATCTGAGATTTGCAGTGACCAGCTGTAACTTCCAGTTCAGGTGTTTGCCATTTTTCCTTGTCAAAAGAAGTTTATTGAGTATACAATATTATAAAGATACATAAAGTAAGTTTACAAGGATCTATAAAGTAAGCTCATTGTTTTACAGTAGGGTTTATATAGGTAAATATCATGAAATTTCAAATATTAAACATTGGGTTCACGTAAACCTAAATTAAAGATATATATCATTTCCTTAGTTACTTTTGTAGGTATTTAAATGATTTATACCTACTATACATATTGTTTACAGGTAGAGTGTATATAGGTCAAATAAATTCTGATAATGAGCTTTAATCGTAAGGTGGAGAAAAGGAAAGAGAAAGAAGAAAAAGGGTAGAAAGGCAGAGGTATGGTCCACAAGGTTGTCCCGCTCGTCAGTTTATTATTCTTTTTAGTTCTCTTTGAAGATTTAGAATGGGTGTCTCTGTAAGTCATTTAATCTGTTACCATGGCAACAGGACAGAGTCATTGAAATTTGACAGGAACTGTTGTTTTATCCAAGGATGCCAAAGTTTTTCAAATTTTGGAATTTGATTTTGATCGATGGCTACCATCTTAGCATGGGACATTGTATTATTCATTCTGTGAATTGTTTCTGCTAGTACCAATGTAGGAGATTTCCATGCCTTGGCCACTGTTTGTTTTGCAGCCGTTATTAGTTGGATCATAAGTTTGAATTGAGAGAGTATTAACCATTCCGGTTTTAGATTAAGTAAAGTTATATATGGATCTGGTTATATTATTTTTTTAAATATTTTAGATGCAATCACGAAGACTTCCTTCCAGAAGGTTTGGATTACTGGGCACGTCCACCATATGTGTAAATGTGTGCCTATTTCTGGGCATCCTCGAAAACAAAGAGCTGAGGTATTAGGTGAATATTTTGCCACTCTAGCGGGTACAAGGTACCAGCGAGTTAGGACTTTATAATTTGTCTCCAGTGCTAAGATGTTGGGTGAAGATGACTTAGATGTGAGCCATATGTTAGACCAGTCCGTATCTTCTAAAGTTCGTCCCAGGTCCTCCTCCCACTTCTGAACGTAAGAGGGTCTATTAAGATTTACTACTCCATATAATTGATTATAAAGTGATGAAATTGTACCTTTAGCAAATGGATCTTTTGTACAGATTGATTCAAAAATGGATAAATTGGGATAATTGTGTATCCCCATTTAGGAATGGTGTATAGAAATGTTTGATTTGGAGATATCTAAATATCTCAGAGTTTGGTAGATCATATTTTTCTCTAAGCGATGGGAATGAAAGGAATGATTTAGATGCTATGAAGTCATTTCGTGTCTGAATGCCTGATGTTGTCCAAGCTTTAAAAGAATTTGGGTAGATCCATGCCGGATAAAAGGCCGGATTTCTGATAAAAGAAAGGAGAGGATTGTGTGGAGATTGTAACTGATATTTGGTTTTTAGTTTATCCCAGAGAGATAAGAAGTGTTTAGTTATGGGATTATGAATTTTAAAGCGGTCTTTAGGATCAAGCCATAACAAGTTTGATATTAATAGAGGGTCATTTTCTGAAGCCTCTATAAATACCCATAATGGGATTTCCTGTTTTGCATGGTATTTGGACAGACTGGCCAAATGTGCTGCTATGTAGTAGTTAGCAAAATTAGGGTATCCCAGGCCTCCTTTATTTTTGGGAAGATGTAGTGTGTGTATAGGTATACGTGGTTTAGAAGAGCCCCATATAAACGAAGTTGCTCTTTTTTGTACTATTCTCAAAAAATAGGAAGGAATTGGAATAGGGAGGACTCTGAATAGATAAAGCAATTTGGGTAGAATAGTCATTTTGATTGCATTAATCTTCCCTATCCAGGATAAAGGAAGTTGCGACCATTGTTTTATTAGATTTGTGATCTGTCTTAATACAGGAGGATAATTGGTTGAGAATAAGTCAGAATGAAATGCTGTTAAATGAATTCCAAGATATGGGATTGATTTTTCTGCCCATGTGAATGGGAGTGCAGCCCTAGCCGGGATCAATTCCATGTTTGTGAGCGAAATATTAAGCACTAGGCATTTCTTAGGATTAATCATAAGGCCGGATAGGGCTGCAAATCCATCAAGAGCTGGTATTAAGTTAGTACCAGAGACCTGTGGTGATGATAGAAAAAGTAATATATCATCTGCAAATATACATAATTTGTGTGTAATACCTCCTACTTCAATGCCAGTTATAGTTTGGTTTGTTCTGATGTATTGGGCCATGGGTTCGAGTATGAGGGCAAATAATAAGGGAGATAATGGGCAACCCTGTCGGGTACCTCTTTCGATATTAAAGGCTTCAGATTTGTATCCAGCATATTTTATATAGGCTTTGGGTTTATTATATAATGCTTTGATTCATGTTAAAAAGTGGGGTCCAAAACCCCATTTTTGTAATGAATATTGCATATATTGCCAGGATACTGTGTCAAATGCCCTCTTAATATCGAGAGATAGAAAACATAAAGGGATTTTCCGTTTTTCAGCAATATGTGCCAATAACACTGCCCTGCGTATATTATCGCCTGCCTGTCTATTTGGCATGAAGCCTACTTGATCTCTATGTATTAATTTTCCTATAATGCTATTGAGGCGTTTTGCTATTATTTTTGCTAATAATTTAATATCGAGGTTTAACAGAGAGATAGGCCGATGATTCACACAGGAAGTATCATCAGAAAGGGGTTTTGGGATCATACAAACAATTGCCATTAGTGTTTCTTGCCGAAAAGAATGTCCATCTAGAAGTTTGTTAAAAGTTTCAGTGAGAATGGGAGAGAGTATTTCTGAGAATGTTTTATAGTATAAAGCCGAGTAGCCATCTGGGCCTGGTCTTTTGTTAAGTTTTAGGTCTTTTATGGCGTTAGCAACTTCATCTATAGTTATAGGCTCATCCAAACTGCTTTTTTGATTCTGAGATAACTCAGGTAAGGTTATTTTTGAGAAGAAGGATTCAGCCTCTGTAGGATTAAATTCATTGTTTGTCTTGTATAAAGTTGCGAGATGTGAGTGAAATTTATGGACTATTTTAACTGGATTACAAGTGTAAACATTTTTTGATAATTTCAAACGTATTGGTTTGAAAGATTTGTAAGTTGAATTTAATGCCCGAGCCAAATATGTACCTGGTTTGTTTGTATTCATGTAGAAATTGTGTTTGGAGCGTTTGAGGGATTTATCAACTGACTCAGTGAGAAATAGATCGTATTCCAATCTAGATTTTTCCAGATGAGATTTTGTACTCTGAGATGGATTATCTTGAAATGATATGTAGGCTGCATTAAAATTGTGTTCTAGTTTTTTTGCTAGATTTTTGCGTTCCCGTTTAAATAGTGCCATTTGTCTTTGTATTGTACCACGCAAGACAGGCTTATGAGCTTCCCACAGTGTTATTGGGGAGATGTCTGTTGTATTATTAATTGATATGTATTCCTTCAAAGCTTGTTCAATGGCCATCTGATGTAGTGGGTGTTTGAGCATTATGTCCGGTAAGTACCACGTTTGGTCATGTGCTTTTGGTATGGCTGAGGCTATAGTAGTGTATACTGCATTATGGTCAGACCACGGAATCGGAATTATATCTGATGCAATAATTTCTGGTATCATTCCTATTGTTAGAAAAATATGATCTATTCTGGTGAAGGTTTGATGAGGGTGCGAGAAATAAGTGAATTTTTTTTTCATTGGGTTACTTTCTCTCCATGAATCTACCAGATTGTATTTGGAAAGAAGTTGAGAAAAAGGTAATCTAGAGGTTATTTTGGATGGTGTAAAAGGTGATTTATCTAGAAATGGGAGGAGGACCTGGTTCAAATCCCCACACATTATCACTGTTCCTATTTTGTGTGTATTAATCACTTGTAATATATGTGAGAGGAATGGTGTAGGTTGTTTGTTAGGAGCGTAGTAGGAAATCACTGTGATTGCTGTATCCATTATATAACCCATGAGTATCAGGTATCTACCTTCTGGGTCTTTAATTTCTGATGATAAGGTGAATGGTGTGGATCGGTGAAATGCAATTAGAGTTCCCCTTTGTTTGGTACAGGCAGAAGCCGTGTAAATTTGTTGATAAAAAGGACAGAGAAAATTGAGTACTGTCCATGATTCTTTTTTTATTTGCACTAACATACAATTTTTCAGGACAAGCTTTCGGGGTATGTCCCCTTCTTCAAGGTCCAAGCAGTACTGATTCACAAATTTTTAAGCAGAATGTTAAAGAAAAAGAAGAAAAAAAAAAAAAAAAAAAAGAAGAGAAAACCAAACACATACAAATCAATGGTAATAAAGATAGCAGCAGAGTTAGTGAGATAAGACAGAGGGAGAGCTAGGGGGGAATGCGGGGGGGGGGGGGGATACTAATCACAGAGCGGTCGTAAAACTTTAGCATAATGTGTAAGGAAACCAATATCTAAATTCAGGCATTATTCTTCGTGTCAAAAAGAAGTATCATTCTTAGTTCAAACGTTTTCCTTTCCTGGATAGTTCTGAAATTCCCTTTAAGAACTAAGACATTGAGGTCTTCTATGGTGTGGTCCGATTGTGAGAAATGATGTCCCACAGGTGTGCATAAACTGTCTTCTTTATGTTCTTTGATAGTATGTCTGTGCAAATTCATCCTCGCTTGCAACTTCTGTCCTGTTTCACCAACATAAGATCCTTTGCTGCACCTTTTGCATTGGATGAGGTACACAACATTACTTGAGGTACAGTTGTAAGATCCCATGATATTGAAGGTCCCATTTGTGTGTGTAACACTTTTGGATAGATTTATCCAAACATTTATAGATTTATCCAAACATTGACATACTATCAAAGAACATAAAGAATATGTGACTATCAGAATGCAGTTACATTCAGTTATAAATATAGGTTTTTTTATAGAGAACCATCTCTTAGTATAATAAATGAAGAGATATCAGGAATTAGGATCTCAGTCCATTGAATCTTCTTGGTCCATGGATGATGTGGCATAAAAGCCTCTTTTGTGAGAATGATGATTCCCATTTTGTTCTGAAATTTTCTGGGTGCTGCCTGAAGGTGAAGATGACGCCATTCTTCTGCGTGTGGGAGAGTTGCTGCTTGTGGGTTCTGTCAGATTTAATTTTAAAAGGGTTTGTTGTAGTTCATCTGCTGATCTGCTTCTGTAAATTGTACCTTGGTAGTTAAATCTGACTGAAAAGGGGAAGCCCCATTGATACATAATGTTGTGGCCTTGCAGTTCCATTAGTTGGGGTTTCATGGATCGTCTTTTAGTAATAGTAAGTTGGGATAGGTCAGCAAAAATTTGATAATTGTGTCCTTGAAAATTAAGTTCCTTTTTTTTCTCTTGCAGCAATTAGTATTTGTTCTTTCGTTCTGTAATAATGAAATTTTGTGATTATATCACGTGGGGGTCCATCTTTCTTTTTGGCTGTGAGGGCTCTGTGTACTCTGTCCAGTTCTAAACGTTCAATAGGGATATCTGGCTTTAGTTCTTGTAATAGAGCAGTAATAGTAGATTGCAGGTCTGGCACAGTTTCATGTATTCCCCTTATGCGCAAGTTTGAACGTCTGGCTCTATTTTCGTAATCTTCGAGCTTAGTTTGAAGTATTAAATTCTCTTCTTTTAATTGTTCCAATTCTGTTATATTTTCTTGGGTTGTAATTTCAATTTCATCCATTTTTATTTCTAGGGCTGCGGTGCGGTTTCCCAGCTCTCTTATTTCTTTGGTTAGGCTTTTTGTTATTTGGTCTGAGGTTTGTTTTAAAGCCTTATGAAGCATCTTTTCAAATTGTAATAATCTTACTGGGGATGCTGAGGAGGCTTGTGGAGAAGTTTGTGAGAGGATTTGTTCTGTATCTGACTCAAATGGAGAGTCTTGCTGTGACATTTTCTATCTGTGAGAGCGCCCTGATGCTGTATCTTGTGAGGTGACTGGAGCTGTTTTAGTTGCAGTGAGTGCCTATGAGCTCTTTGTGAGGTGATTTTTGTTTCTGCCACGGCTTCCTCCCAGTACCATATTTCCTGCCCAAACTTTCACAGTTTGTTCCCTGGGGCAAAAAGGTTCAAATTGATACCTTTTGAGCCTGCAGGCTCCGCTTTGTCCTTCTCTTCTCTCCTCAGCGGTGCGGAGCTCTAACAATGCATGTCTGCTCCGCTAGACTCCGCCCATCTCCCCCTGGTGTTTGCCATTTTTATAACTGACACAGCATCAAGAAACTTTTTAAACATTTTGTTGGCAGTAGTGGCAGTAATTTGTCTTTGGAGATAAGGCTCTACCACTACTCGGACAACTTTTTTATTGTTGCAGGTATAAGCCAGGAGGTAGCAAAGAATCACAGCCTTGTCCTAGAAATCCTTTTGTCGACTAGTGAACAAACATGAAAAACAGTTAGGGCTCAGCCGCCTCTACTGTCACTGAGATGGGAGAGGGAAGGAAATGTGGCTGTGAGGAGAATACATACTGGGAATACATGGCTCCCCTCCCCCCCACTGAGCCAGATACCCTATGGTTTGGTGTGCCATGGAGAAGGTGATCAATCTGGATATCGCGACTAAATCTGACTAAATGCGCTTTACCCCTGTAGGGGTATAAGGATCTGGTGAGTGTGGAACTGAGGGGGAGCACAAGTGTCACTTCACTTCCCACACAGGATTCGCGATTAAGTGTATGCACAAGTCACTTTGGACACCTGCACAAGTCACTTGGAAATATTGTAATTTGCATTAAAGACTGGACTTTTTATTTTTAATTTTGATAGATTCACACTTTCTTATTTTTACACTAGTGTGTTGGACTTTTTTGTATATATTTTAACCTTTTTATCTTCACACCAGTGTGTTGGACACATACACACATTTTTTTGTTTTTTATGCCTGTATATATCATTAATAGGATTGATGTTATGTCACTTTTCAAGCATATGAGTTTGGTATTATATTATGCATTTTTAGAGTTTTTAATACTTTGATCACTGGTTCTACACAAATTCATTTGTTTTTATATATATATATATATATATATATATATATATATATATATATATATATATTATTGTTGGTTATAATAGCACTTTTATATGTGAAGTGTGATTCACCTTTAAAGGTTCACTCTTCAGGTAATGGGTGTCAGGCTAGAGCATATAACAGGTAACAGTTCAGGTGTTCTGATTATGCAAAGAGTTCAAGGAACAAGAGCACATACCATGAGCAGGTCTGAGCAGAGCAGGTCAGCTGGGACTTGTAGTTCACCGCTGTAGATGTAGGTCGATGTTTGCTGGACCTTGTAGTTCACCACTGCAGATGAGGATAGATGGTGTCTGGTGTTGTAGTTCACCGCTGCAGGTGAGGATAGATGTCTGGTGCTTGTAGTTCACAGCTGCAGATGAAGTTACTAGTGGAATCAGGCAAAACGTAGTCTAGGCAAGCTGGGTCATACACAGGAAGATCAGAGTCCAAACGGTACCGAATCAGAAGCAAGCAAACAGGGTCAAACGAGCCGGGTCATACACGAAATACACAGAGCAGATATCAACTGGATCAAACACAAGGTAAACTCTAACACGAGCAATGATTGAATGCTGTTGCAAGTTATTTAAAGGTCAGCTGGCCAATCATTGTTGTTTCCCAGGTAAAGGCTGTGTCAGGTGAGTTGTGCTGGGTCCTAAAGGGATCCTAGTACTGACAGTACCCCCCTTACTCGAGAGGTTGCTCCTGCACCCCCAGGCTTACTTGGATAACGAAGATGGAACTTCTTCTTAAGTCGGTCAGCATGAAGATCACGAGCTGGGACCCAAGATCGATCCTCTGGGCCGAAACCTTTCCAATGAACGAGATATTGTAAGGAATTGCGCACTCGTCTGGAATCAAGAATAAATGCCACTTCATATTCCTGACTGTCCAACACATCCACAGGTTCTGGTTCATTTACTTGGAGGCTGGAATGAACAGGTTTCAACAATGAAACATGAAAGACATTTGGAATGCGCATGGATGGGGGGAGTTTTAATCTATAGGTTACAGGATTAACAATCTCCGAAATTTCATAGGGCCCGATGAATTTTGGGCCAAGTTTTTTAGATGGAACATGCAGGGACAGATTCCTAGATGATAGCCACACTTTGTCACCAACTTTATATCCTGGTGCCTTTGAGCGCCTCTTGTCCGCCATTTTCTTAAAAGCCTGCACAGAGCGAAAAATAGCATGATTGACATCGGACCAAATTTTGGAAAAATTTTCAATTGTGGTGTTGGCATCTGGCACATCAGAGGGTGGAAGATCAAAGGAGCACACACGAGGATGCAACCCGTAAACACAGAAGAAGGGAGAGGTCCCTGTAGATGTGCTGGCACAATTATTAAAGGCAAACTCTGCCCATGGCAGGATGTTGACCCACTCCACCTCATCATTGGCCATCAGACAACGTACCATCTTCTCTAGAGTCTGATTAGTCCTTTCTGTTTGGCCGTTTGTCTCAGGATGATATGCTGAAGAATATGATAACTTAATCCCCAGCTGAGAGCAAAGGGCCTTCCAAAACTGGGCTGTAAACTGAGAGCCACGGTCTGAGACAATGTTGATTGGTGCCCCATGGAGCCTGAAAACATGTTTAATGAATAAAGATGCCAGTTCTTTAGCAGATGGAAGTTTCGGAAGCGGAACAAAGTGGGCCATTTTACTGAACCTGTCTACCACCACCCAGATCGTGGAACATCCCTGGGACGGAGGCAAGTCAGTGATAAAGTCCATAGATAAATGGGTCCAGGGACAGGTAGGTATTGGTAGAGGACGTAGGAGACCGGGCGGCTTAGAGGTACTGCTCTTGCTTCTGACACAAACTTCACAGGCCTGGACGAAGGCTAACACATCCTGCCTGATCGATGGCCACCAGAGGTTGCGAGAGATAATCTCAAAAGTTTGTCCAAACTCCGGATGTGCTGCAGGTTTTGATGCATGTACCTGTTGCAATACCTGCAAACGAAGAGCCAGGGGCACAAAAAGCATACCGGAGGGAGTGGAGGGAGGGACTTCAGCCTGTGCAGGTAACAAGGCCTCAGAGATGTCAGTCTGGGTGAAAGCCAAAATCCTATCCTCAGAGATAATGGGTTGTGGAGGAAGCGGAGGAGGAGACTCTGAAAGAAAGCTGCGGGACAAGGTGTCAGCCTTAATGTTTCTTGGTCCTGGTAAATATGAAATTGTGAAGTCATATCTGGAGAAGAACAATGACCACCTGGCTTGACGTGAGTTCAGTCTTTTAGCAGAACGGATGTATTCAAGGTTTTTGTGGTCAGTCAGAACTATGAATGGATAGCGAGCTCCCTCCAGCCAATGTCTCCATTCCTCCAAAGCGAGCTTTATGGCTAGAAGTTCTCTGTTGCCTATATCATAATTGCGCTCTGCTGGGGAATATTTCCGAGACAAGAAGGCACAGGGGTGGATGGCAGCATTTACAGGATCCTTTTGTGACAAAAGCGCCCCCACCCCTACTTCAGATGCATCTACCTCCACAATAAAAGGTAGCTCAGGAACAGGATGGCGTAGGATTGGTGCAGAGGTAAAAGCTTTCTTTAACTGAGTGAAGGCTGCCTGGGCTTCAGTAGTCCATTTAAAGGTAGTCAGAGTCTTCCTGGTGAGAGAGGTGATGGGATGTGCAATGGTGGCAAAGTTCTTAATGAATTTTTGATAGAAATTTGCAAAGCCCAGGAAGGGGGATCTGTACTGAGGGGGGGTCTGTACTTATTGGGGGGAGTCTGTACTGAGGGGGGTCTGTAGTTATTGGGGGGATTCTGTATTGAGGGGGGCCTGTACTTATTGGGGGGAGTCTGTATTGAGGGGGGTCTGTACTTATTGGGGGGAGTCTGTATTGAGGGGGGTCTGTACTTATTGGGGGGAGTCTGTATTGAGGGGGGCCTGTACTTATTGGGGGGAGTCTGTACTGAGGGGGTTCTGTACTTATTGGGGGGAGTCAGTATTGAGGGCGGCCTGTACTTATTGAGGGGAGTCTGTACTTAATGAAGGGGGTCTGTACTGAGGGGGGACTTAGCAGGGAGTGACACCATGTTTTACCGCACCAGTGGGGTGACACCAAACCTAGCAAAGCCACTGCCACCCACCTCCTCTATCTCCTCTGGGACTATTCCAGCATGCTCTAAAACAGGTCCCCGGGCCGCACTGCCACGGTGGCAAGTGACACGCTGCATCTGGAGGCAGGCTACGGTGCTGCATCTGGTAGCAGGCGATGGTGGCATGCTGCATCTGGTGGCAAGTGAGAAGCTCATGATTCTGCATTATGGTGAGTTGAACTATTTCATTATATATTACAATGTAGTAATAGAAATAATATGATGCTAAAACAAGCCAATCACCTGACAAATCACTCGCCAAGACTACATTCAACACCCCCCCCCCGGTCCTTGGCAAAATTGTCCCTGAATGGCAGTTTGGAAATGTGGTCACCCTATACTGAACCCCTGCACTCTGTGTCACTTACTACTGAACCCCTCTGCACTCTGTGTCACTTACTACTGAACCCCGGCACTCTGTGTCCCTTTAAGCTACAGCCAGTATTCAGCGCAATGAAAATCAAACCCAACTTTTGCTGTGCTGCACTTTTTCTCAGCTGCGGGGGCCCATCTTATGATCCTGCACACAGGCCCACTGCTTTCAGAAAATACCCCTGACCTGAGCTCATCATTGTGCATCCTATACATATGCACACATACATCCCATACATCCCATACTTCCCATACATGCATGTGGGCTGGATGCAAGAGTTGGATCAGCAGGATGAGTGTGTCAGGACAGGTAGATGTGTCTCATGTCTGCTTCCTTTCCCCACTCTGCATATCACGCATGTCATAGATGAGAAGAGGGTACAGCAGTGGGGAAAATGAGTAGAAGGGGTTCAGAGGTGGGACAGAAGAGCAGGAGGGTACATCGGTGGGGCAGATGTGCAGGAGGTACAGTGGTGGAAGAGATGATAAGGGGCTTCAGCGATGGGACAAAAAAGCAGGGGGTTACAGTGATGGGACAGATGAGCAGGGGGGCTCAGTGTTGGGCCAGATGCGAAGGGGAATTAGTGGTGGGACATAAAAGCAGGAGGGTAGAGCAGTGGGGTAGATGTGAAAGGAGGTGTATTGGTGAGACAGATGAGCAGGGGAAACAGAGGTGGGGCAGTAGAGCAGGGGGTACAGAGGTGAGACAGATGTGCAGGAGGTACATTGGTGGGGCAGATGCGAAAGCGGGTTACAGTGGTGGGGCAGATGAGCAGATGGGTTCAATGTTAGGTGAGAAGGTGATTCAGTAGTGAGATAGAAGAGCATGGAGATACGTCGGTGGAGCAGATGTGCCGGGAGGTACAGTGGTGGGGCAGATAAAAAAAGGGGTACTTTGATGAGGTAGATGAGCAATGGGGTAACAGTGGTGGGACAGAAGAGCAAGGGGGTACAGTGGTGGGGCAGATGTGCAGGAGGTACAGTAGTGGGAAGGATGAGAAGGGGGTTTAGCAGTGGGACAGAAAAGCAGGGGGGTACAGTGATGGGACAGATAATAAGGGGGTTCAGCGGTGGGAAAGATGAGCAGGGGGGTTCAGTGTTTTTGGTAGATGAGAAGGGGGTTCAGCGGTGGGACAGAAGAGCAGGGGGGTAGATCAGTGGGGCAGATGTGAAAGGAGGTGCATTGGTGGGACAGATGAGCAGGGGGGTAGATCAGTGGGGCAGATGTGAATTGAGGTGCATTGGTGGGACAGATGAGCAGGGGGTTACAGTGGTTGGGCAGAAGAGCAGGGGGTACAGAGGTGTGGCAGATGTACGGGGGTACAGTGGTTGGGCAGAGGAGAAAGGAGGTACATTGGTGGGACAGATGAGCAGGGGGAACAGAGGTGAGACGGATATGCAGGAGGTACATTGGTGGAGCAGATGAGAAAGCGGGTTACAGTGGTGGGGCAGATGAGCAGATGGGTTCAGTGTTAGGACAGATTGGAAGGTGATTCAGTAGTGAGACAGAAGAGCATGGGGATACATTGGTGGGGCAGATGTGCAGGGAGGTACAGTGGTGGGGCAGATGAGAAAAGGGGTACTTTGATGAGGTAGATGAGCAGCGGGGTAACAGTGGTGGGACAGAAGAGCAAGGGGGTACAGTGGTGGGGCAGATGTGCAGGAGGTACAGTAGTGGGAAGGATGAGAAGGGGGTTCAGTGGTGGTAAAGATAAGCAGGGGGGTTCAGTGTTGGGGTAGATAAGAAGGAGGTTCAGTGGTGGGACAGAAGAGTAGGGGGGTAGATCAGTGGGGAAGATGTGAAAGGAGGTACATTGGTGGGACAGATGATCAGGGGGTTACAGTGGTTGGGCAGATGAGCAGGGGGTACAGAGGTGGGGCAGATGTACAGGGGCTACAGTGGAGGAGCAGAGGAGAAAGGAGGGACATTGGTGGGACAGATAAGCAGGGGGAACAGAGGTGGGACAGATATGCAGGAGGTACAGTGTTGGGGCAGATGAGAAAGGGGGTTGCAGTGGTGGGGTAGATGAGCAGATAAGTTCAAAAGAGAAGATGGCTCAGCGGTGAGACAGAAGAGCATGGGGGTACAGTGGTGGAGCAGATGTGCAGGGAGGTACAGTGGTGGGGCATATGAGAAAGGAGGAACATTGGTGGGGCATATGAGCAGGGGGTTACAGTGGTGGGACAGAAGAGCAGGGTGGTACGTGGGGCAGATGTACAGGGGGCTACAGTGGTGGGACAGGTGAGCAGGTGGGTAAAGCGGTGGGGCAGATGTGAAAGGAGGTGCATTGGTGGGACAGATGAGCAGGGGGAACAGAGGTGGGACAGATGTGTTGGGGGTACAGTGATGGGGCAGATGAGAAAGGGGGTTACAGTGGTAGGACAGATGTGCAGGGGGTTACAGTGGTGGGACAGATGTGCAGGGGGTTACAGTGGTGGGGTAGATGTTCAGGGGGTTACAGTGGTGGGGCAGATGTTCAGGGGGTTACAGTGGTAAGGCAGATTAGCAGGGGGGACAGTGATCTGAGGTGTGAAGGTGCAAGAACTGGAGCTGATCTGAGGCGTGAGTGCAGGATGTTAACTTCTCACTACTAATCAAGTCATTTACAGCATTTACTTTATAAAAAATCCTTTTTGTGATTGAGTGTGTGAAGTCGGTACTCTCAATTTCTTTGAAAATATTTTTCGGCACATTGTGCTCAAAAGGTTGCCTACCCCTGCTATAGAGAGATGGTGTACACATACAGTATGGTGTACAGAACGCCCCCTGACAATGTCATGTCCTGCTTGTGTGATTGGCTCACTAATTTTCCCAGAAGTCTGCACTAAGATACAAGTCAGATTTGGGCATCCCCGCAACAAAAATTTAATTTTTGGTGAGACACTGCCAAAGGGAAACCACGTCTAAAGAGATGCAGACCCTGCGACTTTCCTTATTAGAGCCCTGCAAGTGCAGCAGCTGATTGATAATTATAAAATCACTCCCATTCACATTCACTCTGCACATGGACAAACAGCAATTTCTTCAGAATAACAAAAGCTATGAATCTGCAACAAAGTTTGTTACAATCCCTGCAATGTACATAGATCAACCAGAGTGGAGAGTTTTTTCAAAGGGTCGAATGAAGGATCCAGGGAATGCTCCAAAATCACAGCTGTATCAAAATCAATGGATGAAGGATGACCAGGGAGGAGAGGTGAGGGTTAGAAAAACACTGATCCATCAAAGTGTATAGGAATGCTTCTTATCTATGCTGATGTGACTTTTGTGATATAACATAAAAGGCTATGGGGCTGAATTCACACTGAAGTCCACCAGGAACCTTTTCCAAAATTGCACTGTGCTGAGATGATCAGAGGGACATCATTGAATATAATGCGATTTCCCTTGTCATGCAATTTGGGAACCCAGGTTCCAGAACTTCTAAAGTAGCATTGAAGTTGCATCAAAGTCACATCAAATGTGCAAGCAAGTAGCACTGCATAGTCACACTGGAAATTGTATTTGGATAGTGGGAAGTGATATGGGGAAAACACAACACAAACGTGCCAAAAACACATCATGTGTTATGTTAAATGTAGCAATACAGGAAAACCACTGCAAAAATGCAGCAAAAACTCATATGCATTTTTTGTATGTTTTTGATACAGAGCCGTGTGAAAGTAACCTAAAGCACACTGGTCTATTCACATATATTCATTCACACCCACTTTATAACATGCACTGAACCCACCCTGATCAGTTTTCTATCAATCAAAAGGTAAAAACCAACTTCATTCATCTCTTCTTTCTGGGTAAGATTCAAAATTTCATAAGAAATGTATTTCTCTTTTGGTTACAACGACCTACCACATGTTACCTCCAGAGGGCGTTGTAGGCCCAAATTACAGTACATAGCTGTCAGCATTAGATGGAGAGGGTTGTTGGTGGTATTCCCACCCTTTAACCTTCCTTTACTGTATCCAAAAATAAAAGGTTTTGCCTTTAGTTCTACTTTGAAGTGAATGTAAACCCCATTCCTGAAAATTGACCTGGGCACATATATCTGTAGTGTTTACTTATCTCTCTTCAAAGCCCCGTGTCCAGTGTCTTTCTGCTGCTTCGTTCCTCTGTTATCAGCATGATAAATTCTGACAAGCTCTTTGACACAGGAGATAAAAGCAGCTGGAAATTTGTATCGGAGCGAGTGCTATAAATAGATTAGCAGAGAGCTTGTCTTTTCACAGAACAGCTCTGCATGTTTCTTCCTTCCTCTGCCTATGTGGAGGGGGGGTGTGCCTTTCCTCCAATCATCTCACACAGTGTATGCCCAGACTCCACACCCAGTGCTGGAACAGGAAGAAAACAATTGAACACAACGTTCACTTTCTAAACAGTGTATAAAGCTGGAGACAGCAGATATACATATACAACATATGTAGGAGGATTTGTTTCATCTCTGTGTATCATCTGAGGCTGTTCCCTTCACTGGGTATATGTAAGGGTTTACATTCACTTTAAGTCTTATCTGATGTATTCAGATAAATAGATGTGTACAGTCTGCATATAACAGAAAACAAATCACACCGATAATTAGTCATTTCTCTGGAAAAAACACCTAAAAATACCAAATTATTACAGCAATGTGATTATTCAGATTAAATATGTACCCCAAACTCTTGATGTGGTGTAGAGCCGGTATAAGTTTCCTCAATCCTTCACTCCGAATATTACATCTCTCTAGATTTACTTCTGTCTCTCTGCAGGATTGAAGGATAAAAAACAGCACAGAGCAGTCCAGAGGGCTAAGGGGGATCCTAGAAAAGTCAACTTTGTTTGATCCAATACATTGTGTCACCAGAGCCTTATTCCTGCTCTCATAGAGATAGTAGAATACATTAAGAAGCTCTCTCTTTTCTTCTTGAGTTTTGTAAGATCCTTGTTCTGGTATTTTCTTCTGGATCCAGGTGATGACATGTCTGGCAGCCTGAGTAGACAATTCTCCCACATGAGACTTTAACATGGATCTAGTAGAAGAATCTGAGAGACCGCAGAGGAAACGGAGGAATATTTCAGCACGGCCGTCTTTGTAAGATTCAGCCTCATCAAGTGTTTTCTGTAATCTTTTAGGATTATTGTTCATAAAGTGGACTAAAGCAGCAAAAAACTCCTGAAGAGTGAGATGTAAGAAGGTGTAATCCACATCAGGAGGCTGACCAGATTCTATCATGAAAGATGAAAAGACATGATTATCATTTCTCACACTGAATGACTCCAGATGACGCTCATCAAATACAATCATGTGATTCATGACTCCATGTTCTGCCGTCCACCCAATAGAGGTCAGCAGTTCCCGGGCAGTGTGACCACCATCTTTATTCTGGGTGTGATTGGTCAGAATGTTGGAGACAAAAGTCACAAAGAGTTGTGTCACGGTTTTGGGTAATGATGTCATCAGCTGATCAGTGATTGGTTGGGATCTGAAGCACATTGATAACACTGTACAGATGATCCAGCAGTATGATGGGATATAACAGAAAGTGTACAGCATGTCATTCTCCTCCACATAATGAAAAGCCTTCTCTGATAATTCCTCATTTCCAAAGAAATTATTGAAGAAGATCCGTCTGTCTCCATGGAGAAATCCCATGATCTCAGCTATTCTCTGGAAAACACTGGTATCCACTGATGACACTCTGGTTGGACGGCTGGTTATCAGTACAGAGCAACCCTTAAGAAGACTTTGCCTCACCAAACTGACCACAATCTCACCAAAATGTGATCTCTGTTTTGGATTGGACAGTTTACTTGATCTGAAATCCATTTGGTGAATACTTTCATCTAATCCATCAAATATAAACAGAAGTCTCTCTGGATCTTGTAAAATATCTCCAATTTGACTCTCCAGATATGGATATTGATGAAGAATCATCTCCTCCAAGCTGACCTCTCCCAGTCTATTAAGGTCCCGGAATCTGAAGAAGAAGAGAAAGGCAAATCTCTGGTAGTGTTTTCCGGTCACCCAGTCATAGACAAACTTCTGCATCAGTGTGGTCTTCCCTATTCCTGGCACTCCGCTCACCATTACTACATTTGGTACACATTCTGACTGGTGGTTCCATCGGAACAGCTTGTTGGGGGAAATGTGTTCCAGTCTAGTTTGTGTTTCCTTCAAGCATTTCTCATGTTTTACCCCAGTCTGTATTATCTCATTCTGGGAACGTTCCCTGTACTGATCGGTGGAGACTACAATCAGATTCACATAACGATCATTGATGAGGAATCTTTGTGGTTCCAGGGTAGTTCCTGGGGGTCTATGCTCCACCAGAGTCTCAGTCTTCTCCATTAGATATTGTTTGTGCTTTTCCTGAATATCTGGAAATATAATGGAAATATTTTATGGATCAGGAGAAGTCAAGAATGTTGGTATCATTTTCTTCTGTATTGATCATAATATTAGTCTGGTTTTATCATTACTACATTTTCATGTGAAATGCTTACAATACAGATTACTTTGTGTGGTCATCCATATTACTGGAGAACAGAGATTTATTTTCTCAGCAATATATAAACACTTTTTATCCTTATAAAGACATGACAAGTACAGAAAAATACCGGATATACTTGTCCCCTAAATACCTCTTATGACAGAGAACACACAGCCCTAGACAGTTCAGGTTTTCTATACTCTATTACCTGAAAACCATGAAAGAAAGGAAATGGCGCTCACAGTGATAAATAAATATCTTGATATGATTACAGATATAAAATGATGTCTTCAGTGGAAAAACATAATAATAGATTTCCAAAATCAGTAACAAAAAACAATACAAAGCAATATAGAAAGTCCAATGTGAGAGTTCCCAACACCAAATAAGAGCTTCAATATAGAGATATCTTCTAGTTCTTCTCACCACTGGGGATCAAAGGATAGATGGCAGTTTTCATGGGGCAGTTTTAATGGGGCAGTTTTAATGGGGCAGTTTTGATGGGGGTGTTTTGATGGGGCAATTTTGATGGGGCAATATGATGGGGCAGTTTTGATGGGGCAGTATGATGGGGCAGTATGATGGGGGCAGTTTTGATGGGGCAGTATGATGGGGCAATTTTGATGGGGGCAATATGATGGGGCAGTTTTGATGGGGCAGTATGATGGGGCAATTTTGATGGTGGCAGTATGATGGGGCAATTTGATGATGGGGCAGTTTTGATGAGGGGGCAGTATGATGGGACAGTTCTGATGGGGCAACTTTGATGGGGGCAGTTTTGATGGGGCAATTTTGACGGGGCAGTATGATGGGGCAATTTTGATGGGGCAGTTTTGATGGGAGCAATATGATGGGGCAGTTTTGATAGGGCAGTGTGATGGGGCAATTTGATGGGGGAGATATGATGGGGCAGTTTTGATGGGGCAGTTTTGATGGGGCAATTTGATGGGGCAGTATGATGGGGAAATTTTGTTGGTGGCCGTATGATGGGGCAGTTTTCATGGGGGCAGTATGATGGGGCAATTTGATGGGGCAGTTTTGATGGGGGCAGTTTTGATGGGGGCAATTTGATGGGGTAGTTTGATGGGGCAATTTATTGGGGCATTTTTGATGGGGGCAGTACGATGAGGCAGTATGATGGGGCAGTATGATGGGGGCAATTTTGATGGTGGCAGTATGATAGGGCAATTTGTTGGGGGCAAATTAATGGGGACAGTTTTGATGATGGGGCAGTTTTGATGGGGCATTTCTGATGGAGGCAGTATAATGGGGCACTTTTGATGGGGCAGTATGATGGGGGCAATTTTGATGGGGGCAATATGATGGGGCAGTATGATGGGGCAATTTGATGGGTCAATTTTGATGGGGAAATTTTGATGGTGGCAGTTTTGATGGTGCAATTTTGATGGGGGCATTTTGATGGGGCAATTTTGATTGGGCAGTTTTGATGGGGCAATTTTGATGGGGCAGTTTTGATGGGGGACAGTTTTGATAGGGCAGTATGATGGGGCAGTTTTTATGGGGCAGTATGATGGGGCAATTTGATGGGGGCAATTTGATGGGGGCAGTTTTGATGATGGGGCAGTTTTGATGGGGCAGTTTTGATGGAGCAGTATGATGGGGCAATTTTGATGGTGGCAGCATGATAGGGTAATTTTGATGGGGGCAGTTTTGATAGGGCAATTTGTTTGGGCAATTTGATGTGGGAGTTTGGATGGGGCAATTGTGATGGTGGCAGTATGATGGGGGCATTTTGATGGGGCAGTTTTGATGGAGCATTTCTGATGGAGGCAATATGATGGGGCACTTTTGATGGGGCAGTATGATGGGGGCAATTTTGATGGGGGCAGTATGATGGGGCAATTTGATGGGGACAATTTGATGGGGACAATTTGATGGGGGCAGTTTTGATGATGGGGCAGTTTTGATGAAGGGGCAGTATGATGGGACAGTTCTGATGGGGCAACTTTGATGGGAGCAGTTTTGATGGGGCAATTTTGATGGGGCAGTATGATGGGGCAATTTTGATGGGGCAGTTTTGATGGGAGCAATATGATGGGGCAGTTTTGATGAGGCGGTATAATGGGGGCAATTTGATGGGGTAGTTTGATGGGGCAATTTATTGGGGCATTTTTGATGGGGGCAGTACGATGGGGCAGTTTTGATGGGGCAGTATGATGGGGCAGTATGATAGGGGCAATTTTGATGGTGGCAGTATGAAGGGGCAATTTGTTGGGGGCAAATTAATGGGGACAGTTTTGATGATGAGGCAGTTTTGATGGGGCATTTCTTATGGAGGCAGTATGATGGGGCACTTTTGATAGGGCAGTATGATGGGGGCAATTTTGATGGGGCAATATGATGGGGCAGTATGATGGGGCAATTTGATGGGTCAATTTTGATGGGGAAATTTTGATGGTAGCAGTTTTGATGGTGCAATTTTGATGGGGGCATTTTGATGGGGCAATTTTGATTGGGCAGTTTTGATGGGGCAATTTTGATGAGGCAGTTTTGATGGGGCAATTTTGATGGGGCAGTTTTGATGGGGGCAGTTTTGATAGGGCAGTATGATGGGGCAATTTTTATGGGGCAGTATGATGGGGCAATTTTTATGGTGGCAGTATGATGGGGCAATTTGATGGGGGCAGTTTTGATGGGGCAGTATGATGGGGCAATTTTGATGGTGGCAGAATGATAGAGTAGTTTTGATGGGGGCAGTATGATGGGGCAATTTGATGGGGGCAGTTTTGATGGGGCAGTATGATGGGGCAATTTTGATGGTGGCAGAATGATAGAGTAGTTTTGATGGGGGCAGTTTTGATGGGGCAATTTTGATGGGGCAGTATGATGGGGCAGTTTTGATGGGGGCAATTTGATGTGGGAGTTTGGATGGGGCAATTGTGATGGTGGCAGTATGATGGGGGCATTTTGATGTGGCATTTCTGATGGAGGCAGTATGATGGGGCACTTTTGATGGGACAGAATGATGGGGGCAATTTTGATGGGGGCAATATGATGGGTCAGTATGATGGGGCAATTTGATGGGTCAATTTTGATGGGGAAATTTTGATGGTGGCAGTTTTGATGGTGCAATTTTGATTGGGCAGTTTTTAAGGGGCAATTTTGATGGGGCAGTTTTGATGGGGGCAGTTTTGATAGGGCAGTATGATGGGGCAGTTTTTATGGGGCAGTATGATGGGGCAATTTTTATGGTGGCAGTATGATGGGGCAATTTGATGGGGGCAGTTTTGATGATGGGGCAGTTTTGATGGAGCAGTATGATGGGGCAATTTTGATGGTGGCAGCATGATAGGGTAATTTTGATTGGGCAGTTTTGATGGGGCAGTATGATGGGGCAGTTTTGATGGGGGCAATTTGATGGGTCAATTTTGATGGGGAAATTTTGATGGTGGCAGTTTTGATTGGGCAGTTTTGATGGGGCAATTTTGATGGGGCAGTTTTGATGGGGGCAGTATGATGGGGCAGTTTTTATGGGGCAGTATGATGGGGCAATTTTTATGGTGGCAGTATGATGGGGCAATTTGATGGGGGCAGTTTTGATGATGGGGCAGTTTTGATGGAGCAGTATGATGGGGCAATTTTGATGGTGGCAGCATGATAGGGTAATTTTGAGGGGGACAGTTTTGATGGGGCAGTATGATGGGGCAGTTTTGATGGGGCAATTTGGGCAATTTGATGTGGCAGTTTTAATGGGGCGGTTTTGATGGGGCAGCATGATGGGGGCAATTTTGATGGTGGCAGTATGATGGGGCAATTTTGATGGTGGCAGTATGATGGGGCAATTTGATGGGGGCAATTTGATGGGTCAATTTCAATAGGCAATTTTGATAGGGCAATTTTGATGCAGCGTTTTGATGGGGAAATTTTGATGGGGCAATTTTGATGGGGCAATATTGATGGGGCGTTTTGATGGGGCAATTTTGATGGGGCAATATTGATGGGGCAATATTATGGGGCAGTTTTGATAGGGCAGTTTTGATGGGGCAGTATGATGGGGCAATTTTGATGAGGCAATTTTGATGGGACATTTTTGATGGGGCAGTATGATGGGGCAATTTTGATAGGCCAGTATGATGGGGCAGTAAGATGGGGCAATTTGATGGGGCAGTGCAGTGTGATGGGGCAATTTGATGGGGCAATTTGTTGTGGGGAAATTGATGGGGACAGTTTTGATGATGTGGCAGTTTTGATGAAGAATTTTTGATGGGGGCAGTATGATGGGGCAGTTTTAGGGGGCAGTATGAGGGGGCAGTATGATGGGGGCAATTTTGATAAGGGCAATACGATGGGGCAATTGGATGGGTCAATTTCGATGGGGCAATTTTGAGGTGCAATTTTGATTGGTCAGTTTTGATGAGGCAATTTTGATTGGAAAGTTTTGATGGGGGCAGTTTTGATAGGGCAGTATGATGGGGCAGTTTTTATGGGGCAGTATGATGGGTCAATTTTTATGGTGGCAGTATGATGGGGCAATTTGATGGGGGCAGTTTTGATGATGGGGAAGTCTTGATGGGGCAGTTTTAATGGAGCAGTATAATGGGGCAATTTTGATGGTGGCAGCATGATGAGGCAATTTTGAATGGGGCAGTTTTGATGGGGCAATTTTGATGGGGCAGTGTGATGGAGTAATTTTGATGGGGCAGTATGATGGGGCAGTTTTGATGGGGGCAATATGATAGGGCAGTTTTGATGGGGGCAATATGATGGGGCAGTATGATGGGGCAATTATGATGGTGGCAGTATGATAGGGGCATTTTGAAGGGGGCAGTTTTGATGGGGCAATTTTGATGGGGCAGCATGATGGGGCCATGTTGATGGTGGCAGTATGATGGGGCAATTTGATGGGGGCAGTTTTGATGGAGCAGTATGATGGGGCAATTTTGATGGTGGCAGCATGATAGGGCAATTTTGATGGGGGCAGTTTTGATGGGGCAGTATGATGGGGGCAATTTTGATGGGGCAGTATGATGGGGCAGTTTTGATGGGGACAATTTGGGCAATTTGATGGGGGAGTTTTGATGGGGGCAATTGTGATGGTGGCAGTATGATGGGGGCATTTTGATGGGGGCAGTTTTGATGGGGCAAATTTGATGGGGCAGTTTTCATGGGGCAGCATGATGAGGGCAATTTTGATGGTGGCAGTATGATGGGACAATTTGATGGGGGCAATTTGATGGGTCAATTTCAATGGGCAATTTTGATGGTGGCAGTTTTGATTGGGCAATGTTGATGGGGCAATATGATGGGACAGTTTTAATAGAGCAGTTTTGATGGGGCAGTATGATGGGGCAATTTTGATGGGCCAGTATGATGGGGCAGTAAGATAGGGGCAATTTGATGGGGCAGTGCAGTTTGATTGGGGCAGTATGATGGGGCAATTTGTTGCGGGCAAATTGATGGGGACAGTTTTGATGATGGGGCAGTTTGGATGGGGGAAGTATGATGGGGCAGTATGATGGGGGCAATTTTGATAAGGTCAATACGATGGGGCAGTATGATGGGGCAATTTTAAGGGGGCAATTTAATGGGTCAATTTCGATGGGGCAATTTTGATGGTGCAATTTTGGTTGGAAAGTTTTGATGGGGGCAGTTTTGATAGGACAGTATTACGGGGCAGTTTTGATGGGGCAGTATGATGGGGCAATTTTTATGGTGGCAGTATGATGGGGCAATTGGATGGGGGCAGTTTTGATGATGGGGCAGTCTTGATGGTGCAATTTTGATGAAGGCAGCATGATGGGGCAATTTTGATGAGGCAGTTTTGATGGGGAAATTTTGATGGGGCAGTGTGATGGGGAAATTTTGATGGGGCAGTATGATGGGGCAGTTTTAATGTGGGCAGTATGATGGGGCAAATTCTTTGGGGCAATTTGATGGGGCAGTTTTGATGAAGCAGTATGATGGGGCAATTTTGATGGTGGCAGCATGATAGGGCAATTTTGATGGGGGCAGTTTTGATGAGGCAGTATGATGGGGGCAATTTTGATGGGGCAGTATGATGGGGCAGTTTTGATGGGGACAATTTGGGCAATTTGATGGGGGAGTTTTGATGGGGCAATTGTGATGGTGGCAGTATGATGGGGGCATTTTGATGGGGGCAGTTTTGATGGGGCAAATTTGATGGGGCAGTTTTCATGGGGCAGCATGATGAGGGCAATTTTGATGATGGCAGTATGATGGGGCAATTTTGATGGTGGCAGTATGATGGGACAATTTGATGGGTCAATTTCAATGGGCAATTTTGATGGTGGCAGTTTTGATTGGGCAATGTTGATGGGGGCGTTTTGATGGGGCAGTTTTGATGGGGCAAATTTGATGGGGCAGTTTTCATGGGGCAGCATGATGAGGGCAATTTTGATGGTGGCAGTATGATGGGACAATTTGATGGGGGCAATTTGATGGGTCAATTTCAATGGGCAATTTTGATGGTGGCAGTTTTGATTGGGCAATGTTGATGGGGCAATATGATGGGACAGTTTTAATAGAGCAGTTTTGATGGGGCAGTATGATGGGGCAATTTTGATGGGCCAGTATGATAGGGCAGTAAGATAGGGGCAATTTGATGGGGCAGTGCAGTTTGATTGGGGCAGTATGATGGGGCAATTTGTTGCGGGCAAATTGATGGGGACAGTTTTGATGATGGGGCAGTTTGGATGGGGGAAGTATGATGGGGCAGTATGATGGGGGCAATTTTGATAAGGTCAATACGATGGGGCAGTATGATGGGGCAATTTTAAGGGGGCAATTTAATGGGTCAATTTCGATGGGGCAATTTTGATGGTGCAATTTTGATTGGGCAGTTTTGATGGGGCAATTTTGGTTGGAAAGTTTTGATGGGGGCAGTTTTGATAGGGCAGTATTACGGGGCAGTTTTGATGGGGCAGTATGATGGGGCAATTTTTATGGTGGCAGTATGATGGGGCAATTGGATGGGGGCAGTTTTGATGATGGGGCAGTCTTGATGGTGCAATTTTGATGAAGGCAGCATGATGGGGCAATTTTGATGAGGCAGTTTTGATGGGGAAATTTTGATGGGGCAGTGTGATGGGGAAATTTTGATGGGGCAGTATGATGGGGCAGTTTTAATGTGGGCAGTATGATGGGGCAAATTCTTTGGGGCAATTTGATGGGGCAGTTTTGATGAAGCAGTATGATGGGGCAATTTTGATGGTGGCAGCATGATAGGGCAATTTTGATGGGGGCAGTTTTGATGAGGCAGTATGATGGGGGCAATTTTGATGGGGCAGTATGATGGGGCAGTTTTGATGGGGACAATTTGGGCAATTTGATGGGGGAGTTTTGATGGGGCAATTGTGATGGTGGCAGTATGATGGGGGCATTTTGATGGGGGCAGTTTTGATGGGGCAAATTTGATGGGGCAGTTTTCATGGGGCAGCATGATGAGGGCAATTTTGATGATGGCAGTATGATGGGGCAATTTTGATGGTGGCAGTATGATGGGACAATTTGATGGGTCAATTTCAATGGGCAATTTTGATGGTGGCAGTTTTGATTGGGCAATGTTGATGGGGGCGTTTTGATGGGGCAGTTTTGATGGGGCAGTATGATGGGGCAATTTTTATGGTGGCAGTATGATGGGGCAATTGGATGGGGGCAGTTTTGATGATGGGGCAGTCTTGATGGGGCAGTTTTGATAGAGCAGTATGATGGTGCAATTTTGATGAAGGCAGCATGATGGGGCAGTGTGATGGGGAAATTTTGATGGGGCAGTATGATGGGGCAGTTTTAATGTGGGCAGTATGATGGAGCAAATTGTTTGGGGCAATTTGATGGGGCAGTTTTGATGAAGCAGTATGATGGGGCAATTTTGATGGTGGCAGCATGATAGGGCAATTTTGATGGGGGCAGTTTTGATGGGGCAGTATGATGGGGGCAATTTTGATGCGGCAGTTTTGATGGGGACAATTTGAGCAATTTGATGGGGGAGTTTTGATGGGGGCAATTGTGATGGTGGCAGTATGATGGGGCATTTTGATGGGGGCAGTTTTGATGGGGCAAATTTAATGGGGCAGTTTTCATGGGGCAGCATGATGAGGGCAATTTTGATGATGGCAGTATGATGGGGCAATTTTGATGGTGGCAGTATGATGGGACAATTTGATGGGGGCAATTTGATGGGTCAATTTCAATGGGCAATTTTGATGGTGGCAGTTTTGATTGGGCAATTTTGATGGGGCGTTTTGATGGGGAAATTTTGATGGGGCAGTATTGATGGGGCAATATGATGGGGCAGTTTTGATGGGGCAGTATGATGGGGCAATTTTGATGGTGGCAGTTTTGATGAGGCAATTTTGATGGGACATTTTTTATGGGGCAGTGTGATGGGGCAATTTTGATGGGCCAGTATGATGGGGGCAGTAAGATAGGGGCAATTTGATGGGGCAGTGCAGTGTGATTGGGGCAGTATGATGGGGCAATTTGTTGCGGGCAAATTGATGGGGACAGTTTTCATGATGGGGCAGTTTTGATGGGGCAGTTTTGATGGGGGCAGTATGATGGGGCAATTTTGATGGGGCAGTATGAGGGGGCAGTATGATGGGGCAGTATGAGGGGGCAATTTTGATAAGGGCAATACGATGGGGCAGTATGATGGGGCAATTTTAAGGGGGCAATTTGATGGGTCAATTTCGATGGGGCAATTTTGGTTGGAAAGTTATGATGGGGCAGTTTTGATGGGGCAGTATGATGGGGCAATTTTTATGGTGGCAGTATGATGGGGCAATTGGATGGGGGCAGTTTTGACGATGGGGCAGTCTTGATAGGGCAGTTTTGATAGAGCAGTATGATGGTGCAATTTTGATGATGGCAGCATGATGGGGCAATTTTGATGAGGCAGTTTTGATGGGGCAATTTTGATGGGGCAGTGTGATGGGGAAATTTTGATGGGGCAGTATGATGGGGCAGTTTTAATGAGGGCAGTTTGATGGGGCAAATTGTTTGGGGCAATTTGATGGGGGTAGTTTTGATGGGGGCAATATGATGGGGCAGTTTTGATGGGGCAGTATGATGGGGGCAATTAAGATGGTGGCAGTATGATAGGGGCATGTTGATGGGGGCAGTTTTGATGGGGCAGCATGATGGGGGCAATGTTGATGGTGGCAGTATGATGGGGCAATTTTGATGGTGGCAGTATAATGGGGCAATTTGATGGGTCAATTTCGATGGGGGCATTTTGATGGGGAAATTTTGATGGGGCAGTATGATGGGGGCAGTTTTGATGGGGCAGTATGATGGGGCAATTTTGATGGGGGGCAAGATGATGGGGCAGTTTTGGTGAGGGCAATATGATGGGGCAGTATGATGGGGCAATTTTGATGGTGGCAGTTTTGATGAGGCAATTTTGATGGGGCATTTTTGATGGGGGCAGTTTTGATGGGGCAGTATGATGTGGCAGTTTTGATGGGGCTAGTTTGATGGGGTAGTATGATGGGGCAATTTTGATGGTGGCAGTATAATGGGGCAATTATGATGGGGCAGTAGGATGGGACAGTGTGATGGGGCAATTTGATGGTGGCAGCATGATGGGACAGTTTTGATGGGGGCAGTATGATGGGGACAATTTGATGGGGCAGTTTTGATGGGGCAATATGATGGGGCAATTTTGATGGTGGCAATATGATGGGGCAATTTGATGGGGACAGTTTTGATGATGGGGCATTATGATGGGGCAATTTTGAAGGGGCAGTTTTGATGGGGAAATTTTGATGGGGCAGTATGATGGGGCAATTTTGAAGGGGCAGTTTTGATGGGGCAGTATGATGGGGCAATTTTTATGGGGCAGTATGATGGGGCAATTTAATAGGTGCAATTTGATGGGACAGTTTTGATGGGGCAGTATGATGGGGCAATTTTGATGCTGGCAGCATGATGAGGCAGTTTTGATAGGGGCAATTTTGATGGGGGCAGTTTTGATGGGGCACTTTTGAAGGGGCAGTATGATGGGGCAGTAGGATGGGGCAAAAGGAAGGGGCTAATTGATGGGGCAGTTTTGATAGGGGCAATATGATGGGGCAATTTTGATAGTGGCAGTATGATGGGGCAGTATGAGGGGGCAATTGTGATTGTGGCAGTATGATGGGGCAATTTTGATGGAGGCAGTTTTGATGGGGGCAGTATGATGGGGCAATTTTGATGGGGCAGTAGGATGGGGCAGTAGGATGGGACAGTGTGATGGGGCAATTTTGATGGTGGCAGCATGATGGGACAGTTTTGATGGGGGCAGTATGATGGGGACAATTTGATGGGGCAGTTTTGATGGGGGCAGTTTTGATGGGGCAATATGATGGGGCAGTTTTTATGGGGCAGTATGATGAGGCAATTTTGATGGTGGCAATATGATGGGGCAATTTGATGGGGGCAAATTGATGGGGACAGTTTTGATGATGGGGCATTATGATGGGGCAATTTTGAAGGGGCAGTATGATGGGGCAGTAGGATGGGGCAAAGGGAAGGGGCTAATTGATGGGGCAGTTTTGATAGGGGCAATATGATGGGGCAATTTTGATGGTGGCAGTATGATGAGGCAGTTTTAATGGGGGCAGATTTGATGGGGGCAATATGATGGGGCAGTTTTGATGAGGCAGTTTTGATGGGGCAGTATGAGGGGGCAATTGTGATTGTGGCAGCATGATGGGGCAATTTTGATGGAGGCAGTTTTGATGGGGGCAGTATGATGGGGGCAATTTTGATAGTGGCAGTATGATGTGGCAATTTGATGGGGACAGTTTTGATGATGGGGCAGTTTTGATGGGGGCAGTATGATGGGGCAATTTTGATGGGGCAGTATGATGGGGAAGTAGGATGGGGCTCATTGATGGGGCAGTTTTGATAGGGGTAATATGATGGGGCAGTATGATGGGGCAATTTTGATGGTGGCAATATGATGGGCAGTTTTTTGGTGGGCAGTTTTGATGGGGCAATATGATGGGGCAGTTTTGATGAGGCAGTTTTGATGGGGCAGTATGATGGGGTAATTGTGATGGTGGCAGTATGATGGGGCAATTTTGATGGAGGCAGTTTTGATGGGGGCAGTATGATGGGGCAGTTTTGATTGGGCAGTATGATGGGGCAATTTGATGGGGATAGTTTTGATGGGGGCAGTATGATGGGGCAATTTTGATGGGGAAGTATGAGGAGGGCAGTTTTGATAGGGCAGTATGATGGGGCAATTTTAATGGAGCAGTGTGATGGGGGCAATTTCATGGTGGCAGTATGATTGGGCAATTTGATCTAGGCAGTTTTGATGGCGCAATTTTGATGAGGGCAATTTTGATGAGGGCAGTATGATGGGGCAATTTCGATGGTGGCAGTATGATGGGGTCAATTTGATGGGGCAATTTCAATGGGGCAGTTTTGATGGTTGCAGTATGATGGGGCAGTTTTGATAGGGGCAGTATGATGGGGCAGTTTTGATGGAGCAGTATGATTGGGGCATTTTAATGGGGGCACATTTTTATGGGGGCAGTTTTGATGGGGGCACTATGATGGGACATTTTTGATTGGGCAGTATGATGGGGCAATTTTGATGGTGGCAGTATGATGGGGCAATTTTGATGGAGGCAGAATGATGGAGCAGTTTTGATGGGGACAGTTTTGATGAGGCAATTTTGATGGGGCAGTATCATGGGGTAGTAGGATGGGGCAAATTGATGGGGAAGTTTTGATGGGGGCAATATGATGGGGTAGTTTTGATGGGGGCAGTTTTGATGGGGGCAATATGATGGGGCAGTTTTGATGGGGCAGTATGATGGGGCAATTTGATGGGGCAGTATGATGGGGGCAATTGTGATGGTGGCAGTATGATGGGGCAATTTTGATGGGGGCAGTTTTGATGGGGCAATTTTGATGGGGCAGTTTTGATGGGGCAATTTGGGGACAGTTTTGATGATGGGGCAGTTTTGATGGGGACAGTTTTGATGGGGGCAGTATGATGGGGCAATTTTGATGGGGCAGTTTTGATAGGGCAGTATGATGGGGGCAATTTTGATGGGGCAATATGATGGGGCAGTATGATGGAGCAATTTTGATGGTGGCAGTATGATAGGGCAATTTGATAGGGGCAGTTTTGATGGGGCAGTTTTGATGGGACAATTTTGATGGGGCAGTTTTGATGGAGCAGTATGATGGGGCAATTTTGATGGGGGCAGTTTTGATGGGGCAATTTTGATGTGGCAGTATGATGGGAGCAGTTTTGATGGGGTCAATTTGTTTGGGGCAATTTGATGGGGGAGTTTTGATGGGGGCAATTGTGATGGTGGCAGTATGATGGGGGCATTTTGATGGGGGCAATTTTGATGGCGGCATTATGATGGGGACAATTTTGATGGTGGCAGTAGGATGGGGCAATTTGATGGGGACAGCATGATTGTGCAGTTTTGATGGGGGAAATTTTGATTGGGGTAATTTGGGGCAGCTGCTGCAAAAGGTAATGACTTTTTTAAAAGATGCTAATTGTAAATGATATCCCTTGTTTCTGTGCAGATTTATAATATATAGATATATATATATATATATATATATATATATATATATATATAGATAGATATATATCTATCTATATATAGATATATATCTATCTATATATATATATATACAGTACATACACTAGGGATGAGCTTCGAGTTCGACTCTTCGACTCTGATGTCAGGGGGAATGCCAAAGGGAAGTCCCTGTCAAGTCCCCGTGCATCAGAGGGGGGCGGGGTCACTGGGTGGCCCCGCCCTCAACTTAAGAACAGTCAGAAGGCGAGAAGCATCACACAGCGGGAGCCTCCCATACAATCATGGATGCGGAGCGGCCCAAAAAGAAGATGAAGAGAAGAAGATGAAGAGAAGAAGAGAAGAAGATGAAGAGAAGAAGATGCCGCAGAGGGAGATGCCGGATGAGAACACCAGAGAAAGAAGCAGGGGATCGGAGGAAGAAGAAGATGTAGGAAGAAACCGAAGGAAGATAGAAGAAAGAAGATAGAAGATGGAAAAAAGACTTTAAATAAAGGAATTGTCAAAAACTGTCTTTTGTCATTTTTAACATTTTTGACAGTTCTTTTGTGAAATGGTAGGGTAAGTACCCCTTACCATTTCACACGGGGGCGGGATCTGGGGGTCCCCTTGTTAAAGGGGGCTTCCAGATTCCGACAAGCCCCCTGCCTGCAGACCCCCACAACCACTGGCCAAGGGTTGTGGGGATGAGGCCCTTGTCCTCATCAACATGGGAACAAGGTGTTTTGGGGGGCTACCCCAAAGCACCCTCCCAATGTAGAGGGCATGTGGCCTGGTACGGTTCAGGAGGGGGGGTGCTCTCTTGTCCCCCCCTCTTTTCCTGCGGCCTGCCAGGTTGCGTGCTCGGATAAGAGTCTGGTATGGATTTGGGGGGGACCCCATGCCAATTTTTTTTAAATTTTGGTGCGGTTTCCCCTTAATACCCATACCAGACCTGAAGGGCCTGTTATGGAATTTAGGGGGACCCCCACGCCAGTTTTTTTAAAAATTTTGGCTCGGGGTTCCCCTGTGGGGAAATCCCATGCAGTTTTTATCAATGAACTTTTATGTGTATTGTCAGACCGGCAATTCATTAATAGCCGCGAGTAGTTTTAAATTACTTTTTTTCCTTTGAAATGTCATTTTGCTGTCAGACTGTTCTAAACACGGGAAACATGCACCCCTTTACAGGCATACTATAGACACCCCCCAGGTAGGAAATTTAAAGGAATATTACACTTTTTTTGTTTGACTTTAAGCATTAGTAAAATCACTGCTCCCGAAAAATGGCAGTTTTTAAAACTTTTTTGCATTGATACATGTCCCCTGGGGTAGGACCCGGGTCCCCAAACCCTTTTTAGGACAATACCATGCAAATTAGCCTTTAAAATGAGCATGTTTGATTTCGAACGTCTGAGTCCCATAGACTTCAATGGGGTTCTAACGTTCGTGCGAAGTTTGGGTCTGTTCGCAAGTTCTGGTGCGAACTGAACCAGGGGGTGTTCGGCTCATCCCTATTGGGGACCTGGGTCCTGCCCCAGGGGACATGGATCAATGCAAAAAAAAGTTTTAAAAAGGGACGTTTTTTCAGGAGCAGTGATTTTAATAATGCTTAAAGGGAAACAATAAAAGTGTAATATTCCTTTAAATTTCATACCTGGGGGGTGTCCATAGTATGCCTGTAAAGGGGCGCATGTTTCCCGTGTTTAGAACAGTCTGACAGCAAAATGACATTTCAAAGGGAAAAAAAGTCATTTAAAACTACTCGCGGCTATTAATGAATTGCCGGTCCGACAATACACATAAAAGTTCATTGATTAAAAACGGCATGGGAATTCCCCACAGGGGAACCCTGAACCAAAATTAAAAAAAAAAATGACATGGGGTCCCCCTAAATTCCATACTAGGCCCTACAGGTCTGGTATGGATATTAGGGGAACCCCAGCCAAATTTTTTTTTAAAAATGGCGTGGGGTCCCCCTCAAAATCTTTACCAGACCCTTCAGGTCTGGTATGGATGTTAAGGGGAACCCCGCACCAAAATTAAAAAAAAGGCTTGGGGTCCCCCTAAAAATCAGAATCTGGAAGCCCCCTTTAACAAGGGGATCCCCAGATCCCGGCCCTCCCCCGTGTGAAATGGTAAGGGGGAACGTACCCCTACCATTTCACAAAAAAACTGGCAAAAATGTTAAAAATTACAAGAGACAGTTTTTGACAATTCCTTTATTTAAAGTCTTCTTCTTTCTTCTATCTTCTATCTTCTTTCTTCCTTCAGTTTCTTCCTCCATCTTCTTCTTCTGGTTCTTCCTCCGGTGTTCTCATCTGGCATCTCCTCTACGGCATCTTCTTCCCTTCTTCTCCACGGGCCGCTCCGCATCCATGATGGCATGGTGGGAGGCTCCCGCTGTGTGACACTTCTCCTCTTCTGACGGTTTTTAAATAACAGAGGGCGGGGCCACCCGGGGACCCTGCCCCCTCTGACGCACGGGGACTTGATGGGGACTTCCCTGTGGCATTCCCCATGATGTCAGAGGGGGGCGGGGTCACCTGTTACGTAACGGGTGACCCCGCCCCCTCTGACATCACAGGGAATGCCACAGGGAAGTCCCCGTCAAGTCCCCGTCAAGTCCCTGTGCGTCAGAGGGGGCAGGGTCACCGGGTGGCCCCGCCCTCTGTTATTTAAGAACCGTCAGAAGAGGAGAAGCGTCACACAGCAGGAGCCTCCCACCATGCCATCATGGATGCGGAGCGGCCCAAGGAGAAGAAGGGAAGAGGATGCCGCGGAGGAGATGCCGGACAAGAACACCGGAGGAAGAACCAGAAGAAGAAGATGGAGGAAGAAACTGAAGGAAGATAGAAGATGGAAGAAAGAAGATAGAAGATAGAAGAAAGAAGAAGCATTTAAATAAAGGAATTGTCAAAAACTATCTCTTGTCATTTTTAAAATTTTTGACAGTTTTTTTGTGAAATGATAGGGGTACTACCATTTCACACAGGGGGGAGGGCCGGGATCTGGGGGTCCCCTTGTTAAAGGAGGCCTCCAGATTCAGATAAGCCCCCCGCCCACAGACCCCCACAACCACCGGGCAAGGGTTGTGGGGATGAGGCCCTTGTCCCCATCAACATGGGGACAAGGTTTTGGGGGGCTACCCTTAAGCACCCTCCCAATGTTGAGGGCATGTGGCCTAGTACGGTTCAGGAGGGGGGCTCTCTCACCCCCCTCTTTTCCTGCAGCCTGCCAGGTTGCGTGCTCGGATAAGGGTCTGGTATGGATTTTTGGGGGGACCCCACGCCATTTTTTTTATTTTGGCGTGGGGTTCTCCTTAAAATCCACACCAGACTTCAGGTCTGGTATAGATTTTGAGGGGGACCCCAAGTCATTTTTTTTTAAATTTTGGCCGGGGTTCCCCTTAATACCCATACCAGACCTGAAGGGCCTGGTATGGAATTTAGGGGGACCCCCACATCATTTTTTTTTTTTTAATTTTGGTTCGGGGTTCCCCTGTGGGGAAATCCCATGCAGTTTTTATCAATGAACTTTTATGTGTATTGTCAGACCGGCAATTCATTAATAGCCGCGAGTAGTTTTAAATTACTTTTTTTCCTTTGAAATGTCATTTTGCTGTCAGACTGTTCTAAACACGGGAAACATGCACCCCTTTACAGGCATACTATAGACACCCCCCAGGTAGGAAATTTAAAGGAATATTACACTTTTTTTGTTTGACTTTAAGCATTAGTAAAATCACTGCTCCCGAAAAATGGCAGTTTTTAAAACTTTTTTGCATTGATACATGTCCCCTGGGGTAGGACCCGGGTCCCCAAACCCTTTTTAGGACAATACCATGCAAATTAGCCTTTAAAATGAGCATGTTTGATTTCGAACGTCTGAGTCCCATAGACTTCAATGGGGTTCTAACGTTCGTGCGAAGTTTGGGTCTGTTCGCAAGTTCTGGTGCGAACTGAACCAGGGGGTGTTCGGCTCATCCCTATTGGGGACCTGGGTCCTGCCCCAGGGGACATGGATCAATGCAAAAAAAAGTTTTAAAAAGGGACGTTTTTTCAGGAGCAGTGATTTTAATAATGCTTAAAGGGAAACAATAAAAGTGTAATATTCCTTTAAATTTCATACCTGGGGGGTGTCCATAGTATGCCTGTAAAGGGGCGCATGTTTCCCGTGTTTAGAACAGTCTGACAGCAAAATGACATTTCAAAGGGAAAAAAAGTCATTTAAAACTACTCGCGGCTATTAATGAATTGCCGGTCCGACAATACACATAAAAGTTCATTTATTAAAAACGGCATGGGAATTCCCCACAGGGGAACCCTGAACCAAAATTAAAAAAAAAAATGACATGGGGTCCCCCTAAATTCCATACTAGGCCCTACAGGTCTGGTATGGATATTAGGGGAACCCCAGCCAAATTTTTTTTTAAAAATGGCGTGGGGTCCCCCTCAAAATCTTTACCAGACCCTTCAGGTCTGGTATGGATGTTAAGGGGAACCCCGCACCAAAATTAAAAAAAAGGCTTGGGGTCCCCCTAAAAATCAGAATCTGGAAGCCCCCTTTAACAAGGGGATCCCCAGATCCCGGCCCTCCCCCGTGTGAAATGGTAAGGGGGGAACGTACCCCTACCATTTCACAAAAAAACTGGCAAAAATGTTAAAAATTACAAGAGACAGTTTTTGACAATTCCTTTATTTAAAGTCTTCTTCTTTCTTCTATCTTCTATCTTCTTTCTTCCTTCAGTTTCTTCCTCCATCTTCTTCTTCTGGTTCTTCCTCCGGTGTTCTCATCTGGCATCTCCTCTACGGCATCTTCTTCCCTTCTTCTCCACGGGCCGCTCCGCATCCATGATGGCATGGTGGGAGGCTCCCGCTGTGTGACACTTCTCCTCTTCTGACGGTTTTTAAATAACAGAGGGCGGGGCCACCCGGGGACCCTGCCCCCTCTGACGCACGGGGACTTGATGGGGACTTCCCTGTGGCATTCCCCATGATGTCAGAGGGGGGCGGGGTCACCTGTTACGTAACGGGTGACCCCGCCCCCTCTGACATCACAGGGAATGCCACAGGGAAGTCCCCGTCAAGTCCCCGTCAAGTCCCTGTGCGTCAGAGGGGGCAGGGTCACCGGGTGGCCCCGCCCTCTGTTATTTAAGAACCGTCAGAAGAGGAGAAGCGTCACACAGCAGGAGCCTCCCACCATGCCATCATGGATGCGGAGCGGCCCAAGGAGAAGAAGGGAAGAGGATGCCGCGGAGGAGATGCCGGACAAGAACACCGGAGGAAGAACCAGAAGAAGAAGATGGAGGAAGAAACTGAAGGAAGATAGAAGATGGAAGAAAGAAGATAGAAGATAGAAGAAAGAAGAAGCATTTAAATAAAGGAATTGTCAAAAACTATCTCTTGTCATTTTTAAAATTTTTGACAGTTTTTTTGTGAAATGATAGGGGTACTACCATTTCACACAGGGGGGAGGGCCGGGATCTGGGGGTCCCCTTGTTAAAGGAGGCCTCCAGATTCAGATAAGCCCCCCGCCCACAGACCCCCACAACCACCGGGCAAGGGTTGTGGGGATGAGGCCCTTGTCCCCATCAACATGGGGACAAGGTTTTGGGGGGCTACCCTTAAGCACCCTCCCAATGTTGAGGGCATGTGGCCTAGTACGGTTCAGGAGGGGGGCTCTCTCACCCCCCTCTTTTCCTGCAGCCTGCCAGGTTGCGTGCTCGGATAAGGGTCTGGTATGGATTTTTGGGGGGACCCCACGCCATTTTTTTTATTTTGGCGTGGGGTTCTCCTTAAAATCCACACCAGACTTCAGGTCTGGTATAGATTTTGAGGGGGACCCCAAGTCATTTTTTTTTAAATTTTGGCCGGGGTTCCCCTTAATACCCATACCAGACCTGAAGGGCCTGGTATGGAATTTAGGGGGACCCCCACATCATTTTTTTTTTTTAATTTTGGTTCGGGGTTCCCCTGTGGGGAATTCCCATGCTGTTTTTATCAATGAACTTTTATGTGTATTGTCGAACCGGCAATTCAATAATAGCCGCAAGTAATTTTAAATTACTTTTTTTCCTTTGAGATGTTATTTTGCTGTCAGACTGTTCTAAACACGGGAAACATGCGCCCCTTTACAGGCATACTATAGACACCCCCAGGTACGAAATTTAAAGGAATATTACACTTTTATTGTTTCACTTTGAGCATTATTAAAATCACTGCTCCCAAAAAAACGGCCATTTTTAAAACTTTTTTTGCATTGATCCATGTCCCCTGGGGCAGGACCCGGGTCCCCAAACACTTTTTATGACAATAACTTACATATAAGCCTTTAAAATTAGCACTTTTGATTATTCATGTTCGTGTCCCATAGACTTTAACGGTGTTCGCGTGTTCGAACAAATTTTTTGCCTGTTCGCAAGTTCTGGTGCAAACCGAACCGAGGGGTGTTCGGCTCATCCCTAATATACACATAACAAGAGATTTCAAAACTGTGATAGGTAGTGAGGAGTGAAATCAAAAATGTATGCCCTTAGAAATCCTGAAGGCGGTGCTTGGTTTTCGGGGCCCCGTACGCGGCTAGGCTCCCAAAAAGTCCCACACATGTGGTATCCCCGTACTCAGGAGAAGCAGCTGAATGTATTTTGGGGTGCAATTCCACATATCCCCATGGCCTGTGTGAGCAATATATCATTTAGTGACAACTTTTTGTAGTTTTTTTTTTTGTCATTATTCAATCACTTGGGACAAAAAAAAAATATTCAATGGGTTCAACATGCCTCTCAGCAATTTCCTTGGGGTGTCTACTTTCCAAAATGGGGTCATTTGGGGGGGTTGTACTGCCCTGCCATTTTAGCACCTCATGAAATGACATAGGCAGTCATAAACTAAAAGCTGTGTAAATTCAGAAAATGTACCCTAGTTTGTAGACGCTATAACTTTTGCGCAAACCAATAAATATACGCTTATTGACATTTTTTTAACCAAAGACATGTGGCCGAATACATTTTGGCCTAAATGTATGACTAAAATTGAGTTTATTGGATTTTTTTTTATAACAAAAAGTAGAAAATATCATTTTTTTTCAAATTTTCGGTCTTTTTCTGTTTATAGCGCAAAAAATAAAAACGGCAGAGGTGATAAAATACCATCAAAAGAAAGCTCTATTTGTGGGAAGAAAAGGACGCAAATTTCATTTGGGTACAGCATTGCATGACCGTGCAATTAGCAGTTAAAGCGACGCAGTGCCAAATTGTAAAAAGTGCTTTGGTCAGGAAGGGGGTAAATCCTTCCGGGGCTGAAGTGGTTAACTACTTGGTAATATGGTTGAACTCAGAACTACTCTACATACATACTTACCTCAAACTGGCATTAATAGCCATGAAGGGTATATTAATAGAATGGGGTAGGATGAATAGGTCCTTCTTATTTTTGCTAACCTATTTAATCATTTTTTCTCCCCAATGGCTGATGTAACTAATAAGGGTATGGTATTCATGTCATGGAATGTTAGAGGCTTAGGGGATAAGGTCAAAAGAAATGCAATGTTTAAATACTTTGGTAGACTGCAGCCACAGATAATATGTGTCTCCAGGAAACGCACATGCAGCCTGATTCTGTCCACTTGAAGAGCTCCCATAAATATCCAACCCAATTTCATTCCACAAATTCCTCCTATTCCAGGGGAGTCAGTGTGTTGATCTCTGCTACTATTTCTTTTGAGTGTATTCAGCAGAGGGTGGACAGTGAGGGCAAATTTGTTTTCTTGCTGTGTAAGCTCAACGAGTTAATGTGTATCATTGCTGCAATGTACATTCTTCTGCCATTTTCGGCAGCTCCCCTTAGAAGTCTGGCTCAATTTATGTCTCTGTTTCCAAATATCCCAGTGCTAGCCCTGGGTGATTTTAATAATGCCCTGGACTCTCGCTTGGACAGAATGCCTTTGGCTCCCAGAACGGTGAGATTGTCAGAGGGGAAGACGGCTTTTGCCTCTTTTCTCTCTAAAATGGGGCTCCATGATGTGTGGTGCGAGAGGCATGCTGACGACAGGTGCTATTCATGTCATTCTGCCACACATGATGGATTCTCCTGTATTGATCTTGGGCTGGGTAATGAAACACTAATGCAGCGGGTGAGGGACTCGGCTTATGAGCCACGTCTATTATCTGATCACTCTCTATTCTGGGTAAGACTAGATGTCACAGCAGTGACGGGCCGTCCACTATGGAAAGTGAATCCTTTTTGGCTAACCCTGTTCCCATCTCCCCACGGGGTCACGGGTGCACTACGGGAGTTCCTGCAAAATAATAGGGAATCTGCTAGTGCGACTGTGGTGTGGGATTCGCTCAAAGCTTTTTTGAGGGGCTGCCTCATCAGAGAAATCAATAACATTAAAAACCGCTCCAGGGACTGGGAAGATAGAGTACGGGATGAAATGAGAGCTAGAGAACAGGCATTATTTGCAGACCCTTCCAATCCAATCATGACTCTTGGACCAAGGCACAATCCCTATACAACTCTGTTCTGCTATCTGCAGCGGAGAAGAGAAGATACTTTCACCAGCAGAGCTACTTTGAGAAGGGAGAAAACACTGGTCACCTCCTGGCTCTTGTAGCTAAGGAACAAAGGGAGTCCTCTAACATCTTAGCCATAAGGGCAGAGACGGGGAGACACATACTCTCAATTCTGATATTTTAAACGATTTTCATCAGTTCTATAATGATTTGTATACATCTAAATCTTCCTATACTCCATCAGACCTGGCCCTGTTCTTACAAGACTGCCCCTTTCCCCAGCTCTCTGAGGCTGAGAGGGAGGTGCTAAATACTCCAATCATTCTGACAGAACTGACGGATGCTTTGGAAGGAGCCCCGCACCATAAATCACCTGGTTCAGATGGCTTACCAGCGGAGGTGTACTCCCGCTATAGTGAAGTCCTTTTACCTCCACTGTTACAGGCCTTAACTGAAGCTGCTGAGATGGGCTGCCTACCTGATAGCATGCAGGAGGCAATAATTATAGTACTCCCCAAGTCGGGTAAGGATAAGCTTCTGCCAAACTCCTATCGCCCGATCTCATTATTAAATGCTGACATCAAGCTTCTGGCTAGAGGTTCGGCCACAAGACTCTCTCGGGTAATAGACAGGCTGGTCCATCGTGACCAGTCAGGCTTTATCCCCACTCGCTCTATGGCCGATAACATTGGGCGGCTGTATATGAACCTACAGGTGCCGGTGGATAATCCTGGGGGGTAGGGCCATTCTATCGCTGGAGGCCGCAAAGGCTTTTCACAGTGTGGAGTGGCCCTACCTTCTGGAAATTCTGGCAAGGTTCGGACTGGGGAACCAGTTTATCACATGGGTGAAGGTGCTGTATTTTAGACCTAGAGCCAGGCTCTGCATAAACAATCTCTCGTCTCCATTTGAGTTGCACAGAGGCACTCGGCAAGGGTGCCCTTTGTCCCCATTAGTGTTCGCTTTGGCAGTGGAGCCTTTGGCCATCTTGATACGCGCTGCGACAGAGGTGGTCAGGTTCTGCAGAGGTCAGCTGGAGGACAAAATTTCTTTATATGCGGATGATGCACTCATTTATCTGGGTGACTCCGCTGCCTCTCTGCGAGCAGTGATGGGGATAATAACAGAATTTGGGGGCTTCTCTGGCTTCACCCTAACTGGTCCAAAACAACCATAATGCCTAGTGACCCGATGACGGAGCCTCTGCCGGCGGGAGCAGAGCAGATTGCCATAGTAAACAGCTTTAGATACTTGGGAGTGATGGTCTCCCCAGATCCGGTCGAATACCTTCGGCTGAACCTGGGTCCACGTTTAGATAGGGGAAGCTTACACCAACTGGAGCATTTTACTTTCTGCCTATCAGTGGTGGGACGGGTGAACTTAATAAAAATAGTATGGGCCCCGCAGCTTTTGTACATTTTTCATAAATCACCTATGTGGATTTCGAACAAATGGTTTAATAGAATTGACTCCATGATGCGAGATTTGATCTGGAAGAAGAAGGTGGCCAGGATAAGTTTACCACTCTGCAATATGGAAAGGACAGGAGGGACTAGCAGTACCTCACCCTAAAATGTATTTCCTAGCCTCACAGCTTCAGCAGCTGGCAGGGTGGAGACAGGAGGCGGGGGATGACCCACTGATCAATTTGGTGACTGTGCCTGACTCTTTGCTGAAGGCGGCCTCCCATATGGATATGGACCTACCAAGCTTTCGCATTCCGCCCCACTAGTGTCCTCCTTAGAAGGTGTGAAGGGAATGTCAGAAGATTTTGAAGATAGAGGGTCCACTGCCCTTCACCCCAGTGTGGAATAACCCTAAATATCTAGAGCTTAGAGATCTGCAGGAGTTTACCCCCTGGAAGGAGAGAGGGATCTGGTTCTTTCCACAGTTATATGAGGGGGAGGTGTTAAAAACATATGAAAATTTTATGTCAGGAATACCAATTAACCCCTAGGGCTTCTATAAATATCTCCAACTCTGACATGCCCTTCGGGCACAACAGAAAATCTGCTCCTTGACAATATCATCATCGCCATTTTTGATGGAAGTCCTCTGGGCATTGGCCTGGAGAGGACTGATATCCAGGATCTACACAGCTATGTTGTCCTCGGTCCAAGACCATGCCTCCTTGAAAAGTAGAAGTAAGTGGGTGGAAGATGTAGAGGATATAGACTGGGACCAATGGGACATGGCTTTAGAATCTATACCGGCTGTATCTGTATCTGCATCCCATAAACTGTCACAACTATTTATCCTAAATAGGGCCTATAGAACACCAGTACAATTACATAGGTGGGGAAGAAGAGACCCCCCCTTATGCCCAAAATGCAAAATACATCAGAGGGACTTTATTAATGTAAATACATACGGTATATTTAATTTTATAATACAGTTCTGAAATACATCTCTTTTATTACAACAGTGCTGAATTTCCCCTCACTGTATGAGATTGGTATATGGGGGGTTAGCAGCATTAAACCCCCCACTGAGTCCTACAAAACACTTAAATGATGTGTGACTGGTAACCTAACTTCTGCAGATCTCTCTACCCTACAGTGTACATGGCAGCTCCCTAAGATCCATATACAAACTGAGAAGGCTTTCTGCTGTCACCATTTTGAGCAATCATGGTTTCATCACTATTAGTTATTACATGTAGTGTATTTAATATATGCATTGGAAGTTTAAACTGCCAAAAAGAATAAAGCATCAGGGAGAGAGGAACTAGTGCTGCCAAATGCAGTCAGGCAGCATTGAGTAGTGTGATGATACTGCTGGGCTGTAGTTATAATGTCAGCCTTTAGGGGGAAGCAAGGCTACTACAATGAATCACATTTATCAAAGTTGAGGAACTTATAACTGTACGCGGTGCCCGTTCACAAACCAATCAGATTCAGATTTGCAAATGACAGCTAAAACAGCTGGAATCTGCTCTTGTCCCATTTGACGTTACAAGCTAGGCTCAATTCACAATAACATAAATCACGTGCTGCTTTCACTTTTTTTAATCGAACCGTTAAAAAAAAATAAAAATAGGGATGACTGCACAGATCAGATTAATACACTGTGCACACCCTATTTTGTCTATTATTTTTCTACATTTAAAACTCCCTGACCTCTGTAGCTGCAGGCCCCATGACGCAGTATAAGCTGTAAATCACTGCTAGAAGGGGAAGCAGCTAAAAAAAGTAAAAAAAACAAAAAAAAAGGAAAACAAATGTGCTTCTACTGTGCAATTTGAGGTTTACAAAGTGAAACTAAAACTGGCCATAGATGGTTCAAATCTCTGCCAAAATATTAAATCCATCAATGGATCCGCGCTTTAGACTATTAAGCCACTGCTGCCCCCCTATGTGAGTAGGGAACACCTCAGTGTTACCCCAAAGGGGTTAGAATAAAAATATAGGGAATGGCGCTGTGTTGAAACACAAAGTGTAAACTATAAAATATTACTAAATTTTAGAAGTGACAGGTGTTCTAGTGCGTGATGTGATCCCTTCTTAAAATTAAAAAAGTGCAATATATAAACAGCCAAAAAATCAATATATATTATAAAGTGATCAATTCCTAATTAGTAGCAGAGGAATTTATCAGCTGTATATGCAAACAATAACAATCTCATCTAATAAGCAAACTCAGACCTTATATTATCAACATTATAGAGCATGTGTTGAAAATGACATATAAATCCACTGATTAAAAATATAAAGTGACAAGTGCCAAATTGTGCTATATATAAAAAAGGTGGTTATCAAACCATTGTGCAATAATGTGCAAGAAACATTAGAAATTGTGAATCATCATTTATATATAAATCCTCAGCTGTATATCAACAAAAGTCCCATGTACTATTTAGTAAGAAATGTTCATAACAGTAATGCAGTGTGCAGTGCAACAAATTCCCATAGACATCATATAACGTGTTTCCCAAAAAAATTTTCCTTTGATAGTGAAGAGCCGTGCAGTAGTCATAGGCAATCTCCCCCCAATGTGATTGCACTCACCGGAGCACTCTACCCCTGCAGGGGTATGAGCGTATGATGTTAATCCTGTTAGTCTCTGCGGTTCTAAGGGTACCGGTATCCTTCCACGTGGCCCAATCCAAATCCACAGCTCGCAGGGAGGGAGGAGGTGGGGACTCACTGTCCCTTGCTATGATACAGGTCCCAGCTGGACATCCACTTTAGTGTGTAAAATAAAAAGTTCCACATAGCGTGACTCTGTTTATAAATATTAATTAATTTTTGTTAAACAGTCCAACAATACGACTGAATCCACACTGACAAGTAAAAATGCTTAAAATGGTATATTAAAAGAGGAGAGGGAGCTCGCAGGCTCATGAACTCTCCACACGATCTGGAGACGCAGCGCTACTATGAACCACCGCTTGCGTTCCACCGGTCGGGTTTCCGGAACCACGATACACGGAAGTGACGTTGTGCGTGCCAAGATAGTCCCGCCTTACGCGTTTCGTCATAAGGACGTCATCGGAGGTGCTTCCATCTTGGCACTCCCAACGTCTTAAATCCAGGCTGTAGTTATCGCTGCGGCCAATCACCTCCTGGATGCTAAATTCACATCCAGCGGTATAAATTAGCAACTCGGTTGCTGGGTAGAATTGGGCCTAGACCAATTAATACAACGAGGGTTAACACCATAGGGGCATATCCATTCCCCATATGCGCCCTCTAATGGTATAAGCAAAAAAATGTTTTCATGCAGCAGCAGCGATCACAAACTCCCTACAATCCAGCCATTGTCTAATAAGCTTTATACAGAAATTGATATTATCCAGTCTTATTCCAAATACAATGCAAATAGCTGTCCAAACCATTCCATATACCAGTGTGTATTACAATATTCCCAAGAGATGCAAATTTGATAGGAATAAATAAATTAAATGAAAATACATTTTAAAGAATATACAGTCAGGTCCATAAATATTGGGACATGGACACAATTCTAATCTTTTTGGATCTATACACCACCACAATGGATTTGAAATGAAACAAACAAGATGTGCTTTAGCTGCAGACTTTCAGCTTTAATTTGAGGGTATTTACATTCAAAACAGGTGAACGGTGTAGGAATTACAATAGTTTGTATATGTGCCTCCCACTTTTTAAGGGACCAAAAGTAATGGGAACAATTGGCTGCTCAGCTGTGTCATGGCCAGGTGTGTGTTATTCCCTCATTATCCCATTTACAAGGAGCAGATAAAATGTCCAGAGTTTATTTCAAGTGTGCTATTTGCATTTGGAATCTGTTGCTGTCAACTCTCAATATGAGATCCAAAGAGTTGTCACTATCAGTGAAGCAAGCCATCATTAGGCTGAAAAAACAAAACAAACCCGTCAGAGAGATAGCAAAAACATTAGGTGTGGCCAAATCAACTGTTTGGAACATCCTTAAAAAGAAAGAACGCACCGGTGAGCTCAGCAACACCAAAAGACCCGGAAGACCACAGAAAACAACTGTGGTGGATGACCGAAGAATTCTTTCCCTGGTAAAGAAAACACCCTTCACAACAGTTGGTCAGATCAAGAACACTCTCCAGGAGGTAGGTGTATTTGTGTCAAAGTCAACAATCAAGAGAAGACTTCACCAGAGTGAATACAGAGGGTTCACCACAAGATGTAAACCATTGGTGAGCCTCAAAAACAGGAAGGCCAGATTAGAGTTTGCCAAACAACATCTAAAAAAGCCTTCACAGTTCTGGAACAACATCCTATGGACAGATGAGGCCAAGATCAACTTGTACCAGAGTGATGGGAAGAGAAGAGTATGGAGAAGGAAAGGAACTGCTCATGATCCAAAGCATACCACCTCATCAGTGAAGCATGATGGTGGTAGTGTCATGGCTTGGGCATGTATGGCTGCCAATGGAACTGGTTCTCTTGTATTTATTGATGATTTGACTGCTGACAAAAGCAGCAGGATGGATTCTGAAGTGTTTCGGGCAATATTATCTGCTCATATTCAGCAAAATGCTTCAGAACTCATTGGATGGCGCTTCACAGTGCAGATGGACAATGACCCGAAGCATACTGCGAAAGCAACCAAAGAGTTTTTTAAGGGAAAGAAGTGGAATGTTATACAATGGCCAAGTCAATCACCTGACCTGAATCCGATTGAGCATGCATTTCACTTGTTGAAGACAAAACTGAAGGGAAAATGCCCCAAGAACAAGCAGGAACTGAAGACAGTTGCAGTAGAGGTCTGGCAGAGCATCACCAGGGATGAAACCCAACGTCTGGTGATGTCTATGCGTTCCAGACTTCAGGCTGTAATTGGCTGCAAAGGATTTGCAGCCAAGTATTAAAAAGTGAAAGTTTAATGGATGATTGTTAATCTGTCCCATTACTTTTGGTCCCTTAAAAAGTGGGAGGCACATATACAAACTGTTGTAATTCCTACACCGTTCACCTGATTTGGATGTAAATACCCTCAAATTAAAGCTGAAAGTCTGCAGTTAAAGCACATCTTGTTCCTTTCATTTCAAATCCATTGTGGTGGTGTACAGAGAAAAAAAAAGTAGAATTGTGTCCATGTCCCAATATTTATGGACCTGACTGTATATGTAAAAAAGAAAAAGAAAAATAACAATAAAAATATTAATGAAAATATATATAGAAAAACTGTATTAAAAAATCTTTTTATTATTATAAAAATTAAAAAATAGAAATGAAAATAAAAATAAAGATAAACCTGAAGTAAGTGGTAAGTAGGCAAGTGAAAATGTATGAGCGGAGGGTATATGGTTAAGGAGACTTTAAATTATTAATATATAAATAGACATGTAAAACTATATGAGCGAAGGATAATCGAGGATTGATATAGGGCTTAATTCTAATGTCTAGAACTCCTATATACTATGTTGAGGATGTCAATGAGGAGAGGGATAATGAAATTCTCTTTGTTATATAAAAGCTAATATATTGAGTAAATACACTCTTTTCTTTTATTGTATTTAATCAATATATTAGCTTTTATATAACAAAGAGAATTTCATTATCCCTCTCCTCATTGACATCCTCAACATAGTATATAGGAGTTCTAGACATTAGAATTAAGCCCTATATCAATCCTCGATTATACTTCGCTCATATAGTTTTACATGTCTATTTATATATTAATAATTTAAAGTTTCCTTAACCATATACCCTCCGCTCATACATTTTCACTTGCCTACTTACCACTTACTTCAGGTTTATCTTTATTTTTATTTTCATTCCTATTTTCTAATTTTTATAATAATAAAAAGATTTTTAATACAGTTTTTCTATATATATTTTCATTAATATTTGTATTGCTATTTTTCTTTTTCTTTTTTACATATATATTCTTTAAAATTTATTTTCATTTAATTTATTTATTCCTGTCAAATTTGCATCTCTTGGGAATATTGTAATACACACTGGTATATGGAATGGTTTGGACAGCCTTTTCTATTGTATTTGGAATAAGACTGGATAATATCAATTTCTGTATAAAGCTTATTAGACAATGGCTGGATTGTAGGGAGTTTGTGATCGCTGCTGCTGCATGAAAACATTTTTTGCTTATACCATTAGAGGGCGCATATGGGGAATGGATATGCCCCTATGGTGTTATCCCTCGTTGTATTAAGTGGTCTAGGCCCAATTCTACCCAGCAACCGAGTTGCTAATTTATACCGCTAGATGTGAATTTAGCGTCTGGGAGGTGATTGGCCGCAGCGATAACTACAGCCTGGATATAAGACGTTGGGAGTGCCAAGATGGCAGCGCCTCCGATGACGTCCGTATGATGAAACGCGTAAGGCGGGACTATCTTGGCACGCACAACATCACTTCCGTGTATTGTGGTTCCGGAAAGCCGACCGGTGGAACGCAAGCGGCGGTTCATAGTAGTGCTGCATCCTCGGATCGTGTGGAGAGTTCATGAGCCTGCGAGTTCCTTCTCCTCTTTTAATATGCCATTTTTAAGCATTTTTACTTGTCAGTGTGGATTCAGTCGTAGTGTTGGACTGTTTAACACAAATAAATTAATATTTATAAACAGAGTCACGCTATGTGGAACTTTTTATTTTTATTTTAACACACTAAAGTGGATGTCCAGCTGGGACCTGTATCATAGCAAGGGACAGTGAGTCTGTGAGTCTCAAATAAAGTGTTAATTCTGATGTACTCCAAGACTGGTGTTGTCTAGTTCTTGGGGGTTCCTATAGCCAGATACATTGGACTAGTGTTCCAGAACTTAGGAAGCGGTATACTGACGGAAGCACTCAAGCGGAGTGTGGGACGTTCCGTGACATTGGTGGCAAGCAGCGGGAAAGCTTCCTGCAGTCTGGGAAATCTAAACCTCCACCTGGATCCAAGATCAGGATAGCAGACTCCAGTCACCCCAGTGGAGATATGGACCTGGCATCAGAGTTCCCGGGGCTGCTGCGGATCATCCTTTCAACATACACCAGGACTGTGTCTGAGGATGAATACCTGGAGCTTAGGCAGCAAATTCAGGTGGAGCTCTGGATTGGAGCCCTCCAGCTCGCTGGTATAAAACAGGGCAAGTGCTTTCCAATCCAAGAGCAACGGGCCAGTGACCAACGGGCATTGTGGATGGCATTCCTGTGAGAGCGGCCCCAGGAGCAAAGGGTGGATGAGTTGGACAGGCTGGTCCAGCAGGAGATAGAGCTGGACAATCATTATCGGGCTCTGCAATGGCACGCAGAGGAGGGATATTTAGGGGAGACAACAGAATGCTCTCCAGAGGAATATGACTTTGGAGGCCCTGGATTGCTGTGGGAGAGCCTTACAGATCATTTTATGTTTGGAGATGAAGGGGAGCCTGACCTTGAGGACCTGCGAGAATATAGAGAGGTTATGCTTGGTCTTGCAGGGGTCTCAGAGCTCAAACCTGATCTGGAACATTTTGCTAAAGAAGGACATCCCCTACTTTCCAAGGGATTCTGAGTTCCACGGGCCCTCCCGTCACAGGTTTGATAACCACCTTTTTTATATATAGCACAATTTGGCACTTGTCACTTTATATTTTTAATCAGTGGATTTATATAAGTCATTTTCAACACATGCTCTATAATGTTGATAATATAAGGTCTGAGTTTGCTTATTAGATGAGATTGTTATTGTTTGCATATACAGCTGATAAATTCCTCTGCTACTAATTAGGAATTGATCACTTTATAATATATATTGATTTTTTGGCTGTTTACATCTTGCACTTTTTTAATTTTAAGAAGGGATCGCATCACACACTAGAACACCTGTCACTTCTAAAATTTAGTAATATTTTATAGTTTACACTTTTTGTTTCAACACAGCACCATTCCCTATATTTTGATTCAAATCTCGGCCAGTCCATGCTAAACTGACCGAGATTCACACCATCTATGAGCAGGCTGACTGTACCCAAGTAGATTCATCAGTTGACTTGGGTACAACCAGTATGTCGTATTTGTACAGACGATTATTGTCAGCTGATAGCAAAATTCACTGTATTCTCTCAGCAGGAACGGCTCCCTCCCCACCGGGAGAACACAATGGCTCCTTAGGAGGGATTCCCCCATCAACACTGACTGTGTTGATGGGGAGATCAAGCAATTTTGCAAACCCTGGTTGCAGAAAAGAAAATTGCATCATCATGACCTGCCTTCATCAGAGACACACAGAGAAGAAAGCATTGGCATTAACATGTGTGGATATGCTTCATTTTGTGAGCATTGGAGGGGGAAACAAACTTTTTTTTCTGGTATTCCTGATGTAGCACCCTGCTCCTTTTTGATCAGGTGATCGTAGGTAAATTTAGTTTTTGGCTGAGCTGTAACCATTTAATGTATATAGTTTACTGGATTTGTTCTGGAATTTACTTGGTTGTGCAGTTTCCCACTGTTGCCAGTAGGTGTCACTGGTACCATGGAACAGTGTGTGAATAACAACTTAGTAAAACTTTAATGAATATTCTTCTTTCAGAAACAGCCCAGTTGGAGGTTCTTGCTGCTGTGCTTTCTGGGGGAGAGTATTTATGGGACAGATGCCATGTGCTAGGGATCAGTTCTTACCTTGTGGCCCTCCAGGCTGGAGGGCTGCATTACTGCGACTGTGCAAGTAGGTCCAGAAGCCTGTCTGGGGCCTACTACTGCAGAGGTGGTCCTTAGGCTGCCTTGCCTGGGTGGAGGAAGCCGAGCCAAGCTGAGGAGATCCAGGGGAGGACCCTTGCTGGAGAGAGCCAGGATGAAGGCTGGTCTCTCAGAAGGGCCTGGTGACTTAATTGGAGGACACACCTATCTCTAACCTACTCTCACAGTACTGCCGGGATGGCTTAAAGGTTCTGGTACTGTGAAGAAGCTGTTCTATCTCTAACCTACCCTTACAGTATCGCAGGATGGCTTAAAGGTTCTGGTACTGTGATGCTGTTCTACAATTCAATCAAGGTAATACATTCCTGGTTGCTAAGTTTGTGAGAGAGACTTATCCAGATATCCGCTGGCTGCTAAGTCCTGTGAGAGAGGCTTATCCATACAATGTACTGTTTGTTAGGTCTGTGGCAGAGACCTACTCAGCAATACAAGATTTACAGAGAGAAAACTGTGTTTTGTCCTCTATTCTGAAGAGTCTGTAAGTGATCTGCTACAAAAAGGTATCTGCAACCTCCCCTCAACCTCTTTACTACTACTTCTTTCAAGTTTTTCATTAAAGCATTGAAAAATACTAAAGTGACTGGCACCTGTATTTGTTCTCACTTCCCATTATTGCCATGGACTCAGCCCTGGGGTAAATGTAAGCCCGCTCCTGATATCTGGAGGTGTCTCTTTGTTCCCAGTATACTCAGGGGGCGCCACATTTTGGCGCCCAAAGTGCAGCCTGGCGGAATATGTTTGCCGTTGTCCCTAGCAACCTATTGCAATGTAAATTTTGTCATGGCTCCGTAGGGATTGTGAACTGTTTTCTGCAAGTAAAGCCCTTGAGACTGTTTCCAAAGTGCTGCACTATTCACTGGGGAAGAACCAGAGAGTCTTTGCTGAAGAGGGGTTCCTGGACTTTGTCACTTTCTCCAGGAAAAGAGGGGTTAAACTGCAAGATAAAATTTCTGAATGCGTAGGCTGCGGGTGGAGAAGTAAAAGCCCAGGAGCTATGTGATCAGAGGAGCAAGTGGGAGGAGCTATACTTGCTTGCTGCTGCGTGAGACGCTGTGTGTGTGTCTGGCGCTGAAGAGAGAGAAAGTTTGCTGTTACTGCAGGGAAGATCAGAGCCCAGTTATGGCTGAATTTTCTGTTGTGCAAACTGCAGTGGGATCCAAGATGTTTCCTACCAGCATCGCTGCAAGTACTATGCTGTCCGGAACCCTGATCATGGAAACGGCATCCGCCTGAAGCCACATGGTCAGTTTGTGCTGTATACCATCGGGGACCATGAAGCGCTGGGTATGTTATGCCACAAGTGTGAAGGACTCTGTCTGTACACCTTTGTCCTTTTGTTCACTGTCTGCACTGCGGGGAGTACCTGTTTGCTGTAGAACAACCTACCATGCCGCCACCGGTGTTGCTACAGTGGCGTCTGTTGCTGTTACTCCTGCAGGAAAACCTACACTCACCGCGCCTGCTGCTGTGAGTGTTCCATTTGATGATGTCGCTGCTACTGTTTCTGAAGTGCCATCAGCAAACATCGCCATTGCTACTGTGCCCACTATACCTGTACAGAAGAAGGTGGGCTATGTAAAGGCGTCCCACAGCCGTGGTCAAGGCCTACCCCAGAGACCACCCAGACCAGGGCCCAAGGAAGGCGTCACTCCTGGAAAATCCATGTCAGGAACTGGTGAGAAATCTGGGACAAATATTTCAGTGGGGTCAATGTGTAAATATGTGCCTGCTGAAGAATTAAGGGATTCTGAGTTGGATTCCTTATCTGATGTATCTGGCGATGATGAACTGTTTGAATCTATGTCACAAGAACTGTTATGGGCTAATAGTGAGGATGTTGCTTCTGCCTTCACTTTCCCTGATTGGGTAGCTTTGTACTTTGGAGACATCAACTAGTGTGGAAACGCCAAGTGTTACTAGTGAGCCTCTGCCTAAAGTCATCAGTTCAGAAAAACCTAAAAAGTTGTGTAGTGGGATGCCCCTTTGTCCAAATTCTGGTGCAGGTCCCTTTACCTCAACTCCCCACAATCCTCTGAGATCCTGGACACGCCGGGGGGATATAAAAGTCAGCTCCACCCAGCTTCCTGTGCTCAGAGAGATCCTGCCTGATGGGACAGCAGTGACTGGGCAAGTGAGCTGTTCCCAGGTGCTGGGTCCTCCCCTGTTAGGTCTTGTGCCACCAGCAGTGAGCCCAAGAGCACGCAGTATCTTTCCAGGCCCCAGTCACTGGAGAAGACTCTGTTACAGTCCATTGGTGTCCATAAAGCGAGTTGGCCCTATCTCCAGCCACCAGAACCCCCTGACCGAAGCAAGTAGAAAGCAGTGCCAGCGTGAAGTTTGTGTCAGCAGGAAGTCCACTCAGCTCACAGTCTGTGGAACAAACGATTACTATTTTGGGACACTTTAGATTCTTAAGCTTTCATTTCTATCTGTAGATTGGACTCAGAACACACTGCTGCCACCTTGTGGACATTAGTTGAAAGGCAGTGTAATTGTTATATCTTTTTCCTTTACGTTTCATATTAATGTTCTGTACTGTATAAACAGTTTCGCACAATTTCCTTGGCGTCACAAACAGGATACAGCCATGTCAGACAGTGATGAGGAGAACAGCACAATGGCGGAGCCAGTCAGCAGCGGCACTGAGGGAGTTAAACAGTCTGCCATAGCTTCTCTATTGCTGGCAGGATTGCTACCACAACAGCTGCCTAAGTACACAGGACCAGATCAGGATTTAGATAATTGGATTAGGAGGTTGCGGGGCTTGATCCGGTCATATGGGGTCCCACCTGCACAGCAGGCAGACCTGGCTATTAGTGCCCTTGAAGGGGAAGCAAGGAAGTTGATCCTACACCTTCCAGCAGAGGACCAGGACTCCCTAGACAAGATAATCAGCCGCTTAGAAGCAGTGTATACCCAGACGGTTCCATTAAGGGATCTTAGAGCTTGCTTTATCAGTAGAAGGCAGAAAGTGGGAGAATCCATTTCGCAGTATGCCCTGGAACTGCAGGATATAGCAGCTGAGATCCGCCGCAAGGAGAGGAGGCGAGCAGGACGTGCTGGCTGGAGTGATACAGATGGGTGGCTGAAGGATCAGTTTGTGGATGGGCTTCCGTCTGACAAAGTCAGGGAAAAGTTACAAGAGAAGGACAGAAGTAACCCAAACTTAAAATTCCACGAAATTCTGGAAGCAGCTATCCTATATTCAGAACCCAGACGTGCTAGTACGGACGTCCTCATGGCCAGCACAGGTGATAAACCATGTAAACCGCCACAAACTGGACACACAGCTCCGTGGGAGGTGGCCATTCACAAGCTGACAGAAGGAATGGCCCAGCTCCAGACAGAACTTGCCACGCTGAGACGTGAGCGAGACAATCCAAGGGGGCCAAGGGAACAAACCCCTTCATGAAGAAACCGATCACAGCCCCGCAGATGACCAAGACGGGGTCACCCTCCCCATATTGGGGCTGTCGACAAAAGGGACATCGCTTGAGGGACTGTCCTGATCGAATACCGAGGGAGCCATTAAACTCAGAGCGTCCCGCCGCTAGGAGTCAAGCAGTGGGGTGGCCTAGCAAAATGACTCCCCCGTCACACATGGAGGGCATGGTGGTCGATTGCCCTGTGGTACATGGGTACTTCGATGGCCAAGAGGTCGAATTTCTTTTCGACACGGGTCCCAAGTCACCATTCTACCAGAACCCTTGTTCCAGCGATACTTCCCAAAGAAGAAAATGATTCAGGATACCCCCTGGATCTCACTGACAGCTGCCAAGGAACTTCCTATAGAAGTTGTCGGGATTACCTGGATGAAAGTAGAACTGTGGGGACAGGACCTTGGCCAAAAAGATGTTGTGGTTACACGAGCATCCGGAAAAGGTCAACTGCAGGTGATATTGGGCATGAATATCATCCAGGGGCTGAGGCCTGAGCTGTTAAAATGGTGGCCTACACACCTGGTAAACATTAATGAAAAGGCTGGTGTTGTGAGGGTTCATTTTGGGACAGAGATTGTAATACCTCCCTGCAGAGAACTTGTACTTCCCATGAATGTTGGATCATGCCATAGACTGCAGGGCGTCCCAGTGCTAGTGGAACCCTTACCCTCAGATATGACCTCGTTTGTTGCTAGGACTCTCACAGTAGTTTGTCAAGGCACCATGCTAGTTAGGATGCGGAACAGCAAGACGATCCCACTTCACTTGCCCCCAGGGACACCAGTGGCGGAACTGGCCCTGACTTCACGTGTGATTTCTCCCAAAGTGGACCACATAGAGCTCCAGACATTTCACTGACAACGTTATGTAGCTAAAGTGAATGTTGCCAAATGTTCAGCAGGAGCAGACCCAGCATGGGTAGGAGAACAGATACTTCCACTTCTACAGCTGTCCACTGAGGAACTCACACCCACCCAGATTGAAGCAGTAAGGCAACTGGTGGATAAGTGGTCAGAGGTGTTTTCCCAGTGGGATTTTGACCTGGGCTGTAGCAATGGAATTGAACATGAGATCTCAACAGGAGAAAATCCACCCATCCGGGATCGCTACAGAAGCATACCCCCTCACCTTTATCAGGAAGTTAAGCAGATGTTGGAACAGATGATGCAAAAAGGCGTAATTGAAGACAGCAAGAGCCCATGGGTAGCTCCCGTTGTATTAGTGCGGAAAAAGGATGGCACCCTCCGCTTCTGTGTAGATTATAGACGGTTGAATATTGTCAGACGTCTATCCCCTGCTGCAGATTGAAGAGTCCCTAACAGCTCTAGGGAAAGCCAAGTTCTTTTCCACGCTTGATCTCGCCAGTGGGTGCTGGCAGATCCCTATGGACAAAGCCAATCGACCAAAAACTGCTTTCATCACCCCTATGGGACTATGGCAGTTCAAGAGAATGCCTTTCGAACTGAACAATACACCTGCTACCTTCCAGAGGACAATGGAGCATTGTCTTGGGGATATGAACCTGGATAGCATCTTGATTTATCTTGATGATATTGTGGTGTTCTCTGCCACCTTCGAGGAACACCTTGCCGACCTAGATGCTGTTCTAGCCCGGCTACATCAGTATGGGCTGAAGCTTAAGCCAAAAAAATGCCACCTGTTCAAAAGTGAGATTGAATATTTGGGACATGTCATTTCAAAACAGGGTGTGCTCCCCAACCCAGAGAAAATCAAGGTAATACAAGAATGGAAGGCACCATCAACCGTGACTGAGGTTAGAGCCTTCCTAGGGTTAGCGGGGCATCATCAAGCACTACGCCCATCATGCTGCTCCAATACAGAAGTTACTACATGGAGTAGACCAGAAAGGAGGTCACAAGAGGGTAGAATGGGGACTGGAACAGCAAGAGGCATTTGACTTCTTAAAGCAACGGTTGGTGTCAGCCCCTGTATTGGCCTTTGCTGATTACCCCTTCCCTTTCGGTTACAAACCGATGCCAGTAACCAGGGCCTGGGGCCGTGCTCTCACAAATGCAAGATGGTAAGGAACGGGTTATTGCTTATCCCAGCCGCAGCCTTCATCCAACCGAGAGAAACCCTGCAAACTAAAGCTCCTTCAAGTTGGAACTGTTAGTGCTGGTGTGGGCCGTCACAGAACATTTCACCGAGTATGTCACAGGGTCTAAGTTCGAAGTCTGGACAGTCAATAACCCCTTAGTACATCTCCAGACATCCAAACTTGGCGCTCTGGAACAAAGATGGGCAGAACGTCTGGCAAAGTTTGACTTTTCCCTGCATTACCACCCAGGAAAGGGGAACCACGTGGCTGATACCCTATCACGGTACCCTTCAGCCCAACCACAGTGAGATGCAGATGAAGAGGCCGAAGATGAAGAAATCCCACCCTTAATGGGGGGCTAGACCTAAGAGTAGACCACGGGTGGACCTCATCCAGGTATTGGAAGATTGTAACTGGGCAGAAACGCAGAAGGATGACCCTGTGATTGCCCCAGTCATAGAAGCAATGCAGTTACGGCGCTGGCCCAGTAGAAGTGAAAGATCACAACTGCTACCAGAAACACAAAAACTGTTGAACGAACGGTCACACCTCCTCTTGAGAAATGGCATATTGTATCGCAGAATAATGTTCCTCCATGACTCTTCGGTAACCTGGCAGGTCGTACTGTCCCGGGCCAGAGCTCAACCAGTGGCAGAAAGGATCCATGTGGAAGGAGGACATTAGGGTGTCCACAAGACATTCGCCTAGTTCAAAAGGCAAGCAATGTGTGTGGGGCTGTTTCAGTTGATTGATCAGATATGTCGGCAATGTGCGGTATGCTCTGTGACCAAGGGGGCTGAGGTCCAGGTGCCTCCCATGACTTGGAACATGTCTGCCCCATTGGAAATATTGACAGTTGACTTTCCCACCCTTGACATGTCGGAAGATGGACATCGCCATGTCCTTGTCATGGTGGACCACTTTACCAAGTTTGCAGTAGCTGTACCAACTAGTGACCAGACTGCAAGGACTGCAGCTCAAGCAGTGTGGAAGCACTTCTGTCTCTCTTATGGTTGCCCTCAGAAGATACATTCAGATCAAGGGCCCTGCTTTGAAAGTGAGTTCTTCCAGGAGTGGTGTCGCTCCTTAGGTGTCAAGAAGACGCATACGACCCCATATCACCCACAGGGTAACGGAGCCTGCAAGAGGTTTAATCGTACCCTGATACAACTGTTGAGAGGGCTGACCCGTGAGAAACGAACCAGATGAACCCATTACTTGTCCGAAGTGGTTTGGAAGTATACTGTGCACTCAGCGACAGCTTGTTCTCCTTACCACGTGATGTTTGGCCGTACTCTTGGGGGACCCACAGATCTATGGGGTGTTGTCCCCAATGAATAACTGGAGTATACTCCAGCAACCTGGATTTGAGAGTGGAGGCGACGCCTGTCAGAAGTCCAACAGTTTGTAAAGGAGCGAACTTGGGTGGAACAAGAAGAGTCAGGAACGGAGGTCTATCACCTGAAGCCGGGAGACAGGGTCTTGATCATACTCAAAGGTGCACATCAGCAGGGCAAGCTACAAACTCCATGGGAGGAAGTGCCTAGAGTTGTGGTACAGCAACCAATTCCAGGAGTGCCAGTCTACCCTGTTTCCCCGAAAATAAGACCTAGCGTGGTTGTCGGTGATGGCTGCAATATAAGCCCTACCCTCCAAATAAGCCCTACCCTGTTTCCCCGAAAATAAGCCCTACCCTGAAAAGAAGACCTACAAGGACTTTAACTACGGCTTTTTTGGGGGGGTAGGGCTTATATTGCAGCCATCACCGACAATCACGCTAGGTCTTATTTTCGGGGAAACAGGGTATGACGTCCAGAAGGAAAATACACAAGACAGGCTGAGGCGGCTACACCGCCGGCTCCTCAAACCTATTAGAAATTACGTAGAGGTGCCTGAAAGCTTATCTAGAGAGCCAGAGGAACAGGTTTCCGAGCCACCCGTAGCAGTCCCAGCAGAGAATCAGTGGTGGCTACTCCCTGTCCCTTCACTGCTGCCTCCAAATCTCCAAAGAGAGATTACAGATACAGACAATGTCAGGCAGCCCAATGATTGCCCAGCTCGGATTCCTACTCCTGCTGTGGAGCCCTCTGACCACTGTCCACTGAGATGCCTGAAAGTGAAGATGTACCTTTGCCTGCTCCTGAAGGGGATCCTGAACCTCAACCCTTGAGATGCTCTCAGAGACACAACTTTGGGAAAAAACCTGAACGTTTTGCACAGGAGGACTTTGTCTGGTCGGTAAACTTGCCTGGAATCGCAAGTTCAAGCGGGGTGGAGTGTAGTGGAATGCCCCTTTGTCCAGATTCTGGTGCAGGTCCCTTTAACTCAACTCCCCACAATCCTCTGAGCTCCTGGACATGCCCGGGGGATAAAAAAATCAGCTCCACCCAGCTTCCTGTGCTCAGAGAGATCCTGCCTGATGGGACAGCAGTGATTGGGCAAGTGAGTTGTTCCCAGGTGCTGGGTCCTCCCCTGTTAAGTCTGGTGTGCGGGCCACCAGCAGTGAGAACACAGTATCTTTCCAAGCCCCAGTCACCGGGGAGGACTCTGTTACAGTCCATTGGTGGAAGCTGTCCATGAAGTGAGTTGGCCCTATCTCCAGCCACCAGAACCCCCTGACCGAAGCAAGTAGAAAGCAGTGCCAGCGTGAAGTTTGTGTCAGCAGGAGGTCCACTCAGCTCACAGTCTGTGGAACGAACGATTACTATTTTGGGACACATGAGATTCTTAAGCTTTCATTTCTATCTGTAGGTTGGACTCAGAACACGCTGCTGCCACCTTGTGGACATTAGTTGAACAGCAGTGTAATTGTTATATCCTTTTCCATTACGGTTCATATTAATGTTCTGTACTGTATACCCAGTTTTGCATGATTTCTGGTACAATTTATGTTGAAGTTCACTGTTAAGTAAAGTAGAGATTGCACATCACCACTGGTCTGATTATTTGGCTGTGACCGTTACACTACAGTTGTCTGCTAAAGCTATGGTGCAGAAATCTTTGAATCCATGTGTGCTTCCTGGATTGGGATGTACCAGAGCTTTATCAAAGCTTGCTCGCTTGCAAAGAGTGCTTAACAAAAGAGTTGCCACAGAATATGGTTTGGAATTTCCATATGTTTCTGCAGAGACAATGCAGGAAATTGAATTAAAGTGAGAGGAATGGTGCAGTGATGCTATCTGGGACTACCTATCTGTACCAAAGCCTTTCAGAAAAGCTGGCTATTCGTCTGTCATGGATGAGCATTGTGATGGATGCATGCTTCAATGGAACTATGGCCGGCATATCTACTCTGACAAAGTGGTCATCTGCAGACCTGGAAAAGAAAATGTTGTTTACTTTGTCACTACTATGGATAACCAAGGGAAACCAGCTACCTTGCCAGATCCTCATTTCTATTGGTAACTGTTTAAAGGGACTGTCATAGTTCACACTGAAAATGTAATTCTCTGCTATAAAGCAACAGTTGGTTCCTGTTTAAACTACAGAAGAAGAGTTCAGTTTTTGAAAGAGAATGAGAGAAGTTTGTTGCTCTGAATGGACTATGGGGTACATAGCCAGATAGTCATAGGTTTAGAGAACTTCGTGGTCAAGATTCTCTACTGTGTACAGTAATGTCAAGACTCTGCTATCAAGGACTTTTGCCATACTGATTACTGGGTACTAGATGGTGGAAGCTACTTATAGATAGGGGTGGACTTTTAAGTTACATTTAGTTTACTTTGCATTTAAAAATGTGTGTAGGAAAGTTTCATTCTCTTGGGAGTGAGGCTTTGCTCCCAATTGATTAGTGATGCTGATGTATTTATCTGTGTGTATAACTTTGTTCTTTTTCAGGTAAAACTAGATCTATCAAACTGTTAGTTGTGTGGCAGTTAGATAGATAGTGAGGTTCCTGTAACATGACTAATGTGAATATGTTGTTGATTAACCACCTCAGCCCCGGAAGAATTTACCCCCTTCCTGACCAGAGCACTTTTTGCGATTCGGCACTGCATTGCTTTAACTGACAATTGCGCGGTCATGCAACGTGGCTTCCAAACAAAATTGATGTCCTTTTTTTTGCACAAATAAAGCTTTCTTTTGGTGGTATTTGATCACCCCTGCGGTTTTTATTTTTTGCACGATAAACAAAAATAGAGCGACAATTTTGAAAAAAACACAATATTTTTTACTTTTTTCTATAATAAATATCCCCCAAAAATATATAAAAAAACAATTTTTTCCCTCAGTTTAGGCCAATACGTATTCTTCTATATATTTTTGGTAAAAAAAATCGCAATAAGCGATTATTGATCGGTTTGCACAAAAGTTATAGCGTTTACAAAATAGGGGATAGTTTTATGGCATTTTTATTAATAATTTTTTTTTAAATGGTGGTGATCAGCGATTTTTATCATGACTGCAACATTATGGCGGACACATCGGACATTTTTGACACATTTTTGGGACCATTGGCATTAATACAGCGATCAATGCTAAAAAATTGCATTGATTACTGTAAAAATGTCACTGGCAGTGAAGGGGTTAACCACTAGGTGGCAGTGTAGGGGCTAAGTGTTTCCTAGGGGCGTGTTTCTAACTGTAGGGGGGATGGGCTATGTGTGATAGTTCATTGATCGCTGCTCCGATGACAGGGAGCAGAGATCGAGTGACACTGTCACTAGGCAGAACGGGAGGTGATCGCGAGTATCCCCGCATCGATCGAGTCCATGGGACCCGCGACACCCTCAGCACACATGCGCACGCTGGCCGCCTCTTAAAGGGCAACGTACAGGTACATGATTCTGCCTGTACGCACCCTTCTGCCAACGTATATTGTTATGAGGCGGTCGGCAAGCGGTTAATGTTTGAAACTGTAACATTCTTCTTTACTGTCTTTCTTTTCTCCCATCCAAGTTTTTGGTTCAGATACCTACTTTCAGGCTTGAGAGTCATTTTTGTTCTTACAGACGCTGAGGACAGCGCCTATTTTAGTGGGGGGAGTATGTAGCACCCTGCTCCTTTTTGATCAGGTGATCGTAGGTAAATTTAGTTTTTGGCTGAGCTGTAACCATTTAATGTATATAGTTTACTGGATCTGTTCTGGAATTTACTTGGTTGTGCAGTTTCCCATTGTTGCCAGTAGGTGTCACTGGTACCATGGAACAGTGTGTGAATAACAACTTAGTAAAACTTTAATGAATATTCGTCTTTCAGAAACAGCCCAGTGGGAGGTTCTTGCTGCTGTGCTTTCTGGGGGAGAGTATTTATGGGACAGATGCCATGTGCTAGGGATCAGTTCTTACCTTGTGGCCCTCCAGGCTGGAGGGCTGCATTACTGCAGCTGTGCAAGTAGGCCCAGAAGCCTGTCTGGGGCCTACTACCGCAGAGGTGGTCCTTAGGCTGCCTTGCCTGGGTGGAGGAAGCCGAGCCAAGCTGAGGAGATCCAGGGGAGGACCCTTGCTGGAGAGAGCCAGGATGAAGGCTGGTCTCTCAGAAGGGCCTGGTGACTTACTTGGAGGACACACCTATCTCTAACCTACTCTCACAGTACTGCCGGTATGGCTTAAAGGTTCTGGTACTGTGAAGAAGCTGTTCTATATTCCAACTACCCTTACAGTACTGCCAGGATGGCTTAAAGGTTCTGGTACTGTGAAGAAGCTGTTCTATCTCTAACCTACCCTTACAGTATCACCGGATGGCTTAAAGGTTCTGGTACTGTGATGCTGTTCTACAGTTCAATCAAGGTAATACATTCCTGGCTGCTAAGTTTGTGAGACAGAGTTATCCAGGTATCTGCTGGCTGCTAAGTCCTGTGAGAGAGGATTATCCAGACATTGTACAGTTTGTTAGGTCTGTAGCAGAGACCTACTCAGCAATACAAGATTTATAGAGAGAAAACTGTGTTTTGTCCTCTATTCTGAAGAGTCTGTAAGTGATCTGCTACAAAAAAGGTATCTGCAACCTCCCCTCAACCTCTTTACTACTACTTCTTTCAAGTTTTTAATTAAAGCATTGAAAAATACTAAAGTGACTGGCGCCTGTATTTGTTCTCACTTCCCATTATTGCCATGGACTCAGCCCTGGGGTGAATGTAAGCCCGCTCCCGGTATCTGGAGGTGTCTCTTTGTTCCCAGTATACTCAGGGGGGCACTACACTGAGAAAAGAACAAATGAGAAGGGATGGAGGAGGGACAGTTGTAGTGCTACCGTAATGCGGATGGTACATATGCATGTAGGACATGTAAGGTGCGGGGCAGTCTGTGACGTTATATTTACAACAAATAGACTGCACAGATATAAGAGGTGCTTTTCTGATCACTAAGGGCTGGTACACCATACAGCTCTCCATCTTCTGGCTTTCATCTAGCCTCCATATCCAGCAGTAAAACTCTTGGACCTGGCTCTTGTACCCTTGTTTTAGGAATAGTCTGTTTTCAGCATAAAAGGCAAGCTGTAAAAAGCTTTGCTATGTTTCACTGCTCAAAACTTAAAGTCAGCAGCCAGGCTGCAAGGATGCCCCTATAGAAGACTGGAAGGTGCTCCTTAATAAATTAAAGGACAAGGCACAACAGGGAAGTGTTTGAGTTTAGCAGAGGGGTCAGGCAATGGAAGATCATCCAGAATCACCTCCCAAGGTCAGGGTCCTTCATCTTACTGTAAAGATTCAACAAAAGCATCAAACTCTTCCGTGTTCTTTTCATGCATAGCCAACTTCTCTAGCAAGGAATCCAGATCTTCTGCCATTGACTGCACAGCGATGTCTATGGAGAGTCTACTCAGTTGCAGGTCATATTTGGAGAAGGCTGGTCGAAAGTCCACCATCACAAAGTCATCCTGAGATACCTCACTGCTGGAGCAGGAACTCTGCAAGCTTCGAGCATCTGGTGACACCTTCTCGGGACTGTCAGGACACATCACCATGGGGTCATGCTCCTCAAGTTCAGCAAGCTTGTCTGCAAACACAGCAAAAGGAATATTGGTGCTGGCATAGGTGACCTGCGGGGAGGACTTGTCCACAAAGGCCCCTACTTTGCATGTGAAGAGGATGTGAGGGGTCTTGTTTGGTGAGCCGCTTCATCCAGCAATGTTGCTTCCTGACGGTGTGTCAGCTTCTTCGCTGCTGGAAGTGGTGCCTGTTACATTAGATGGTGAGGTCAGGAGAACCCAATCACATTCAGCTTGAGTACCATGCGCAGGCTGGGCAGAGATGTTGGGTAATCCACCCTCTTTTCCTGGTACCATCATCTGCGATGGTGGGGACGTAGAAAAAGACGTGGCACAGACATCCTGGGAATCCTCCACAGATGGATATATGGTGCCCTACTCCTCAGACGCCCTGTAGTTGCAGGGATGCATGTGTGAGGTGCTGGGGAAAGGTCGGTCAACAAAGTGATCAATAATAATCCCCATGATGGGCTGAGTCCTCTCAAACTGCCGAGTAGACATAAAAGCCAGATTAGTTCTGTAGGCACAGGTCAGGGTAAGTGTCCCTATAGGGGTCCCCACTGTTCCAACACATACCACATGGAAACCTTCTTTAAGACCCAAAAGCTTAACATTTCCAAAATATATCCTGTAGAGAATGACATATTCATGCCCCTGCTTCCTGAACAACCTGTAGGCCGGCGTTACCCTGGTGACTGCCAGTAGGGATTTCAGTAGCAGCGACAGCTGGTTATACACAGTATAGGAGACCTTTATCTCCCAGTCACATTTTTCATTCATTTCCAGACACCACACTTCAAGTTCCATGGAATCACCCTCTGGGGTCTTTAAAGAAATTTTCGACACACATGGAGCATCCAACTGCAGGCAGCTGACCAGCTGACCTTTCTTGGCTTCCTCTGTAACCTCAGGGATGTCCTTGATTGCCAAGTTAAACTTCAAGGCAAAAAATTTGACAAACTTGTCCAAGTCCTTCCGGTCTTGTGGGCTGAGGTCTGAGTCCATGGTGTCTGTAGGCCTCTTCTCATTCCACACCAACTCCTACTCCTCCTCCTCTCTATGGTAATGGAGGTCGGGCCTGGGCCCAGCTCACCCGCACAGCCTCGGCTACTCCACTTCCCTGTACCCAGCTGTCCCTCAGCGGATGTCCCCTCCTGACCCGGCACTGCTCGGCTCCACAGGATCACATCCCCCTATAGACCTCGGGGTCGCTATTATTGGGGGACTTTATTTATCTACTCTGGAGATGCCTGAAACTCCATTGGTATTGGGCCGAGGTATCCCAGTGTATCGCTTGATTAGCTCAGACACCAATTCCATTAAACCCCCTGGTGTATTTACTAGGGGCCATTGATGTAGAAATGTATTAGAAAGGAATGTATTACATGATTATTAGGTTGCTGTATCTAGCTAGAAAACTTATTGCAAGATATTGGATGGCCTCTATGGTCCCCACAGGAAAACAATGAATTAGCTATGTTAACTCCTTACTTCTTAGAGAACGCCTGGCATATAGTCGCAGGAAGGCAGTGGGTAAATTTGACCTTATCTGGCATGCCTTATCTCAACATCGCCCGGTGACCACGCCCCCTAAAACGTCACAGTCCCAGCATGCCCAGGGACTGTGACATCATTAGGGGGCGGGGTCTCCGCCTATATAAGTCACAACGGAGCCCTCAGAGAGCAGTCCAGCCAGAGAGAGCGTCGTGTCAACATCTGGAGAAGAGAAGAGGGAAGAAGCCAAGAAGCCCAGAAGCCCGGACCTCTGCTGGCAAGAGAGCTACCTGAAGACAGCAGATGAGCCGGCCGAAGAACTGGAACACCGGGAGAAGAGAGCGGAGAAGAACCAACCGGACGCCGGGAGAAGAGGAACCGGAGGAACCCCCGAAGCCGGAGGAAGACCCCCCGGAGCGCCCCCCTCCCCCAAAGCACCCCCCATGTTGGGGGCATGCGGCCTGGTACGGTTTAGGAGGGGGGGGGGCGCTTGCTCGTCCCCACCCCCTTTCCTGACCGGCCGGGCTGCATGCTCGGATCGGGGTCTGGTATGGATCTTTGGGGGACCCCACGTCGTTTTTTCAGCGTAGGGGGTTCCCCTTTATAATCTATACCAGACCTAAGGGCCTGGTATGCCCAGCGACGGGGCTCGCAAGGTGTCAATCTTGCCGATAAAAGCGGCAAGATTGATTTCCTTTTCTAGTCCCGTCGCACATGAGTCACGTTCAAAATGAACAGACTTGTCCGTGTGTGGGCAAGTCCGTTCATTCTGAAAGTCCGCCGTAACTCCGGCGAAAGTCCGTCGGAAAGACGGGCGGACTTAGCCCGCCGGAAAAGTCCGGTCATGTGTGGGCAAGTCCGTCCGTTTTAAAGTCCGGCGCACCTGGCGGACAAAGTCCGTCAGAAAGTGTGCCGGACCAAGTCCGCCGGAAAGTCCGACCGTGTGTACGTAGCATAAGTTGTACTCACACTTGTTACAGAGTAAAATAAATGGGGAGGCGGTGGGAGTGAGGGAAAAATGGCAGGTAGTTATCCCAGGAATGAGTGAGCAGGACTGGGATGAAATCTGCTCCTCGCATTGAGAGTATCGCCGGCAATAAACAATAGAATAATTCAGTTAAATATAATACATCAGACATATTTGGCACCAAATAGATTATATAAGATGGGGAGGATGCAGGCGTCAGACTGTACAAGATGTGGAGAGGGAGGAGCGGATTTCGTCCACGTCATGTGGCAGTGTGGATGCATAGGAAGGTATTGGCAAAAGGTAGTTAAACTAGGAAAAGTCATAAATAAACCTATGATGGCTACGGTGGAGTTGTGTGTGTTGGGGGTGGTAAAAGATAGGGTGTGTGGTTACACTAAGATATTTTTGCAAAAAGTATTATTCCTGGCCCAAAAACAAATAGTTGAAAAATGGGTAACTGGGGAACTGGGTAATTTTAAGAAAGCGGTTGCCAGGGGTAACCAAACAGGTATTAGTGAACCTGAAACCCAAAAAGTGCTGGGTAAAGTTGAGACGGATGTCAAAGTAGGACCCTACAGTCTTGGGAGAGTAGATCTGGGGGAGGTGAGAAGAAATGTAAGCACCCAAAAATTGGGAAGAAGTGTGCATGGAAGCACACTCGGAAAAAGAGGTGGGTGGAGTGCCCCTTTAGGAAGAAGGGAGTTGTATTTCTCCCTCCATTGCGAAACGGGGGGAGGATGTGTGGAGATGCGACCCTGTGTCACAGGTGCATATGAGCAGTGTAAGCCTGATTTTGGTAGGCTTGCTAATTGCACACCTGTGCACTGGCTTCATAATCATCCCAGGAATAGAGGTCAGTGCTCATTAGGGATGAGCCGAACACCCCCGATTTGGTTCGCAGCAGAACTTGCAGGAAAAAAAATAGTTTGAACACGCGAACACCGTTAAAGGGACACAAACATGAATAATCAAAAGTGCTCATTTTAAAGGCTTATATGCAAGTTATTGTCCTTTGAAATGTCATTTTGCTGTCAGACTGTTCTAAACACGGGAAACATGTGCCCCTTTACAGGCATACTATAGACACCCCCCAGGTACAAAATTTAAAGGAATATTACACTTTTATTGTTTCACTGTAAGCTTTATTAAAATCACTGCTCCCGAAAAAACAGCCTCTTTTAAAAATTCTTTTTGCATTGATACATGTCCCCTGGGGCAGGACCCAGGTCCCCAAACACGTTTTATGACAATACCATGCATACAAGCCTTTAAAATTAGCACTTTTGATTTCTCCCATAGACTTTTAAAGGGTGTTCCGTGGCTTTCGAATTTGCCACGAACACCCCAAATTGTTCGCTGTTCAGTGAACTGTCGAACATGAGTTTGACTCGAACTCGAAGGTCATCCCTGGTGCTCATCTATGGAGACAGCTCTGCCTGGCAGACGAGTTCTGGCCTAGGAGTCAGGAGAGAGCCAGTGCAGCACGAAGCTGAAAAAATGTCAGGTCTGGGGAAGACAGACCAAGGCCTAAGGTGTAAGGTCTGAGCAGGAGTGCTACGTTTTAAGCCAGGAAGGCTGAATTCTGGTTGTTCTGAAGCAGGACTGTAATGCTGAATAGCGCTGCAAGAGAATCTGATGTTTATTTTTGAACAAAAATGGGCTGCCATGCCTTTGAAAATGCAGTCGGGACTGACACGATTTCTTCAACTTGGATGCACCACTAGAGCTTAATCACCCCAGATCGTCACAGAATGTATGGTCTATGCTTATGGAGTGGGGGTCTGCACTGCGTGGGGTCTCTGCTGATGGAGGGGGGTCTGCACTGAGGGGAATCTATGCTTATGGAGGGGGGGTCTGAATTGAGGGGGATCTATGCTTATGGAGGGGGGTCTGCACTGAGGGGGGTCTATGCTGATGGGGGAGTCTGCACAGAGGGGGGTATAAGCTGATGGGGGGTCCACACAGAGGGCTGTCTATACTTAATGGGTGGTTATACTGAAGAAAGGGAGTCTGTACTTAGTGGGGGGTTATACTGAGGAAAGGGAGTCTGTACTTAGTGGGGGTTATACTGAGGAAAGGGATTCTGTACTTAGTGGGGGGTTATACTTAGGAAAGGGTGTCTGTACTTATTGGGGGGGGTCTGTACTGAGGGAGGGTGGTCTGTACTGAAGGGGGACTATAGTTGGGGTGACACCAACCCTAGTAATGCCACTGCCATGGCTATAATATATATGGTGGTGATTGTAAAAAGGTTAGAGTCTGATTGTTTGTCTTGAACTTTGGACCTGATTTTCCTTGTTTGTTTAAAAGAGAAATATGGGTTTCCTTTTTTCTGCTTAATCCTAATCCTTATAAGCTGCTAGTATCTACAAATCTTTCCTGCCCTCTGAGAAGTGCACCGTTTCTGTTAAAATAGAGTTAATTACCTGTGGGAGGGTCTACAGACTTTCTTGCAGTGTCATACTGACAATGGGGAGTCTGGATCCACCCTCTTCCTGTCATCTGTGTGATGACATCAGCTCTGGGCTCTCTGCTCGTTCCCAAGACTAAACACAACAAACAGAGCTGTTCTCCTCCTCCCCTCCTCCCTGTTGCAGACAGAACGATCTCTGCACACATTCAGGAAAGAAGCAGGCATTAGTGAGTGTAGAAGTCAGTGATAGTCAGGGCCACTGATAAGCCAGTACAACTGGCCCGGCCAGCGGGGGGGGGGGGGCAGGCAATATAAACAGTGAATGAAAGAATGCAAAGTAATTTTAAAAAAAGTGTTTCCCTCCCCTTCAGCCCAGCCACTCACATTTGACTGTAAACAGTGCTGGAGTGGGGCTCAATGGGGGAGCAAGGAGGGAGACACACGGAGGTATGACTACAGCAGCAATACAGGTTCTGCGGGACACACAGCTGTGGCTTAGTGGAAACAGGATTGTTGGGAGCACAGTAACATGTTGCTGGCCGACTGCAGTGTCTTCCAAATATCTATGTGATCAGACAGTGTACAGGTTACCGATCAGCCTCCTCTCCCTCTTGTCTTGATGGTTACTTTTTTTTAAATCTGCCTAACCTGACCTGCACATTGCCTGATCACACTGATACGATCTCTGGAAGACTCTTCAGCAGCTGTAAACCATTTCAGCTTATAATCAGCTATTTAGCCAGAGCTCTGTGTGTGCTGCACAGATTGTTTGATGGGTTTTTTTTGTTTGTTTTTTTTTGTAAGAATTTACTGCTGGATCAGGCTAGAAACTTCACAGCCCCATTAACTGGTTACTGTCCTCCACTAATCCTGACCAGTTCACTGTTTGTAAGAAAATTTGTATTTTGGAAATTGGATGTGATGCTGTCTTCTGTCACTTGGTTGTGCTTTCAAAGGAAAATCACTGACTTGATCTTGCAGAGATGGTTTAAATAGAGTGGATCAGCCCTGTGATACGATATACTTGTACACTGGGTTCAGCCATAAACGCAGTCTCCGACCATCTCCTGAATCAATCATGTCTGCGATCTCTAACCATCTTCTGTATAATGTCTGCAGTCTCTGACCGTCTTCTGTACCATGTCTGCAGTATGTAACCATCTCCTGTACCATGTCTGCAGTCTCTGACCATCTCCTGTACCATGTCTGCAGTCTCTGACCATCTCCTGTACCATGTCTGCAGTCTCTGACCATCTCCTGTACCATGTCTGCAGTCTCTGACCATCTCCTGTACCATGTCTGCAGTCTCTGACTGTCTACTGTACTATGTCTGCAGTCTCTGACTGTCTACTGTACTATGTCTGCAGTCTCTGACCTTCTGGGGAGGGGCCAGGGGTGGGGCTGAAGGAGGGACCATGGGCATGACCAGGGGCAGGGCCAGGGTGGGGCTGGAGGAGGGGCCAGGGGCAGAACCAGTGTGGGGCTGAAGGGGGCCCCATCAGGTAGACTGTACGGGGCCCCATGATTTCTATCAGCTGCCCTGGTGATAGTGCTCTGTACAGTGTATTATATTCTACTTGTAAATGTAAAAAAAAAAAAAAATTCTCTGCCATATACTACTTAGAGTTACTGTCACTGATTTTTTCACTTGTGGACTATATTTTGGTTTCAAGAGTTTATTTTGTTTTCACACAATACCACATCTTTGTTGGGTGTACACCTTTATGAAAGGTGACACCTATCACTTATGAAAGGTGATACATTCTTGGATGCACCGAACATATACCAGTTTTTCTTGTATGCACCGAACATATGTTAGTTTTGTTTTCCCTTGTAATATAGGGTTTATGTCAAAGATTGTTCTGCATAAGTTTTATTGTGTTTTTATTGAATTATGAACACACTTTTTTTGATGAGTACACACACCATTTATGTAAGGTGATATATTTCTGTATTCACTGAACGCATGTTAATTGCCACTTAGCGCTGCATTTATATAAAAAATGTTTACATTCACTATACAGTTACTATACTGGTGATGCCGGCTGCTGATTCATCCTAACTAATAGAATATTTCTTAGTAGTGCAACAATACCCCCTTTTTTCTGTTTTGTCTATTATATTCTACTTTCCTGCTAAAATTATAATGCAAATAATACATTTTAAAGTAAAATACAACACTGGCTTTTGTCAGCATTGCCTGCATTTACTGTAAAGCAATTAGAGCCAATATTGTGATTTTATTGGCTATTCAGATTGTTCTATGTGATTGAGGTCATGGAGCCTTCCATGTATAGATGCTTAGGCCGGTTTTACACTGCTAGGAGTACAGGGGTTGGGGATGATGGGACTGTATAGGTGTACAATGAATGGGGATGATGGGACTGTATAGGAATTCAGGGGATAGGGATGGTGGGACTGTATAGGAGTACAGGGGATGGGGATGACTCAGTGACACTCTTTCCCCATTGGCTGGAGGAGACACTGACACAGACTTTGAACTACCCAGAGTGAGGGGAAGGGGGGAGGGAATTTGTAGGACATAGGAACGACAAAGCCCACTGTAGGAGATGTTGGAGGCTTGCTGCTGGGAGGTGAGAACACTTCACTGCTTGTGTCACGCTGCCTCTGCTTCTGGGTTTTAGCTGGGGACATGCTGCCATGGAAACAGAGTCATGTGAAGAACGTGCTCGCTCTAGATAGCAGCTTGGGTGTGCACCTCTTCACCAAGCAGACCCACATATCCAAGAGAATGAGGGACTGAAGGAGGGGCTGGATTGAGGAGCAGTATCTACCCCCTGGAAACTTTTGAACTGAGAGAGAATGTTAGAGGCTGATTCTGGACTCTTCAAAAGACTATACTGAAAAAACTAAAGGACTGGGGAAAGAAAGAAATGCAATTCAGGTATGAGGGTAACATGTACTACCTTTTTATGCATTCCCATACTTCTCCTGTAAGCAATATATTTTTTGTTCATTTAGTAGATTATACTTAAGTCTCTCTCTCTGAGTCATATAACACACCTTTATAAGATAAATATAAATTTAAAGTGGTTGTAAACTCTTACATATACACAGAGATTAAACAAATCTTCCTATATAAGTTGTGTTGCAGAGTAAGATTGCTGGGTGCAGTTGAGTCAATTCAGATCAGACATTGTGGAGTAACATGAACTGGCTTCTTTATTGGAACATAACTGATAAGAAGTACACAGACAGGAAAAAGAAACCAACAAGTACAACACTATATATAGGAAATACAACACATCATAGAAAAATGCATAGCATAGCATATCACTGAGCATTAGCGACATCTAGTGTCCTGTTTGTGAACTGCAGTCAATAGGCTAAGCTGAAAGTCGTTGTATCTCCAACACCCCTTCTCAACAGCTAAGGCTTAGTCTGTTAAACCCATCTTCTTTGTAAGCCTTGAATGTCTTTCAGCGGTCAGGGGCTTTGTAAGGATATCTGCTGTCATATCCTCAGTTGGGCAATAAGGTAACTCAAGAAGACCTAGCTCTTGAAGATCCCTAAGAAAGTGGAACTTCACATCAATGTGCTTGGTTCTTGAATTAACTCCTTCCATGTGCGCAAGTACAAGGCATCCTTGATTGTCCTCATAGATTTCTGTTGGTACCAACTGTGGCTGACCCAAGTCTGTTAATAGCTGTCTCAGCCATATGACTTCTTGGCTTGCCTGTGCCGCAGCAACATATTCTGCTTCACTAGACGACAGTGTAACAGAGAGTGGCTTTTTACTAGTCCAACTGATGGCACCACCTGATGGAAAAAATAAGTAGCCACTGGTAGATTTTCTGTCATTGGTGTCTCCTGCCCAGTCAGCATCCACATATCCTGTTTAGGTCCTTTCATCACTTGCTGGTAACTTTAACTTGTAGTGCGAAGTCCCATTAAGATAGCGAATGATTCGCTTTACAGCATTCCAGTCCTTTTTACTTGGTGTCAAAACCTTTCTGCATAGGATTCCAACAGTTGCTGCAATGCCCGGCCTTGTAGCAGTAGTAAGGTACAGCAATTTCCCTATTGCTTACCTGTATTGAGTATTAGGTAATGGGTTGTCTTGACAATTCATCTTCTTTAGGTACAGTACCTGACCACGAGATTGTGTTTCCAGCGCGATACCATCGCGCTGGTTCTCGGCGACAGGGTACTGTGCATGTCGCGCTGGCTCACTCATCGGGAAAGGAAATTTTTTTTCCTTTCGTGATGAGCGACAGGCAGTGCTGACAGCTGTCTGGTATGAATCCTGAGGGGGAACGCCGCGCCAAATTTTAAGTGAAAAAACCGGTGTGGGTTCCCCCCAGGGGCATACCAGCCCCTTAGGTCTGGTATGGATTGTAAGGGGAACCCCCTATGCTGAAAAATCGGCGTGGGGGTCCCCCCAAAATCCATACCAGACCCTTATCCATGCACGCAGCCCGGCCGGCCAGGAAAGGGAGTGGGGACGAGCGAGCGATCCCCCCCTCCTGAGCCGTACCAGGCCGCATGCCCTCAACATGGAGGGGTGGGTGCCTTGGGGGAGGGGGGGCACCCTGCGGGCCCCCCACCCCAACGCACCTTGTCCTCATGTTGATAAGGACAAGGGCCTCTTCCCGACAACCCTGGCCGTTGGTTGTCGGGGTCTGCGGGCGGGGGGCTTATTGGAATCCGGGAGCCCCCTTTAATAAAAACACACAGTACACAGGTTTTAAGAGTAATCTATTAGGCAGCTCCGAGGTCTTCTTCTGATTTCGGAGGGGTCTTCTTCCGACTTCTCCCGGTGTTCCGCCTCTTCTCCCGGGCTCCTCCTCTATCTTCTTCCAGCTCTTTTGCCAGCGGGGGGCCCGGTCTGCTGCCACTGTCGCCACTATCTCGCCTCTTTTTCTCTTCTTCCGATGTTGACACAACGCTCTCTCCGTCTGCAATGCTGTGTGTGAGCTGCGGGGCCATATATATAGGCGCTGACCCCGCCCCCTTGTGACGTCACGGTCCCAGCATGTGCAGGGACTCTGGGGTCATGCCCCCTTATGACGCCAGAGTCCCTGCACATGCTGGGACCGCCTATATAAATGGCTCCGCAGCTCGCACACAGCATTCCAGCCGGAGAGAGCGTCGTGTCAACATCGGAAGAAGAGAAGAAGCTGCGAGACAGCGGCGAGACAGCAGTGATAAGACAGCGGCAGCAGACCGGGCCCCCTGCTGTCTAAAGATCTGGAACCAGATAGCAGAGGGGCCCGGGAGAAGAGGCGGAACACCGGGAGAAGTCGGAAGAAGACCCCCCAAAGTCGGAAGAAGACCCCGGAACTGCCTAATAAATTACTCTTAAAACCGGTGTACTGTGTGTTTTTTTATTGACACTTTTTCCCCCAGGTGAATGGGTAGGGGTACCATGTACCCCATACTCATTCACATAGGGTGGGGGGTCGGGATCTGGGGGCCCCCTTATTAAAGGGGGCTCCCGGATTCCGATAAGCTCCCCACCCGCAGACCCCAACAACCAACGGCCAGGGTTGTCGGGAAGAGGCCCTTGTCCTCATCAACATGGGGACAATGTCATGGTTATGCAATAGAGTTTCTGTGTCAGCCTACCTGTCTCCATGTGTTCATCTCTAAAGACCAGCTGCCTCTCACCTGACTGGTTTTATAACTTCTCCTCTAAGCATGGCCCCACCCCAGGCCCTATCAGGGAAGCCTATATTAACCTGTGCACTGCAGCAGTGCTGATCAACCATTGTGTGTTAGCTTTCGTGTGTACTTGCTGTGTTTCCTACGTCTGATTCCAGTTACCGACTTTGGCCTGTTCTTTACTATTCCTGTCTGCTTGTGACCCTGACCTTTGGCGTGTCCCCGACCATCCCTGTTTGCCTGTGACCCTGAACCTTGGTGTGAACTCTGTTGTCCTTGTCTGCTTGTGGCCCCGACCTTGGCTTGTCCCTTACTTTCCTTGTTGTTCCAGCCTGCTGCCTCCTTCCTCTTCACTTGTAGTCTACCGTGAGCATGAGCTGTGAGACCCTGGGGGCCGCAACCTGGAGCCATACTGCAGCACAGTCCATCCTTACCACTAAAGGCTCTGGTGAACACCTGCTGGCTCTTAGACTCCGCGCCCTGGGGAATCTATGCTCTAGCTCCCAGTGGGATCTGTGTCAGTGATCCAGTAGACCTGCTTCCTGAACCTCCCAGGGTTCAATTCGCAGCAGTCAGTCCTAGGGTCCACTACCTAGTGGTGCACTTCTGACTCCTGCAGAGTGCATCTGTCACCTAGCCTCAAGGTGAAATGACAGACAAGGTGCTTTGGGGTGGGGGGGGGGCGCAGGGTGCCCCCCCTGCCCCAAGGCACCCACCCCCTCATGTTGAGGGCATGTGGCCTGGTACGGCTCAGGAGGGGGGGCGCTCACTCGTTCCCACCCCCTTTCCTGGCTGGCCGGGCTGCATGCACGGATAAGGGTCTGGTATGGATTTTGGGGGGACCCCCACGCCAATTTTTTGGTGTAAGGGGTTCCCCTTACAATCCATACCAGACCTAAGGGCCTGGTATGCCCCTGGGGGGGAACCCACGCTGGTTTTTTCATTTAAAATTTGGCGGGCATTCCTCCTCAGGATTCATACCAGACAGCTGTCAGCACTGCCTGTCGCTCATCGCGAAAGGACAAAAAAAGTTTTCCTTTCCCGATGAGTGAGCCATTTCGGCGCTGGCTCCCACGACGGGGCTCGCAGGTGTCAAATCTCGCCGATAAATGCGGCGAGATTGACACAATATCGCAGTCACCTAGTGTAGTTGGTTTGCATGGGAGACTCTACTGGTTTGGCGTCTTCCATTCCAAATGTTTCAATTATTTCTTGTATTTTGTGCCTTTGGTTCAGAAGAAAGCTGCCATCTTCCTTTCTCTCGATCTGGGTGCCGAGGTAATTCTTTATGTTGCCAAGGTCTTTGTTGTCAAAGTGCTGATTTAGTTTTTCCAGTATTTCTGCTTCATCCTTTTCTTGCTCAAATCAAATCAGGGTATCATCCACATAAATAAACATATAGACCCATCTGTTTGTCAATGTCTTTGTGTATAAGCAGGGGTCTGCTTTACTCCTTAGAAAGTTTTGATGCATAAGCACTTCATTTATTTTTATATTCCATGCTCTGGCTGCTTGCTTTAGACCATATATACTCCTGCGAAGTTTACACACTAGGTCTGACCTTTGTTTATCTTTAAATCCTGGCGGTTGTTCCATGTAAATTTCTTCTGTTAAATCGCCATGTAGAAACGCGTTTTTCACATCAAAAGATTTCACTTGCATTTTCCTTATGATGGCTACTGTCAGCAAAGTCCGTATTGTAGTGTGCTTGACTACTGGTGCAAATGTCTCATCATAGTCCTCTCCATATTTTTGAGAATAGCCCTTGGCTACTAGTATTGCTTTGTACTGTTCAATTGTGCCATCTGCATTGTATTTTACTCTAAAAATCATTTACAGCCTATGGCTTTCCTTCCGGGTGGTAGCTCTGTAAGTGTCCATGTTTTAGTGTCATGCATGGATTTTATCTCTTCCTCAGCAGCCTTTATCCATTTACTTGCTTCTTGTTCTGAAAGCCGAGATATTTCTTCCCAGCTGGCAGGTTCGTTGCTTGCTTTGTATGAGAGATGTATAGGTGGTTTACCCTTGTTTTCTCTTGTTGAACGTCTCGTTTTTGTGTCTGAACCTTCTTGTGTCTGTTCTTCAGTACTGGTTGAGTCTGCACTCACTTCAACTGTTTGTTCGATAGTTACAGAGATGGGCTGGTCAATGTCAGTTTTCTCTTCTATTCTTGCTTCTACTGTTGTCATTACATTGTCTTTTAAATCTTAAATAAAAGTTATGCTGTTGCTAATAATAACATTGTTTGTTTTGGGATTTAGGATTCTGTAACCCTTGACATTGTCACTGTATCCAACGAAGATATCTTCAAACGCTCTTTTTTGGAGTCAAGTGGTCCTGAAGCTCTCTTCTGACTGACTTTGGGAAGTGTTGCTCTTGTAGTTTTGGATTTAATGCAACATTCACACTTAACAGTAACTGGACAAGGGGACAAGGGGATACTGTTAGATCCATTGTCAGATTCCTCCTTTGTAGTTCCTGTAAGCATTCTGGGTGCCTGTGACCTAGACGTCTGTGCCATATATGTATACAGAGAGGCCCGGAGCTGAGTGAAACGATCGGTGCAGGGCTGGCATGACAGTGCTGGGGATTGCACAGTTATCATGTAGAATAAGGATTCTGGCCCCTTTAAGGATAAGGGAGGGGCCGAGGGAGCAGTGAGGGGAAGTAGAGCAGGAGGGGGGAAGTGATGTCATTCTGAGAGCGGTGGTGGAAGAAGATTATCACAGCTCCTCACCGCTCTGCAAAAATTAGGTTTTTACCCCCTTTTAAGCTGAGATTAGACAGGATGGCAGCGATAGAGGGATTTTTGGATGATTTGAGAGCGGCGGTTGCCGCTCACGGCACGGACTGGCTGCAGCAGCAGCTTACACAGATAGCTGGAGAGAGAACAGCGGCGAGCGGGGGGGTGCCCCCACCTCATGCTCGGTGGTCCCGGCCTCCTGAGAGGTATAGCCCAGCTTCAGGCCCAAGTGAGTCCCGGGGGAGGGGAGGTCAGGAGGACAACAGGGATCCCCAGAGTATGGTCAGTGATCGGCCCCCTGTGACCAGAGCAGGGGAAGCCAGGGGAGCCAGTCGCAGAGGCAGAGGGACAAGTGCCAGGACGCCCAGCAGACCACGTGGCTCTTCCCCCCCAGTGCGTCGCAGGTGTATGACACTGAGGGATGGAGCAGCAGGGATGGAGAGGAGGAATGACACCAGAGAGAGGGGATCAGCCTGCCATGAGACAGCACAGATGGCTGGGTTGGCTGGCAACACTCGGCAGCATAGGACTGGGTCAGCGAGGAATGCAGGGTCGGGCTCCAGTGCAGCCAGCAGCCAAGTGTTAAGTACCCCACCACGCGGAAGTCGCAGAGGTACAGCTAAGGGGGCATCTAACGGGTCTGGCGGTACTTCTGAAAGAGAAGGCCATCCACAGCACCGCAGACCCTCGGCACCCAGAGCAGTCGTGCCGGGGGTGCAACAGGCGATCGTCAGGAATGAACCCAGTGATGACCGATCAGAAGGGGAAGTGTCCGGGTTGGATGGAGGAGAAGACGAATGACTCCCTGCGGCGGTGGTTCCAAGAGTGGCGGCTGTTGGGTCCGGTCCAGGTCAGCCCGGTGAGTCAGATTCTTTGAATTCTTTTACAGCTTTATTACATGCCTTATTGGGTCGAGGAAAACAGGGGGGACTACAGCATACAGGGGGGGAAACAGGGTCGGGGGTAACTGGGCCTACCTTAGCCGGGTCTGGGAACATGGGATTAAGGGAGCTGTTAGTCAGGCTGAAGGAGCTAGTGACACGGGTTGAGGCAGGGACGAGTGGTAGTCCCGCGAGTGCATGGACGGCAACTACCTTTCCGCAGACAGCGGGGGACATGCAGGTCACAGGCGTTCTACCTGTGACACCGGTAGAGGACGTCAGCATGACAGTAGTGGCCACGACTTCGGGGGATCAAGGTAAGACGGGCGAAAAAAGGCCTGATTCAGTTAGGTTGGCAGATGCGGCTAGGAGCGAAGTGTACGTGTGTTTTGAGGGACCTTTGGGAGCCCATTTAAAGACGGAAGTAAAAGAAAAGATATGGAAGGGCGAATACGTGGAAATTTTCATCTTATTGCCGTTGGAAAAATTTAACCTGGATAGGTTAAAACCAGTGGAAGGCAAGAAGGAGGATGAGGAAAAGCGGAGATATCGCTTGATTCCACGTACATTTGCTAATTGGCTGCAGGCGTTTGCCATTTTAGCGAGCGTGGTAGGTGAAAAGGCACCAGAGAATTGCTCGGCGTTATTTGTTTATTTGGAAGCCATTAGCGAAGCTCACAGGACGTATGGTGGTATGGCTTGGCTACGGTATCAGTTTTTTCAGGCAGGGGTTGGAGGTTCCGCAGCTCCAGGACAACCGGCCAAAAAAAGATGGGGTTACTGCTGGCAGTTCAACGAGGGCACCTGCAGATTCGGATCCAATTGTCGCTTTAAACACATGTGCTCCGGCTGCAGGGGATCTCATGCGCTGTCCAAATGTTTTAAAAAAGGAAAAGGTCCGGTTGGAGATGCTTCGGGTAAGAGGGAGGACTCCGGTGCGGGTGGAAAGGATGCTTCCTTTCCTCAATAGATATCCCGATCGTACAGCGGCTGCTGTATTAGAAGCTGGATTTATGAGCGGTTTTCGGATTCCGTGTTCTTTGGCAACAACACCGCCAGAGGCTCAGAATCTGAAGTCGGCAATGCAACATCCAGCGATAGTGGCCGAAAAATTGGGGAAGGAGGTAGCTTTGGGCCGCATGGCGGGCCCATTCAAAGAATTGCCACTGCCGGATTTAGTGGTCTCCCCTTTGGGAGTGGTTCCCAAAAAGGAGCCCAACAAGTATAGGCTCATACACCACCTCTCTTTTCCAAAAGGGGGGTCGGTCAATGATGCCATTGCTCCAGAAGAGTGTGCGGTGACGTACACATCCTTCGACGCGGCGGTGGCATGGGTACGGAAGTATGGGCAGGGTGCCCTAATGGCTAAGTCTGATATAGAATCGGCTTTCCGGCTATTGCCGGTGCACCCGGACAGTTTTCGGTTACTGGGCTGTACTTGGGAAGGGTCTTACTATGTGGATAGATGCCTGCCCATGGGATGCTCTATATCTTGCGCCCTGTTTGAGACATTCATCTCATTCCTGGAATGGGCAGTTAGGGACGTCGCAGGGATCAACTCAATCATCCATTATTTGGACGATTTTTTATGTGTTGGACCGGCGGGTTCCAAAATTTGTGCGGTTCTGTTGGGTACACTGCAACACCTGGCGGAGCGTTTTGGGGCTCCCTTAGCTCCTGAAAAAATGGAAGGTCCGACGGTGACTATAACATTTTTGGGCATTGAGATAGACTCAACTAAGATGGAGTGCAGGCTTCCGATGGACAAGCTGATGCAGTTGCAGGAAGAAGTGCGTGGGACCAGAGGGCTTAGAAAAATACAGCTGAGAAAACTTCAATCTCTACTGGGAAAACTGAACTTTGCTTGCCGAATCATGCCGATGGGCAGAGTTTTTTGCAGGCGTTTGGCGGCTGCTACAGCTGGGATCAGGGCGCCAACACATTTCATAGAGAAGAACATAGAGAAGATTTGCGTGTATGGCAGGTTTTCTTAGAGTCTTTCAATGGAAGGGCTCTTTGGATGGCGGGTCCCGTTAGCAACTGTGACCTGGAGCTATTCACTGATGCGGCCGGCTCCACAGGGTTTGGGGCTTTCTGCAAAGGTCAATGGTGCGCGGCCAGATGGCCGGAGGCATGGCAAGAGGCAGGGTTCTTGAAGAACCTTGTTTTATTGGAACTATTCCCTATTGTGGTGGCTATGGAACTGTGGGGAGAATCCTTCAGGAACCAAAAAGTATGCTTCAATTGTGACAATTTGGGAGTGGTCCAAGTGGTTAACCGGCTGACGGCGGCATCAGTGCCAGTGGTCAGGTTGTTAAGACACTTGGTGCTTCGCTGTTTGCAAGTGAACGCATTTATTTATGCTGTACACTTACCCGGGGTTGACAACACTTTGGCTGACGCTTTGTCTCGTTTTCAGTGGGACAGGTTCCGGACGTTGGCGCCAGAGGCAGAACAACAAGGGATCGCCTGTCCCATCTGGATGTGGAACATTGCTTTGGAATCGCAGCAAAGTGGATTCGGCAATCCGTGAGTATGGCTACGTGGAATGCCTACTCTAAGGTATGGAGAGCCTGGTTTACTTGTTTAAACGAACTGGGTGTAGCCGCAGATGATCCGACAGTCGGACATGCTGTTCTGTATTTCATCGTTCAGGGTTTTGAGAAGGGTATCTCGGCAGCTGCCATAGACCGCGAGTTGGCAGGTTTGGCCTTTCTTTTCAAATAGCAAGGGATATGTGATTACACCAAGGAGTTTTGGGTAAGACAGGCTGTCAAGGGGTATAGGAAGTCACACAAAAGCAGGGATGGGAGGCGACCGGTATCGTTTGACATGTTGAGAAGGATGTTTAATTGTTTGGAAAAGGTATGTATATCCGTTTACGAACACAAGTTATTTCGGGCAGCTTTTGCTTTGGCATTTTTTGGGGCACTGCGCATCAGCGAGTTGGTCAGCCCGTCGAAGTCAATACCAGGGGGTCTCATGGTGGGAGAGATGGAGTTGGGGCATGAGTCGATTAGAGTGTGGATCAGAAGGTCTAAGACTGATCAGGCTGGCAAAGGCAGGTACTTGGAGGTTGGCAGGATTGATGAGGTAAGTATCTGCCCGGTGACTGTCGTACAATCCTTTTTGGAGATTAGATCAGAGTTGGAAGGGCCCCTGTTAATACATGAGGATGGTGGGTTTTTATCTAAATTCCAGTTTGTAGCGGTTTTTAAAAAATGCGTGGTCAGGGTGGGGTGCGACCCGCAACAATTTTCTTCCCATTCCTTCAGGATTGGGGCGGCCACGGAGGCGGCTAGGGCAGGTTTGAGCCAAGACGTCATTCGACGGATTGGAAGGTGGGATTCGGATAGATTTAAATTGTACGTCCGACCACAGTTGTTGTAAGTATAGTTGGTTAAGTTAAAGGGCATGTTGGTGGATACTGTATGTTCATGGGCGTTTTTTCGTATTGTTCTTCTTGTTTACAGGTGAAGTGGGCCTGGTATGGATACTCGGCCACTCGTATGTTTTTTGGGGGGCAAAGAGAGCCGACGTTCGGCCGAACGGCAGACAATTAAGGATCCCCAGGCAAGAAGCACTCGTCAGGTGGATTGGGGTCCCGGGTATGAGATGGAATAGGGTGTTGGGGGAGGTAAATAGATTTGCCAGGTTTGATAGAGCCCCTGATGTATTACTTCTGCACGTAGGTGGGAATGACATGGGAGCCAGATCCATGAGGGACCTTATTAGAGACATTAAATGTGATTTTTTACGTCTAAAAGCGGCATACCCTAATATGGTCTTAGTCTGGTCTGACATGGTGGGCAGGTTGTCATGGCATTGGGCATGGTCAGCAAATAAGGTGAACAGAGCAAGGATCAAAGTGAATAAAGAAGTGAGTAGATTCTTTGTGAAGAATGGGGGCTTAGCCATCAGGCATAGAGAGCTAGAAGTAGATACTTGGAGATATCTATGCAGTGATGGGGTACATTTGAATGAGGTGGGGACTGATCTGTGGGCCCTGGGTGTGCAAGAAGGGATTCAGAGAGGCCTGAGGGTGTGGAGGTGCGCTCAAGGGTAAGGGGTTACCCCTTTCGTGCTGTGGCAGTTTGTTTGGTTTCCTTTAATAGGATTGCTCTAGTTACATGTATGAAACATGTTGTACCCATCCAGGGGATGGGGGTTGGTTATGGTACCCATCCATTGGATGGGGAGTTGTTGATGGTACCCATCCATGAAGGTTGGGATTGAAGTGGTGTACTTTCAGGCTATGTAGGGCTTGGAGGAGGTAAAATGGTTTCGGTCACCGGAAGTTAGGGTACTGCCGAGTCAGGGGTTCCCGAATGGTAAGTTCAACAAAAGAATTGTTTACAGTGACCATGGTGACAGTTGTTTACAGATAGTTTCACAATAAAGTATTATTAAAAGTTACAGTTATTTATGTATATATTTATTGTATTTTTATATTTAATAAAGAAATTTAAGGCCGTGAGGCCATTTACTCCAAAAAACTAGTTCGAGTCATTTATAATGTTTTTTGGAGGGAGGGTAATGTGGGATAATGTAAAATGGTAGGAGACTGGGCTTATACCCCTACAGTGTCAAGAGAGGCCCGGAGCTGAGTGAAACGATCGGTGCAGGGCCGGCATGACAGTGCTGGGGATTGCACAGTTATCATGTAGAATAAGGATTCTGGCCCCTTTAAGGATAAGGGAGGGGCCGAGGGAGCAGTGAGGGGAAGTAGAGCAGGAGGGGGGAAGTGATGTCATTCTGAGAGCGGTGGTGGAAGAAGATTCCCACCCACCCGCCCTAAGTTTTTGGCAGTTTGTTTGGTTTCCTTTAATAGGATTGCTCTAGTTACATGTATGAAACATGTTGTACCCATCCAGGGGATGGGGGTTGGTTATGGTACCCATCCATTGGATGGGGAGTTGTTGATGGTACCCATCCATGAAGGTTGGGATTGAAGTGGTGTACTTTCAGGCTATGTAGGGCTTGGAGGAGGTAAAATGGTTTCGGTCACCGGAAGTTAGTGTACTGCCGAGTCAGGGGTTCCCGACTGGTAGGTTCAACAAAAGAATTGTTTACAGTGACCATGGTGACAGTTGTTTACGGATAGTTTCACAATAAAGTATTATTAAAAGTTACGGTTATTTATGTACATATTTATGGTATTTTTATATTTAATAAAGAAATTTAAGGCCGTGAGGCCATTTACTCCAAAAAACTAGTTCGAGTCATTTATAATGTTTTTTGGAGGGAGGGTAATGTGGGATAATGTAAAATGGTAGGAGACTGGGCTTATACCCCTACAGTGTCAAGTCACTGTGCTTGTGTGTACATAGTCTCACCTTTTCCTTCACTGTGTCAAGGTGATATAGATGATCATCCAGCTTGGCACTTGCTATTGTCTGTTTGCCGTTTAGAATAGAACACTTGTCATCTTGGAATTTTACAGTGAGTCCTGTGGCTGTTAGACGCTTCACAGATAAGAGTTCTCCTTCTAGATTAGGAACATAAAGCACATCTTTCACTGGTATGACTAAATTGTGTCTCGCATCATCCGGGCATACAAGGGTTCCATGCCCATATCCTTCTGCATGTATTTTGCTTCCATCTGCAAGATAAATAGTTTCTTTGTTGTTCAGATCAAGTTCTGTGAAGAAACTTCTATCACTCGTCATGTGACTGGTTGCCCCCGAATTGATGCACCAGCCTTGGCATTTATTGTTGCCTGTCATTTTAAATGTGGCATTCCAGTTTCCTTCCCATGGATCATTGATTATGGTTTTGACCTTTTGTTTAGCATAAGAGGGATGCTGTCTCATTTGCTCTGCTTTCCATATAGTACTGTCTTTCTTTATGTGTCCCTGTTTGTGGCATCTGAAACACACTCTGGTCTCTTTCCTGTGTAACCTTGCGTCTGTAACTTTAAGAGCGGTTCTGGTGTCGGTTTCTGTGGAGTCATGCACTAATTCCTTTCTTCTCTGATACTCATCTTTGAGCCTGGTTTTTACAAATGCTAGCGTCAGATCTGTCTCAGGTCGTGTCTCCAGTGCATTGATTAATGCAGTATACATATCAGTGTAACTGCATAACAACATGGCTGCAGTGTGACTGTCAGTTATATTCTCCCCGATTGATCTGAGTCACTTCCAGCATTGCATTTATATGCTCCTGCATGTCCTGTTCTCTGCCAAGTCTCATTTTGTAAAGTTTCCGCAGCAGAAACAGCTTTCTGTTTAAACTGGATCTTTCATGCAGTCTTTTCAGTACGTCACACATGCCTTTCGCTGTGTCCTCATGACGTATATGAATGAGCTGATCATCCTCCACTAGTAAGCTTATGATGGCCCGTGCCTGTCTGTTTTTCTTGTCCCAGTCCTGATTATTGTCCTGTGGCCTCTCTGTGGTGGTAAGCTCCCACAGTTTGTCTCTGGATAATAGCATTTCCACTTTGAACTTCCATAGCTGATAATTGTCATTGTTCAGCTTGGCCACTGAGAGTTTAAGCTCTGAGTTTCTGGCCATCTTTTCATTTCTTCCTTTATATATGAACAGTCTTACTTGTATATAGGGGATGTCACTGGAAAACTTCCTTATGCGGATCTCTGCATCAGTCACACTGTCTCCTGGCTTTGTTCTGCCTGGGCCGCACCTGGTTATGTAACTTTATCCGGACACTGGGCCCATAACCTGTTGCAGAGTAAGATTGCTTGGTGCAGCGGAGTCAATTCAGATCAGACGTTTTGGAGTAACAGGTACTGGCTTTTTTATTGGAACATAACTGGTAAGAAGTACACAGACAGGAAAAAGAAACCAACAAGTACAACACTATGTATAAGAAATACAACACATCATAGAAAAATCCATAGCTTAGCATATCAACGAGCATTAGCGGTTTCCCCCCATGCTATCACGGGCACTGTAGCAACATCAGTATTCTTAGAGCTGGGGCTGTATGAGAGGCCTCTCTCTACATGTCAGGCTCTGACACAAGGTATGCAACAGCCACATCCACAAGTGAGATTATCCATCAGCACATCTACAGGAACAGGACTGCCACCTTCAGGAGGGGGTCCAGGGGTTACCAAGCCCCTGAGACTCCATAGGGACAGCACTACCCGACAGGTGCTGCTGCAACTAGGGACCCCAAAGTAAAGGAAAGAGACCACCCCCAGGCTGCCCAGCAGAGAGGGAGATAGAGGGATACCAGGGGAGGACTCACCACAGGCTGCCATATGCTACAAGAAGTCAGCAACCTGTCTCTGCCACTGTGTACAACTCAGAACTCCACCACCAGGTGCTAGGCACCACTCCTACATCCTCTGACCCTCAGAAGCCAAGGGAAGGCCACTGCTGTGAGCTACAAGAAAATGGTGATTCATGACCACCCTGAGCCAGCTCTTTCAGCCCATACTGGCACTTGGTCTTAGGGAAAATGGCCACTGAGCATGGCAAATGCAGGATGTCTCCAAAAGAGAAGGTAAAATGGTGGCTGTGGCTCTGGGAAAATAGCTGCCAGCCAAAAATAGCCACGTGGCAGCCATATGAACCTATGCTGAACCCAGAGATCCTCCTCTCCACTGAAGTGGGGGGTTGTCGGCCAGGGGTAACACTGTAACACAGACTATAGGTGCCCAGTCTTATGTGTCCACATGAGACATTTAACTCACTGGCCACCCCAGTCCAGGATGGGGCATAGTCGCTGTTGACTGAGAGCAGAGCTAGCGGTCTGTGTGCTCTCGCTGGTCAAACTGGGGTGACCTGACTGTTGATAGAAGATCTCCACATGAAAAAATCCCAGGAAAAGAAAAGGAACAAATAATAAAGCTATAAGACCACAAGTCCCAGCATAAAGCAATACATCCATACTCCTGGCACTAGGCACAATGACTGGAGGCCTATAGTAGAGAAGGGGTTTTAAGTCCAGGGAAGACTGTCCATAGGAGGTGCCAACATTTTTTCTGCCTAGTGTTCTACTCCTGTAGGTGTTGCTATAAAACCCTGTTTGGTCAAGAAGGTAAACAAAATCTTCAGCCTTTAGAACCACTTTAAGTGATATTACAAATGAGAATTATGAATGTACATCTTTGTATGTTTCTGATTATTAACCACTTGCCGACCGGCTCACGCCGATATACATCGGCAGAAGGGCACATACAGGCATATTAACGTACCTGTACGTTGCCCTTTAAGAAGTGGTTTGCGGGCGCGCGCATGCACTGCGAGCTCCGCGAGCTCTTTGAGTGCGACCGCGGGTCCCGCGGACTTGATGTCCGCGGGGATACCCGCGATCGTCTCATGGAGAGGAAGAATGAGGAAATGCTGATGTAAACAAGCATTTCCCCGTTCTGCCTAGTGACAGGACACTGATCACAGTTCTCTGTAATCGGGAGCGGTAATCAGTGTCATGTCACACATAGCCCCTCCCCCCACAGTTATAATCACTCCCTAGGACACACTTAACCCCTGCAGCGCCCCCTAGTGGCTAACCCCTTCACTGACAGTCACATTTCCACAGTGATCAATGCATTTTTAATCGCACTGATCGCTGTATAAATGTGAATGGTCCCAAAATAGCACCAAAAGTGTCCGATCTGTCCGCCATAATGTTGCAGTCACAATAAAAATCGCTGATCGCCACCATTACTAGTAAAAAAAAATTATTAATAAAAATGCCATAAAACTATCGCCTATTTTGTAGATGCTATAACTTTTGCGCAAACCAAAAAATGCTTATTGCGATTTTTTTTTACCAAAAATATGTAGAATACGTATCGGCTTAAACTAAAGAAAAAATGTTTTTTATATATTTTTTGGGGATATGTATTATAGCAAAAAGTAAATAATAATGCGTTTTTTTCAAAATTGTTTTTTTTTTTTGTTTATAGCACAAAAAATAAAAACCGCAGAGGTGATCAAATACCACTAAAAGAAATCTCTATTTGTGGGAAAAAAAAGGACATCAATTTTGTGTGGGAGCAACGTCACACGACCGCGCAATTGTCAGTTAAAGCCACGCAGTGCCGAATCACAAAAAGTGCTCTGGTCTTTGGCCAGCCAAATGGTCCGGGGCTGAAGTGGTTAGATGACATCCAAATCTCCTCTATCATTCAGGAACAAATCATCACGATTCCCAGTCCTGTGATCACTATGAAATCTCTGACATGGTGATCATATAGTATTATTCACAAACACATCTGTTGGGTTATGATGTCACAATACCTCACACAGATAGAAGCATTTTGACATATGAAGTTGGCAGGCTACAGTTTTTAAAGGGCAATACAGTAGTCCATTGGTGAGAACATGTTTTATAGATCCATTTCCTGCAATGAGCTTCTGGCAGTGGAATAAAATGGAATACAATTTAGTGTTCAAGAACTATGAACCTGGTAACAGAAGACAGACCCCAGATCCAGTATAATCGGTGTACATAGATCATCATTATAATTTCTAAAGATTCAGATCTAGAAGTCCTCAGTGGAGTAGATGGTACAAATGAAGTGTAATTATTCCAACACCATCTCTATCATGGAACAAGAGTCCCTAGTTTGTTTGCTGTCTCTCTTTGAACAGTGTTTACTTTTCTGATCAACTAGAGTCTGGTTGCCATAATAACCTCGCATATGACACTGGGGTTGCAGAATAGTAAAAAACAGATTGCTGTGCTTTGAAAAACAGCACAGAAAGCTCCAGCTTCACACAGTCCTTATGCTAGGAACAAGCAACAGTGACAGAGCTCTCTGACAAAGGGACTGCAAGCAACCTTACAACAATTCTGTCTTTCCGGAATCCTCTCTCAGCATAGTGTAATGCCCTGTACACACAGTCGGATTTTCAATCGGATTGTGTTGTCGGAAATTTCGATCGTGTGTGGGCTCCATCAGACTTTTTCCATCAGAATTTCCAACACACAAAGTTTGAGAGCAGGCTATAAAATTTTCCGACAACAAAATCCGATCGGTTAAATAACGATCATGTGTACACAAATCCGACGCACAAAGTGCCATGCATGCTCAGAATAAATTAAGAGACAAAAGCTATTGGCTACTGCCCCGTTTATAGTCCCGACATACGTGTTTTATGTCACTGTATTCAGAACGATCAGATTTTCCGACAACTTTGTGTGACCGTGTGTATGCAAGACAAGTTTGAGCCAACATCTGTCGGAAAAAAAACATGGATTTTGTTGTCGGTAAGTCCGATCAATGTCTGATCGTGTGTACAGGGCATAACAGTGAGGAGCAGCCATCTTACCTACCCCTGCGCACGCCACTATTCAGCTGCCAGGATAAGGGTCAAGCACCAGGATACCTGTGAGTTCAGCTACCTCTACGCTGACTGTTGCAGGACACTGAAAGGCAACATCCGAGACAGTTGCCCATTGCTGACTAGGTAACAGACCGCACGCCACACACGCTGGCTAAAGGCCTACACACACCAGCAGCATGGCAGACACTAGACACCATACAGGACAGTGATAACTTGGACACCGAGACCATTACACAACTGCGAGCAATGCAAGAAGGCACAGTGCCTAAACGAACAATCACTCATACACAAAAGGCCCATGAAAATTATGAAGCTAACATTGACACGCACTGCGCCAAGTTAGAAAGGGCTTGGGAAGACACAATATTTGAAATATGTAATGCCACAGGTGCTACCAGTCAAGAAGAACAGATTATGCAAACCATAACTCAGATTGAGTCATGCCATGGACATTACATAGCACTGTCACAGACTTACTTCACCTATCTGACTAGAACGAACACAAACGACAGCCTGCAATAATGTGACCTGAAAAAAGCGATCGATCTGGAGTGAGAAGGCATTGTGGAGACTGCCATCACAAAAGCGCAAAAAGAAAGAAAGGAGCTCCTCCTGGAGACAGTGTCACTGCGCTATAGCTCATCCAGACACTTCTCAAGGTCAGGCAAATCAGTGCAGTCAAATGCATCCAGTGCAAGCGCAAGTGCTATCAAGGCTCGAGCCACCACAGAGGCTGCATGTGCTAGGGCCAAATATGCCCAGAAAGAGGCATTTATAAGAGCTGAGAGAGCATGGATAGAAGAGGAGGAGCAGACAGCCGCCGCCAAAGCAGCTGCTGCCACTTCACGTAAAAAGGCTGAATTGGACGCAACCTTAGAAGCCTTAAGTAAGGAAGAGGACGCAGCAGCCACCATAGCCCAGGCTGAAGTCTTGGAAGCAGCTGTGCAACTGGACGGCGGGGAGCAAAATACGACCTGATGCCACCAGAGGTTGCAGGCAGTCGTACGGAAGATAATGTGAGGAGCCTTCTCTGTTTCAACACCGGTGCATCTCAGTGCAGTGAGGGCGACATATCTGACACCAAAGACTTGCTAGACCTGAGAGAAGATGCTGTTCCTCCAAGGGTACTAAGTGCCTGGGATATCAGCAGTCAAAGAGATCATCCACACGCCAATATGCTCATAATTGCACCACCACAGGCTCACCATGTGGCTGCACTAACACAGAGAGATACAGCTATACACACTGGCCAGCAATCATCAAACACTTTCATCAAAGAAGAGGCGATCACAAGACCCTTCCAGGGAACCACGACAGAACAAGATCAGCACACCAATGTATCAGGCCTGACCGACATGGGGAAGTATATGATCCGACATGACATGGTGCAGACGGGACTCACCAACTTTGACGACCATCCCGAGAATTACAGGATATGGAAGTTCACATTCAAGGACGCTATTAAGAGTCTGGGCTTCTCCACCAAGGAGGAACTCACCTGCTGACCAAATGGCTGGGGAAAGAATCCGTGGAACATGCTAAGAGTCTCAGGGCAGCCAACGTGAACCACCCCCAAGTAGATCTGGACTTAGTATGGGAAAGGCTAGAGGAGTGCTATGGTAGTCTCGAGTCAGTTGAAGATGCACTCTTCAAGAGGGTCGACAATTTTCCCAGAATTACTGCCAAAGACTATACAAAGTTACAAGAACTCAGGGATTTGCTGCAGGAGCTGCAGTCTGCAAGAACAGATCAATCCCTAACAGGCCTCAATGTCCTGGACTCCGCTCGTGGAGTGAGACCAATCTTGGAGAAGCTACCCTACAACCTCCAAGAAAGATGGATTTCGCAAGGCTCCAAATACAAAAGAGAGAAGCAAGTCACCTACCCCCCTTCTCTTTCTTCTTGAGCTTCATTCGCGAAGCAGCCTGCACAGAGAATGATCCAAGCTTCATTGTGGGTGCACAGACCACACTCAGTACAAGTAGCCTGAAGGATGAAAGACCAATGGCAAGACATGGCAGTGCTAGAACATGCCTCTCAGTTCGCAGGACGGATGTGTCCCCCACAACCCACACAAGCCCTGACCAGTCGGCCGCTGGAGTCCAGAAGCAGAGAGACATAAACAAAAAATTTCCCATAGATAAAAAAACACATCCGCTTAACAAGTGCATCGGGTTCAGGATTAAATCCATAGAGGATCGCAAAAACTTACTGTGAGAGTTGGGAACTTGCTTTAAATGCTGTGCATCTTCAGGACATCTATCCAAGGAATGTAAAGAAGCCATAAAATGCACCAAGTGTAACAGTGATAGGCATGTGACAGCTCTACACCCAGACATTTAAGTCTAGAACAGTCAAGACCCCTAACCCTATAATAAGGCAGGATGGGGAGGAAGAAGAGGTTAAGACACCTCCCCCATCGGTAACATCTAAATGTACTGAGATTTGCGGAGATAGAGGCGAAGGTAGATCTTGTTAGAAGATATGCCTTGTTACAGTGCACCCAGAGGGACAACTGGAAAGAGCTGTAAGAATGTATGCTATCATCAATGATCAGAGCAATCGATCGTTGGTTAGATCGGAATTCTTTAACCTTTTCAACATACAAGATAACGCCTCGCCTTACATGCTCCGAATGTGCGCAGGACGAATGGAGACAACAGGGAGGAGAGTAAATGGCTACATCATATGTTTCCTGGACGGTAAGGTAAAGATGCCACTCCCCACACTTATCGAGTGTAATCACATGGCAGAGGATAGGAGTGAAATCCTGATACCAGACGTGGCACGCCACCACCCTTATCTCAAGGCAATAGCTGACCGCATCCCATTACTAGACGAAAGCGCCCAAATATTGCTGCTACTCCGTAGGGACATTATGAGAGCTCATAAAATCCATGAACAACGGGATGGGGAACATGATGACCCATGCACCCAGAGGCTTGACCTAGGATGGGTGATAGTAGGCGAAGTATGCATTGACAAGACACGCATGCTTGACAATGTAGAAACCCTACGTACAAACTTGCTGGAAAACGTGCATCTATCTTTGAGCCAAGTCTGAACCACTTTCATGTTAAGGAGATGCTCGGGATCAAAGGAAGACATAGGCATGTCATCGGAGCACAACAAGAGCTTCCTGGGTTAGAGAAGTGCACCGATAACCTAGGGTGCACAGCGTTCCAGGCTACAAGGGATGATAAAAAACAAGCACCTTCAATAGAAGATAGAGAATACCTGAGGTTGATGGACAAGGAGCTCTACAAAGACAAATTGGGTAGCTGGGACTTCTCATTGCCTCCAGAAAGACAAAAAGAATGGGAAACGTGGAAGGATTCTTTAAAGTTCCTTGAACAACTTGAGATCCCACTCCCCTACTCGCCAACATCTCAAAACAATCAACTGCCACAGTTGACATATCAGAAGATTTTTTGCAATCAGGGGACCAGTCAAACAAATATGTTCTGACCGTGGAACCAATTTCATTGGAGCATGTAAGGAATTACAAATAGACACTGAAGACATTGAAGATTCCAGCATCCAAAAGTATCTGTGTGATCAATAATGCATGTGGATATTCAACTACCCTCATTCCTCTCACATGGGTGGAGCATGGGAATGCATGATCGGAGTGACTCAACACATTTTAGACTCTATGATGATGACTACTAGCTTAGCTCGACTCACCCATGAAGTGCTAACCACATTTATGGCCGAAGTGTTAGCCATTGTCAATGCAAGGGCTTTGATTCCAGTATCAACAGATCCAGAATCACCAAGCATTCTGACCCCAGCAATGCTCCTCACACAGAAGATAGGTGACATTCCCACTCCAGTCGGGGACTTCAATTCAATAAAACTGTATAAACGTCAATGGAGACAGGTGCAGTGCCTCGCTAGCACCTTTTGGGACCGTTGGAGGCGCAAATATCTTGTCATACTTCAGGAACATCACAAATGGCAAGCTGTCAAACAGAACATTCAAGAAGTAGATGTCGTTCTGTTAAGAGACAAGCAGGTGCTGCGAAACGAGTGGCCTATAGGTCTCATCATTAAATCCATCCCTAGTGCAGATGGGAAGGTCCGCAAACTCGAAGTAAAAATTGTCAGACAAGGGACTGTGAAAATCTTTACAAGGCCCAGTACAGAAACCATCCTTTTAATGGCCAAAGCGGACTATAACAAAGAAAAGGACTGAACACCCATTCTGGGAATCTTCAAAGGCATTGTGGTGCTCTCAAGCATCCCGAACAGTGCACCCCGCTGGCCTCAATTGCTGGAAGGGACTTTGGAGACTTGATATTGCATTATTATGTGTACATGATGTTATGCACTGTTGTTTTGTTTTCACATATGTACCACATAGTTAGTAATAGTGGTATCTCTAGATACCAGATGGGGAGTATCATGGAACAAGAGTCCCTAGTTTGTTTGCCTGTCTCTCTTTTATCAGTGTTTACTTTTTTGATCAACTAGAGTCTGGTTGCCATAGTAACCTTTCAATTCTCTGGTAGAGAGAATGGATTAGCCCACTCTCCCTGTCTAAATTCATTAGTTGGTTTCTCCCTGTTCCTTTTCCTGTTTAGCCAGAGCTCTGGTCTTTTTCACTTATGGAAGACTCTAAGTACAAGCTGGCAAACCTTGCAATAAGCATTCTGTTTTTTACCTCCTTCCCTGGATAAGCACTCCACATAGAGAAGCTCTCTCTTAACACCCTGCAACATCTACAAACTCATCTACAAACTCTCTGCTGTTATTTCACAAATAAAGTTAAAGGACTTTGTTGTGCTTTGATAGGAAGGCGAGTTAAGCTATCTGGCCTTATTCATATCCTCGCATATGACACTGGGGTTGCAGAACAATCTCTGCACCTTACACAAAGTGATTCCTATGATAGATACACTACGGGTTTTATTTACCTTTCAGCACCGGAGTCAGGGAATGTCCGAGTTCATCCAGCAGAATCTGATCCGGCAGACCCTCACCTATAGAGAGGAATATAAGATGATGGCTCTGAGTCATGTATGATTGAAGCCGACCTTTCACATACACCAAGCTACACATTACAATTATGTCCAAGCAGCAGAATATAATGAATCCTATGTTACATGTAACATGTCAGAGTAAAGTTCTCTATATTCTGGCCATATATATACAGTAGTGATCTGATTAAGATTGTGTTCTGAATAAGTGTAAGGAATAGAGTTGGAGTGGAGAGAGATAGAATAGGGCTCTGTTCATGCTAGTAGCAAGTTAGTGTGCTACAGTGTAGAGTGAAAATAGTTATAGTGCAGTGTGAGTGTCGTGCGACCATTCATTTCTATAGTTTAGTGTTTCAGGGCGTGTTTACTGCAGTATATCAGGGTGCATTAGTGCACGTTTACTGCAGTATATTGAGGTGCGTTTGTGTATGTTCATTGCAATATATTACATAAGTCCATGCAGTTAAAAAAAAAAAAAAAACATACAATCCCATATACACAATCCTACACCCACAGTTGATGCAAAAAAAAGCAAAGCATGATCCAATTTGCTCCAGCAGGGGAAACAATTCCTTCCTGATCCCTTGAGAGGCAAATCGGATTTTGCCTGTATCAACTTTACCTATAAATGTCAGTATCCAGTTATATTATGTACATTTAGGAAAGAATCCAGGCCTTTTTTAAAGCAATCTACTGAGCTGGCCAGAACCACCTCTGGAGGGAGTCTATTCCACATTTTCACAGCTCTTATGCCCTGTACACACAATCGGACATTCCGACAACAAAATCCATGGATTTTTTCCAACGGATGTTGGCTCAAACTTGTTTTGCAAACACACAGTCGCACAAAGTTGTCAGAATTTCCGAACGCCAAGAACGCGGTGACGTACACCACGTACGACGAGACTATAAAAGGGCAGTTCAGAACCAAGTGCGGCACCCTTTGGGCTCCTTTTGCTAATCTTGTGTTAATAAAAGTTTGGTGAAAGACGATTGGCGCTTTTTCAGACTCGTGGTTTTCAGATCGTATTTCTGCTGTTCAGTTTGTGCTTGTGGGTTTGTATCTGGTCTTCAGTTAGGGATGAGCTTCGTGTTCGAGTCGAACCCATGTTCGACTCGAACATCGTCTGTTCGCCCATTCGCCGAATTGTGAACGATATGGGCCGTTCGCGCCAAATTCGTGTGGCACATCAAGGCCCATAATTCACTGTGGCATCGCAGTGCATTGCTGGCTGATGATTGGCCAAGCATGCACTATGACCCGCATGCTTGGCCAATCACAGCGCCGTCTGAACAGAGAGCCATAATTGGCCAAAGCCAAGGAGGCTTTGGCCAATTATGACTCAGGGGATTTAGTACACGTCCCACACTATATAAGGCCGCCTGCATGGCGGCCCTGTGTATTGTGTGTTCCGGCGTTGAAAGAGATAGACAGAGAGACAGTGTCATTTGATTTGAGTTAGATAGATTAGGCAGAACAGTCAGTCAGTTAGCTGCACTTACAGTGTATTGTGTATATATATGCATCCCAGGTGTTGCATATATATATATACACTGTATTCAGTTTAGCTAGATCTGTTCCTGTTATCTTCCTACTGACAGGCAGGCTTGTCTTGTTACAGTATTTACAGCTACCTGAAGAAAATTGCTGGTGTTCTTTTGATCCTATTAGTACCACAATCAGGCAGCTAGACTATTTACAGTTAGTGCGGTGCGTCCTGCTCACAGTGTTCAGCTAAACCTACAAGTTAGTGGGGTGCGTCCTGCTCACAGTGATCAGCTAAACCTACAAGTTAGTGGGGTGCGTCCTGCTCACAGTGTTCAGCTAAACCTACAAGTTAGTGCGGTGCGTCCACCTCACAGTGTTCAGCTAAACCTACAAGTTAGTGCGGTGCTTCCTGCTCACAGTGTTCAGCTAAAACTACAAGTTAGTGCGGTGCGTCCACCTCACAGTGTTCAGCTAAACCTACAAGTTAGTGCGGTGCGTCCTGCTCACAGTGTTCAGCTAAAACTACAAGTTAGTGCTGTGCGTCCTGCTCACAGTGTTCAGCTAAACCTACAAGTTAGTATAGTGAGACCTCTGCACAGTGTTCATCTAAAGCTACAAGTTAGTGCAGTGCGTCCTGCTCACAGTGTTCAGCTAGATCCGTTCCTGTTATCTTCTTACTGACAGGCAGGCTTGTCTTGTTACAGTATTTACAGCTACCTGAAGAAAATTGCTGGTGTTCTTTTGATCCTATTAGTGCCACAGTCAGGCAGCTAGACTACAGTTAGTGCAGTGCGTCCTGCTCACAGTGTTCAGCTAAAACTACAAGTTAGTGGGGTGCGTCCACCTCACAGTGTTCAGCTAAACCTACAAGTTAGTGTGGTGCGTCCTGCTCACAGTGTTCAGCTAAAACTACAAGTTAGTGCTGTGCGTCCTGCTCACAGTGTTCAGCTAAAACTACAAGTTAGTGTGGTGCGTCCACCTCACAGTGTTCAGCTAAACCTACAAGTAGGGATGAGCTTCGTGTTCGAGCCGAACCCATTTTCGACTCGAACATCGTCTGTTCGCCTGTTCGCCAAATTGCGAACAATATGGGCCGCTCGCGCCAAATTCGTGTGGCGCATCACGGGCCATAATTCACTGCGGCATCGCAGTGCATTGCTGGCTGATGATTGGCCAAGCATGTACTATGACCCGCATGCTTGGCCAATCACAGCGCCGTCTGAACAGAGAGCCGTAATTGGCCAAAGCCAAGGAGGCTTTGGCCAATTATGGCTCAGGGGATTTAGTACACGCCCCACACTATATAAGGCTGCCTGCACGGCGGCCCTGTGTAGTGTGTGTTCCGGCGTTCATTGAGAGAGAGAGAGAGAGACAGACAGTGACATTTGATTTGAGTTAGATAGATTAGGCAGAACAGTCAGTCAGTTAGCTGCACTTACAGTGTATTGTGTATATATATGCATCCCAGGTGTTGCATATATATATATATATATATATATACACTGTATTCAGTTTAGCTAGATCCGTTCCTGTTATCTTCCTACTGACAGGCAGGCTTGTCTTGTTACAGTATTTACAGCTACCTGAAGAAAATTACTGGTGTTCTTTTGATCCTATCAGTACCACAGTCAGGCAGCTAGACTATTTACAGTTAGTGCAGTGCGTCCTGCTCACAGTGTTCAGCTAAAACTAAAAGTTAGTAGGGTGTGTCCTGCTCACAGTGTTCAGCTGGATCCGTTCCTGTTATCTTCTTACTGACTATTTACAGTTAGTGGGGTGCGCCCTGCTCACAGTATTCAGCTAAACCTACAAGTTAGTGTGGTGCGTCCTGCTCACAGTGTTCAGCTAAACCTACAAGTTAGTGTGGTGCGTCCTGCTCACAGTGTTCAGCTAGATCCGTTCCTGTTATCTTCTTACTGACAGGCAGGCTTGTCTTGTTACAGTATATACAGTTACCTGAAGAAAATTACTGGTGTTCTTTTGATCCTATTAGTACCACAGTCAGGCAGCTAGACTATTTATAGTTAGTGGGGTGCGTCCTGCTCACAGTGTTCAGCTAAACCTACAAGTTAGTGCGGTGCGTCCTGCTCACAGTGTTCAGCTAAACCTACAAGTTAGTGTGGTGCGTCCTGCTCACAGTGTTCAGCTAGATCCGTTCCTGTTATCTTCTTACTGACAGGCAGGCTTGTCTTGTTACAGTATATACAGTTACCTGAAGAAAATTACTGGTGTTCTTTTGATCCTATTAGCACCACAGTCAGGCATCTAGACTATTTACAGTTAGTGCAGTGCATCCTACTCACAGTGTTCAGCTAAAACTACAAGTTAGTGGGGTGCACCCTGCTCACAGTGTTCAGCTAAACCTACAAGTTAGTGCGGTGCGTCCTGCTCACAGTGTTCAGCTAAACCTATAAGTTAGTGTGGTGCGTCCTGCTCACAGTGTTCAGCTAGATCCGTTCCTGTTATCTTCTTACTGACAGGCAGGCTTGTCTTGTTACAGTATATACAGTTACCTGAAGAAAATTACTGGTGTTCTTTTGATCCTATTAGTACCACAGTCAGGCAGCTAGACTATTTACAGTTAGTGGGGTGCGTCCTGCTCACAGTGTTCAGCTAAACCTACAAGTTAGTGCGGTGCGTCCTGCTCACAGTGTTCAGCTAAACCTACAAGTTAGTGTGGTGCGTTCCTGCTCACAGTGTTCAGCTAGATCTGTTCCTGTTATCTTCTTACTGACAGGCAGGCTTGTCTTGTTACAGTATATACAGTTACCTGAAGAAAATTACTGGTGTTCTTTTGATCCTATTAGTACCACAGTCAGGCAGCTAGACTATTTACAGTTAGTGCAGTGCATCCTACTCACAGTGTTCAGCTAAAACTACAAGTTAGTGGGGTGCGTCCTGCTCACAGTGTTCAGCTAAATCCGTTCCTGTTATCTTATTACTGACAGGCAGGCTTGTCTTGTTACAGTATTTACAGATACCTGAAGAAAATTGCTGGTGTTCTTTTGATCCTATTAGTACCACAGTCAGGTAGCTAGACTATTTACAGTTAGTGGGGTGCATCCTGCTCACAGCGTTCAGCTAAACCTACAAGTTAGTGGGGTGCGTCCTGCTCACAGTGTTCAGCTAAACCTACAAGTTAGTGGGGTGCGTCCACCTCACAGTGTTCAGCTAAACCTACAAGTTAGTGGGGTGCGTCCTGCTCACAGTGTTCAGCTAGATCCGTTCCTGTTATCTTCTTACTGACAGGCAGGCTTGTCTTGTTACAGTATTTACAGCTACCTGAAGAAAACTGCTGGTGTTCTTTTGATTCTATTAGTACCACAGTTAGGCAGCTAGACTATTTACAGTTAGTGGGGTGCGTCCTGCTCACAGTGTTCAGCTAAACCTACAAGTTAGTGGGGTGCGTCCACCTCACAGTGTTCAGCTAAACCTACAAGTTAGTGGGGTGTGACCGGATTACAGTGTTCAGCTAAACCTACAAGTTAGTGGGGTGCGTCCACCTCACAGTGTTCAGCTAAAGCTACCTGTAGAAGGTTGGTGGTGTTCTCATACTACAGGCAGGCAGTTGATTTTGCTAGCTGCAGTATCAGTACATATATATATATATATATATATATATATCCCAGCTTAGTGCAGCTACAGGCCATTAGTATGTCTGGAAGGCCAAGAAGGAGAGGCAGACAGTCACAAGCCAATAAGAGAGGGCAAGCAGGCTCTGTGTCTAGTGCTGGTCATGGAGACGGTGCATCCTCATCAGCACGTGGTCGTGGGACACGCTTGGCCTTTTTTTCGGCAGCTGGCCATGTTGAGCCGCAACATGCGGAAGACTTGGTCGAGTGGATGACTAAGCCGTCCTCATCCTCCTCATCCTCTCTCACCCATGCCCAGGGTACTTTGTCTGGCAAAGTAGCGGCCTCTTCCCTTGGCTCAATGTCATCAGTGACTCCTTCCCTAGCCCCACCATGTCCTTCTGAGGAGTCCCTCAAACTGTTTGACCACAGTGTTGGGTACATGCTCCAGGAGGATGCCCAGCGTTTGGAAGGCTCTGATGATGATACTGAGCTCGATGAAGGCAGTAACATGAGCACGGACAGAGGGGGTGCCCAAGAAGGACAGCAATCTGGCAGTCATGCTCCCCCTGCTGCAGCATACTGCCAGGTTTGCTCCAGTAATGAGGAGGGAGGGGATGATGAGGTCACTGACTCAACGTGGGTGCCTGATAGGAGAGAGGAGGAGGAGGAGGAGGAGGTGGCACATCACCAATGAGGCAGGATGCCCTCCAGGGGCCAGCCTAAGGGCAGCACATTGACTGCATCACACCCCCAAAGCTCCACATGTGCAGGGCGCTGCAGTCTCTGCACGTTATTCGAAAAGTTCTTTGATGTGGGCCTTTTTTGAGACGAGTGCATCAGATCTGCTATTTGCAACATATGTCTCAAGCGTATCTCGCGTGGCCAAAACATCGCCCGCTTGGGTACCACATGCTTGACCAGACATATGTTGACCTGCCATACAGTTCATTGGCAAGCGTATCTAAAAGACCCACACCAAAGAACAAAGAGGACCTCTCCTTGCTCCTCATCAGCTGAGATCTCCAACCCCACTATACCTTCAGTCCTCTCTGAGACCTGCACTGAGAGGAATGAAGGTGTAGAATTAGGTGTGTCACAGCCAAGTACTTGTGGGCAATCTGCTTTTGGTACACCGATGTCAGATTGTACCAGGCAAATTTCCCTGCCCCAGCTGCTGCACCGCCGAAAGAAGTTTGCTCCCAGCCATCCACATGCCCAGCGGTTGAATGCTAACTTGGCAAAATTGCTAGCACTTCAACTGCTGCCTTTTCAGTTGGTAGACTCTGCCCCCTTCTGTGAGTTTGTGGAATGTGCGGTTCCTCAGTGGCAGGTACCCAAATGCCACTTTTTCTCACGGAAGGCGATTCCGGCTCTCTACCGGCATGTGGAAGGCAATGTCCATGCCTCGCTGGACAGGGCGGTCAGCGGTAAGGTGCATATTACCGCTGACTCATGGTCCAGCAGGCATGGACAGGGACGTTACTTAAGTTTCACGGCGCATTGGGTGACTCTACTGGCAGCTGGGAAGGATGCAGGACAAGGTGCAGTAGTGTTGGAGGTTGTTCCGCCACCACGCCTTCAAAATGCTAATGATTGTGACACACCTCTCTCCTCCACCCCCTCCTCTTCTTCTTCCTCGATGGCCTCTTCCTGTGCTTTGTCCTCGGAACCAGCAGTGCTCCGTAGCCATTCAAGGGGCTACGCAAGTACCCAGGCCAAAAGATGCCATGCGGTGCTTGAGCTAGTATGCTTGGGGGACAGGAGTCACACTGGGGCAGAGGTTCTGTCAGCTCTGCAGGGGCAGGTTTAGAGGTGGTTGACGCCACGGCAACTTAAGGCAGGAATGGTGGTTTGCGACAATGGAACCAACCTCCTCTCTGCCCTCCGACAGGGACAAATGACCCATGTGCCCTGTTTGGCTCATGTCCTTAACTTGGTGGTGCAGCGGTTCTTGGGCAGGTACCCGGGCTTACAGGATGTCCTGAGGCAGGCCAGGAAAGTCTGTGTGCATTTCCGCCGATCATATAATGCCAGTGCTCGGCTGGCAGACCTCCAAAAGGAGTTTAACCTGCCCAAGAACCGCCTAATCTGTGACATGCCCACCAGGTGGAACTCAACGTTGGCACACGCAGCAGAGGGCCATCAATGAGTACCTGTGCGACTATGGCACCAGGACAGGGTCAGGGGAGCTTGTTTTTTTTCCCCCACGCCAGTGGGCCATGATCAGGGATGCATGCACTGTCCTGTCACCATTTGAGGAGGCCACGAGGATGGTGAGCAGTGACAGTGCATGCATCAGTGACACTGTCCCCCTTGTCCACCTGTTGGAGCACACGCTGCATGGAATAATGGACAGGGCACTTGAGGCAGAACAGAGGTAGGAAGAGGAGGACTTCCTTAGCTCTCAAGGCCCCCTTTATCCAGACAGTGTTCCTGCATGCCCGCCGATCACACAGGAAGAGGACGAGGAGGAGGAAGATTGTGTCAGTATGGAGGTGGAGCCTGGCACTCAGCATCAGCAGCAGTCTTTAAGGGATCAGTCCCAAGAAACACATGGACTTGTACGTGGCTGGGAGGAGGTGGCTGCGGACCATGTCGTCCTTAGTGACCCAGAGGACCCTGGACCGAATGCCTCAGCAAACCTACGCTGCATGGCCTCCCTGATCCTGCAAAGCCTGCGTAAGGATCCTCGTATTCGTGGTGTCAAGGAGAAGGACCAATACTGGCTGGCAACCCTCCTTGATCCACGTTACAAGGGTAAGGTTGCAGACCTTATCTTGCCATCGCAGAGGGAGCAGAGGATGAAACATCTTCGGGAGGCCTTGCAGAAAGGTCTGTGCAACGCGTTCCCAGAGACTGGGAGGTTACAAACTCCTGTTTCTGGACAACGTGTTGCTGAGGCTTAGTTCAAAGAAGGAGCGGTGGAGAAGGTGGCCGTCTGACCGATGCGTTCAGACAATTTTTTGGTCCGCAGCCCCAAGGTATGATTGGTTCCAGCAACCATCGCCAGCGTCTTTTTTACATGGTGCAGGAATACCTAGGGGCAAGATCTGACTTGGACACCTTTCCCACCGAAAATCCTCTGGGTCAATCCCCTGTTCAACAGGGGCATGTAATTACAATTCTTGATCTAATATTTCACAGCAGGGCCCTGTGAGGGCTTACAGTGTTGTGGCCACAACAACACCTAAGGCCCACATTTCTGCTGAGTATATAGGGCAGGCCCCTACTTTCTAACATCTAACTTACAAACGACTCCTACTTGCAAACGGAAGGAGACAATAGGAAGTGAGATGAAATCTACCCCTAGGAAGGGAAATTCTCTCCTGTAAGAGTTAATATGGGAAAAACATTTCTCCTTTCCACTGATGCTTTCCAATCCTTGTTCCACAAAAAACCCCAAATTTTCAAAAAACATTTGTCATTGGGACAAAAAGTGAGGTGAAATCTTCTGAAGAGGAGGAAAGACAGCAAAACAAATGTCACAAGGGTGATAACCCTTCCCTATGTTTTCCAAAAAGCTTAAAAAAGATTTTTTGGCTGGAGCTAAACACGTTAAAAATGTACCCGTTCAAAATTACAAAGAGATTCTACTTAACAACAAACCTACAGTCCCTGTCTTGTTTGCACCGCCTGTATACTGCTGTTCAGAGTATATAGGGCCTGGTCGCCCCACACCTTTCCTTATTTTAATTTGGGTGCGGGGTTCCCCTTAATATCCATACAAGACCCAAAGAGCCTGGTAATGGACTGGGGGGTACCCATGCCATTTGTCTCACTGATTTTCATCCATATTGCCAGGACCCGACATTACATTAAACCCGCAAGCAGTTTTAAATGAGATTTTTTTCCTTTAAAAATGACATTTTGTGCAGGGGCTGTTCTAAACACGGGAAACACGCGCCACTTTACAGGCATACTATAGACACTCCCCAGGTACGATATTTAAAGGAATATTTCACTTTTTTTTCACTTTAAGCATCATTAAAATCACTGCTCCCGAAAAAACGGCCGTTTTTAAAAGGTTTTTTTGCATTGATACATGTCCCCTGGGGTAGGACCCGGGTCCCCAAACCCTTTTTAGGACAATACCATGCAAATTAGCCTTTAAAATGAGCACTTTTGATTTCGAACGTTCGAGTCCCATAGACGTCAATGGGGTTCTAACGTTCATGCAAATTTTCGGTCCGTTCGCAGGTTCTGGTGTGAACCGAACTGGGGGTTGTTCGGCTCATCCCTAGTCTTCAGTGCGTGCAGCTATTTACCCTTGACTTGTCATTGTGTTCTTGTTAGTTCCTTACTGATTTTCAGGTAGCTCTTCATAGGCCTTGCTGTTCTTCAGTGCGTTCTGTTACTTCGTTCTGAGCAGTCGACCGTTTTCTAGCCATGTTGCGTATACATACTCATCGTAGAGTTCGTGCTGTGTGGGGGCTTGGTGTTGGGGTCCTGACCTTGACACAAGCCCAGTCCATGAACAGGGTGGGGAGGAGTTCATGGACCAAGAATTGGTTGCTCCAGCGTGACCAGTTCTGTCACATGCCTTTGGTCCGTGAGATCCATGAGAATAATCCTGTTGATTTCAGGAACTTTCTCCTGATGACGGACCCCATATTTCACCGTTTGTTGTCTTTGCTGACCCCCTATATCAGCAGGCAGGATACCTGCATGAGGCAAGCCATCACTCCGGAGCAGAGGTTAGTCACCACCCTGCGGCGACTGAGAAGTCTGCAGGTCCTCAAGTTCTCGACAGGCATCTCCCCCCAGGCTCTGGGGATCATTATCCCAGAGACCTGTTTTGCCATCATCCAGGTCCTGCAGAAGTAGTATATTAAGGTAAGATTTTTATCCTTTAACATCACATTTTATTGTATTTAATGTTTGATAATGTAATGTATTTCTTTCCTCATTCCCTAATTACCATGATTGTAATATGCTGTGAATGTCCCCTTTGTCCTCATGCTTGCTGGATTTTTATGTAATTTTTTTTGTCCTTCATACATATTTGCCTTCCCTTACCTCCCCAGCATGCTCTCCTGGCCCTATATTCACCTTGTGTAGTCACTTAACAATGTATTTTGTCAGCTCCATAGTAGTGCTTTACCCTAAATACCCCCTAAAATGTTGAAAATTGTGATGTGTGCTTGAAATTCAGACAGAGTGCCAGAGGCTTTTTTCTTGGGGTTCACAAAATCATTTGGAACCCACCCTCCCCCCAACTGCTAACTCAGCTGATAACAATCCTCTATCTGCTGACTTTGCCAAACCCATACACACTATATCCACCTTTTTCGGTCAGATTTATGGATGAATTCCCCAAAGCATGTAGTGCAAGGGCCTACCTGAATACTTTCAAATGGTATTGTGTAAAGTTTTTGTATCCTATTATTATCTTGATGGGTAATAGCAGAATGTAAAAATGTGCTAAAATGTGTACAGTGTGTATTTATATCTTTGTATTATGACACTTCTTACCTGTCCAGTGGGCTGCCAATAGTGTAAGTAAGGAGGGGCTGGCCAAAGTAATACACATTATTTATGCATTCATCCCTCAATGAAGTGGAGAGGGTTACCTGTCCAAAACATCTCCCCCCATAAAATTTTTCAAATGGCCCATGAGGGGGGGGGGGGATCTGATAGGTGGACCTTATACCTTTGTCTTTAAATACTCCCTAAAATAAATGTTATACTGATGTTGGCCAAGAATGTTTGTGACTAATCTGCTTTCCATGTTTATGTGCAAAATGAATAATTTCTTTTTCTTGTTTGACTCCACAGTTTCCTTCCAACCCACAGGAATGGCAGACTGTGGCCCCCCACTTTGCCCAGCGGTGGGACTTTCCTAACTGCGTCGGGGCAATTGATGGGAAACACATCCACATCATCCCACCACCCAACTCGGGGTCATACTATTACAACTATAAGGGGTTCAATAGTATTGTGATGTTGGCGGTGGTGTCAGCTACTTACGAGTTCCTGTATGTGGACGTGGGGAAGAATGGCCGGATGTCAGATGGTGGAGTCATCGCCCAGACGGAGTTCTACAGGTGTCTCCAGAATGGCAGCTTGGTCTTGTCTCCTCCAGAAGACAATGTGAAAGGACTCCCATTCGTCTTCATTGCGGATGAAGCCTTTACACTGGGGGACCATCTTATGCAGCCATTCCCTATGAGGACCCTCACCCCGGACCAGAGGGTTTTTAATTACCGGCTGGCCAGAGCCAGAAGAGTGGTGGAGAACACGTTTGAAATAATGGCCAGCCGGTTCTGCCTATTTCTTACACCCATACACATGGCGGAGTACAAACTGAATCACATCAGGATGAAATTCTGCAAACCTTGCTGGATCAGTTGGGCCTGAATTCCGGAATTCATGTAAATTAACCAACCCTGATGGCGCTTGAATCTGGCCATCCTGGCTTGCCCCCCCTGAGTGCCCGCGAGGTCCGTCTAAGATACCTTGAATACTTTGCGGGTAGGGGGGCCATCAATATGCCAGACAAAGTCTGAGACATTTTTTAAATAAAAAAACAAATTTTAACTACTAAAATATTTGCCGACATTTACTGCTTGTGTTTCTTTTAGCTGACCCTGACATAAATTTGGGGAGTCCTGAAAATGGCGTAATTGTGTAACATTAAAAAGCACCGTTGGGTGTTATTTACTAAAGGCAAAGACACATTGCACTACAAGTGCACTTGAGACTGCACAGAAAATGCACTTGTAGTGCAAAGTGGATTTGCCCTTAGGAAATTACCCCCATTGTCCCAGAAAACACCAATTTTAATACACCAAAATTTACAGAGCATTGAAAGAAGAATCCACACATTATTAATTATCAATCTTTTTAATACCAGCACAATCACATGTGCATTTATAAAAGGTTTTTAAAACAAACCAACATGTTTGTTGTATAACAATTTTTGGGTCACATTAATACAAGTAGAAATGTCCATTTAAGGTAAAACAGGCATGTTTAAAACCAACAAGAAATACACAAATCTGGAACTTACAAAGTTCAACTTTGTTATAAATTGAAGGCAATATCAGACATGAGTATTTATAAACTGTGTTTGATATTGCGTTCAGATGGGGTGAAGTCACCCCTGAAAAAGCCAAATTTTGAAAATGCACACAAATTGCCGAATGTGTGCTAGCTGCCATCACAGGGGATCATGGGATGTCTTTTGTGGGTGCAACACCTTCCTCTCAGCTACTTTATTTTTTAGGAAGGGGTTGCACCCACAAAACGCGCACATTGATCTCCCGTGATGGCAGATAGCACATGTTGACACAGTGTGTGCATCTTCAAAATTTGGCTTTTCTCGAATATGTCAAAAAAATGTGAAAAATGTTTTCAGTAAAAAAAGCACAACAAAGTAAGGGATTTGGAGGTGTTTTAAACTCTCCCTAAAACATCAATGATGTTCTACATTTTGTTTTGAACATCATTGATGTTTTGCTTGATGTTTTCCAAGTCCCTATTACACCCCATGATCTCCCCGATCAGGATATGGGCACTTTCACTGGTGAAATGACCTGGATCCACAACATCACGATCACCTCAAAATATATAAAAAAAACACACCATGTATTAAAAATATGCTGGCATCCATCTCTTACCTGAGACTGTGGTCGCAGACACTCACCTGTTGTAACAATTTCCACCACGTCTTCATCCTCCTGCTCCTCTTGCTGGCTTTGGGGGATTTCCACTTCTTCATGAGGTGTGGGGTCTGTGGTCTCCTCTAATGAAGGGTGTCCTCCGAGTCTTTTCTCCCCTATGTAAAAAAAAATAGGTATACTTAGCACACAGATATTTTATGGCAGAAATAGGAATATGAAACATTGCTTGGAAGTGGGGTACAATTGTCTATTTTGGCAGAGTTCCAAGATGAAGAAATATTTTGTCACTTTGTCAAGCTTGAATACTTACCTGTTTTGTACAGGCTTCACGGATGGAGACACCCCTATAGTATGCACTGGAGTACCTGTGTGGGACCCCCTAATAAAAAGGGTGTTCTGGTGTCCCACACTAGTGCTCCAGCGTCCAGATGTGTAAACAGCTGCTGAGTGTCCTCTCCTTACACAGAATCTAGTTTGCATTTCATTCTAGTTACTGATCCATTTAGACAACAAGATTTAGTTAACAGAAGTATGCCTGAAAAAATGTTTTGAACTGCACCTGGAAAAAACATGGTGTTTTCTTGGCCGAACGAATGAATAATGTGCCCATGAACATGAAAGTTGCCATTTTAAACTGTACAACAGTTAAGAAAGGCACATGAAGCAGCACAAATGTAATAAAAATAACGAATAGGAACACAGCACAACTACTTACTCTCCTGATCCTTCTGTACTGCTCATGCTCCCTTAATTTGAGGTCTGACCACCGCTTCCTCAGTTGATCCTTGGATCATCGTACCCCAAAATTCTGGTGCAGACTCTTGACTATTTTCAACATTATCTTGGCCTTTCTGACATTGGGGTTGGGGTAAGGTCCATACTTCAGTATGTCGACCATTTCCAACATCTCCCCAAAGGACATATTTGAGGCCTTAAATTGTCTTCTCCGGGATCCTGACGTTTCTGGCTCTGGGCTTTCCTCCTCCTCGTTGCTGTAATTAGCATGCACCTGCTGTGCCTCTGCCATGTACTCTTCCCCACTGCGCCGAACGAGAAGGGGTGGGGAATAGACTAGAAAGAATAACAGGAGCGGGCGGAGTTTCACGCATGCGCAGTGTATATAAAGCGTAAAACGCGTGCGTAGTACGTACGATCTGTGAGCGGAGGAAGGAGTATTGGAGGCGCCAATCGTGTTAACGAAGGTAAGATTTAAACTTGGGCCTATACTGCTTCTAGATTGAGGCCTATATTGTGACATGATTAGGAGAGTTTCGCCTGACATTAGGGTTTGTCTTGTGTTGTGTCTTGCAGATAAAATGGATGGCTTCAATGACCACAACTCCCCCCCCTGTTCAATGACAAATACAGGGAGCTGCCCTGTCTGTGGCAGATCAAACACCCGCAGTATAATAATAATCAAAAGAGGCAGGCAGCACTAGAGAAACTGCTGGAGTTGGTGAAGCTGGTGGTCCCCACAGCAACCTTCCCCTATTTAAAAGCCAAAATTGGTGGCCTGAGGAGCACTTATCTTAGGGAGCGCAAGAAGGTCAAGGATTCCCAGAGATCCAGAGCTGCAGCAGATGACATTTATGTCCCCAGGCTGTGGTACTATGAGAGACTGCGATTTCTGTCAGACCAGACTGAAGTCAGGGAATCCCTCTCAACCCTTTCTTCCACTCTTCCTTCCACCCTATCTTCCACCCCAGCTGAGGCTTCCGATGTCCAACCTGGGACTTCCAGCCAGGAAGAAGTGGAGGAGCCCAGCTGGAGCCAGGTATAGCATTGTTCTACATATTTCTGGTCAAGAAATAAATGATGTTTAATAGATTTTATTATTGATCACTAATTACTGATTTAATAAAGTGTTTTACATATCAATAGACAGTAGTGGGCAAAAATAATTGGGGCAAGAATGAAAAATGCTGGGCTCAGAATGATAATCTGTTATATTTGTCAACATTCAATTTGCAACAGTCATGAGGTAAAAATTGTGTGTGATTGATGAAGAAAAAACGAAAACTATGTCCCTTTTTCATACACAGGAAGACCTCAGCCAGGAGGAGGCTGGGGAATGTGGCAGCCAGGAGGAGGCTGTGGAATGTGGCAGCCAAGAGGAGGCAGGGGTTAGTGGCAGCCAGGAGAAGGCTGGGCCCAGTAGGAGCATCAAAGAATTGCAGGTTCCTCCCCTCCACCTTCCAAACATAAGACCCAGGAAGGGGAGTCACATGCAGGATTCAGCACTCAGGCTGATTCAGGAGGCTTCTGCGTCCCTCAGAGCCTTCCCCACTCATGAAGAGGCCTTTGCCTGCATGGCTGCCACAAAACTGATGGACATGCAGGAAGGGCAACGGCTCATGTGTGAGGACATTCTTTATAAAGCCTTAACTAAGGGGGTGAGGGGCAAAATCACACACAAAACCCATCTGTGTGAGTTGGACCATCCTCCTCCTCCTCCTGCCACAACTCCACCACCACAGACACAGCGTGAAAGGAAGCATGGAAGGAAGACGAGAGAGTGATGGCCTGGGTTCAGTCTGGTCTGACAAAAGATGCAGGCTCTTGTATGACCACAGCCTGGGGAAACAGATGTCATCTGTTGCTGTTCATGATCTCTTGGACTTCTGGACCAGACTGCACTCCCTTAGATATGGACTCCTCAGGCCACCAATTTTGCAGTAAAATAATTGATGTCTGCCCTGGGGGCCAAAGGCTTCGCCAATTTCTGCTGTTTCTCCAGCGTTGCCTCCCTCTTTGTTTGGTTAGGACCCCTTAATAAAGGAATTTTTGTTTCAATTATACGTGCCTATGTGTTTTCCTTCAAAAAGAACAGTTTGTTTGTGAGGAGGCAGGCACATTTAAAAAATACAATGTGAAATTAACAAGAAACAATAACACCAAGCAACCTCCTTGAGATTAAATAATACAAGATAATAATCGTGTTGTGGTAGCTTGACACACAAAACACACCCAAAAATATGCAATAAAAAAAAAATTGTCATTTGAAAAAAATAACAAAAAAATTTGCATTTTCAGAGGTATGGACGAAAGTGACGTTTTGACATCACTTCCACCCTGCTATGGTATGGAGACGGGTGGGGGCCATCTTCCCCTCATTCATCTCCATACCCAGCAAGGGGACAGATGAGATCGCCTCCGCCGCTGCCACCGGCTCCGGTAAGTGGCGGAGGGCACTGGATCGTGGCAGGAGGGGGCCCTCTCCCACCACAGATAAAAGTGATCTTGTGGTGAATCCACCGCAGAGACCACTTTTATCTTGTAGCCGACCGCCAGCCACACATGGGAATACCAGGGTTATGGCACGTGATAAAAGAGGGGAGAAATTTCAGACTGAATCAATTAGAGGACCTACAAGACTTCTGTAGAAATTTAAATATTACAGTACCATCTATCCTAGGTGGGGAGATCCCATAATTAGAGGAGTGGTTTGGGAGGGGGAAGGGGGCAAAGGAGAGGAGGAAGGTTAGGCTGTGGGGGGTGGGGAAGGGGCGGGGGGGTGAGGAGGAGGGAATGGTAAAGAGATCTCCGCGTCCTTCCTCCCCCTCTCCTTGTTCGAGGGGGGGGACACCTTGGCCCACTGTGAGAGCTCCACCCTACTGCACGGGGGGACGTAGGCTGAGATGGTGGATACCTGGACACTGCGGCCCCCAAGGTCAGGTATTGGCAGGGGGGTGAGAGAGGGAGAAGGGGGGGGTGGGACGGGGAGGAGGAGGAGAGGGGTTCCCGTAGATTTTTTCAATTTTTTCCTTTGTTCTTTTTTTGGCACAAATACTGGGTAAAGTTGAGGCGTATGTGATTGAAATAAGAGAATCATTGAAAATTTGGGTGGATGGAAGTTAAATGTTTGTCATATAACGTAAAAGACTTAAACTCTCCCTGGAAAAGACGCAAAGTTTTAAAAGAGTTACAGCTCTATGGTGCAGATATTGTTTTTTTTGCAGGAGACGCACCTGGTGTTGGAGGAGGGTATCAAGCTTGACTCAAGAAATTTCCCGGTCTGAATTTATTGTGATTCGCCCATCAAACGGGCAAAGGGAGTGGTTATCAGATTCTCAAAACGGACTAAATACACATTGTTAGAGAGGACCCAGAGGGCCGTTTTTTATTTTTAAAGGTAAAATTAGGGGATAGGATCTATACATTGGCTAATGTTTATTGTCAGAACAGAGATCCGATTAAATACCTATCCCGGACCCTGAATAGACTGATGGAATTCAAAGAGGGGGAAGTGATACTGGCAGGAGATTTTAATTTCTGTTTAGATCCAGCCTTGGATAGGTTGTCTAGAACTCAGGAGGCAAGTAAAAATCTGCTATTGAGCCTAGGGAGAAAGTTGCATGAATGTCAACTGATGGATGTATGGAGAGTACAGCATCCAAAAGAGAGAGATTACACTTTCTTCTCGCCGGTGCATGGGACCTATTCAAGGCTGGACTACATGATGGTGGACCACAGTTTACTGGATTCTATTGAGGAGTCGAAGATAGAAATCATGACACTGTCAGATCACGCCCCCGTCACGTTGAAGGTAAAGATAAAAGGGCTTCATAGGGTTCCATTCACTTGGCGTTTAAATGAAAAACTCCTTGAGGAAGATAGGATAGCTGTGAAAATCCACCAGGAAATAGATGCTTTTTTCCTAAACAATGATACTAGAGAGATCTTGGGGGCTGTTATTTGGTAGGCCTTCAAGGCATATATAAGGGGGTCTTAATATCCATTGGCGTGGGGAGAGAACTAAAAGGAAAGAAAGTCTCATAGATAATATCCACCAACTAGAACAACTTCATAAAGCCTCTATGGGAAACGATAGGCCCGTATTACAGCAACTGATAATTAAAAGAGAAGAGCTGAGGGACTTATTGGAAAAAGAGTCACATAAGATTAAGAAACAAACATCTAAAAGATAGCTACCATGGGGGAAATAAGGTAGGGAAACAACTGGCAACAATTGTAAGAAAAAAAAGGATGCAAACTTCATAGAGAATAAGGATGAGCCGAACACCCCCCTGTTCGGTTCGCACCAGAACATGCGAACAGGAAAAAAGTTTGTTCGAACTCGCGAACACCGTTAAAGTCTATGGGACACGAACATGAATAATCAAAAGTGCTAATTTTAAAGGCTTATATGCAAGTTATTGTCATAAAAAGTGTTTGGGGACCTGGGTCCTGCCCCAGGGGACATGGATCAATGCAAAAAAAAGTTTTAAAAACTGACGTTTTTTTAGGAGCAGTGATTTTAATAATGCTTAAAGTCAAACAATAAAAGTGTAATATCCCTTTAAATTTCATAGCTGGGGGGTGTCTATAGTATGCCTGTAAAGGGGCGCATGTTTCCCGTGTTTAGAACAGTCTGACAGCAAAATGATATTTCGAAGGAAAAAACCCATTTAAAACTACTCATGGCTATTGCATTGCCGGTCCGACAATACACATAGAAGTTCATTGATAAAAACGGCATGGGAATTCCCCACAGGGGAACCCCGAACCAAAATTTAAAAAAAAAATGACGTGGGGGTCCCCTAAATTCCATACCAGGCCCTTCTGGTCTGGTATGGATATTAAGGGGAACCCCGGCCAAAATTTTTAAAAAAAATGACGTGGGGGTCTCCCTAAATTCCATACCAGACCCTTCAGGTCTGGTACGGATTTTATGGGGGAACCCGGCGCCAAAAAAAAAAAAAGGCGTGGGGTTCCCCCAAGAATCCATACCAGACCCTTAGCTGAGCACACAACCTGGCAGGCCGCAGGAAAAGAGAGGGGACGAGAGAGCGCCCCCCCCTCCTGAACTGTACCAGGCCACATGCCCTCAACATTGGGAGGGTGCTTTGGGGTAGCCCCCCAAAACACCTTGTCCCCATGTTGATGAGGACAAGGGCCTCATCCCCACAACCCTGGCTGGTGGTTGTGGGGGTCTGCGGGCAGGGGGCTTATCAGAATCTGGAAGCCCCCTTTAACAAGGGGACCCCCAAATCCCGGCCCTCCCCCCTGTGTGAAATGGTAAGGGGGTACTTACCCCTACCATTTCACTAAAAAACTGTCAAAAATGTTAAAAATGACAAGAGACGGTTTTTGACAATTCCTTTATTTAAATGCTTCTTCTTTCTTCTTTCTTCCTACATCTTCTGGCTCTTCTGGTTCTTCCTCCGGCATTCTCGTCCAGCATCTCCTCCGCGGCATCTTCTATCTTCTTCTCCTCGGGCCGCTCCGCACCCATGACATGGGGGGAGACTCCCGCTCTTCTCTTCATCTTCTTCATCTTCTTCTCTTCTTCTCTTCTTCTCTTCTTCATTTTCTTCTCCGGGCCGCTCCGCATCCATGCTGGCATGGAGGGAGGCTCCCGCTGTGTGACGGCGTCTCCTCGTCTGACGGTTCTTGAATAACGGGGGGCGGGGCCACCCGGTGACCCTGCCCCCCTCTGACACACAGGGACTTGACGGGGACTTCCCTGTGGCATTCCCCGTGATGTCAGAGGGGGTGCTTACCCCTACCATTTCACTAAAAAACTGTCAAAAATGTTAAAAATGACAAGAGACAGTTTTTGACAATTCCTTTATTTAAATGCTTCTTCTTTCTTCTATCTTCCTTCATCTTCTGGCTCTTCTGGTTCTTCCTCCAGCATTCTCATCCAGCATCTCCTCCGCGGCATCTTCTATCTTCTTCTCCTCGGGCCGCTCCGCACCCATGGCATGGGGGGAGACTCCCGCTCTTCTCTTCATCTTCTTCATCTTCTTCTCTTCTTCATTTTCTTCTCCGGGCCGCTCCGCATCCATGCTGGCATGGAGGGAGGCTCCCGCTGTGTGACGTTGTGTCTCCTCGTCTGACGGTTCTTGAATAACGGGGGGCGGGGCCACCCGGTGACACCGCCCCCCTCTGACACACGGTGACTTGACAGGATTTCCCTGTGACATCACGGGGAATGCCACAGGGAAGTCCCGTCATGTCCCGTGCATCAGAGGGGGGCGGGGTCACCGGGTGGTCCCGCCCCCCGTTATTTAAGAACCGTCAGATGAGGAGACGCCGTCACACAGCAGGAGCCTCCCTCCATGCCAGTATGGATGCAGACCGGCCCGGAGAAGAAAATGAAGAAGAGAAGAAAAGAAGAAGAGAAGAAGATGAAGAGAAGAGCGGGAGCCTTCCCCCATGCCATGGGTGCGGAGCAGCCCGAGGAGAAGAAGATAGAAGACGCCGCGGAGGAGATGCTGGACAAGAACGCCGGAGGAAGAACCAGAAGAGCCAGAAGAACCAGAAGAAGAAGAAGATGAAGGAAGAAAGAAGAAGCATTTAACCACTTGCCGACCGCCTCACGCCTATATACGTGAACAGAGCGGCACGGGCAGGCAAAATCACGTACCTGGTACGTGATTGCCTTCCCGCGGGCGGGGGGGTCCGAGCGGACCCCCCCCTGGTGCCAGCGGCAGTCGGCATTTGTCTGGGAGCGTTTAGAGATGAGGGGGAGGCCATCCGATCATGGCCCCCCTCGCGATCGCTCCCAGCCAATGATTAACATCCCCTGCCTCTGTATGGTACACAGAGGCAGAGGATGTGATGTCATCTCTCCTCGGCTCGGCAGTTTTCGTTCTGGCGCCGAGGAGAGTAGACAAGTGAGTGCACAACACACACACAGTAGAACATGCCAGGCACACATTACACCCCCGATCACCCCCCGATCCCCCCTAATCACCCCTCCCCCTCCCTGTCACACTGACACCAAGCAGTGTTTTTTTTTTTTTTCTGATTACTGCATGGTGTCAGTTTGTGACAGTTAGAAGTGTTAGGGCAGTTAGGGTTAGCCCCCTGTAGGTCTAGGGTACCCCCTAACCCCCCCTAATAAAGTTTTAACCCCTTGATCACCCCCTGTCGCCAGTGTCACTAAGCGATCATTTTTCTGATCGCTGTATTAGTGTCACTGGTTCCGCTAGTTAGGGACGTAAATATTTAGGTTCGCCGTCAGCATTTTATAGTGACAGGGACCCCCATATACTATCTAATAAATGTTTTAACCCCTTGATTGCCCCCTAGTTAACCCTTTCACCACTGATCACCTTATAACCGTTACGGTTGACGCTGGTTAGTTTGTTTATTTTTTATAGTGTAAGGGCACCCGCCGTTTATTACCGAATAAAGGTTTAGCCCCCTGATCGCCTGGCGGTGATGTGCGTCGCCCCAGGCAGCGTCAGATTAGCGCCAGTACCGCTAACACCCACGCACGCAGCATACGCCTCCCTTAGTGGTAAAGTATCTGAACGCATCAATATCTGATCCGATCAGATCTATACTAGCATCCCCAGCAGTGTTAGTGGGATCAGCCCAGATACCTGCTAGCACCTGCGTTTTGCCCCTCCGCCCGGCCCAGCCCAGCCCACCCAAGTGCAGTATCGATCGATCACTGTCACTTACAAAACACTAAACGCATAACTGCAGCGTTCGCAGAGTCAGGCCTGATCCCTGCGATCGCTAACAGTTTTTTTGGTAGCGTTTTGGTGAACTGGCAAGTACTAGCCCCAGGCAGCGTCAGGTTAGTGCCAGTACCGCTAACACCCACGCATGCACCGTACACCTCCCTTAGTGGTATAGTATCTGAACGGATCAATATCTGATCCGATCAGATCTATACTAGCATCCCCAGCAGTTTAGGGTTCCCAAAAACGCAGTGTTAGTGGGATCAGCCCAGATACCTGCTAGCACCTGCGTTTTGCCCCTCCGCCCGGCCCAGCCCAGCCCAGCCCAGCCCACCCAAGTGCAGTATCGATCGATCACTGTCACTTACAAAACACTAAACGCATAACTGCAGCGTTCGCAGAGTCAGGCCTGATCCCTGCGATCGCTAACAGTTTTTTTGGTAGCGTTTTGGTGAACTGGCAAGTACCAGCCCCAGGCAGCATCAGATTAGCGCCAGTACCGCTAACACCCACGCACACACCATACACCTCCCTTAGTGGTATAGTATCTGAATGGATCAATATCTGATCCGATCAGATCTATACTGTCGTCCCCAGCAGTTTAGGGTTCCCAAAAACGCAGTGTTAGCAGGATCAGCCCAGATACCTGCTAGCACCTGCGTTTTGCCCCTCTGCCCGGCCCACCCAAGTGCAGTATCGATCGATCACTGTCACTTACAAAACACTAAACGCATAACTGCAGCGTTCGCAGAGTCACGCCTGATCCCTGCGATCGCTAACAGTTTTTTTGGTAGCGTTTTGGTGAACTGGCAAGTACCAGCCCCAGGCAGCGTCAGGTTAGTGCCAGTACCGCTAACACCCACGCACGCACCGTACACCTCCCTTAGTGGTATAGTATCTGAACGGATTAATATCTGATCCGATCAGATCTATACTGGCGTCCCCAGCAGTTTAGGGTTCCCAAAAACGCAGTGTTAGCGGGATCAGCCCAGATACCTGCTAGCACCTGCGTTTTGCCCCTCCGCCTGGCCCGGCCCAGCCCACCCAAGTGCAGTATCGATCGATCACTGTCACTTACAAAACACTAAACGCATAACTGCAGCGTTAGCAGAGTCAGGCCTGATCCCTGCGATCGCTAACAGTTTTTTTGGTAGCGTTTTTGTGAACTGGCAAGCACCAGCGCCCTAGTACACCCCAGTCGTAGTCAAACCAGCACTGCAGTAACACTTGGTGACATGGTGAGTCCCATAAGTGCAGTTCAAGCTGGTGAGGTGGCAAGCACAAGTAGTGTCCCGCTGCCACCAAAAAGACAAACCCAGGCCCGTCGTGCCCATAATGCTCTTCCTGCTGCATTCACCAATCCTAATTGGGAATCCACCGCTTCTGCAGCGCCCGTACTTCCCCCATTCACATCCCCAACCAAATGCAGTCGGCTGCATGAGAGGCATTTTCTTTATGTCCTCCCGAGTACCCCTACCCAACAAACCCCCCAAAAAAAGATGTTGTGTCTGCAGCAAGTGCTGATATAGGTGTGACACCCGCTATTATTGTCCCTCCTGTCCTGACAATCCTGGTCTTTGCATTGGTGAATGTTTTGAACGCTACCATTCACTAGTTGAGTATTAGCGTAGGGTACAGCATTGCACAGACTAGGCACACTTTCACAGGGTCTCCCAAGATGCCATCGCATTTTGAGAGACCCGAACCTGGAACCGGTTACAGTTATAAAAGTTAGTTACAAAAAAAGTGTAAAAAAAAAAACACACACACAAACAAAAATATAAAATAAAAAAAAATAGTTGTCGTTTTATTGTTCTCTCTCTCTCTATTCTCTCTATTGTTCTGCTATTTTTTACTGTATTCTATTCTGCAATGTTTTATTGTTATTATGTTTTATCATGTTTGCTTTTCAGGTATACAATTTTTGTATACTTTACCGTTTACTGTGCTTTATTGTTAACCATTTTTTTGTCTTCAGGTACGCCATTCACGACTTTTAGTGGTTATACCAGAATGATGCCTACAGGTTTAGGTATCATCTTGGTATCATTCTTTTCAGCCAGCGGTCGGCTTTCATGTAAAAGCAATCCTAGCGGCTAATTAGCCTCTAGACTGCTTTTACAGGCAGTGGGAGGGAATGCCCCCCCCACTGTCTTCCGTGTTTTTCTCTGGCTCTCCTGTCTCAACAGGGAATCTGAGAATGCAGCCGGTGATTCAGCCAGCTGACCATAGAGCTGATCAGAGACCAGAGTGGCTCCAAACATCTCTATGGCCTAAGAAACCGGAAGCTACGAGCATTTTATGACTTAGATTTCGCCGGATGTAAACAGCGCCATTGGGAAATTGGGAAAGCATTTTATCACACCGATCTTGGTGTGGTCAGATGCTTTGAGGGCAGAGGAGAAATCTAGGGTCTAATAGACCCCAATTTTTTCAAAAAAGAGTACCTGTCACTACCTATTGCTATCATTGGGGATATTTACATTCCCTGAGATAACAATAAAAATGATTTAAAAAAAAAAAAATGAAAGGAACAGTTTAAAAATAAGATAAAAAAGCAAAAAAAATAATAAAGAAAAAAAAAAAGCACCCCTGTCCCCCCTGCTCTTGCGCTAAGGCGAACGCAAGCGTCGGTCTGGCGTCAAATGTAAACAGCAATTGCACCATGCATGTGAGGTATCACCGCGAAGGTCAGATCGAGGGCAGTAATTTTAGCAGTAGACTTCCTCTGTAAATCTAAAGTGGTAACCTGTAAAGGCTTTTAAAGGCTTTTAAAAATGTATTTAGTTTGTCGCCACTGTTTGTGCGCAATTTTAAAGCATGTCATGTTTGGTATCCATGTACTCGGCCTAAGATCATCTTTTTTATTCCATCAAACATTTGGGCAATATAGTGTGTTTTAGTGCATTAAAATTTTAAAAAGTGTGTTTTTTCCCCCAAAAATGCGTTTGAAAAATCGCTGCGCAAATGCTGTGTGAAAAAAAAAATGAAACAGCCACCATTTTAATCTGTAGGGCATTTGCTTAAAAAAAATATATAATGTTTGGGGGTTCAAAGTAATTTTCTTGCAAAAAAAAATATTTTTTTCATGTAATCAAAAAGTGTCAGAAAGGGCTTTGTCTTCAAGCGGTTAGAAGAGTGGGTGATGTGTGACATAAGCTTCTAAATGTTGTGCATAAAATGCCAGGACTAGGGATGAGCCGAACACCCCCTGGTTCGGTTCGCACCAGAACCTGCGAACGGACCGAAAGTTCGCACGAACGTTAGAACCCCATTGCCGTCTATGGGACTCGAACGTTCGAAATCAAAAGTGCTCATTTTAAAGGCTAATTTGCATGGTATTGTCCTAAAAAGGGTTTGGGGACCCGGGTCCTACCCCAGGGGACATGTATCAATGCAAAAAAAACTTTTAAAAACGGCCGTTTTTTCGGGAGCAGTGATTTTAATGATGCTTAAAGTAAAAAAAAAAAGTGAAATATTCCTTTAAATATCGTACCTGGGGGGTGTCTATAGTATGCCTGTAAAGTGACGCGTGTTTCCCGTGTTTAGAACAGTCCCTGCACCAAATGTCATTTTTAAAGGAAAAAATCTCATTTAAAACTGCTTGCGGGTTTAATGTCATGTCGGGTCATGGCAATATGGATGAAAATCAGTGAGACAAACGGCATGGGTACCCCCCAGTCCATTACCAGGCCCTTTGGGTCTTGTATGGATATTAAGGGGAACCCCGCACCCAAATTAAAATAAGGAAAGGCCCTATATACTCTGAACAGCAGTATACAGGCGGTGCAAACAAGACAGGGACTGTAGGTTTGTTGTTAAGTAGAATCTCTTTGTAATTTTGAACGGGTACATTTTTAACGTGTTTAGCTCCAGCCAAAAAATCTTTTTTAAGCTTTTTGGAAAACATAGGGAAGGGTTATCACCCCTGTGACATTTGTTTTGCTGTCTTTCCTCCTCTTCAGAAGATTTCACTTCACTTTTTGTCCCAATGAAAAATGTTTTTTGAAAATTTGGGTTTTTTTGTGGAACAAGGATTGGAAAGCATCAGTGGAAAGGAGAAATTGTTTTCCCATATTAACTCTTACAGGAGAGAATTTCCCTTCCTAGGGGTAGATTTCATCTCACTTCCTGTTGTCTCCTTCCGTTTGCAAGTAGGAGTCGTTTGTAAGTTAGATGTTTGAAAGTAGGGTCCTGCCCTATATACTCAGCAGAAATTTGGGCCTTAGGTGTTGCTGTGGCCACAACACTGTAAGCCCTCACAGGGCCCTGCTGTGAAATATTAGATCAAGAATTGTAATTACATGCCCCTGTTGAACAGGAGCTGAAAAATTAGGCCTAAGGCACTGGTGCTGGTGCCACAACACTGCAACCCCTCACAGACACTCTAGTTGGAACGCAGGAACGAGCCCTGCTGCAAAGTATTGCATCAAAAATTGTAATTACACACCCCTGTTAGACAGGGGCAGAAAAATTGGGCCTTAGGCACTGGTGCTGGTGCCACAACACTGCAACCCCTCACAGACACTCTAGTTGGAACGCAGGAACGAGCCCTGCTGCAAAGTCAGCCGATCGACCGAGTCGGTGGACAGACGCACCCTGTGATCAGTTACCACGCCTCCAGCAGCACTGAATGTGCGTTCCGAAAGAACGCTGGATGCAGGACAGGCCAGTAGCTCAATTGCATACTGTGCAAGCTCTGGCCAGTGATCCATCCTCAAGACCCAGTAACCCAGAGGATTTTCGGTGGGAAAGGTGTCCAAGTCTGATCTTGCCCCTAGGTATTCCTGCACCATGTAAAACAGACGCTGGCGATGGTTGCTGGAACCGATCATACCTTGGGGCTGCGGACCAAAAAATTGTCTGAACGCATCGGTCAGACGGCCACCTTCTCCACCGCTCCTTCTTTGACTGACCGAAGCCTCAGCAACACGTTGTCCAGAAACAGGAGTTTGTAACCTCCCAGTCTCTGGGAACACATTGCACAGACCTTTCTGCAAGGCCTCCAGAAGATGTTTCATCCTCTGCTCCCTCTGCGATGGCAAGATAAGGTCCGCAACCTTACCCTTGTAACCTGGATCAAGGAGGGTTGCCAGCCAGTATTGGTCCTTCTCCTTGATACCACGAATACGAGGATCCTTACGCAGGCTTTGCAGGATCAGGGAGGCCATGCAGCGTAGGTTTGCTGAGGCATTCGGTCCGGAGTCCTCTGGGTCACTAAGGACGACAACGTCCGCAGCCACCTCCTCCCAGCCACGTACAAGTCCATGTGTTTCTTGGGACTGATCCCTTAAAGACTGCTGCTGATGCTGAGTGCCAGGCTCCACCTCCATACTGACACAATCTTCCTCCTCCTCCTCCTCCTCCTCGTCCTCTTCCTGTGTGATCGGCGGGCACGCAGGAACACTGTCTGGATAAAGGGGGCCTTGAGAGCTAAGGAAGTCCTCCTCTTCCTGCCTCTGTTCTGCCTCAAGTGCCCTGTCCATTATTCCACGCAGCGTGTGCTCCAACAGGTGGACAAGGGGGACAGTGTCACTGATGCATGCACTGTCACTGCTCACCATCCTCGTGGCCTCCTCAAATGGTGACAGGACAGTGCATGCATGCCTGATCATGGCCCACTGGCGTGGGGAAAAAAAAACAAGCTCCCCTGACCCTGTCCTGGTGCCATAGTCGCACAGGTACTCATTGATGGCCCTCTGCTGCGTGTGCAGCCACTGCAGCATGGCCAACGTTGAGTTCCACCTGGTGGGCATGTCACAGATTAGGCGGTTCTTGGGCAGGTTAAACTCCTTTTGGAGGTCCGTCAGCCGAGCACTGGCATTATATGACCGGCGGAAATGCACACAGACTTTCCTAGCCTGCCTCAGGACATCCTGTAAGCCCGGGTACCTGCCCAAGAACCGCTGCACCACCAAGTTAAGGACGTGAGCCAAATAGGGCACATGGGTCATTTGTCCCTGTCGGAGGGCAGAGAGGAGGTTGGTGCCATTGTCGCAAACCACCATTCCTGCCTTAAGTTGGCGTGGCGTCAACCACCTCTGAACCTGCCCCTGCAGAGCTGACAGAACCTCTGCCCCAGTGTGGCTCCTGTCCCCCAAGCACACCAGCTCAAGCACCGCATGGCATCTTTTGGCCTGCGTACTTGCGTAGCCCCTTGAACGACTACGGAACACCGTTGGTTCCGAGGAAGAGGCCATGGAGGAAGAAGAAGAGGAGGGGGTGGAGGAGGCATGGACATTGCCTTCCACATGCCGGTAGAGAGCCGGAATCGCCTTCCGTGAGAAAAAGTGGCGTTTGGGTACCTGCCACTGAGGAACCGCACATTCCACAAACTCACGGAAGGGGGCAGAGTCTACCAACTGAAAAGGCAGCAGTTGAAGTGCTAGCAATTTTGCCAAGCTAGCATTCAACCGCTGGGCATGTGGATGGCTGGGAGCAAACTTCTTTCGGCGGTGCAGCAGCTGGGGCAGGGAAATTTGCCTGGTACAATCTGACGTCGGTGTACAAAAAGCAGATTGCCCACAAGTACTTGGCTGTGACACACCTAATTCTACACCTTCATTCCTCTCACTGCAGGTCTCAGAGAGGACTGGAGGTCTAGTGGGGTTGGAAATCTCGGCTGATGAGGAGCAAGGAGAGATCCTCTTTGTTCTTTGGTGTGGGTCTTTTAGATACGCTTGCCAACGAACTGCATGGCAGGTCAACATATGTCTGGTCAAGCATGTGGTACCCAAGCGGGAGATGTTTTGGCCACGTGAGATACGCTTGAGACATATGTTGCAAATTGCAGCGGTGCGATCTGATGCACTCGTCTCAAAAAAGGCCCACACCAAAGAACTTTTTGAATAACGCGCAGAGACTGCAGCGCCCTGCACATGTGGAGCTTTGGGGTGTGATGCAGTCAATGTGCTGCCCTTAGGCTGGCCCCTGGAGGGCATCCTGCCTCGTTGGTGATGTGCCGCCTCCTCCTCCTCCTCCTCCTCCTCCTCCTCCTCTCTCCTATCAGGCACCCACGTTGAGTCAGTGACCTCATCATCCCCTCCCTCCTCATCACTGGAGCAAACCTGGCAGTATGCTGCAGCAGGGGGAGCATGACTGCCAGATTGCTGTCCTTCTTGGGCACCCCCTCCGTCCGTGCTCATGTTACTGCCTTCATCGAGCTCAGTATCATCATCAGAGCCTTCTAAACGCTGGGCATCCTCCTGGAGCATGTACCCAACACTGTGGTCAAACAGTTCGAGGGAATCCTCAGGAGGACATGGTGGAGCTAGGGAAGGAGTCACTGATGACATTGAGCTGAGGGAAGAGGCCGCTGCTTTGCCAGACAAAGCACCCTGGGGATGGGTGAGAGAGGATGAGGAGGATGAGAACGGCTTGGTCATCCACTCGACCAAGTCTTCCGCATGTTGCGGTTCAACACGGCCAGCTGCCGAAAAAAAGGCCAAGCGTGTCCCATGGCCACGTGCTGATGAGGATGCATCGTCTCCACGACCAGCACTAGACACAGAGCCTGCTTGCCCTCTCTTATTGGCTTGTGACTGTCTGCCTCTCCTTCTTGGCCTTCCAGACATACTAATGGCCTGTAGCTGCACTAAGCTGGGATAGAACACCAGTAATTTTCTTCAGGTAGCTTTATATACTGTAACCAGACAAGCCTGCCTGTCAGTAGGAAGATAACAGGAACGGATCTAGCTGAACACTGTGAGCAGGACGCACTGTACTAAATGTAAATAGTCTAGCTGCCTGATTGTGGTACTAATAGGATCAAATAGAACACCAGTAATTTTCTTCAGGTAGCTTTATATACTGTAACCAGACAAGCCTGCCTGTCAGTAGGAAGATAACAGGAACGGATCTAGCTGAACACTGTGAGCAGGACGCACTGTACTAAATGTAAATAGTCTAGCTGCCTGACCGTGGTACTAATAGGATCAAATAGAACACCAGTAATTTTCTTCAGGTAGCTTTATGTACTGTAACCAGACAAGCCTGCCTGTCAGTAGGAAGATAACAGGAACGGATCTAGCTGAACACTGTGAGCAGGACGCACTGTACTAAATGTAAATAGTCTAGCTGCCTGACCGTGGTACTAATAGGATCAAACAGAACACCAGTAATTTTCTTCAGGTAGCTTTATATACTGTAACCAGACAAGCCTGCCTGTCAGTAGGAAGATAACAGGAACGGATCTAGCTGAACACTGTGAGCAGGACGCACTGTACTAAATGTAAATAGTCTAGCTGCCTGACCGTGGTACTAATAGGATCAAATAGAACACCAGTAATTTTCTTCAGGTAGCTTTATATACTGTAACCAGACAAGCCTGCCTGTCAGTAGGAAGATAACAGGAACGGATCTAGCTGAACACTGTGAGCAGGACGCACTGCACTAAATGTAAATAGTCTAGAATTTAACAGGAACGGATATAGCTGAACACTGTGAGCAGGACGCACTGCACTAAATGTAAATAGTCTAGAAGATAACAGGAACGGATCTAGCTGAACACTGTGAGCAGGACGCACTGCACTAAATGTAAATAGTCTAGAAGATAACAGGAACGGATCTAGCTGAACACTGTGAGCAGGACGCACTGCACTAAATGTAAATAGTCTAGAAGATAACAGGAACGGATCTAGCTGAACACTGTGAGCAGGACGCACTGCACTAAATGTAAATAGTCTAGAAGATAACAGGAACGGATCTAGCTGAACACTGTGAGCAGGACGCACTGCACTAAATGTAAATAGTCTAGAAGATAACAGGATGCCGGAACACACACTACACAGGGCCGCCGTGCAGGCGGCCTTATATAGTGTGGGGCGTGTACTAAATCCCCTGAGCCATAATTGGCCAAAGCCTCCTTGGCTTTGGCCAATTACGGCTCTCTGTTCAGGCGGCGCTGTGATTGGCCAAGCATGCGGGTCATAGTGCATGCTTGGCCAATCATCAGCAAGCAATGCACTGCGATGCCGCAGTGAATTATGGGCCGTGACGTGCCACACGAATTTGGCGCGAACGGCCCATATCGTTCGCAATTCGGCGAACGGGCGAACAGACGATGTTCGAGTCGAACATGGGTTCGACTCGAACACGAAGCTCATCCCTAGCCAGGACAGTTCAAAACCCCATGACCCCATTTTGGAAAGTAGACACCCCAAGCTATTTGCTGAGAGGCATGTCGAGTCCATGGAATATTTTATATTGTGACACAAGTTGCGGGAAAAAGACAATTTTTTTTTTTTTTTTTGCACAAATTTGTCACTAAATGATATATTGCTCAAACATGCCATGAGGATATGTGAAATTACACCCCAAAATACATTCTGTTGCTTCTCCTGAGTTCGGGGATTCCACATGTGTGAGACTTTTTGGGAGCCTAGCCGCGTACGGGACCCCGAAAACCAAGCACCGCCTTCAGGCTTTCTAAGGGCGTAATTTTTTGATTTCACTCTTCACTGCCTATCACAGTTTCGGAGGCCATGGAATGCCCAGGTGGCAAAAAAAAACCCAAATGACCCCATTTTGGAAAGTAGACACCCCAAGCTATTTGCTGAGCGGTATAGTGAGTATTTTGCAGACCTCACTTTTTGTCACAAAGTTTTGAAAATTGAAAAAAACATTTTTTTTCTTGTCTTTCTTCATTTTCAAAAACAAATGAGAGCTGCAAAATACTCACCATGCCTCTCAGCAAATAGCTTGGGGTGTCTACTTTCCAAAATGGGGTCATTTGGGGGGGTTTGTGCCACCTGGGCATTCCATGGCCTCCGAAACTGTGATAGGCGGTGAAGAGTGAAATCAAAAATTTACACCCTTAGAAATCCTGAAGGCGATGATTGGTTTTCGGGGCCCCGTACGCGGCTAGGCTCCTAAAAAGTAACACACATGTGGTATCCTCATACTCAGGAGAAGCAGCTAAATGTATTTTGGGGTGCAATTCCACATATGCCCATGGCCTGTGTGAGCAATCTATCATTTAGTGACAACTTTGTGCAAAAAAAAAAAAAAAAATTGTCACTTTCCCGCAACTTGTGTCAAAATATAAAATATTCCATGGACTCAAAATGCCTCAAAGCAAATAGCTTGGGGTGTCTACTTTCCAAAATGGGGTCATTTGGGGGGTTTTATGCCATCTGGGCATTTTATGGCCTTCAAAACTGTGATAGGTAGTGAGGAATAAAATCAAAAATTTATGCCCTTAGAAATCCTGAAGGCAGTGATTGGTTTTCGGGGCCCCGTACGCGGCTAGGCTCCCAAAAAGTCCCACACATGTGGTATCCCCGTACTCAGGAGAAGCAGCTGAATGTATTTTGGGGTCCAATTCCACATAGGCCCATGGCCTGTGTGAGCAATATATCATTTAGTGACAACTTTTTGTAATTTTTTTTTTGTCATTATTCAATCACTTGGGACAAAAAAAATGAATATTCAATGGACTCAACATGCCTCTCAGCAATTTCCTTGGGGTATCTACTTTCCAAAATGGGGTCACTTGTGGAGGTTTTGTACTGCCCTGCCATTTTAGCACCTCAAGAAACGACATAGGCAGTCATAAATTAAAGGCTGTGTAAATTCCAGAAAATGTACCCTAGTTTGTAGGCGCTATAACTTTTGCGCAAACCAATAAATATACACTTATTGACATTTTTTTTACCAAAGACATGTGGCCGAATACATTTTGGCCTAAATGTATGACTAAAATTGAGTTTATTGGATTTTTTTTAGAACAAAAAGTAGAAAATATCATTTTTTTTCAAAATTTTCGGTCTTTTTCCGTGTATAGCACAAAAAATAAAAACGGCAAAAGAAAGCTCTATTTGTGGGAAGAAAAGGACGCAAATTTCGTTTGGGTACAGAATTGCATGACCGCGCAATTAGCAGTTAAAGCGACGCAGTGCCAAATTGTAAAAAGTGCTCTGGTCAGGAAGGGGGTAAATCCTTCCGGGGCTGAAGTGGTTAAATAAAGGAATTGTCAAAAACTGTCTCTTGTCATTTTTAACATTTTTGACAGTTTTTTAGTGAAATGGTAGGGGTAAGTACCCCCTTACCATTTCACACAGGGGGGGCTGGGATCTGGGGGTCCCCTTGTTAAAGGGGGCTTCCAGATTCCGATAAGCCCCCGCCCGCAGACCCCCACAACCACCGGCCAGGGTTGTGGGGATGAGGCCCTTGTCCTCATCAACATGGGGACAAGGTGTTTTGGGGGGCTACCCCAAAGCACCCTCCCAATGTTGAGGGCATGTGGCCTGGTACGGTTCAGGAGGGAGGGGGCCGCACTCTCGTCCCCCCTCTTTTCCTGCGGCCTGCCAGGTTGCGCGCTCGGATAAGGGTCTGGTATGGATTTTTGGGGGGACCCCCACGTCATTTTTTTTTTAAATTTTGGTTCGGGGTTCCCCTGTGGGGAATTCCTATGCCGTTTTTATCAATGAACTTCTATGTGTATTGTCGGACCGGCAATGCAAGAGCCGCGAGTAGTTTTAAATGGGTTTTTTCCTTCGAAATGTCATTTTGCTGTCAGACTGTTTTTTTGGCACGGGGTTCCCCTTAAAATCCATACCAGACCTGAAGGGCCTGGTATGGAATTTAGGGGGACCCCCACGTCATTTTTTTTTTAAATTTTGGTTCGGGGTTCCCCTGTGGGGAATTCCTATGCCGTTTTTATCAATGAACTTCTATGTGTATTGTCGGACCGGCAATGCAAGAGCCGCGGGTAGTTTTAAATGGGTTTTTTCCTTCGAAATGTCATTTTGCTGTCAGACTGTTCTAAACACAGGAAACATGCGCCCCTTTACAGGCATACTATAGACACCCCCCAGCTACGAAATTTAAAGGGATATTACACTTTTATTGTTTGACCTGGTATTGAATTTAGGGGGACCCCCACGCCAGTTTTTTTTTCAATGTTGGTTTGGGGTTCCCCTGTGGGGAAATCCCATGCAGTTTTTATCAATGAACTTTTATGTGTATTGTCGGACCGGCAATTCATTAATAGCCGCAAGTAGTTTTAAATGACTTTTTACCTTTGAAATGTCATTTTGCTGTCAGACTGTTCTAAACATGAGAAACATGCGCCCCTTTACAGGCATACTATAGACACCCCCAGGTACGAAATTTAAAGAAATATTACACTTTTATTGTTTGACTTTAAGCATTATTAAAATCACTGCTCCTGAAAAAACGGCCATTTTTAAAACTTTTTTTTGCATTGATCCATGTCCCCTGGGGCAGGACCCAGGTCCCTAAACACTTTTTATGACAATAACTTGCATATAAGCCTTTAAAATTAGCACTTTTGATTTCTCCCATAGACTTTTAAAGGGTGTTCCGCGCTGTTCGGCAAACTTGTGAACAGCCAATATTCGAGTCGAACATGAGTTCGACTCGAACTCGAAGCTCATCCCTAATAGAGAAGATCAAAAATAAAAAAGACGAAATGAGGCACACAACCAAAGAGATAGGAGAAGAATTTAGACAGTATTTCTCATCCCTCTACTCGGTTGGGCAGAGGGAAAAATGTGGTGGAAATAAGGAGGAGAAGGTGAGAGACTTTTTAAAAGGGGCGGGTCTTCCTATTCTGTCAGAAAACAATAGAATAGAACTAGAGAGACTGATAACTGAAGAGGTATCCTTGGCCCTAAAATCATCCCCCTCGAGTAAGAGTCCTGGGCCGGATGGTTTTACAACCAGCTTCTAAAAAATATTTAAAGATTCCCTGGTTCCATGGCTCTGTCAGGTTTGGAACTGGCTTGGGAAGCAGGGAGAAATGTGTAGGGGTGCGTTAAAGTGGAGTTCCACCCAAAAGTGGAACTTCCACTCATTAGATTCCTCCCCCCCTCCGGTGACACAGTTGGCACCTTTCAGGGGGGAGGGGGGTACAGATACCTGTATATTACAGGTACCTGTACCCACTTCCGGCATAGATACCCGCAGAATCTGCGGGTATTTACGCCACTTCCTGCTCCCTCCCCGCTGCCTGCTGGGAAAAACACGGGTCCCAGAGGCAGCAGGGACCATCCGTATTGCGCTGTGCGACTCGCGAATGCGCAGTAGGGAACCGGGAAGTGAAGCCGCACGGCTTCACTTCCTGATTCCCTTTCCGAAGATGGAGGCGGCAGCACCCGAGGACGGAGAGACGCTTCGGCCTCGGGTGCCAACATCGCGGGCGCCCTGGACAGGTAAGTGTCCATGTTTTAAAAGTCAGCAGCTGCAGTATTTGTAGCTGCTGACTTTTAAAAAAAAAATTTTCGGTGGCGCTCCGCTTTAAATGCATCAGTGATGCTAATTCCTAAAGAGGGGAAAGACCGCACCCTATGCTCTAGCTATAGGCTGATTGCGCTCTTTAAATGCTGACATTAAATTATATGCCAAGGTGCTGGCGCTTCGGCTCAAGGAAAAAATGCCCTACCTGGTCCACCTGGACCAGGTGGGATTTATCCCAGTGAGAGAAGGTAGAGATAACGGGGTGCGGTCTCTTTTCATATTGGAGGCTATTAAATCAAGTGGATCCCCAGGTCTATTTCTATCGATAGACGCCGAGAAGGCATTCGACAGAGTAGACTGGGGATTCATGTCCAAAACGCTTGAAGTAATGGGAATAGGGCCAACAATGCTAAAATGGTTTAAAATACTGTACAATAAACCAACAGCATTCGTGAAGGTCAATAACCTACCTTCAGCACAGTTTGCCATGGAAAACGGGACCAGACAAGGATGCCCGTTGTCCACGCTTCTATTCGTCTTAACCTTAGAACTCTTATTAGCTACGATTCGAAAAAATCCGGATATTAGTGGCTGTTCAGTGGGAAAGGAGGAGCACAAACTGGCTGCTTTTGCCGATGATGTTCTCCTTTATATCTCTAAACTCAGAATAACGATCCCCAATTTGCGGTCCACATTGAGCTGTCAAACTAAAAAATTAACCCTGAGAAATCAGAAGCCTTAAAAATTAATATTGATAAACAGGAAGTCGCTAGACTCAGTGAGGTGTTTCACTTCCCCTGGAGAGATAATATAAAGTACCTGGGCGTAAAGCTTGCAGGATCCATTAGGAAGTTATATAGGCTGAGTTTCATTCCTCTTCTAAATGAAATAAGATCAGAAAATTAAAAGAATATCACATTGTCCTGTCTCATGGATAGGGCGAATTAACATAGTTAAAATGGTGCTAGCCCCTAAGGTGTTCTACAAGATGCAGATGCTCCCTATTCCCTTACCTCAAACCTATTTTAGAAGGTTAACAGATTTAATAAGTAGATATGTATGGGACGATAAGAAACCTAGGATAGCGTACACAGTGTTGAGTAGAGAAAAAGCACAGGGAGGGTTGGCTATCTCAGACTTTAGAAATTATTACAAAGCGATTGTATTATCATGGGCACTAGATTGGGCAAAAGGAAATAATAAAAAAAGATGGGTTAATTTAGAATTGGGTTTAAGCAATGCACGATTGAATCACATGATTTGGAATCCCCCTCACCACAGGAATTTAGGCCCAGACACACATGTTATAACGCACCTCACATTTAAAATATGGGACCAGATTCACCTCACTAAGAAGTGGGAGTATAATTCTCCCTTAATTTACTTAAAAGACAACACCTACTTTCCCCCGGGGATGGTGGAAGTGGGAGGAAATTAAATCCAATTGACAATCTGTGGCAAGACTTGAATATGTCTGTTCACAGACGCTCTCCATCCAATCTGATAGAGCTTAAGATATTTTGCAAAGAAGAATGGGCAAAAATGTCCCTCTCTAGATGTGCAAAGCTGGTAGAGACATAGCCAAAAAGACTTGCAGCTGTAATTGCAGTGAAAGCTGGTTCTACAAAGTATTCACTCAGGGGGGCGCTATACAAATGCCCCCCACACTTTTCACATATTTATTTGTAAACAAAAATTGAAAACCATTCATCATTTTCCTTTCACTTCAAAATTACCACTTTGTGTTGGTCTATCATATAAAATCCCAATAACATACATTTAAGTTTTTGGTTGTAACATGACAAAATGTTGAAAAATTTAAAGGGGTGTGAATACTTTTTCAAGGCATTTTTTTATTTATGCGTGCTACTTCTCTCAAGGTGTCTGAAGTATGGGATCCCATATATATATATTCATATATGTATATATAATAAAGTACAATATATATATATATATATATATATATATATATATATATATATATATATATATATATATATATATATATATATATATATATATATACTGTATTTATCGGTGTATAACCTTAAAATCAGGGGAAAATTGCGGGTGCGTGTTATACGCTGATCCCCTGCGATCCCCCGCTGACTGAGTGGAGCGATGGCCGGCTGCCGATTTGAAAATGGCGCCGCCGGCGCCGAAATACACAGAGCCGGTCCTCGGCTCTTCTCGGCCACTTTCGGCTCCACTCGAGTGCCGCCCATATACAGATAGCCGAGTGTACTCGGCTAGGTTCGGCTAGCTCCGCTCACAGTCACGCCCAGTCCCTATGATGGACACAGGGACTGTGCACAGGGACTGTGCGTGACTGTGAGCGGAGCTAGCCAAACCTAGCCGAATACACTCGGCTATCTGTATATGGGCGGTGCTCAGCCCCGCTCACAGTCACGCCCATCCCGGAGCCGAAAGTGACCGAAAGTGACCGAGAGCCACAGATTAGAGCCAAGGACCGGCTCTGTGTATTTCGGCGCCGGCGGCACATTTTCAAACTGCAGTGACACTGACAAGTCACTGCAGTTTAACTGCAGCCTGGGCAAGACTGCAAATGGACACAGACAAAGCTGCAGATTGGCACTGACAAAGCTGCAAGGCTGCAAATGGACACTGATAAGGCTGCAAATGACACCAAGGCTGCAAATGACTGCAAGGCTGCAAATGACACCAAGGCTGCAAATGACTGCAAGGCTGCAAATGACACCAAGGCTGCAAATGACTGCAAAGCTGCAAATGACACCAAGGCTGCAAATGACTGCAAGGCTGCAAATGACACCAAGGCTGCAAATGACACTGGACAAGCATGCAGATGGACGCTGTGCAAGGCTGCATTAATGGGCATTTAAATGTAAGTTTTTTTCCTTAAAACATTTTTTTCCTTATAATTCCCTTTAACTTAAACTTGGGGTGCATGTTATACGCTGATAAATACAGTGTATATATATATATATATATATATATATATATATATATATATATATATATATATATATATCTATCTATATGTAGGAAGGCCAGTATGGTGGCCTGAATTTATGGGAGGAGCCCGGGGGGTATTTAAGCAGCCCACTCACCTGTGGTGCTTGTCGGTTTCCTGTGCGCGATATAAGTCACTAGGCCAACTATTCGAATACCAGCGTCCGCAAGTTCTTGCCTCGCAAGTTCCCGTATTCGCAATTTCCGTGCTCGAGAGTTTCGAAGTCCGTGTTTACCGATTCGTAGTTCGTACCACGCGTCTGGCTTGGCTGTCGCAGGTAGGGTCCCGTCGGACTTTTGTTTTTACGCATTTTTAGATATCATGTCACTAAACCGTGATATCAAACTTACGAATCACTCGCAAAAATTTCACAAACGTAACCACAATGTATATCACTCGTACTATCGTTATGTTACCATTTCGAGTTACCCGAGAAAACCACCGCGACGCAGACATCGCTTCATTTCTAGCATGTCTTAAATTGTTAAACATGCGTCAGTAGACAGCCATAGCGAGTCGCAATTCGCAAATCTTATCGAATCACGTCAGTTCGATACCAATCATTTCTCATTTCTGAACATTTCTAAATACATTTCTAAACATTTCAAACCATTTCAATCATTTCTCATTTCAGTCACGTACCGCTCTCCGATTCGAATCCAGTCGCACCTAAAAGATGCACCGATTCGCTCCGGTGTGCCCCAGTAGTTACGGCCTCATTTCAGTACATGCTCCAGAGTCACGTCATTATCAGTCACTTCGACTCACTGATTCGTACCTCTGTCATGGTTTTCATTTCATTGCCACGTATCACGCTCCGATACGAATTCAGTCGCATGGAAATGCACCGATTCGTCTCGGCGTGCCCCAGGTATTAGCCACATTTCAGTACATGCTCCAGAGTCTGATTCGTGGTCAGTCGCTACAACAGCACGACCGATTCGCGCCTCTGTCATGGCAAACAATATGTTACACCTGCACTTACCGCGCTCCGCTTCGAATCCAGTCGCATCCTCCATGCACCGATTCGTTACGGCGTGCCCCAGGGCTCGGCCTCATTTCTGATACATGCTCCAGAGTCCGGATCATAGCTAGTCGCAGATATCGGGCGACCGATCCGCATCTCTGTCATGCAATTGCTACCATTTCACTCCCACAGCGCATCACCGTTTCGAAACCAGTCGCATCCGAGATGCACCGATTCGTCACGGAATGCCTCAGTTGTTTCGGCCGTATCCATACCTATACCAGAGCTCGGTTCATTGCCAGTCGCAAAATGCGGCACAACCAATTCGAGCCTCGGTCAAGGTAAACATTTCTCTCATTTCGTTTTCATACTGCGCTCCGATTCGAATCTAGATGCATCAAACATGCACCGATTCATCCCGGTGTGCACCAATGTTTTTCAGTTGCCTCATTTCAGTACATGCTCCAGAGCCCGGTTAACGGTCGGTTCAGTCACGACACGACTGAGCCGGACCTCTGTCATGGAATTCACTCATTTCATAATCAAGGCAAACATTTCAAATCATTTCATTGTCACAAGATTGCTAGCACCATACAAGTCGTTGCTTCAAGTTAGTCAGCAAACCCTTCACGAATTATCACCTTTCATTTTCCTCTAGGTCAGTCAAAGTTCAGTAGGTCCACCCTGCACCAGGTTGGACGATATCCCCCCAGGTAAAAAAAAAATGGGAGAAAATAAGTCGGGTAAGTATGACTCAGGGGATCAAAGAAAAAACTTGAAATTCATGTCACCCCCAATAGGTTACAGTCAACCAAAGAAATAAGAGCTCAAAGACAGGAGATTCTCACCAGATCAACCATGTCTCAGGCCGGCAGCGAAGACTTCACGGCCCCTCTGTCACCTTCCCCGGTCTCAGAGAGCGGCAGCGTGCAGTCCCTCAGGGGATGGACCATCCCCAAACTGACGGCAGAGCTCAGACGCAGAGGTGTGCCCTTCCCCGCCACAGCGAGGAAAGGCGAGCTCTTCAAACTCCTCTTTCCCCCACCAGCAGCAGGACCCAGTACCCAACAGGCATCCCTCCAGTCAATATCTTCAGCCATCTCACAACTACACACGATGGTGTCATCCTTGTCTACCTCGGTTACAGACGTCCAAACCAGGGTGGCACTCCTGGAGGCTCGACCGGCCGCGGCTGTCCCCGACCCAACCGCAACCCAAACCTTAACACCCCTTCCTGCAGGTACCTCAGGCTGGAGCCCCATTGTCTACCCCTCCCATTTGGTTCCAACCAGCATCAGGAAGGACATTTTGGACGGCAGGGACGTCAACCTGGCCTCTCTCCTTATTTCTGTGCACGATCTGGCAGAAAATAAGGCTTACTCCTGGGGTGACATATCGGTGGTCCTTAAAGCCAAAGACCCCAGATTGAACCGCAAGTTATCTGTCCCAGAATTCACCTTGGCCTTTGGCATGCTGAGAGACGTCCTATGCTCAGCTGCCCCCAGCAGAAGGGAAGAGCTGGACTTGTACCTCCATACGGTAGTAGACTTGGGCTACAAGTATGGAGGATTTTCCTTTTACGATTACCACCGTTCCTTTTCCGCAAAGGCTGTCGCCAGACTCACACAGTTCCAGACAACAACAAATTGGAGTCTCATGGACACAGAGCTCTTTTGCCGCCATTTTGCCGGCTTACGCTCACCCCTGTGTGCGATTTGCCAGTCCTCCACCCACACTGCCACCTGGTGCGCCAATGCGGCGATCAGACGTCCCTTCGAATTTCCCTCTACCTCCGGTGCACTTCAGGGTCAGTCGCCCCCTGAACAAACGCCTCAGGTGGACAAATTCGGACGCCCAGTCCGAACCGTGGGAGGGGCAGCCATCTGCAATAATTACAATTACGGGTCCTGCAACTTCAGTCAGTGCCGCCTACTCCACATCTGCACCTTATGCCAAAGAGCGCACCCAAGAAACTTGTGCGAAGTCAAACAACAGAAGAGGGCATGACTAAGCCGGATCAACGTCTTATGGCTAGGACTCTACCTCACTTCACATCCCACCCCTTCCCTGGCCACCTACCTTATCCAGGGCTTCACAGTAGGCTTTCATACCGGCCTCATTTCACTACCCCACAGTACTCACGAATGTAGGAATCTTCGTTCAGCAGCCATTGACGAACAAGCCATAGATCGGCTCTTACAAGCAGAAGTAGACCGAGAGTACGTTATAGGCCCTTTCACTCAGCCCCCTTTCAGCACTTGGAGAGTCAGCCCTATTGGGCTTGTCAAGGGCAAATTCATGAATAAATTACGTTTGGTGTACGACCTGTCTGCGCCTCATTCTTCCCACATCCCCAGTCTCAATTCCCTGATCCCCTCCGAAGAATTCTCCCTAAAATATTCCTCTGTCGACATGGCAATACAAGCAGTCATCAAAGCAGGTACAGGTGCCTGGCTCTCCAAAGCCGACATCTCGGATGCCTTCAAGCTCCTGCCCATCCACCCATCCCTTTGGTGCTGGCATGGCATCAAGTGGAAGGAGGCATATTATTTTGCCACAAAACTGACCTTCGGTTCAAAGAGTAGTCCTTGGATCTTCGACACATTCGCTCAGTCCCTTGCTTGGATACTGTTACACAAAGGACAATGCCAAGAAGTCATCCATTACCTGGACGACTTCCTACTAATAGAACCTCCCAGCAAGCCCCCAGGAGACCTCGACAAACTCAGAGTGATATTTGGAAATCTCAATGTTCCCATCGCCGAGCACAAAGTCGACGGCCCAGCACACATCATCACCTTTCTCGGGGTCAACTTAGACACCTGCGCTATGCAAGCCAGTCTCCCCCTCGACAAACTAACCCGCATTAGGGTGGTCCTTCACGAATTCACCCACACCAAGGGCTGTACCAAAAAGCAGTTGCAATCTCTCCTGGGAATGCTTAATTTCACCATGCGAATTATTCCACAAGGCCGCACCTTCGTGTCACGCCTGCTGAGATTCCTGTCAGAAACACAAGACCCCGATCAGATCCTAAATCTAGACACCGCAGCAATAGCGGACCTATCTATGTGGGAGGAATTCCTGTCCGCCTGGAATGGCATATCCCTATTCATGCCCATGATTTCGGCCCTGTCACCCCAGGTGGTGACAGACGCTGCAGCCTCCACAGGTTTCGCGGCAATTTTTGGCCACCAATGGTTTTCAGGACCCTGGCCTCAACAGATTCTGTTGATACCCGGCTTTATTCAAACATCTTCCCTCTTCGAACTCTATCCCATAGTGGCAGCTGCACAACTCTGGGGCCACCATTGGACAGGGCAAACCGTAGTCTTCACCACCGACAATCAGGCCACAGCAGACATCATCAACAAAGGCAGGTCCAAGTCCCTAGCAGTCATGTCCTTCCTGCGCAGATTGGTACAACTGTCTTTACAGCATCAGTTTAACATACACTGTGCATTTATTCCCGGCAAATACAATTTAGCTGCTGACGCACTGTCACGTTTTAATTACACCTCCTTTTTCAAACAGGTTCCCGAAGCCGAACCAGTGTCGGCCCCTATCCCTGTCTGGTCACAGCTGACCCTGGACTAGTTCAACATTTACACGGAGCAACGCAGCTCATCAATCATTCACTCTCTCACAACACACTCAAAGCCTACCAGACAGCCTGGAAGGCGTTCAATAAATTTCTCACATCCTGCCGTAAAGGACCAACAGATGTCAAACAGGTACTGGCCTTCACTTCATACTGCCACACTCAGCTGGCCTTATCTTACAACACCATTCGGCTATACCTAGCCGGCATACAACATTTCTTAACGCTTGAAGACCCCACGAAATCTTCACTGTTCTCATCACACGCTATACGAGCCATCCTAAGGGGCATTCAGAAACAACAACCAGTCATCAGCACCAAGCGCTTACCCATTACGGGGCCCATCTTCAGGGACATGTCGACTATTCTGGCTACTTCACCATTCGGTCTGCTCCCCAGCACGGTCTTACAAGCAGCCATATATTTGGCTTACTACGGGTTCTTGCGACCTGGCGAATTCACCTATAACAACCCCACAGACCAAGTACTATGCAGACGGCACTTACTTCGCTACCAAGACCATTTCATCCTTCACCTCGAGGTCTCTAAAACCCAGCAAACAGGCTCTGGAGTGGACATTCACCTCTATAAAACCAATAACAGCTGGTGTCCAGTCACCGTACTCAACCGACTCCTGTCACTCCTGCCTGAACAACCGGACACCAGTCCTCTTCTACCATTCCCAGTTAAACCCTTAAGTGCCTGTCAGTTTGTAAAACACATAAGGATACTTCTCCGCAATCTTCACCTTAACCCCAGTCAGTATTCCGGACACTCCTTTTCGCATCGGAGCAGCCTCCGCAGCATCCCGCCACGGGGTTCCAGACCACGTCATCAAAAGATTAGGCAGGTGGAAATCAGCCTGCTTCGTCCGGTATATCCCCAATCCTCAAGTAGAGATGGCACAGGCATTCTCCAAATTAGCTCAATGAATAACTGAAAACCAATAAAATATTATACCCCTACCTGAATGTTTTTGCCCCCTTATTTTGGCATACCGGCCATTAGACCAAGGCACACTTTCAGGTCCATTTCATATGGTAAGTCCACACTTCCAGGTCTATTTCCGATGGTAAGTCTTATCTTAACTATAAATGTTATCTATGTCCATATCGGACATAGGGCTCCAACCATAAGTAGGAAGGCCAGTATGGTGGCCTGAATTTATGGGAGGAGCCCGGGGGGTATTTAAGCAGCCCGCTCACCTGTGGTGCTTGTCGGTTTCCTGTGCGCGATACCCACCCTCCCATCCCCATTTCACAGCATTTCTCAACTATTCATTTCTCTTTACAGAATAATCATTTCTTAAACCAGGGTATGCCCCCTTATTTTGGCATACCGGCCATTAGACCAAGGCATACTTTCAGGTCCATTTCATATGGTAAGTCCACACTTCCAGGTCTATTTCCGATGGTAAGTCTTATCTTAACTATAAATGTTATCTATGTCCATATCGGACATAGGGCTCCAACCATAAATATATATATATATATATATATATATATATATAGATAGATAGATAGATAGATAGATAGATAGATAGATAGATAGATAGATAGATAGATAGAGATATATATAGAGTGAGTATACAGCTTGTATAACTGTGTAAAAATATTGACATTTTGGGCTAAATTTGGACATTTTCACTTAGGGGTGTACTGACTTTTGTTGCCAGGGGTTTAGACATTTAGGCCTCTTTCACACGGATGATCCGTATGTCCGTTTTTCATCCATCCGTTTTCGGATGAAAAACGGACATACAGTCATCCCTATGGAGCGTCGGATGTCAGCGGTGACATGTCCGCTGACATCCGACCCGCTCCGATCCGAAAAGTGTAACGGAGGAAAAACCTACTTTTTCCTCCGTTTTCGGATCGGATCGGATGACGACGGACACTACGGACCGTCATCATCCGATCCCCCCATAGGGGAGAGCGGCGCTCTGACAGGTCCGTCGCTGCACAGTGTGCAGCGATGCACCTGTCATCTTCCTGCTCAGCGGGGATCGGCGGAGCTATCCCCGCTGAGCAAGCGGATGTTCACGGGGCGGATCATCACTGATCTGCCCCGTGTGAAAGAGGCCTAATGGCTGTGTGTTGAGTTATTTTGAGGGGACAGCAAATTTACACTGTTATACAAGCTGCACACTCACTACTTTACATTGTAGCAAAGTGTCATTTCTTCAGTGTTGTCACATGAAAAGATATACACAATACATATTTACAAAAATGTGAGGGGTGTACTCGCTTTTGTGAGATACTGTGTATATATATTGTGGCATTGGGACCCTGTGCTACCTGGAATATTGCTGGTTTACACCAGATTTTGGGGAGAAAGGCATGCTAATTGCACAGCTGTGTGCTGGGCTATTTAGTTGTGACCTGGGAAAACAGCTCAAATGATGGAGCATGTATTATCACAATCTGATGTGGTTGAAAGTGACTGGTGCAGGATGTCTGCTGCTAAACCACTCTGTCCACCTGTGTCTCCATGGGCAGAGGGAGCAGTACTACAGAGTGCTGGTGATTGGAGCACAGACAGGATAGACTGGGATAGTCTCGTCATAAAGGTGTTAGCGTGGTGGAAAGAAATTTCTGAAGGTAATAGTAAGGTAGACACTATTGCTGCTGTGACAAATGGAGAGGCTTCAAAGCCAGTAGACACAGGTGCATTGGCTGTTGCAGAACTTAACCCCCTCCAGGCAGAAGGATCGGAAAAGGGCGCATATATAGTAGAAGTTTTGTCCACAGCAACAGAGATGAGTAATGTTGAGTGTCAGGATGGTGGGATAATGGATAAAGACTTGGAAGGGCTCCGTGTTGCTGAAAATGAGAGGATTAGTGTGACACATGCGATTTGCAGTGCTCATGGGGAGCCGCAATTTTTGTCAGTTGCCTCTGAGGTGGAGGTATCTTTGAGTGTCTCTGCCTCTCAAGCCTTAGCAAATGAGCCCCCTCACGTCGTTAGTAAGGGGAAAAGTCCCTAGAGTTTTGTGTTTAGATGTGGCATGTCTAGAAATAACTGACATGTTTTTGGAAATGGTGAAAATCTTTCCGCTGTACACCTGCATGTATCCACCACAGATGGGTGACCTGGTACTGCGTAGTACCAATCAGTGGAGACAGGTGGTACAGGTGATGTTAAGCAATGTTGATAAAAATTGGTTACTGCAATGTTGGGTAATCTTGTGGAAAGTGGTGTCACAGTTCTCTGCGAGAGTGCTTCCAGCGGCAGTTATGTGCGGAAGGCATTCAGGGGAACTGCTAGATGAATCAGAAATAATAGACATAGTGGAAGTCTCTCCGTATGCTGGTGTGATGAGGTGCATTCCTGCTGGTGCGGTCCGAGGTGCAGCTGAGCAGTGATTGGTACATGGCGCGTGTGCTGTCTCACCTGCTGGACCTCATGTAAAGTAAGGGCCTAGAAAAGATGTGGCAGTACTGGGAATTCATTCCATCACTCGCAGGGAGGTGCAGTTTGAGGTACCCAGAGACACTTTGACAGGAAATGACATTGTTGGTAACTGTAATGGAAAAGTGTATGAGAAGGACTGTAGAGCACTGTCAGACAACTCAGAGGTATTGGTTGAGGTACCAATGGACACAGAAATGGTTAAAGAGATTGGTGTGGAAAAATGTACGTTGGTAGGACAGTCGCTATTGGAGTGTTGGACAACAGGGGGCAATATGAAACTGCGGGAATGTCCCATAGGGAATAACTGCCTGCCTGTAGAAGGTCCCTCCATAGACACTGTGCTAGCAAACAAGGTGACAAGAAGTCCTGATGACAATGATAATGTTGAGTTGAATAACCCCTTGTGGAACATTGCTATTGAGGTCAAACAGAAGGATGTGGTGTTGATCTCAAATGGTTTGGTTGCCAAGGGTAACCACACTGGGGTTAGTGAACCTGGGA